>NC_136909.1:81857662-82193174 GCF_949606895.1 Notothenia rossii
TCCTTCAACCACATCTAGTTTAGCTCAACCTAAAGCCTTCCTGTTTCTCTTGCATGTCTCTGCCCTCCTGTTTGATATCTCCCTGACCTCTCCTAGCTGTACATGTATCTGTGCTTCTGATATCAGCCTCTCTCCTCTTCTCTTTCTCCAGACGCCCATCACCTTTTGTTATTTTTTGCCACTCCTATCTCCTCTGTTGTTCTCAGTTGATATTGGGCATTTTAATTTCCCCCCTTACATTTCCATCCCCAAAGTGTCTTCCCTGCTCCTCATTTATGCCCCGTCTTCTTGGACCTATTCCTTCCCCTACTCATCTCCTCTGCTTCCTTTGTTTTTCCTAATTTCTGTCATTAAACCATTTTGACTCTCTTTCCCTCCATCTCTCACCCCCCCTCTCATAGATCAACATCCCTCCATCAACCCTCTCTATTCTCCTTCATCCCTGCTTGATTCCCCTTTACCTTATCTTTCCTTCTCTCTCTGTCTTCCGTCTCCTTCCTCATTATTGACATCCCTCCCTCGACCCTTATCTCCTCAAACATTCCCTGTTCTCCTTGGTTCCTTACCTCACTATGGTTCCCTTGCCCCTACATCTCCTCTTTTCTGTCCTCCTATATCCCCAAGATTTTACCCTGGCTGTTTCTCATTTCTCCCCTCTTACTCCTCCATTCCTCCCCTTCTCTCCTTCTCTCCTTCTCTCCTCCAAGTTTTCCTCAATACTGCCTCTCATTAGACCTTCCTCTACTCATCTCCTCTGCTTCCTTTGTTTTCCTAATTTCTGTTATTAAACCATTTTGATTCTCTTTCCCTCCATCTCTCTCCCCCCCTCTCATAGATCAACATCCCTCCCTCAACCCTCTCTATTCTCCTTCATCCACACTTGGTTCCCCACCTCCTTGTCCTTTCCCGCATCCCTACTTTTCCTCTTTCTCCCTCCTTCCCTATATCACTGAGATTTTACCCGGGCTGTTTCTCCTCTCTCTCTCTCTCTCCCCCACTATTCCCCCCCCCCCCCCTCCCCTCATCCCCTGGCCGTTCCCCCGGCTGCTGGGTGCGGAGGGCGCTGGCTGGCGGGGTGATGGATGACCATTAAGGCAGCTTATTGGAAACAGTCTGATTTATGGGCGAGCGCTGCCTCGGCCTAATGGCTTCATTTCTTTCTGCCGCCACATGATGTCACAGCCAAGGTCACCGCGGCAACGGCCCCCCTTTGTTGTGGTTTCTCTCGCTGATGACCTGAGAGGGATGGAGGGATGGAGAGAGGGAGCAATGAAGGAGGGGACAAAAAGGGGGTTGTGAGGTTTGTTTGCTAAAGCGGAAAGTTGATGTATGACCGTGTGTAGGTGAAACGAGGTGCGTTTGCAGAAATGCTTGAGCACAAATTTTGTTAGGTACGGAAAATGTGTTTTTATATCCTTCACCCCTTTTTTCTAAAGTCTCCCTTTTCTTACACTTCCTCTCCTTTTTCCCCCTTGCTCTCCAGCGCTCATTAAATTAAAAACTCCATCTCTTCCCTTCTCCTCTTTCCTCCCTTTCTCCTTCATCTCCTTCCATCCATCCATACCCCCAATGACAGAATACGATAAAACACACACACACACACACACACACACACACACACACACACACACACACACACACACACACACACACACACACACACACACACACACACACACACACACACACACACACACACACACACACACACACACACACACACACACACCCACACACACACACACACACCCACACACACACACAGCTTTACGGCCTTCCCTCAGACAGCTATTACTCACTTCTACTTTAAATGAGTGCCGTCAGATATATGGGCCGGCCATTAAGAAGCCGATCAATAAAAATGCCATTAGGGGTGGAGTAAAAAACGCTGATATTAGTGAAGCTCAAAACTAAATATTTGATTTTCTCTCTGATAGTTAGCGAGACGCTGCTCTTGGATGAGGCTTCGAGCGGAGATTGAGTCAGAGGGATCCGGGGTTTGGAGGTGTGTGTTTGTGTGTGTGTGTGTGTGTGTGTGTGTGTGTGTGTGTGTGTGTGTGTGTGTGTGTGTGTGTGTGTGTGTGTGTGTGTGTGTGTGTGTGTGTGTGTGTGTGTGTGTGTGTGTGTGTGTGTGTGTGTGTGTGCGTGTGTGTGTGTGTGTTGCAGTCAGTTATTTACCCAGGGACATTTATTCGAAGCTCTGTGATTTTCCCATCTGCCAATTTGACGCTTTTCTCATCAAAGTCCATCTCAGGAGGTTTCAGTCTGGTTGGAAGTTGAGTAGACTTTTAGAAGCAGTTTTTCAATATAAACAAAATTACATGTTTGAGCAATATGTTTGATGAACTTAGAAAAGGTCTGCGATGAAACCAGCTTCAATATTTTCATTTGTAGTGATCTTTAGACGTTCTTTACTGCACATAATAATCTGAAGTGCCATCCGATCGCTTATTATTTTCTGAAAAGACTCTAATTTGTTTGCCCTAGTAGAAATCTAACTCCTAACCCAGGCTTGATGTAGAGTTGTCACATGGAAACTGAAATTAGCCGAAACATACTAGGAATTTAGTATAAATCACAAACTAAAGCGAAAAGTAGAAACTGTCATTGACACAGCTGGAGTCGCTGATGTTGGATCCACTCCCCTCTGGTTTCCTGTCATCTTACATGATTTCTGGGGTTTTTTGCAGTTTGAGGGCTGCCACTGCTGCAGCTGCTTGAGATTTGGCTCTGCCTGCAAATAAGGAAAACAGCAAGTCAGAGTTGATATTCAACTTGTAATGGATGTTAAATCGTGTGGCTTCTAAGTCTTAAGATAAAAACAGGACCATATTTAATGTCTTGTGCACACAGTAGACACAAACACACATATTACTTACCCTAAAACTAAGAGTGCCACAATTGATACTGCAGACAACAGGGGCACACATGTCCTAAACAGGGCTCTAGTACCTCATTCACACCAACGCAACTCCGGTTCAAGCTCCGTGCTAGAGCTTTTCAGGTTCAGAACCGGTTCTTCGGTTTAGCTCCGGCTCTTTTCACACTGCCCAGAGTCCGACTGGTGCTGCGTCATTGCGTCATCGTTTGCGTCATGACGTAACCGTTTGCGTGCCTGCTTCATAAATCCAAACCGCGCGGAAACCCCTCACAGCTGACACCGACAACAGCAAAAATGGCCGATTGTGCTCCAGCTTCCTCTGTACCTCTTCAGAAGACCAGCTTCCCAGTAGGTAGCTGGTCTCTTCAGTGGACCACTGCTGCTTGTTAAGTTTCTCCATCGTTGTGTACAAACTGGATAAATGCGGGCTTTTTGTTGTTGTTCAGGAGTTGATCCCGCCCCTGCCCCTGCCCCCCCCTCCGCCTCGACGTTAGCGTGACGTATGCAGTGCTTTTGCTCTGGCCGGACAATTTTTTGGTGCTTGAAATGAACCGGATTCCGGAGCTAAGAGGCTGCTCCGCTGCGGTGTGAACAGGAAAACCCGGTGCTTTTCAAGCTCCAGCTCCGAACCGGCCCTGAAACACCGTTGGTGTGAATGAGGTATGGGAGGTATTTGCAGAAATTGCAAATCTCTGTCAGACATTTCTATTATTCTATCTTCTGCATAATGGACCATTGGCTGCGTGTCATCCCTTCTCTCACCCTTCTACCGTCACTTCATTCTAATATAATATTTAAAAGAAAACAGAGTGAAAGGAAAATAAAAGACATGATTTGTTATTTAAAAATATAAGATTCCTCCAGTAAAGTCTTAACAGCTGTATCAAACCAGATGGCATCTTCTTCACAAAAACACAGTCTGATCATTGACAAATGTTGATTTGTAGTTGCTGTAGTTTTCAACAGTATGGCCCAGCATATATAGTGATAAGAAAAATACTTTTGAGTTATTTCTGTGTTTGGACACACTCCTTGGCTCTCTGTAGATGCCTATGTGTGTGTTTTCTAAGATTAGCTCCACGTTTGTCCATGTACACGTGTTTACATTACCAGTACACATGTGTGGGAAACCTTTGCACTCATTTGTTTTGTTTAGGTTCGTTTAAGCGCCTCGGCTCGTGAGTTTTAATGACTGTGTAAATACGGGAGTCTGACTTCATCTGTGATTTATTTATTGACAACAGAAGTTCAGTGTGGAGCACATGGGTGCTGGGAACCAGGGATCTCCAACAATCAAACCCCAGTGTGTGTGTGTGTGTGTGTGTGTGTGTGTGTGTGTGTGTGTGTGTGTGTGTGTGTGTGTGCGCGTGCGTGCGTGCATGTGTGCGTGTAAGTGTGTGTCATCGTGGATGCCCTTTTTTGACTGACCATGGACTCTGGGGGGTGAAGTCACCTAAGCTGAGTTTATGGACCTTTTTATCTGCAGTTGTGAGGTTTCAATATCAAGCTGGTGAAATCCAATTGATGATAGCAAATAGCTTAGAACACTTCTTCACAGGAATAAATAAATCTACTATTATACTTTTTACAGTGTATAGACTTGACTTTTCTCATTTATTGGCACGTTTTTGAAATTCTTAACAGGAACGCTTTCAGTGAGAATTTAAACGTCCTTCCTAGTGTAAAGCGTGTTGGCATAAGTTGGTGCTGACCTTAATGTCTGCTGTATTTCGGCGTCAAAAATCGTCCAGTTTATGATCATTACACCTCCAAAGTATAATGTTACAAAATGTATCTAACCACATCCATGCATTAAAACATACAGCAGGACATGTCTTATCTTAGCATAATATTCAGACTCCTGCTACACGTGTGCATCACACACACACACACACACACACACACACACACACACACACACACACACACACACACACACACACACACACACACACACACACACACACACACACACACACACACACGCACACGCGCACACACACACACACACACACACACACACACACACACACACACACACACACACGCACTCACTCACACCTACAGAACACTGGTCTTCTCGGCGCTTTGTGGCCTTGTTTGTTTAGCTGCCATGATGGATGGAGTCTTTCCTCCTCTGCTTATGTTTTTGGCCACCTCTTTGTGAGCTTTACCAGCTTTTTGTCTAAAGGTGTGTCTGTTCCATGCAACATGCTCCAGACATTAGACACTGTCCAGAGTTTCTCCAACGTTCCTTAAAAAAACCTGGGCAGTGGGAACACCGCTGGGAAAAAGACAACACTGTACATGAGCTTAGACAGAATGAACGGTGTGTGCAGACGGAGGGGTGTGTGTGTGTGTGTGTGTGTGTGTGTGTGTGTGTGTGTGTGTGTGTGTGTGTGTGTGTGTGTGTGTGTGTGTGTGTGTGTGTGTGTGTGTGTGTGTGTGTGTGTGTGTGTGTGTGTGTGTGTGTGTGTGTGTGTGTGTGTGTGTGTGTGTGTGTGAAGAGAAGTGTCACTTACAGGTTATAGGAAATACTAAATCATCTTTTATTTCGTTTTACCCATTTTTGAAGAATGGGGTCTTGAAATACTATCATATGTATGAAGTGTTTCTTGAATTGATTTATCTTTGCCTTTGCCGTGCTATGCTCTAAATATCATAAATATTCTGTGATATGTAAAATGACCAAGGTTAACCTATATGCACAAGAGATGAACATTGTCGTTGTAGCTTTGTAAAAAACCCTTTCCAAATGTTCTTTCTGATGATAGAGGAACAAATCCTTCGTTTCACGATGTCTTATAAAAAAAAAATTGTGAAAGTCTGCCTGAGTCCATGACTACGTGTTTACAGCTGGTTGTAGATCAATGCAGCTAATTGTGATGACAGCTGTAATCCTAAACAGTTCAACAACATAAGACAGTAATTAAAAACACAGAAATCTTCATGCACATTTTAGAAATACATCTCCTGACCACATGAGTTGCAAACAATGCTCACTATTTTAAAGGACAAAGGAAACCATGCATGGCTTTGATGAAAAAAAAAAAAATGGGCGCTACAGAAAGAAATAAGCAAGAACACTGTCATCTGATATGGGTAGAGAATAACATATACTTCAGAGGGGACTGGCTGGTGGAGGTGTGGCTGCAGGCGGGGGGGGGGGGGGGGGGGGGGTCTCCAGACTTCACAACAACACACTCCTAAATCTCAGGCTGCTGCCCACCAAGCAATTCTCCTGGTAGGCAGCGCAGCACGCTTATGATTTATGACGAATCCCTCTCGCAATTTGTCACTGATGGCAGGAATGTATAATTCAAAACATTTTCTATTTTGCTGTGTGTTGCTTCCCTCTCTCCCCCCACACCCCAGCATCACACAACCACACACACACACACACACACACACACACACACACACACACACACACACACACACACACACACACACACACACACACACACACACACACACACACACACACACACACACACACACACACACACACACACACACACACACACCTCTCTCTTGCTTTATTAATTCGTAACACAAAGGTGTCTTAACGCAAATGTAGAAAAAGGGACATGTATATTTCTGAAGACACATGTTTTGTGCTGGAAAGTGACACCGAGGTGTGATTAAATGTTTGCAAAACAGGAGGACAGCATTTCTCTTCCTGTATGTTGGGAAGTTAATTTGTCTTTCACGGAAATATGTCTTCTGTATTTTGAGTGTGAATGATCCATTATTCTTGTTTGTATTTCTACCGGGACACATGTCTGTTCATGCTTATGTTTACGTGTGACCAGGTTTATGTGTCTCCACATTGTTTTGTTTAAATAATACCATTTTGACAAGGGCAAAGAACTTTAGAACGAAAAGTAATGAAACAGGAGTTACATTTGTTATCATAATATTTAGACATTTAAAGATTATACAGTTCGGCACAAATCCCAAATATATCAGCAAAACGTCGACTGACTGTGTTCGATTAGTTTTTCCTATAATATCTACTTTTCTCATAAAACGAACCCATCTAAACATGATTTGCATTTTTCATGGTCTAGTCAAATACTGCCGTCTTGGTTTCATATAAATTCAATAGTCTCTTGAATTCTTGAATAGTGACTTTATATTTAACACAATTTTTCTGTTGCCTAAACCTAAACGCAGTATACAATATATTTTGGACTGTGGGCTTGTGTGCCTGATTCTTGTGTGTGTTCCTGTTTATCTGGAAGTATGTATGTACAGTATGTGTGTGTGTGTGTGTGTGTGTGTGTGTGTGTGTGTGTGTGTGTGTGTGTGTGTGTGTGTGTGTGTGTGTGTGTGTGTGTGTGTGCAAGTGTGTTTTATATCCGCCCTCCCAACCCCCTCCAGCCTGCTGATAGCAGCAGTCAGGCCTGATCCCAGTGGCGAGGTAAAGATTGATGCAGCTCATCTGCTGGAATGGGGCTATAAAAGCCATCGCTGGACTGCACACTCGCCCTCTGCCTCCTTTCTCACGGCTCCTTCTTCCTGCCTTCTTCCACACAAATACACACATGAATGCAGTGTTGTGAATATTCTTAATATCTATGTATTTATCTGTCTGTCTCCGTCGCCCGTCCCCCCCCCTCCACCATCACCTCAGTGCACTAAGAGCTGCAGTAAAACCAGACCCTGTCATGTTCCAAGGTGAGGGCTGATCTCATGCTGACGTGCCCCCTTCGTTAACACCCCCCCCCCCCCCCGCAACCTGCTTCATTCTCCTGCTGCAGTGTTAAGTGCTCCTCCGACCTCAGCCTTTTACACCCCCTTCCCCCACCCACCCCCCTCTCTGATCCCCATTTACAGACAAGCACTTGTTTAAAATAATAATTTAGAAAAAGAGCCGCCAAGTGCAACTGCAGAGTTTTTAGATCAAAATGTAGGTTTTTGGACTGATTTGATTTTCTATGGGACTTACTGTAATTTAAGTAAGAATCGAGTCCTGGAACAATATAGCTATGTACTGTATGTCTACACACCTTCAAATGTTAATTATGTTACCCTGAAATAACTTGGCCTCATGCAGCTATGTAAATCACAACAAAGAACACAAAGTGTGAAGTTATAATAGTCAGCATCCAGAGACTTGCATCTTGATTACAAGGTCTTGTGACTTAATGTTGACTTCTCTCAAATGACTTTATACTTAACTTGGACTTATCCCTGAAGATTTAAAAGCAGCTCTCATAGCGAAATAGTTTAATATTTGTGTCATTACAAGCACACTCCTGAGAGTTTTACATGAGCCCATCTATTGCTGCGATATGAACACTAAGATCGATGTCCAATAATATTTGGATTTTAATTGAAGCAACGGGTCCCACGGTTGCCATTTTAAAAAGTGCATCACTTTTGGAGCGGGAAACAAATCAGAAAAGAAGGTTAAGCAGAACAAAGGCTGACTCAAGATACCATATCTTTTGCTGATGTTAGTCTACAAAATGATGTTGCATTTTGCTAATCCATGTTTTATTGAATCGCTAATTAGAGCCCCGAATAATATCCAAGAATAGGCTTTTGGCTTAATAGACACCATTTATTGTAAAACACATATATTATAGATGGTAAATCGCCATGGTAATATGGTCGATACGTCCACCGTCCCCTCAGGTTGTACAGGTTTCCCCTGTGTATGGCCTGGGTCTAGAGGAGAATTAACATGTGGAGTAAGTGATGGATAGGTTGGATAGGGGAAACAATATCAGCTGGTCTGTTTTGCAATTGCACACCCAGTTTGCTTATTTCCCATGATGCCTTTGGTAGGTCAGTCACCAACGGTGCTCTGAGCGCGTCCTCACTCACAGACTAATTTTGCATTCTTTAATATTGCATGGAGCTCATTTAGAGGGTGTGTGGTACAGTATGCACACAGGGACACATATACAAGCATTCAAACACACTCCATGTTGTAATTTTCCCTCTCACCACGCTCTCAGGGGTGTATTTAAGGATGCAGCAGAGGGGTTTGGATTGATGTGGTTACGCATGGCCAATGGTGACTGTGTGTGTGTGTGTGTGTGTGTGTGTGTGTGTGTGTGTGTGTGTGTGTGTGTGTGTGTGTGTGTGTGTGTGTGTGTGTGTGTGTGTGTGTGTGTGTGTGTGTGTGTGTGTGTGTGTGATTGTTTTTGTGTGACTATGTGTGTACAAAATATATATGTATGCATTTGTGTACATGCACATTCCCCTGTAGCTGTACAAAAAAGCGATGCGACACCCTTCCTGCTGTTCTCTGAGTCATCAATCACACTGCCACTTTAATTTATGTGCCACTTCTGGTTGTTTTGTCGTTTATTTTAAGAGGAAGAATAGCACTATTGCACAGTTCTGGGAAGAAGTGGCTACTGTTTGCAGCATAGATATTGCTTTTTAACCTCTTGTGGGCGATGAGAGATTTACTCCATTGTCTTTAGAACCACTAATGAAACAATACAGTCTACCTCATAAATATCGAAAAGGATTCACTTTAAATTCCAACAAACGTACATGATACCTCCATTTTCAAAGATACAAGGGTCTAGTTTCTACAGTATGCCAGACAGACATCTGATGCTACAGATACTGTAAATAGGCACACTGAAAAAACAAAAAACTGACATAAGATTAAATGTATTATGTCAACAGATTTCACCCATGAGGTTAGTTGAAAGCAATAATATTAAGTATAATTAAAATATGAACTAGTAGCCTCAACTTAATAATATTCAACTAACCATATGTGAAATCTGTTGACATAATTGATGTAATTAAAGTTTCAGTTTCTTCAGTGCAGCCCATACTGGAAATAAACACCTAAAAGTATGTGTAAAAGCTAAATGAAGATAAATGTCATAAGAATGTTGACCCTGTTCTGTTTGTGTTGCAAAATCAGACATCAGAGGTCAAGGGTTATAAATGGAGGGGTCACGAGAGTCACGATTGGATGAGGTCAATGTGAGGTCATTTCCGTTTGGGGATTCCAAACTATTCCTGTCCATCACATGGGGCAACCGAGAAGACCTCTTCTGTCACAGTGACGTACAGCAGGAGGCAATAGATGCTGAGAGTGCAGGAGATTAAAGGGAGTCTAGTGGGGGGGAGGTGGGAGGACGTGCACACGGTTGCACACAAAAATACATACACACACACATATAGCTCTTGCTTCCCTTTTAAGATCGTACACATTTCATGTCATGGACCTTTCTCACAGTCAATCTTCAATTCAGCCATTATTTATTTCATAAATGACACCTGTTGTTTCAGCTGTGACATGTTAAATATCTTTCCTGACCAAGGCTTATTGGCTGCTTAAAATACATAATTTTTCAAATGCGTCACTAGATAAGTAAAGTTTTGAGACTGACTTTGATTTTAAGATATTTTCCGTGACATGCAAGATTTAACAAATAGTACTTGACAATGAAAATCAACAGGCGACAGTTTTTGAAAGTCCGGATGTCAGTATGTTGGTTAAATATCATATTTGAAACAGGCATTTTTGACTTCTCATAACAATAAATGCACAACTGGGATTAACAACAGGAATGGCAGTCCTGTCCTTTTGAGGTGTATCAATAAGTCATGACACTAATTAGAATTAATTTAAAGTGGACCCATTATGCTATGTTGAAAACATATATTGTAGGGCCATTACCTATACAAAACATGTCTGTGAAGTTTTTTGCTCAAAATACCAAACAGTTCACCCACTGTAGCCACGCCTCATACTGCTCATACCCCTCTTTTGCAGCCTTGTTAGGAAAACACGAATTTTTGGTCCTTAGCTTGAAAAAAAAAAGAGGAGGCGGAGCTAATGCCTGATCAGAATTCTACCGGAGATAAAGTTAAATTCTGCTGTGATAAAACGCCATCCTGTTCTAAACCACATCAAGGATTATTTCTGAAACAGTATGGAGCTCAAATGCTTTTTCTCTTGCAGGTTTATCGCAAGGTGAGTTCCTTTTTGTATTTCCTTCTTTTTAAACAGTGCTCTCCAGTACAGGTTAGCTCTGAGTGTTAGCGAGGCTTGCTAATGTAAACAAAGACGAGATTACGTCCAAAACACGTCAGGCATTGTTTCTGATAGCAATTTTCTGTGGGTCCGCTGACGATTTGACGTCAGATCGGCAGCAAATCTGTATTCACTCGTTGTACCCCTGTTTTTTAAAGATTTGGATACGGAGAAAAAGAGAGAGGGATTTATTTTCTGACACTGCATGCGTAAGTTCCCCAACGCACATATTTATGTATAAAAGACACACAAAGCACAAAGTGCATTTTGCATGATAGGTCCCCTTTAAATTAATTGCAGTTTAATGATATACTTAATCTACAAAAGGCTTAATGTGTTGCTTTTTTTCATTAATTCTGAAGATGGGACAGATACATATTTAAAAGCCTTCATAACGTTTTTATCTGTAAGTATTTGCTCTTGTTGTTAGGGGTTCACTATGTGTATTTACAATTTATCACCATTATAAGAACTCTGAAGACAAAGGTTGAACCTAGCAGATATTAAGCTGCACTTTCATTTTCTGCTCTATCTTTCGGAATATTTGTTTATGTATTTTTATTGAGTGAGATGCTTGTGAGTAATCACCAAATAGAAGAAGCCATTTTCTGAAGACTTTCCCTAAAGAGACCTTCAAACCCTGTGGGTGTATCAGACTTTATGACACAGACACAGTAAACATCCTGTGCTGGAAGGCAGTCTTTATGAAAGCGCTTGCGTTTTGTTGTGACAGTTTAACCTATGTGAACAGCGTGATGCAATAAGCCAACCTGCTTTATTGACTATGTGAATCACAGTCAGCCTTGATTCAGTGTAGCTACCAGCTAAACGCTACACGCTACGCGCTAATCTCAAGAGTATAACTTGATACAGGCGGAGCAGATCTCTCCAGCCTGCTCCAGGGATCGTTATCTGTGCAACACGATTGAATTATTTCTCCTCTCTCCTGCTCAGTCGGAGGAATTGAGTTACAGTGAACATAATGCACGGCAACAGACTGCCTGTGTGTCCTAGACCTGTGTCAAGAAAATAGCAGAAGAACACATAGCTAGATGCTAATTTAGCAACAAGTGAGGGCCTTGGAAGCAATTTACAGCAACACACCAACAAACCAAGCCAAGGAGAAGAAAAACATTCCCCATATTCTTTCAACAAAGACATTTTCACAATGGCTTCGAAAGTTAAGAGGATTGTGTGCAGCCTTATTGATTTTTTTGTAGCAGTGTCCGGGAGATGGCGCCGAGAAAATGAGGTCTGGCTCGAAGGTTTATGTCCTGCCACAGTTAGGAGGAAACGTGAGCCGAGGATTCAGCTGGCCTTTTATTGTAAATGTGCTCCCTCTAGATGGACTTAAAGTGTCTGTTGTCCTGGCTATAGGAAGGGAATTAAATATGAAGGGTATCAGTAAATGGGCAGGAAGACTCCAAACGAGTGCTTAGGGACAGTTTCCCATTATTGTCATCTATTATCTTGGACAGATAGTGATGTCGGCCACTGGCTCGTCGATTGCAATCCACTGCAGGTTGGTGGCAGGCAGACAGGTTATGGGTTTATGTGAAAACAAAGTAGCACATTTAACTGGGAAAGGGATAATTTGGGCCGGCTTTCCAACACAATTAAATAGAAAACATTCATATTTAATGCAGGATGCGAGACAACACAACAGAACAGCACAACAGCGCTTCCAGTCCATGATTAAATAAACAGCTGATGTTTAGCATACTGTTAGTCTGTTACTTTACATATTTATTCTCACGTCACAGTACAACCCAGTCTCACGGCATTTCGTGTAATAGTCGCGAAATTAATTTAGTCTATTGATTCGTGTTCACCAACACGATTTTCGAATTTTTTTCCTGTCACACAGAATGATTTTAAAAGCAATGTATTTCTATTGTTAGTATGTGTCGTGCCTGCACCACGTCTTTTTGTCCGGTCGGGTTTTGGAAGACCGAAAGCTGTGTGGTTCATAAAAACATTTTCTTATTCAATATCTTGCCCTAAGCCAGGGGTATCAAACTCAATTTCAACTCGGAACACATTAGCATCATGGTTGCACTCAAAGGGCCAGTTTTATATATAAGACTATATAAAAATCCATTTATGTATATTATGAAACAATGAATTATATTACATTATTGCCTCTGCATTGGATTATTATTGGATAGGGTAATAACTACTACGTCCATACTTGCCAACCCTCCCGATTTTCGCGGGAGACTCCCGATTTCATAGCCCTCTCTCGGTTTCCTCCCGGGGTCGTATTTCTCCTGCATTTCTCCCGATTTCTGACAAAATCAGATTTACACATGACTGTTTCCACTCGGACTTTATTACAGCTACACCGTTGTTTTCCATGCTCACTCCTTTGCTGGTCCAGCTCACACATATGCTCCATCAAGAGGATGGTGCTACAGGCCGCAAGGCATTGCACTCAGAACTACAATAAGCATGTTAATGTTAATCTAATACAGCTCCGGCGATCCACTAGCAACCCCCTCCGCGCGGTGGTTTTGAAATGCTCCCGATTTCTGAGGTCTCAAGGTTGGCAAGTATGACTACGTCTGAAAGCAGAAGTCTAGGGTAAACACTTGCAAGTCTCTTCAGTGAGAATGTCACAAAATGATTTAAAAAGAAAAGCCAACTTCTGGGAAAAATGGTCAAAATCAAAAAAAAGAAATGTGAACATTTGAAAAAAAAGTCAGATTCTGAGATGCATTGTGGGACATGCAATTTATGGGCAACGTGCTTCTGTAAATCGGCATGTAACCGTATATTAAACATATTATATTCTTTGAAAGCTCTTGTGGGCCACATAAAATTAAGTCACGAGCCAGATTTGGCCCCCGGGCCTTGAGTTTGTAATCCCTGCCCTAAGCCTAACCCTAACCCTTTTATTCTAAATAGTATAATGTTTTTTTGCCATCCGCGAGGAAAAGAAATGTGGCTCAGAGCCGCAGAATACTGAAATCTGTATTTTTAAAAATCTATTTTTCCTTTTAATTTGTTATTATTTGGTGCAGGCACGAAACATACTACCCATATAAATGCATTGCTTCTAAAATCGTTCTGTCAGAATGCTGAAATCAGTCTTTTTTTAAATCTCTTTTTCCTTCTAATTTGTTATTATTTACATTGCTTTTGTGTGTGACACGAAAAAAATGGGGAAATCGTGTTGGTGAACACGAATCAATAGATTAATTTCGTGACTATAACACGAAATGCCGTGAGACTGTGTTGCAGAGTAGGGACAATTTGGTAGAAAACAGAATTCAGATTAGTGTGAAGTCTAGCGCCATGAGTTTATGTTGCTCAAAAATACATTAAACTCACATATTCTAGTCAGGCATCCTCCACTTTAGCACCGTGTGATATGTTCCTGCAGTTTTCTTTCTGGATGTGTAGCCTGTGTCAGATACTAGCTTAGTTTTGGGCTCACCTCTGCGTAGCCGCTGTAAAACGCTGGTCTGTACACAGACAGTCACTCTGAATAATAGGCCTGCAAGCCATAAATGTCAGCCCTTTAAATCACACACAATCCAGCGCTGTGTCCCAGAGAGAGAATGCTTCATCACCGCTTAAACTACAGCCGCCCATTTATTATGTGTATGTTTATAAATCACTAAGGAGACCTCACATTCCTGAAGCCTGTAAAAAAAAGAGAAGAAGATTAGAGGAAGAGGAAGAACAGGAAAGGGGGACTGAAGTGAAGATGTGTGGGGAGAGAAGAGAGGTCAGAATGATGAGCTACACTGTTTTATATTCTCACTATGAGATACAGATATAAAGGGCTTATATATATTGTAAGAAAGGTTAATATAGTATATTTTAATATTGCTTTAATATTGTCTGCTTATCTGTATTATTGTGTTGCATTGTTGGAGAAGCCTGTAACCTAAGATTTTCAACGACATAATTTCTCTGTAGCTATGTTAGTTTGACAATAAAGAACCTTGAACCTTGAACCTTGAACCTTGAAAGGGGCCCTATTATGCAGATTTTCAGGTTTCATATTTGTATTTTGTTCCTATCCTGTGACATGTCTCCATGCTTTAACGCTCAAAAAGCTCTTTATTGTTCTCATACTGCCTGTGCTGCAGCACCTCTTTTCACCCTCTGTCTGAAACCAGAGCCAAGCCTGCTCTGATTGGTTAGCTGGCCGGCTCTGGTGGGATTGGTCAACTGCTTAGTGATGTCCCACTCTTTAGCCTATCACGTGAAATGTTTCAAAGTGTTACTTAGTGATGTCACTATGTCGCAGAAGTAAACAATCAAGCCGTTTCTGGCAAGGGGGAAATGGAGAGATACTCCATCTGCTGGGAACTTTGGGATTGTAGCCCTTTGCAAACCATTTACATGCACACACACCTATAAATCACACTACAGGAAAGGGAAACCCCCCCAAGAAACATATTAACACCCAATTACAATCAGTGAGAAAATATAGCCTTCAGCCCTGAGATCGAAAGTAGATAAGGAGGCTCGACCCTTCTGTTACATAAAGTTGCATACAATACGATTTAACTTCACTCTGCTGTTTAAACAAAACGCATGCAGGCTTTGATTCATCACATTAAGATTGTATAGAGACGTAAAGGAGCACAGTGGTATGAAGTTTAATTTTTTACAGTCACATCTGAGCCAAAAACCCCAGTCAGGCCGTGTATGAGTCATGAACACTCCCGTTAGAAGTCTATATAGTCTAAGTGAAAGACATAACACATCTTTTACTGGGTAACCTCTAACCGTAGACGTACACAGAGTACACTCCTTCAGCTGTGATATCACACAGGTGTCTGCGCAGCGTCAAGCTACACCACCTTTCTCCTCTTTTGTTATGGACAGTTAATATTAACACTCGGCTGACAGTGGATTCCCCAGCGTCTGCCAGAAACGTCCGTCCACCGGCAAAACATATCGCTTCTGCTGAAGATCAGTCAAAACAACCCAATCAGGTCTTTCATCCTGGTCCTTTTACAGCCGCGGCTTCGCAGATTTACGAGTTACAGTGAGATGTACAGTTATCCAATATCTGTATATACATGCTTTTTATGAAGCAGAGTGCTTTTGCTCTCTCCTTTCCCCCTCATAAAAGATGGCACATTCCTACATTTTACTCTGTCAGGAGTCCCTTTATGTTTGGCTTGAGGGTTTGGAGGAAGGCCGACTCTTTTCTTTGTTCCTGTCCAACCTGTCTGGCATCTGTGTCTTAGGGAGACCAAAACATCTTTATGTACTATATGTACCATGATGTTTGTTCTGTCTGGTTTGTGTCGCATACACATTAATTCAAAATACTGCTGTGCTTCACAAGCTACCTACTCTTTTTGGAGTTTGTGCGACTATTACATATTTTGTTGATGTCACAGTTTCTTCAGGACTTTTTGTGAGACAATAGGTTAAAAATAATAATATTTGAGCTCATTGTAAGAAGATTATGAAATGTGCGGACTACACAGAACATTATTTTGTGGATAATTAATGTAAAAAAAAAAGGCCAATTTATATTAAAAAAACGAATCAAATAAAATGATGATTTATGTTAGTCAAGAAAACTGTATGTATTCATGATGTGTTTTCAATGTTTGTTTCTTATAATCTAAGATATTGATGTAGGAGCTTCTTACAACTGCAATTGATTTCTGATTTTGAATATTGTTATGTTGAAAAAAAGTAATATACATTTTTTTTTAAATACTCTGAGACAAATTCTCCAAGGACAGAAATTATCCAGTATTGCATTTTAAAAACACTGATTGCCAGATAATGCCTTAAACTTTTGTGGCCACCTTTTACAGTATTGTATTCAAACTCCCTCCTTCACACACACACACACACACACACACACACACACACACACACACACACACACACACACACACACACACACACACACACACACACACACACACACACACACACACACACACACACACACACACACACACACACACACACACACACACACACACTCTGGCCCACTTCTCCTTTCCCTCAGGTGCTGTGGGGAGTTTGACAGCAGAGACCGAGGAAACCACATCTCATCAGCTGAGCATCCAGAGCGCTGCACTGCGACACACTTCTGCTCTGACCCCCTCAGATACCTGATTTAGCTTTAGAAAGTTTATTTTTGTCTTGAAATTGTGGCTTTGACCCTTGAACTCCTCACCACTGGGTGCTTGGTAGGTTGCCAATCTAGCAGTTTCCCCACAAGATTTAAAGGAGCCTCTCAAAGGAGCCTCTGGAGAAATTACAATACATTATTTTAAATACAGCCATGAATCCTCAAGCTCAATATCGACCCATATTGAGTTTTTAGGATGATGTTTTGTGAGTATTTTTTTCCCTCAAATATATTGATGTTGACATAGGAAGTTACATTGAATGACTTTACTTAAAAGGGGAAAAACGGCCACTTGTATTAGGGCAGCAATACATTTGATTTAACAAACAATCAGAAGGTGGAGGGTTGATGTTGAGAGAGAGGAAGCATAATTTATGCAGCATAAATACACTTGACATGTTCTGCTGTTTTACTGAAAAATAGGAATGTTATGCTATTTAGTTATGTATTGCATGCTATGTTTGTTCCTAAACATGGTAGGAATTAAATCTTCACACACTCCTTTTGGAGATTTTGTTATGATTTGCAAGTAAATACATCTCATTAAAACCCCCCTTCTGCATCAAAAGTTCAATCTGGAGCTACTTTATGTCAGGTTGCACTTTTTGACCGTTGCCCTCAGTGTTGCTGTGCCTCTGCTCGTCTACGAACATGTCAATAGAAACCGTTGCCTGCTCTTAATTGAGACATATCTGTATCGAGCAGCCAAATCTACAAGTCACTCATTGAATATGAAAAATGGAGAATGGGAGGGAGAAGGGAGGGTGGGAGAGAGATCAATGATATGGATCTGCATCTGCAGACTGAGCCTCCATCCTGTGTGTGTGTGTGTGTGTGTGTGTGTGTGTGTGTGTGTGTGTGTGTGTGTGTGTGTGTGTGTGTGTGTGTGTGTGTGTGTGTGTGTGTGTGTGTGTGTGTGTGTGTGTGTGTGTGTGTGTGTGTGTGTGTGTGTGTGTGTGTGTGTGTGTGTGTGTGTGTGTGTGTGTGTGTGTGTGTGTGTGTGTTGGGGGTGCTGCAGCGTTATTGGACATCTGAATGAGTAATGATGCCGTCCCAGACTCTTCAATTACCACCAGCGCTCGTTTATTAAAGAGGGGCTGGAGAGATGGAGGAAGGAGGATGGTGGCTCTGGTGCAGGGGAAACGAAGGATGAATAGATAGAGGAAATACAAACGCAGGAAATTCTACATTATACCATTTTATTAAAGGTGTATTATATCCACACTTAAAATTATATTCTAGTTATTTCAACACATAAACATTGGGTGTTATTTGAGTGCAACATATAGGCACAGTGTTTCTTTAAAAAAATTAAAAGATGTTGTTGATTAACTGCATGTGCTAATGTTGTTGAGGAAAGGCTAACAGCTAGCTATTGGCCCCGATACACCTGATTGATTTTGAGTTTGGATCATTTTAGCTTGTTAGCTAACAGCTATCCATCAATTCCTTGTCAAATCTGATTAGCCCAGAAGCTAACGGATCAAGAATGAACATTTATTAGCACTTTTAGTTGCAAGCAATCTCATGTGAAGATCAACAATGGAGGCTTTGTTAAATTAGCCTCGTGGCTAGTGAGGCAGACAGTTATATTGAGGTTTACTGAGCTGGTTTAGGGAGGGAAGATGACCAGAAGACAAGATAGAGGACATCGAAGGAAGCACAAATGAATGCTTGGCTGATAAAGATATTGATAAATGACTTTTTACAGCCCTGTTGTGTTCTCCAAGTGAAGGAGAAAGTGAAATGACGGGATTATATCGCCAAAATAAACGAAATAAAAGAAGGCCAGGTTGGAAGATTGGTGATAGATACAATTGGACTCAGGCCCCATTTACACGGGAACGCAAACGAAAATAAACCAAATTCGATATAAAAAAAGTCTTCCGTTCACACGCAATCGGCTCAATAAACGTGTCCGTTCACACGAGACCGCTCGACCCGCTGGAGATGCTGTAGTACATATGCCGGGCCTGTAAGTGGCGCTGTACTTCCGCCACAAAATACACCAAAAGCAGTAAAGAAGACCCCCTGAACATGGTTGCCATGGTTGCCATGGTTGCCCTTCTGTATATTCTCCGTGGTGGATTTAGCAACATGTAGTTCATGTAGTTCTCCATGTCCACTTGTTGCTGATGATTGTGGTAGAGGAGCTGTAGATTTTGAACTAACATCTGTAGCATGGTCAGTAGAAGTAGCAGTAGCTACTGATCATGCTACAGCAGTGAGCAGCAGAGGTGGGGAGAGGCGGGGCTATGGCTTCATCGTTATCAGGAAAATTATCATATAGGACGTACACACGGAGCCGTTTGGCCCCCCAGAGCGTTCCGTCCGCAGATCTACCCACCTTGGGACCCGTTATCGTTTGAGGGGTCCGTTTCCGCGGTTATGGCCTCGTCTGAACGAACGGGCTATACGAAAGATAAAAGTAGCAGATACAACCCGAACCGTATCCATGTAAACGGGACCTTAAACACCGGAGATGTTGGACGCAGCTGCTTCATTTCCACTACCCTGATTTTCCTTTTTGGTTCAAGGATTTCTCACCTTTTTGTCAAAAGATAATCACCCAAAACGATCAAACTCCAGCCGCCCTCATGTTTCTGGATAGCTAAATACAGAGGGAAATTCTCCCACTCCCCCACACACTCATCTCCTGCTCCTTCTTTTCCATTTTGCCTTCTCTTTCCCACTTCTCACCTCCTCTCTTTTCTCACCCTGTCTGTCTGCATGTCTGAAATGCTAAGAAAACACTGTGGCTATGTTGGCTATGCTGAGAATCAGTCAGCAGCTGCTTGGTGATCAATGGGAAGGAAAACAAATCGTGGCCAAAGGAATTTGGGTTTTGAACTTTCCACACTGTGTTCATAACTCAGAAACCGTGCCAGGGAGGGAAACCAGTCTTTGACAAATGATAGTTGATATGGATGGTTGTGTGTGTGTGTGTGTGTGTGTGTGTGTGTGTGTGTGTGTGTGTGTGTGTGTGTGTGTGTGTGTGTGTGTGTGTGTGTGTGTGTGTGTGTGTGTGTGTGTGTGTGTGTATATATACATGCATCATCCATACAGTATATATGCATATGAGAGCATGCAATATATGTGCTTTTCTGTGTGTATTCAATGTCTGTGTGTATTTTCTTCATCAATCTAACTGTTGCAAAGTTATTCTTTCTCAACCCTACCCAATATAGAAACATGGGTCTATTTTCTGCATACTATTTAGTGAGTGTTTGCATTTGTGTATCTCAGAGACAAAGACAAAAACAGGGCCTCAATTGCCCTTGTCTGTTTGGACCACATCCTGCCCCCAAGATCACCCCCCTCCACGCTCACATGAGTAATCATACAGTAGTGCTCCCACTCTGTTATGTATACACACATTCATGGATTGGCAAGACGTGCTTGACTCATGACTCAAACCCAGACGCTCGCCATGCCACGGTGTTGGTGTAGTGGTGCCACGGCACTCGGAGCGTCCTCTCTGTCCTCGCCGTGTCACGAACCGAAACAGAGGGTATATTGTTCATCTGGCTTGGGAAAGACCAGAGTTCAAGGACATTAATAGCTATAATGTGTAATATCCCTCGTCCTTCTTCCAATCCACATCCTACTCATTCAGCTTTTAGGAAATTTGAGTTTTGGAAAGGGGGATATTTCATCTGGGAAAGTACCATTGACAAAACTTGACTGTACAGCTGAATAGAGACGGTTAACAACTAAAGCATCAAAGTGTAATGGTTTGTGTTTCTGCAACTTCTCTACTTGGAAATGAATAATTAAAATCTTTAAAATATTATGCCTACAGTAATATATATAAAGGAATAATACACCTCCAAACAATTTGGATATCAATTACTCAAACTGTGTTACTTTTAATGTGTTGAGAGAACATGTTTTCCTCACCATTTGAACAAATATATTAAAAAAACTGATATAAGTTTTATCGAAATGAAGTTAGGGGTGAGTCACTTATACAGTATGCACATGATAATTGTGTAGGTGAAGTATAAGGTATGTCTTCTTCTCTGTAAAAAGAAACCAATAGTACATCCAAACAAACACTTCCTGGTTCGGTATCTTTGTGTTGATGCAGGACAGGTATGCATCATCAAGTGAGAAATTAAGAAGAGATATAATAATAATAATAATAATAATACATGACATTTATATAGTGCTTTTTCTGATGCTCAAAGCGCTTAAATATACATATTATATGCGGTAATACCTTCTCTAAATTCAATACACAAGGTTTGTCTCTGATTATAAAACAAATGTTTAACCCCTCCCCTCTCCAGTGTGGTGGGTGTGCTACTATGTGCCGGCGTCACATCCTCCGTGCCTCAGAGGAGCGTGAGATGATTAGCCTGAGCCCGTCTCGTGCGCTAATTGACAAACCCAGCAACACCTTCGCTATTGTCTAATTAGTCTTAACAAGGTAATGATTAGTGACCGAATCAGGGCTTTGATAAGAAAAATATGTCCAAAGATTGTTACTTACTGCATATACATATATATATATATATGAAGCAAAGAAATAACTTTGTTGTGTTTTCACCAATATGTTAGTCAGTATTTGTCTCTATGTAAATTAAGGAAATGAGGGCCTCAATCAATCGTTACAAATTTATTTGTATTGCATGTTTCACAATGTCACTCAAATTTGACTGAAAACCTAATAAGACAGCAGAGAAATAAGTAATTAGAGGCCAAGAGATAAGTGCACACAAGATACGAGTCATGTGAAAGTACATTAAAATAAATAAAAAGTAATCAAGAGAAATTAAAAAAAATCTAAACACAGTCAAATAAAACTGTTGAACAATATAAGTTCATACATGATAATATTTACAGCACTCAATCCAACACACATGTACTCTCAACTTTTTTCCAAGCTTCAGTCTTCAATTAATGCAAAACACAACATTATGTCATTCATAAGAGATATAAAGTATGAGAACACACAAAGACAGATATCCTCTGTTTCAGAGATGACACTAACGTGTACAACTGCATGTATCTACATGCCTTTTAGCCCTGCACTGCCACACATAAAGACATAGACCAGAGGCCACAATTTATTTAGGGGTGTCACAAACATGAATTATAAATCAGCATCCTCCTTCACCTCCGTCTTCAGGCTTTCACCCCCCCCCTTCTTCCTTTCTTTTTATGTAAAACACATTGTGAAAGGTCAGTGGAGAGAGGCAGCAGAGAAAAGGCGAGAGCATGAGAGAGTCGGGTGTGGGTTTTCGTGTATGTGTGTGTATGTTTATGCGTGCATGTGTGCCTATGATTATGAGTGTAATTCCTCGGTGTGTGTGTTTCAGCGGGGGTGAAGCAGTGTCTCCTCTACACGCTGTGCTCATTGAGAAGTGGTGTCTTGTGCCTGGAGGGCGAGGGTGGGGGGGGTAGCGAGAGGGCAGGCGGGCGACCAGGCGCCAAAGAAAGAGGTCACATCCATATTCATCGCATTGGACATGCACATGTAAACCACTTTTAATATGCCGTGACAGGGGAAATTTGTGGTGAGGCGGAAAGAGATAGAGGGAGAGGGAGAGATGGTCACAAATGTTGGAGGAACTGTTGTGAGAAACGTCCACATGTGAGTATCATTGACTGACTTCCTGGTGAACGATCTGTAAAATACAATCATCAGAGAGAGGCTTTCCACCTGTTCTTACTTTTTAAAGAGAGAGGAAGTGAACCCCAAAGAACAATCACTATATGTATATGTACATACATTTACTTTTCTGGAGTAGTGGGGTTAACATGCTGAAAAAAGTTGATGAAAGGAAGAGTCAATAAGTATTTTTCCATAGTTAGTAAACCTGCTCGGAGTCTCAGGAAGCCAAACCAAATTAAAAATCTAGTTTGGCCTTAAGCTTTGATGATTCTTTTAGATATAAGGGACGATACAAGTTGTTTTGTAAACTTCTTACACGACCATTGATCGTTGACCATATGATTATTGCACTGTATATGTTTTCATTGTAAAATAAAGTTGTTATCATACAGACTCTATGATACATGCAACATATAATTCAAACTAACAGAAAACCTGAAAGAAAGGATAACATAAAATCAATAATTGTGCTAAACTTTTATCAGTTATAAAAGTCAAAAGTATTTTTTTAAGTGAAGCCATGAATGGAGTTAGGAATGTTTTCAATTATCAAAGAAAATACCTGTTTGAGATTTCCACCACTCAGGATTAAGCACAGTTATTATAGAATATCTATCTACAGTATATCCAGCTAATTCAAACCAGCGTTCAACCGGTATGGAAAGACCGGGGCACAAAACGTTTGTTATAATAGGACACTTTGATGTCATGGAGGGCATATCATCTTCACATCATAACGGGGGGCCCAGGTAGCTAGTTATGACAATGTGGCATTATATGGCAGCGTTTGAAGTCGTCCAGTGACAGCCTATCAGTGTAACCGCCTGTCATAGCGGCTGCTTTGAAGTCAGCAGTGATGAAATAGAAAACAAAAAGGAGGAAAGGAAAAACACAATCCAGTCAAATAAGGAGGTCATTTGGTTTCTGTGAGTGTGGTATGAGGGAACGCCGCACATCTATTGAGTGGTGGGATGGCGGTTTGGAGAGAATCGGGTGAATAGGATCTTTTTGCGGGACACTTAACCTCCTGATGGCCCTTTTGACAATGGCACCACTTACCATCTCAGTGTCATGAATCGCTGTGTTCATTCCTTACCTGTACATCGGACCATCCCTCGGGTGGGAAGGGGTCATGGTTGGGGTCGGACTCAAGGGATGGGGTTTTCTGGTAACTCTACTCCCGACTTTTCAGACAACGCCAGGGTCCCCTGGGCATCTCCACCCTGTATTGGCTTTAATTCCAACAAAGGTTTAGTGGCGACGGGAGCTTCCCTAAGCGGACAAATTATGCTATCGGTTTCCATGCGCTTGCAGGGGAAAGAGAACGTCTGGCTTCCTCGAAACTGCAAAAGAAGTTCTCCATCTGGAAATGTGTTTGGAGTCAATCAAATCAGACATGACCTGAATTTCTGAGCAGATTTGTTCTCTCGTGGGTTTTTAAATGACCTATTGTGTTTAATGGAACGTAGTCAGTTTAACCAGGCACATCATACACACAACCTCTTGCGTTGTTTTTGGGGGGGAATCAGTAAGACAGGTTTATCTTGTCCAGCAGTGCAGTGTGCAGTGAATCTTTCTGGGCTTTAACCTCACGCTTGCCTTGAACAGTGGGGAATCCTCCTCAATCACTGTAAGGAGGTCCTCTCAGCCCCACTCATATTTTAACCACCAGCCCCACACCATGGGGCGCTGTGTAACGGCCCGTCAGTGGCTGTAACATAAGCGCCAAAATTGCTTTTTGACGATGTACCTAGTGTTGTTTTAAGAGCCCCCGTCTGTCCCAGCCCCTACCCCCACAACATATGATTTAATCATTTTTCTCACTTACTCTTCTCAGCATGGGAGTACAAAGAAAGAAAGAGAAGGAAAGTGAGAGGGAGGCAGAGCAAAAGCATTCCTAAGTGTTGAAGAAGGGCAGACATTACGGCAGTTATTTCCGCAGCGAAGAGGAGAAACCGCTTTGCAGTTCTTAACAGGATCTGGTCACCGAAGCCGAAGCCAGGCTACTCCTCTTGAGAAGTCCTCGGGGTGAAAATCTGAGCAGGCTTTTAATCAAGAAGCAGCCGACGTTATACAAACAAGAGCCTCGGCTGACGTCATCCTGAAAACCTGTCACTTTGAAACTCAGACCTCGGCTCCATTATTTACATTCAGTGTTTTTTTTCCCCTTCAGTGTAAATTACAGATCATATCTCACAGAAAATATAGGCAACAGTTCTGGAGGTACACGTTTATGCTGCTCAAAGTTTTTCACCCAGCTGGAAACGATAAATAATAACTTTCATTTAAAGTTTCAGATCAGATTGCACAAATATCGTGGCGAAAATAAATCAAAAAATTTGAATAAAAAATATATTTTAAAAGAAAAGGAACATTTCATTTTCACCATTTTTTTTTATGATGCATTTTTTTTATGTTGGATACATTTGGTGGATAAATTACACTCAAATTTAGGGAGAGAGAATCTGTAACAATTTAGGAGGCGCTGGATCATTATATCATTCACATAATGTCAATATTTCATTTCCATAAAACATGACTGTTTATGATCATGCTGAGGCCTCACAGTTACATCACACATCTTCTGCCCATTATGATGGCTGCAATAACAAATGAACTACTACTTTATTAAATACAACCAGGGAAGTAAAAGACACCTCTCTACCTCTTAGCCCAGATATTTGTGTGTTTAAATGAACGAAAACAAGAAAACACCAGTTTACTGTTAATATGTTGAGCACATTCTCCAAATACGTTGGAGTTGTCTTTCTCATCATACATCTAAGTACCATATTCATGCTTCTTATTTCTGGTTTGGTCAACCCTGTGGCCTAGAAAGCACATGTATATTACTACTCCTAGATTAAACAAATACAATTTTGAGAGTTAACATAATTGCAGCCTGGATTATGTGTTTCTTTCCAACACTTGTATCCTTTGTCGTGCGTGGTTAGGGTTTAGGAAACAAAAGCACTTTTGTTAAGGTAAGGGAAATATTGTGAACACTTCTTGTGTCGTGCTTTGAGTCAATTATGACTTTTTCAATATTTAACCCAGACCACAATCTTTCCGTAACCTTAACCAAGTGTTGTGAAATATAACCATACAAATATAGAATCATGCTTAAACTGTTATTGTATGGGTCTTTGTAGGGAACAAATGAAACACGTTGTAAGGGACTGTTCATTAAACTTTGAATAAAAGCTATTTCTGCAAGTTTCTTTCAAAATGTATTTGCTGTTGATTATAAGTAATACATAATGTAATTTCTCGATTTGTGCTCCCATGTCGTGAGAAACATTTCTGGATTTTTAATAGTTTGCATGATGTTCGACATTAGCTTGTATTCTTCAGTTATTTTCGGCCTCATCGACTAAAACCCAACCACAAACATATTGATTCTGTTCATGATGGGAAAGGTTTTTCTACATGAATAACATTTGAAAATAGACACAATAATTAGAAAACATTTTAGGATATTTTGTGAGCAAGAGAGATGAAGAATGGTAAAAGAGTATATCACAGTATCCGTCAAAATATGAAAAACCTAGCCTTAGCTCTACCTCAGGGCCTTCTTTAACACTTATACATTTAAAAACCTCAAGTAACCTTAGTGTGTGTAAACGTTAGGAAAGCTGCCACCCTTGCCAACACTCATCTCCCTAATCTCCACGCTCATCTCTTCTCATCCCACTTTCCTCCTTAGGAGCACATTGTTCCCTCAGCCTGCCGACATCAGTGGTTGACACCCACTTTAGAGCTCTGAAGCACTGTGTACATACGACCACAAGTGGTGTTACTGTTACCGGGTGTCACCTTACCCACTGCCATCCGTTATAGCTCTGACAGAGACCCAGTGTGGGCTAATGGAGGGATGCTGTGGTCCATGCATCATCCTCACAATTGTCTGTTCTGTCTTAGGATAGGATTACTGCTGCAAAGTTTAACATGCTGACACGTTTCCTGGAAAGCAAAGATGTGTGAAGGCAAATATTTGTAATCTTATTGCCTCTAATTTACTGTATGTCAGAGCTTTAGTTTGTAGAGAGAAACATTAAAAAAACGGTGACAGATGCACCATTATATAAGCGGTTTAAGAAGTTTATTTTGTAATTAAAAATACTCTTTTCCATCTCAGTTTTGTATTTCCTTCCATAATTGAGATGTTGTAACTAAGGAGAGTTTATTCTCTGCAGTGTTGGAAGTATGTGACTACAGTCCGAACTCAAACTTCTAAAACAACAAATCTAGCCATGCTACAGCTGACATCCACCCTGCATCCTTTTTCTTTGGTTTGCACCATTGAGACATGCATACACTCCTTTCACTATCTTCTCACCATTGTTAATTTTATACAACTAATACATTCTTCTAAACCTAATTATAATCTTTGAATTAATTGAGCCAGTTTGTTTCAAAATGTTCAAAATGTCTGCTTGGGAAACTTCTCAGTTGTGTTTCAGTTTGTACTTCCTGGTTGTACCACGTCTGAGGAGAGGGGGGTTTAACTTATATGTGTTTTTGATTACATTGGTTGTGTTGGTGGTTTCTGGCGTATTTTGTTCAATGTTTGTATGTGCATTTGTAAAGGAAATGGGGTTGTTAAATATCACAGTTAACAATGTTACATAGTTTACATAAATGTGGATACTGTGAGCTTCCCTGATGTTGGTTTGTTCCAATTACTCAAATTGTTTGCTGGGAGGATATATAACGGGAGGTTGTTTGAGGTGTTCATTGTTGTTGCTGCAGTTCTGTTGCAGGCCACAGACATAAAATACAGGCCTTGAAAAGTCTATGTGTTAGCAAACGATTGCCTGTCCACATTAAGCAGACATGGATTAACATTAGCATTCATTTGGAGTTGTTTCTCCGCCCACTTGACAAAAGTAAGCCCATTAATTATTTACCTCGTAGGCCTCTCATAACGTTTCTGTCTCCTCCTACTCTTGGAAAAAGATAGATGGCTCTTATTGTTTGACTGTGTTCACCAGTTAGCCGTTAGCTTATCTGTCTGCCTTGGTTGCCGGGCAGGTTGTGTGCGGGTGTGTATTTCCTTCATTGTTGTTGTTGCTGGAAATTGCTTCCTTTAGACTCAACTTCATCTCAAACTAAAATAAGTTTAAAAAGACCACAGAGCTGCAACGTTGGGTGGTAATCTGGCAAACCTTTCATTTTACGAGTCAATATAAAGAATATTGATTAATGCAGGTATGAGTTTTGCAACTTTGTGCCTTACCCTCTAAGTATTGTGCAGCAATCATTGAGCTCTGTTGTCTGTAACAGTGATAAATGAACAACAGGTAAAGGTCAACACATAATAAACTGTACTGCCTTTGCATTAGGTTAGCCTGACATTATCAAGATGAGATAAATGTATTTTTCATTGATCTCAGACAGTAGGTCATACACTTCTGTTCTGTCGGAAGTGAACTGCGGCAGCTTAGTCATTTACGTCAGCGGTTGTTCGGGGACTGAGACTTGATATTGCTCGCTTCTTGGAAACCATCCACTCCCAGTCTCACCACACTGAAGATCCTCAGACCTCTAGTGGGTCATCACAAGTGAACAAAATATCATTAATGCCAGTGTCCTTTCAGCACGCCCTTGCCCCTTCACACCGCACAGCTTCTTCTTCTTCTTCTCTCACCCCTCTAGTGCGTACCCAACCCGTGATAATAATGACGAACATCATTTATGCAAATGTAATTAGGCCGAGAAACATGATAGTGGAGCGCAGGGCGCCAATGGAAATTTATCACTGAACACTCAGGCTCTAAACATTCAATTAAAATATTGAATTTCACTGGATTTAATTTAAACGCAATAAATTAAGCAGTGGAAGAAGGGTTTGCAGTAGAGCAGGATGACATTTGGCTGTCAGTATCGCACTCTGAGAGGGTCATTGATTCCACCCTTAGATGCAGACCAGAGAGAAGGTGGTGTCTACTTTTTATATCTGGGTCAGTGTTTTGTGGACAGTATGCTTGGTGAGGTGAAGTTAATAATAATAATAATAGTAATAATACATAATATTTATAGGCCTATAGTGCCTTTCACTAAACCCAAGGTCACTTTACAAGTCGGGTAGGGGGGGGAGTAGGGGAAAAGAGGCAGACAGGTTAGGGGGGGGGGGCAAGCAAGTAGCGGAAAAATAAACCTATCAACTAACTATATAGTGGGGAAAGCCTTTTTTTTGAAAGTTTCCAATGTTGGGGCGCTGCGGATTTCGGGGGGGGGAGAGAGTTCCAGAGGGTGGGGGATGCTACACTGAAAGCTCTGTCACCGAAAGTCCGCAACCTGGTGCGGGGGGTAGAGAGGAGATCCTGTCCAGACGATCGTAGCTTCCGGGATGGAGTGTGGTGGCGGAGAAGGTCAGATAGGTATTGGGGGGCGAGGGCATGGAGGGATTTGTAGGTCAGAAGAAGGAGTTTATACGTGATACGGTGCTTGACTGGGAGCCAGTGGAGGTGGATGAGGGTGGGGGTGATGTGCTGCCAGGGCTTGGTGTGAGTGAGCACACACAAGTTGGGCTATCTTACCAATTACACTAAGGGAGAAATATGTTTAAATATTGATCAATACAGCTGTCATTTTTCAATTCAACTCTGCCGTGCTTACTTTGGCTTAACTCTCTTTGCACTGCTCTTCTCGTGAAATCCACAAAAACAACAGATGTTTGCTCAATTAAGATAAACCGGCACTGAAGAGGCTCGTAAATGTGAGATCTCTATGCTGTTTTGAACTCACAAACAGCATATGTTTGTCTTCTTGTAATTGCCTTTTTCCTACGTACAGTTATGAGAGTGTGAGGCGCGTTGCTTGTGGATGTGTTTCCAAGGTGATAAACTTTTCACCCTGAGAGGTGCAGAGAGGTTGAGAAATTGTAACAGTGGCTCTCACGGCTTTGTGTAAGCACATTCAGACACACAGTTATTTAAAAATATATATATCGCCCCACTTTGCTACAGCAGCCTATGTGCTGGTTGAACGGCTTCATACATGCATAGAAACCAAAATGTGGTGTATATAATTTACATTAATAGGCACACAATGTCAGGTGAGGTGAGCTGTGTAACCAGCTGGATGGCCTCGACTCTCTGTTTCTGCTTAATGTAGCGTGAGTGCTTCTCGAGAGCTGATCCTCACTCAGGACTAAAGCTGCAATTCCAGCCTCTGCTCGTACAAACAAACTTACAAGCTGTGTGAAAACAGATTCAAGAAAATTGCTGTTCTCTTGAGAGTTGTACTTGCTGTGAGACAACGTCAGGGTTTACATACGCAGTACATGGCTGCCTGCCTCATGGTAATAAGCTGCCATTGTCCCAGATCTTTTAATGTCACATTAGAATTTCATCTCAAGGGGGGGGGAATTCACTGCGAGTGTGAGAACTTTCTATGTTTAATGAATAAGACTGGGGACAGAGTCTCTTAATAGTTGCATTAATGCTCTTTTTGTCCCCGTCCCTCTGTACATACTGTGCATAATATCAAACATGACCTGATTCTTCCTTTATTTCCATAACGCCCCTCTGGATCTTGGTGGTATTTTGTCTCAATTTGTTTTGCATTTGAAAGCAGAAGTTAAATGAGGTCTGTCTCTGAATGCTAGAGAACTAAGGATACAATACAGAGATGTCCTTCAAAGATACTTTAAAGCTGCCTTCACAAGTCTTGTACTTTTAGAAGACATAAGTAATGTACATACATGTCTTGTCCACTAGGGATGAAACGGTTTTCGGTTCGGTACGTACCTCGGTTTTTAGGTCACGGTCCGGTTCGGTACGTTTTCGGTACAGCAGAATTTTTTTCCACAAAACATAAAATATATTTTTTAATTATTATTAAACTGTGAATAATGTATTCACTCAAATAAATACAAAATATAATAAAATAAACATTAAGGTGCAGCATTTCGATGAACTGAAATAATCTGTATTTGAACTTTACTGTACTAGTACTCACAAAACATGAACTATTAGTTTTGGATTTTTTATTATTATTAAACTGTGAATATTCACTCAAATAAATACAAAATATAATAAAATAAACATTAAGGTGAAGCATTTCGATGAACTGAAACAATCTGTATTTGAACCGTACTAGTACCTAAGCAGCCAGTTTGATATTATGACTTGCTTGTCATTGTATTTTTAAAGAAAAATTAACTTGTCCACATTGCTTACCAAAAGGGCAGATCTGCTGGCACTAACAATGTCTCCTGCTGTGGAGAACACCCTCTCTAGGGACAGAGGTAGCAGATACAGCCAGGTAGCGCTTTGCTAACATGGCAACATAAGGATATTTGGGGTTTGTAATAGCTTTGGCTCGGTCTGAACTTTTTGAACTTAAATGCTAGCGGGAGTTGGGTTTGCACTTCAGTCTTTTTTGATGATATTCACGTTCAGGTGCTTGCCTTTTCAAATGAGTGTGCAAGTTTGATGTATTGACAGCCTCGTAACCAATTTTAGTTGAACAATGCCGACAGACAGCTTTGGTTCGGTCCACCTGTCTTTGTCCGTCATCCTTGTACGTAACTGCGAAACCAAAATGTTCCCAAACCGGAGACTTCAATGATGCTGGAGGATTTTCGAGCTCAACCTAATCTCCGTTCGCCATTTCGACAGTTCCTCAAATTACTGACTACATTTGAACGCATCCCTGTGACCAGCTCTCATAGTATGCCTCTCGTCCAATGAAATGTCTTGCTCGCTCTATGACGCATTGAACCCAACGTGAGCAAATTACTCTGAATGCTGCGACGCAGCACCTGACATTACTTCCAAAAAGTTGTTCACGTTCTTAATTTTTTACGTTTAACGAATACTTTTGGTACGGGTACGTGTACCATTACACCCCTACTGTCCACAGCTAAGAATTGTTAATTTCCCTCCATTTGGTTCTGCCCTTCCAAGTCTAATAGTCTCGACTGTGATGTATACAATGATGATGGTTATGATGACAAAAGCATTTCCCTTGCCAGATTTTATATTGTTTCTGAATAGACAGTTTTTCCCATTTACGCCACAGGAGCATTAGTGATGTTGGCCACTGATGTTGGGTAATAAGTCCTGGCGCACAGTCGGCATTTCAGTTCATCCCAAAGGTGATGTTAGGCAAAGAGGTCATGACTCTCACAGTCAAATAAAAAACATTTTCTTTAAAGGTGGGGTAGGTAAGTTTGAGAAACCGGCTCGAGATACACTTTTTGTTATATTCAATGGAATGCTCTTAACATCCCGATAGCAATGAATATCTTAAGTGCTTTGACAAAAAATCCATAAAAAAATAACTGGATGGCCTACCTGCCTGTCAGCCTTCCATCTGTGCACAAACTTATCTCGTGCCCTCATTGGTCATGTGTGTGTTCGTGTGTGTTGGAGGAGTGGCTCTGTAAGGCAGTGGCAGATTTTTTCCGGCTGTGTATTTTCAAATTCTAGCGCACTCGAGCTGGTTTCTCCCAAATTACCTACCCCACCTTTGAGGACTTCTTCATGGATTTCTTCGTGTATAGTCGAGCGAAAATGTTGAAACTGGATTGTAAAATTTGCAAAGTTGACATTTTTCTCCAAACCATTGTTGCATTTGGTAGCATCTAGATTTCCCTTGATTGAAGTAAGAGACCTAGCTTTAAACCTGAAAAAGTAGATGTAACAGGGTGTCCACATACTGTAGTGAAAGAAAGTATGAAAGCAAACTCTCAGACAGTATGAATAGATTCATGAAACATTGTCATGCTAGCCAACATTAACAAAGGCTAAACACGTTGTTAGCAAGCTAGACATCTGTTGTGTACTATGAGCACTTGAAACAGAGAGTTTTCCATTATTAACTCTCATCTGGACCTTGCCGTGTCTTAGATCTTTGATCCGACACCAAACACCGGACTGACAGCCACAGATAGCCTGGCATGATTTATTTATCCCTAATTAGCTGCTTTTCATTAAAAAATCGAGACACAATAGACTGGAATAGACAGAAGTCATCCGCTCATCTAGGCCAATGTTTAGTCTGGGATACCGAGGTTGATCCTCCTCTCTGTGTGTGATAGTACCTCAATCCATTATTCACTAAAGATCGAGTTGGAAAGAAGGGCTGATGTCCAGTCTGTCAAGTTTACGGATATGTGATTTTTTTTTCATGCTTTCTCTTTCAACCATTCTCACAAATTGAAATCTGAATCAACTTTGTCCTATTGGGTGTATTTGGTCCTTCCTCAAAAAAGATGGAATCCACAGGTGCTTCCTCCTTTCCAACCAGGATACAGGATTTTAACAATATAGTATTTTTATTTATCATTGTTCTCTGTTTTATAAATGTCCATAGTATGGTTAAATGTTAATGTTAAATGGTAGAGGATAAACATTTTTTTTTTAAATCTCTTTTCGTCCGATCTCATAATTTATTTCCCATCTGGCCCTAATCCTCTTCCGTAGTTGGGTAATAAGGAGCCATGTTTACTTCTTGCTCTTCATACTTTCTCTAACAGTCTACTTACTCTTCGATATTTATCCTTAACTTCCTCACTGATCGTAATCTGCATTCTTCTTTCTCACTGATGACTAATTGATGACCGAAAAAACAAATACCATGCTATGATGCTAAAGGTAAACATTAAAAGTATGATATAAAAGACACTATAAATGTCAGTTAGGTATTTGATAGCCTGCACATAGCATGGAGAATATTTGTTATACTTAATATATTAATATTAAACCATGTTTAATAGTATATCCTGCTTAAGAATTTAGGTATTTTAATTGCCAAAATAACAGTCTGATATCCCTGCAGCTGTTTTCCAGGACCAGACATTATGACTCACTATATAAATATTTTATCTGCACCATAAATATAGCTCCAGTGTATGATGTTATCTTTGGTCAAGTGCTTATTCTGGATCATTAAGACAGCTTCACAGACTCAATTGGTTTTGGCTCATCCGTCTTATTCACTTTTCACCTATCTGTCTCTTTTCCTCGGCTGGCGATACAACCAATTTGTGTTGGCAACATGGAAAGGAAACCGTAATAGCAGCGAGCAACAATGTGAAACAGATTATAACAAAAGAAGATGTGTCTTCAGTTAAAAAACAATGTTGCTATAAGGTCATTAAACCTGTGATTCTAGGCCACTTCTTCCTTTCTAGATACGCTCCAAGGACAAGTGATGCTATTAAAGTCATATTCAATTGGGAAAATCTTGGATGCATAGTAATGTCTCCTGTCTTGTAGACTGATCAATATTTTCCAAAATGTTTACTTTGGATGAGCGTGTCATGCAGATGTTAGAATCATCTTGATTCAGCAAGTTACTGTCCCTGTCCATTACGTACACTTTCCTTAAGTCTTTAAAGAATTCCCTATGTTACTTTAGATTCTTCTACTTAAACCCAAGACATGCACTAATTACCTCGGTCTCTCATAATGGATGACCTACTGTTTTATTTACCTGGCAGGACTTTAATCAGCTCCCTGATTTCCTCTGTTGTTACACACCCTAGCTTGAAACATAGCCTGTGTGTTTCCTCTTATCCGAACAGCCCACTGTGCTCGCCAGCCGGCTGCCAACAGGAGGTGGCAGACAGGCCATGGGAGGGTGTGTTTGCATGTGTGTGTTGTGCGAGTGAGTAGATGTAAGCGTTTCGGTTGGTGCCTTTGTGCAGATCTCATTTATAAATGCAAAGTTTCTGTGTGTTTGCATATGCAAGTGTTAATGTGTGTGACAGGTGCCAACTCCCATGTCAGGGGTGAGGTCACACCCTCCCTCCTCAGCATAGGTGTCCTCGGAGGTTTGCGTCACCTCAGCAAGTAGGGTGAACACCTTTACCCCCCTCCTCCGTACGCACCCATACCAACAGGCGCACACACCTAGCTCCCTAGATATCATTAGCTTTTACGCTAACAGCAGGCCCCGGGGAAACTTGGCAAAATAGGGAGGGTTATGAGCAATTCTTGAACATGTGTTTTTAGCGATGAATGCAAATCTAGCGTTGTGCACTTACTGCTGCAGTATTAGTGAAGTCACAGCGCTTTCAGTGCCACCAGAAAAGACTCCTATTGGCAAATATGTTTACAGAGTGATATTTGGAGGTGATGTGTATCAGCTGCTTAGAGTTGAATGTGTTGCCACTTTTAATTAATCAGCATTCACGAAATCTAAAGGTGCAATCACACCTTTTAGTGTTTTTTTGGATATGTGTTGTGGACATTTCATATTTGTTCTTACTGTTGAGCAATAACGATTTGAAAAACAAAAAGTTATTTGATTTTGTTGCACAATGTTTGTTTATAGGTTTCTGATAACTAAAAGAAACTGGTGAGTTGCTTCAAAGTGAAATACAAAAACTATTTATTTGGTATTAAGGGGAACAACAAACACTGTGTTTGGCAATGATGTTTGAAGTGTGTCACGGAGATCACGCTCCATGCAGAGTATGACATACGACTTACTGTAACATCGTCATTTACATCATAACAGTCAGAAAGAGAGTTTTTTTAATGACTTCCTATTGAAGCCAGTGCAAAGGACTGTTGCATCATTCATGACCTAATATGGGCACTAAGAGGTTGGCATTCAATCTTTCATGTCCAATTTCAGTTTTCATATCTTGCTTGACGTGTCTTATAGTTTACGTTTTGATAAACATACCACTGGTATCAGTTTAGTTTTTCTATCACAGCTCTTGAATTGTGCTAAAAACTCAAATAAAAGGAATGTACGAAGAACTTCCTGCTCTATTCCTGAGTTTCTCCCTTGGACTTCTTGGTTCCCGTAGAAGTCCTATACTGAATGTCGGAAAAAGCCCGTACTCATAACGTATCAATCAGGAAACCGAGCGCTCTTTGTTTGACAATCAGTTTGACAAGAGGCAGACTCTGATTCCCAGCATATGTTTGATGTATAACTTTTTGTAAATGTCAAGCACACATGTGCAGGTGTATATTTAGAAGAGTCAATTCATTTTATACGTTTATATCTGGAAGAAATTATTCGTAATAGATATTTTATTAATAAAACAGGTGGCTAAAATGGTTTTCAATATTCTCTCCAGCCGCCAATTTGATTTTTTTCAAGTTCCCTCTCAAATGGGTCTCCTCTGGCTGTGGTGTCAATGTTGGACCCTACAGTATTTATTTACACTGTCTTTCTCTCACACATTCCTTCCCAGTGAGCCAGGCCTTGGGCTGCCAGCGGAGGACGTAAAGTCGAGCAGGAGCCAAGGCCACTGTCAGCTCTCTGTGGTTAGAATAACCCAGAAAAACCTCCTGGGAAACGTCTTGGATCAGAGCAGAGCTGGCGGGGAAACAAGTGAGAGGTAAGAGATGAAGGAGATTTGGGAACCATCATTGAATATGTGAGGACAATAAAGAACCATGAGCAAAAAGTTTTACGTTTTTTAGTCATTTCAAACTTTTCCATTCTTTCATAAGTTAGCGTTTTAATTTCTAACATTTGATTTTATGAATGTTTTAAATATGAATCGGATTGGTATTATCTAAGACTTCACATTTGTTGATGAGGAAGTTATCCTCTTGAGCGTGCATATTTACACAAACTATGGCCCCAAACGTTATGATGTATGTGCATATTAATATAAGTGTTTTCTTGTCAACTATTTGTGTTCATAATAGCCAGCTCGACTGTTTATAAAAACCTCTTCATTTCGTGTTTACATATAGAATTTGGCTTTAAAAAAATTAGGACACAAAACATTTCACAAGTGAAAAATCGAAATCCCCCCCCCCCCCCCACAAAAAATACACATATAACATTTTGTATACTTGTACTGTACAACTTAAAATGTGTTTTGTGTTTCAGTATAGTGGTATAATAAGGCAACACTACTTTTATTTCTACGAAAGTTGGTCCGGACTTTTCTCAACATTTGGTGAGCCCCATTCGTCATGTGCCACTGCAACTGTTATAAATGGTTTCAGGCGAAGTGATGCCAAATGATCCAAACATTTAACGCTATGGGTAGCTGCATACAGTTTTCCTTCAGCCTCTTAAACAGTAAGAATGAACATAACATTAAATATGTCCACGTGCACTTCATGGGTGAATACACAGTATATACAGACAATCATTTCCAAATCCAACACATATTGTCCAGTCATATAAAATCAAGGCCTTGTAAAAATAGAGACAACTCACTTATCTTTTATAGAGACATGAATAAAGCTGACTATAGGCAAAACTAAAACCACTGCCACCACTGTGTTATCTGCTGAAAGTACAAAGCCTCTCCACTTCATGGCTCTCGCAATACAATGTCACACATTATCTTCAATCTCTCTCTTCTCACTCATTGTTCTCCGGCTCGTTCGCCCCTGAGACTGTGTGTGCCTTTGACACGTGTGGAGAAAGGACATACTATCAGTTTTTCCAATTACTTATTGGTCATGATCAATTAGCAACATTTTAAGCCACTGCGGTAACCTTGTATAAATACACTGGTGGAGTTCAATGGCCATCATGGCTGACAATTAAATTGGTCTGTCACTGGTGGGCCCTTCATTAATCTCAACTTGTCATTCTTGTTTATGCTGGTTATAATGTGTGTGTGTGTGTGTGTGTGTGCGTGTTTGTGTGCGTGTGTGTGTGTGTGTGTGTGTGTGTGTGTGTGTGTGTGTGTGTGTGTGTGTGTGTGTGTGTGTGTGTGTGTGTGTGTGTGTGTGTGTGTGTGTGTGTGTGTGTGTGTGTGTGTGTGTGTGTGTGTGTGTGTGTGTGTGTGTGTGTGTGTGTGTGTGTGTGTGTCGGTCGTGGTGAAGGGGAGATCAGATCTGTGATGTGTGAGAAGTTAGAGGTTGTGTGTATATATGTTCCTGTGTGTTTATTTGCATGAATCTGTATGTGCACATGTGCAGGAAGTGTATATTTTCTGTGTGTGCGCATGGACGTGTGGTATGTGGAAATCTTTGTAATCGTAACTGTCATGTTGAAGCTTGTTGGCACCCCCGGGGCGATTACCTCATGTGTCCTTGAGTATTTTCTAAATTGCTCTGAGTTGTTTAGAGCCTCACCAAATGATTTTCATAATTGTGCCGTAACGTGGCCATTTACAACATGTGAGAAAACTCCTACTCACTTAAACCTACTGTTACACAGATTGAAATAGACAGAAAATATTTTGTATGTTGCGTTTAGTTTATAATCTGTAATCCTCTTCCCGATTCCTCTCTGATTTTACTGAATGAATAATAAAACATAAGGAGTAAAGATGGGGTGTAAATATCTCATTTAGTTTTGAAAGTTGGTACTTTTATTGGCCTTTTAGTAACTGGTGATTAATGGGATCAAACTGAGTTAGATTTGGGAACTAAGACACACACACACACACACACACACACACACACACACACACACACACACACACACACACACACACACACACACACACACACACACACACACACACACACACACACACACACACACACACACACACACACACACACACACACACTGGTGCAAAACAATAGCTTGAACCACATACTCGCTCTCGTGCTGCTGACCTTTCACCCTCTTCACTGTCTTCTGACCCTCCCGGTGTGACCCCCCCCCCCCCCCCATTGGCAGGAGGGTGGGTTGGCATTGGTCACATGCCCCCCCCCCCCGCCTCACCCTACCCCACCTTCTCCTGGCCTCCCCCCTCATTGTTTCTGGGTGAGTGTATCTGACTGGACACGAACAAAGGAGCGTGGGCGCCCGAGGACGCAGGAACGCCCTGATCTTATTTACATATGAATGTCAACACCTATTTTGTAACTTGTCTCCTATGTATACAGCTTTCATCAGTGATATGATGAGTGTGTCGATTCATAAATGTGTGATCTTTTGCATGTGTGTTTGAGCGGGTAATGAGAGTTGGTGGACGAACTTTATGGCCTAATTTAGCTGTTTTTGAGCCAATACTTCCTGTGTTAATGAATATGTTTTGGACCAGATTTGTAGTTTCTAAATACGTATTATTGAAGTTGAAGAGACCCATATTTCCCCATAAACTGTGACTTCTGTCCTGTAGGCCCACGGATGCTCTTGAAAGAGAAGAGATGTGGCTTCTGAGGTAATACGTTTGTGAGCTATTTGCAAAATGGCCTAAACATGCCAAATCTGCTGTATTATGTTGGTGTCTAAAGGTAGTTAGTTAAAATTGAATTGTTTTTAAAATATTTAATTTAAATTCATATTCATTTAGGTGTTTACTTTCCTAAGCTGAGATCGAAAAGATTAACTTAAACTTCCCTCAAATATACTATTTATGGTTTTAAAAATAATTACATTCAAAATATGCTTAGATATCACTGACTTGATTTTAAATGTAATGTTTGAATGTACTCAAGAACTTTATTGAGTCAAGAATCAACTTCTGATTTCACATCAAATCATTTAAAGGTGGGGTAGGTAATTTTGGAGAAACCAGCTCGAGTGCATTCGAATTTGAAAATACACAGCTGGAAAAAAACTGCCACTTCCTTACAGAGCCCCTCCTCCAACACACACGAACGTGCACATGACCAATGAGGGCACGAGATAAGTTGCACAGATGGAAGGCTGACAGGCAGGTAGGCCATCCAGTTATTTTAGCCGGGCCGGCTCAGATGATTGGTCGTGCTTTTTACAGCGCCACGGCTTCCACAGATGACATTTTTTATGGATTTTTTGTCAAAGCACTTCAGATATTCATTGCTATCGGGATGTTAAGAGCATTCCATGGAATATAACAAAAAGTGTTTCTGAAATAAATTACATACCCCACCTTTAACCCGATACAAATGAAAACAAGGTTTTAATAAAATTCCAAAAACAATACAATTATTTCAATACATAATTATAATTAGTTGTACAATCAAATCAAATTGTGAAAGATTGATGTAAAATGATTTAAAATATATTATATTTCTATAATAATTATTTGAAGAACAAACAATAACAACAAGTATTGAATTCTAAATGAATATATTTAATACAACTAAATAAACAATTAAAATAAAACAAAATAAATTAAAGTCTCTGTAATTACTTATAATCTTTTCTCCTTAATTACTGCAAAGAACGGACCTGCGAATGCTAAAATGCTAATAAATTGAGAACATTTGCACATGGCAGCTTTTTTCTCTTTTCTTAGCAGACTGTTGGTGTCAAACATCAAATCATGTACCTTTGATTGGTGTGCATGGACACACACACACACACACACACACACACACACACACACACACACACACACACACACACACACACACACACACACACACACACACACACACACACACACACACACACACACACACACACACACAGAGACAAACATTAAGCCATAATTAGCAGGGTGTCCATGCTTGAGTGGGTGTGTGTTGAGCAGTGGAGTGGACAGTGAGGAGGAGGAGGGTCATGTTAATGAGGACGGGCTCGTCACAGCCGTGGACGACTGGCATGTGGACCCAGAGGATGGAGACACTCCTTGCTAATTAAGAATATTGAGTGTATGTTAATGTGTCAGTGAGTGTAACTGCAGAGGGGTGCGCAGTTTGTTTGAGGGTCTGCACTGTGAGTTCATCAGTCTGGAGTCCAGGAGTGATGTTTTCTTTGTCTGTATTTTTCGTAGTTGTTAACTACTTTGTGTAACTTTTAGTGGTCTGATAATTAACAGTCAAGGCGTTCTGATGTGCAGATTGTGTAAACCTCTCTCGTTCATCGTGTTGTATGGTCCTGGTCTAAATCTTATGGCGCTATACCAATTCACTTTAACCTAACTTTAAAGCATTTAGTTGGTTGCGTGTTTAATTGGTTTCATTCAGATGTTATCTCAGGAAAATGAAATGTTGTGTAGGTAGAATTAACAATATTAATACCTTAACATAACATAACATAATATTCCTGCAATTACAAGTCTTTCAGTAAAAACCTTGAACCTAAAATCTAAACAAATGTGTTGTTGTTCCGGCATTTCGGCACAGCTTTGAGGCTCTAAGTCAAGTTTAAAGTGGACCTATCTTGCTATATTTGAAAAATATATTGTCGGGCCATACCTATATAAAACATGTCTGTGAAGTTTTTTTTTTTCAAAATACCAAACAGATCACCCATTGTAGCCATGCCTCATATTGCTCAAACCCCTCTTTTGCAGCCCTATTAGGGAAATGCAGATTTTGGGTCCTTAGCTTGAAAAAAATTAATAAGAGGAGGCGGAGCTAATGCCTGATCAGAATCCTACCGGAGATAAAGTTAAATTCGGTTGTGATAAGACGCCATCCTGTTTAAACCACGTCAAGGATTATTTCTGAAACAGTATGGAGCTCAAATGCTTTTTCTCTTGCAGGTTCATCACAAGGTGAGTTCTTTTTTTATTTCCTTCTTTTTAAACACATGTGCTCTCCAGTACAGGTTAGCTCTGAGTGTTAGCAAGGCTTGCTAATGTAATCAACGACGTCCAAAACACGTCAGGCATTGTTTCTGATAGCAACTTTCTGTGGGTCCGCCGCTGATTTGACGTCAGTTCAGATGGAAATCTGTATCCGCTCGTTGTACCCCTGTTTTTAAAAGATTTTGGTACGGAGGAAAAGAGAAAGGGTTTTATTTTCTGACGCTGCGTGAGTTCCCCGACACACCGGGGACACATATTTATGTTTAAAAGACATCACAAAGTGCATTTTGCATGATAGGTCCCCTTTAAGTATCTTTTTTCTCTTCTGAATTGTGGTTTCAAATATAACATTTGGAGGTTTACTATTGTGACATTAAATGTAGACAAATTATCTATGGGAACATACTACTACTACTAAACATCAGAATTGTCACCAAGGCCAACAACTGATTGTGACAGTTCTCACATTTCTGAGATCATTTAAAAAACAATGTATACAGCAGGTATAATACTGCCGATTACTGTGAACAAAAACATCCTCTGACCCTAAACACACTTTAATTCTGTTATTGCATGCATTTATGTCATGCAAAAAAAAGATCTGACGTACTTTTCTCATATGATTTGTTATTCCTCCATCCAAACTGCAGACTGATCCCCGTCAGGGTCACTGGCTGGTAATTGGAGGGAGGTGGCTGTGATTAAAATTCATATTTTACACCCGCCGTCACATCTGCATCGCCACGGGACAGGCCTGCAGCTCCAAGGGTGCCTGGCTGTTTTTATATGAGGGGTGGGATACACACACACACATCAGTGCATGTATGAACACATTTAAGCACATATGCATATACACAGCTACTAACAGCACACACACCCACACACACCCACACACACCCACACACACACACACACACTCACACACACACACACACACACACACACACACACACACACACACACACACACACACACACACACACACACACACACACACACACACACACACACACACACACACACACACACACACACACACACTCACCCTGTGTCTCGCTCCTCTCCCTTGTTCCAGCTGAGTAAGACCAGGCCCGCGTCATTTCACCTCAGGGTGCCTGCAGGGGTCAGAGGTCGTGTGTAATGGCCCTGTGCATCTCCCCAGCACAGTAAGCCTACTCCAGGAGCTGACACACTCCACTACCCCACCTCCCAGGCCTTTTATCAAAACCAATACAAAGACAGGGAGCGTGTGTGTGAGCCACTCAAAGATCACATTCAGAGTTTCAAGTTGCTAAACCACGAGGTGAGAAAGTGCTTTGACCAGCCGGCGCTCACTATTAACTCTCCACTGTGCTCGTAACACGGGACGAACAATCAGCTAGTCTAGTTTAAAGCTCTCCTCAACTCAAACATCAAGAACTCAAATAACCTATTTATGAAACAAACAAACAAAAAAAAAAAAGTTAAGGAATTGACTTTTGAATACAAATCTATTTTTGATGGTATGCATGTGCGTGTCATAATTAGTCTTTCAAATGTTTAAACAAACGCATGTTTAGTTTGAACTTAGGACATTTGATTCCATGTAAAAACTAAGGAAATTAATAACATGACATATTCCACTTCTGACCTTAAAATACCAGCATTACTACTGTATGACCCCGAAAGAAAATCACAGAAAAATAAGCCATCATTTATTTATTCACAAGTTTAAATCAAAGTACAATCATCAGACATAGAGTCATTTGAAATGGGACACCCAGACAAGCTTTAGGAAGCTTGAGATTAGGACCCATGTTTGAGATTTCCCGTAAGAAAGATTTTGAGTAAGTATTAGATTTGGTCATAACTGTTCAGCTTCATGTCCAATATATGTACCTGCATACCTAACAGTTAACATAAGCTTCTGGTCGATAAGTGGACGGGTTGGTTTGTTATAATAGGATGAGATAGCTTCTTTACCCCTTGCGGTATCTATGTTTTTACAGCAGTGACGGGATACGTTTCAAATGACAGCGGTAAAGTTAGTTTGATGTGATATTTGCCTTTGCTTAGTAATTTATAGCTGGATGTGCCTTCTTGTGAAAGTGTGTGTTATTACGCTGCGGTTGATGGTGGCAGTTAATGGATAGGGAAACTGTCAGTGTTCGGATGGGGAGGGGATGAATAATGGCCGCTGTGAGATGATGAATTATGGTTTGATACAACAATGGTTTAACTTCCTCTAGTTATACACAAGGTCATGTCCGTGTTATTATGAATTTATGACAGTCCTACGTGAAGACCTCTGTGGTTGACGTGTGAGAAAATTAGAGCCTACTTTTATTGGGATTATCTCAACAATCTTTCCCTTTCCTTTTTAATTGTTTTGAAAAGTTACACGTATAACAAATCATGTTGATGTTACTTAAAAGATTGTTGTCAAACTTTAACAAAGACATACTTGTTTTACCTACTGTATGGTATGGCTACATTTCAAAATAGGAAACATGGTATTTAACGCTTTACATATATTATTATCAATTGAATTAAGAAGTTAAATGATTATTTTTACAAAAAAGCTTTTTCTCATGCTTTTACCTGATCAGGTGATTTGTTTACCCCTCTTTTTTGTTTGTTTTTTCTGTTGATCCTGGTCTTGGATTAAAGGAAAAGTAATATAACTTTAACTATAACTTGTATATGGCTCTATGAAGGGACATTTAACTTAACGTAATAGACACCGAACACATTTTCAACACGCGGCTAAGCAATATATTTTTCCTGTTTTTTGTTGAGTAGCACAACAGACAAGTGACTTCACTTTTACGAAACACGTTCTCAAACAAAGTCTATATTGATTGATCCCCTGTTTCTTTAAAAAACGTGACAAAATCCTTCTCACGTTAAAAAAGAATTACTCATCTACCGGTGACACATTTCAAGAGTACTGCATTTCCGAAAAACACCCCCCTGGTTTGTTAAATAATGGAAGTCAATGAAGCCACAGGCTGACTAACTGTCTGCCTCGCATGCTTAACACCTTAGATTAGTGTGTGTGTGTGTGTGTGTGTGTGTGTGTGTGTGTGTGTGTGTGTGTGTGTGTGTGTGTGTGTGTGTGTGTGTGTGTGTGTGTGTGTGTGTGTGTGTGTGTGTGTGTGTGTGTGTGTGTGTGTGTGTGTGTGTGTGTGTGTGTGTGTGTGTGTGTGTGTGTGTGTGTGTGTGTGTGTGTGTGTGTGTGTGTGTGTGTGTGTGTGTGTGTGTGGTAGCTAAGTGACGCAGTGATGTCATAGTCCTTGTGTTTTCACATGGGAACCCGATAGCTCTGAACAATCCAAAGCGAGCAATCTTTGGCTCAAACGCACTTGACATAACAGAGAGATAATTGTAGACTTTGCGTCCACGGACCCTCCAGAGATCTGGAAGATCAAACCCCTCTAGGATTTCGGACACTTTGATGACGCGCTAATGCCTGCAGAAACATTTAGCGCCTCAGAGATCACAGAAGGAATGATGTAAATGTAATGCAGTTCAAGTTAACTGCCCCTGATATCAGGAGATGATGTAAAGCTGAGATTCCGTTTTATTTTGTCTTGACTGTTGCCAGGGTGTTGAATATAAAATACGTCCATATTGTATTCCACTTTCACACCTTTGATCCAGAGAGTGGCAATTATAGATGACATAACGAATGATATTATTTTGGGTAATCTAGTAATGGAAACTCCAGTGTATGGGGAGGTCAAGTGGAACTCGGTCATTATCATTAAAGGCTGGATGACTGCAGTCTTTAGCTGATTTTCTGGACAGGAGCTGACATTAATGTAACTGTAATAGCAGACCACATTGACCATGCTTTGACCGTAGAGATTTATTTAACTTGTATTTATTGTAGGAATGTGTAGGAGGACACATGCTCTTTTTAAAAGCAGCTGGCCTGTATGGCGACCATGACTTAAAAAGTGCAGCACTCTTTAAAACCCTTTTAAAGGATACTTTATTTTTTTGTGTACATTCTTAATCTCTTGGTATTTACTCTTAGATGAGAGCAGGCAGCTTGGAAAACCTTGTCAAAGTGACAAACGTGAACATTTGCACAAGTTGACAAAGCCATCAAGAAAAAATACTTTAACGACTGACTGCATGTAGCTTCCAAGATTTTAAACTAAATGTTTCAATAATGTGACAATGACATGTGGACTAGTACGTCATGAAAACTTGACATTTTAATTATTTACTCTGGCTTCATGCAGGACAATGTTAGCTGGCCAACTTTATAATCCCTGAACGTCAACAAGCGCTCCATTCCAGCTGTGTGAATAACTCCTTAGTGTCCCCTGGTTTACGTTGCGTTTCGTTTATGCGCTTTTAGTAAACACTGCACATGTTTCATCAAATAGGTGAAGATGTTTCTTAATTTGTTTAATATGTTTCCGCACATTTGTGTTTGTTTATTTGCATAGTTTTTAGAACTGCACCACGTTTGTACAGATGGAAATGTTTTGGGCTGTTGTAACCCGTTTGCACCTGTCGGCCACCGTACGAAAGGATTGTAAAAGAATGATAAAAAAGGTTCCTTTCAAAACCAAAAGTAATGTATGAAATGTTTTGGCGTTATGAAACCTGATGTACTTATATGATTCTGTTTTCTTCAAGTTTGTATCTTGTTGGTCGAACGCACTTATTGTAAGTTGCTTTTGTTACGGTGGGTGAAGCAAGCAGGACCCAAATGCAGATTACACTGATATTACCTTTATTTCAGGGAGAACAGCAAAATAAACCAAAACATACAAAACTACAAACGTGACGTAACATAATAATCGTAACAGCTTTGGATAAAAACGTCAGCTAAATGCAATGTAATGTATCGTTGCCTTTCAAAGTTCCTGTCTTAACATGACAAATGTACATTTTAAACCTAAGTTCTGTTTTAATTAACATCAGTAATCCATTTTTTTTTAACCTTTAACAATGTGTTGCCCAGACAACAGGACTTAAGAAACTATGGTTTGGCACAATGTCTGACTTGCCTTTCATTTTTCTGCCAAACATAACTTTTTTTTTTTAAAAGACTCTGAAAATCCCTTTTATCTCGTTATTGTTTTTCTAAATGTTGCCCTCCTTGAGAGACATTCAGTAAAAGGTCAGCTCTGTCTTTTACAAGGATGAAAAAGTCGTTTTAAATAGCCTTGAAGCAAAGCGTGAATACCTTCTGAATCGTAAAACACCTTTGGAAAGTGTGAGAATGAGCGATGCGTGATTTTAAAGCTATATTTAAAACTTAACCGTCTTCTTTATATTGCTCGACACCTGGCAGTAACGACAAGCTTTGGCAGGTATCCTTTACGTCAGTTTCCCATAAATATGATCATCAATATTCAGCCAAGCTGTGTGTTCATTATCCTTGTATAAATGTCCTGTCAATTACACCCTCCCTGATAACAACTGAAAATAGTAAGGATGCTTTCAGAAGAGCTAAAGGGAGTTATCATATTTTACTTTCAGTAGCACACAGTATCACAACTATCATTGGGACTTATAAGCATAAATACAGTATTAGAGGCAGATGTGATGTATACTGTAGAATGCAGGTGTTATGTAGAAGTCACCATATCTAAATGTACTGGTTATATAATAGTAATAATGCTGCCTGACTATAGTAATGGTAACATTTCAATATACTGTATATCAGTCCTATCTTTAAGATTTGGTGACATTAAAAAGTCCAAATTGAACTTGGGATATGCACGTGTGACAATATAACTCAAGTTTTAAACCCATTTTTATGGTTCCATTTGCTCATAAACATTGCATATTATTTAACTTTCATCTGAATAATGCACATTTCATTGCATTGAATTAATATAAATGATCGGATGATGAATTATTAATAGTGTTAAATCAGATTTGCAGTTGTGGGTAGTAATGCTGACATATACTTTAACATACTTATTTTAAATTGAATTGTAAGTGAAGTTGTCTTGAACAATTCTCTTTACTCTTAAAGTTAAGAAACAAAACAAATGTAAGTACTTACATGCATTTTTGCTTTATTGGGGGGGTCTGGGGGGGTCCGAAAACCAGTCAGTATCTGGTGTGAGGGTTAGGGTTAGGGTAATGTTGTGAATCGAGTGGCCCATGGTGGTGGTGGGGTTATGGTATGGGCAGGCGTATGTTATGGACGACGAACACAGGCCACTCGATTCACAACATTACCCTAACCCTAATCCCAACCGTCACACCAGATACTGACTGGTTTTCGGACCCCCCCAGACCCCCCCAATAAAGCAAAACTGCACGTTTCAGAGTGGCCTTTTATTGTGGCTAGCCTAAGGCACACCTGTGCAACAATCATGCTGTCTAATCAGCATCTTGATATGCCACACCTGTGAGGTGGGATGGATTATCTCGGCAAAGGAGAAGTGCTCACTATCACAGATTTTTTCAGATTTGTGAACAATATTTGAGAGAAATGGTTATTTTGTGTAAATAGAAAAATGTTTTAGATCTTTGAGTTCATCTCATGAAAAATGGGAGCAAAAACTAAAGTGTTGCGTTTATATTTTTGTTCAGTGTATATATATATACCAACATTACAAATATGAATAGAATACAGTTCCTTCAACGCTACTACCTAAGTATTATTTTTACAAGTTTTATTTTTATTCCGAGTTATTTATGGGTACTTTTACTTTTACATGAGTCAACATAATTATAATGTAATTTCACTTGATCTGCATTTGTGTTTACCTTACTCACATCTGTGTGTTTGCAATAACAATTGTAGTAACAGTGAAGGTTGCAGATACAGTAAAATGTGTAGGAAAGGACATTTGTTTTTTGACTTTTAGCTAAGCTTAAAATGGGAAAAGTGGCTATAAAGAAGTGTATATTACAGTCAAGTGAAACTTTACATGTTAGAGTGGTAGTCACACTGTTTCTTAGTTAAATACGTATGTGTGTAACAGCAGTTGTAGTGTTAGTTGTGTTAAAATGATCAATTTCACTGTTAGCTGATTTTTTTGTGCTCTTATTATCTCTTCCAGCAGGCGTATCATGTCTGTCTCATGTTATCTTTCCATGTAGGAGTTCAGGCTGTTGGTCTGATTTATGGCTCTGGGGTCTAACTGTGTATATTTACAGTCTCATGACCTGAGAATGACACCCGCTGGGCTCAACAAGGAGGGAGAGACGGGAGAGAGGGAGGGTCACGGACTGCAGCACACACACTGTCGTACACACACACACACACACACACACACACACACACACACACACACACACACACACACACACACACACACACACACACACACACACACACACACACACACACACACACAAACATGCAACATTTTGTCTAATACAGCCAAAAAGAGGGACGTACACTTTGCACACAAATACTCTTGAAGGAGGTGTGGTTTTTTTACTTTTCTTGCCGCGTGTTGCCATTTTTTTAATCAGTTATCTGCTTTGATTCGTGGCCTTTCTTCTCACTTCACATACATGAAACAATTGCACAAAGAACATGTGCACAAAGGTTTCAACTTCATTAGGAAATGACTGCGTTAAGGATGCAATCAAACCCTTTACATTTTTAAACAGCACAAATGCATGCAGAAACATTTAGTGCTGCGAAATACATCGCAATTATTTCTTACTGGGATAAACCTGGACTTCTTTTTTGTGATTGTACAAAGAACTCTGGGAAATGTAGGCCACAAAATGGGAGCAGACTTGAATCAGGCAATCCTGGGAAAAGTGTTGACTAAAAATACAAATAACACTTACAACATGTCACCTTGATGACTCCTGGAATCTTAAGAAACTTTGCAGTTTGAGTGAAGTGGGGAGGATAAGAAAAGGGCTGAGGGTTAAACAAGGTGACGGATATTTGTTTACAGATCCCAGCACCCCGGGGTGACGGCGACGTGCAGTGACACCTCAGCTTTAGACGATCGCAAGCCCGTTCCCAGAGCAGCAAATGGTGCTTGGCAGAAAGTACAGTTCACATGGGTTTGATTAAACCACTGCCGGTAGTTTGTACCTTTTGCAGTGTTGTGCTAAAACAGGTTTAGGGGCTCTGTGGGTGTGTGTGTGTGTGATTTACAAATCTGTGTGAAACTCTAGCAGGATAAATAGCTCGGTCACATCTGTGGTGTCCTCTGCCTCTCCGTCGTTTCTCACGCTGCTCTCCATTTTTCTCTTTTCCTACCTCCACTGCCACAACCCAAATCCTCTCCTTTCATCAATGGCTTACATCCTATTTTCCCTTCTTTGCTGAGGTTTTGTTCGTCCTCTTGTTCTCTCCATACCTCTCCTGACTAGGACTGAGGTTTACTCATGCCTTTAGTCTTGATGGTTTCACAATAATTAAGTAGTTTTGTTCATGTGTTCATACGCTTTCTTGACGAGTCATATCGAAGTTTTTAATCTCACGTCTGTGTGGTAATGGGTTACACAGTCTAACCTACAAAAACATCCAAAGTACACTAATTCACATGCTGTGTCCGAACAGATCTACAGTAATGTCTCATTTTCGGTAAGAGCAGAAAAATGTCTTGACTGCATCAGGACGTTTGTTGACAAATACCAAAAGTTGTGCTCACTTTTTAAATTGTTTTATTCTCTGGTAATACTTGGTATCAAATGAGATATGTTCTACTTTAGTGTTGAAAAAATGCAGTTTTTTATGCACTGACATGAAATTGATATCCATCTTCTATTCTCACCCTTTAAACCAAACTAATAAGCAGATTTTTTCTAAAAGTTCAAACTACTCCTTAAACTCTCCTCTGTTTCCCCTCTCTCTCTCTCTCCCTCTCTATGTTTGGAGATTGAAGCGATCTGATTGGCTGGCCCGGCAGGGATAAACTCTGTGAAGCCGGGCTCTGAGAAGGGGTCGCTGTGTTTTATGAGCCATTAAAGTTTTATTCATCCCTGCACCGAGGCAGCCTTCGGCCACGGGGTCACCATGCTTTAAATAAACTCTCATCACTCCTCCACCCCCTCCCCCCTGATATCTGCCTCCCCCTCCCCCCTTTCACCCCCTTCACTCCTCCACCCAGAGACTTAATGGACTGTTTATTGTTTGATGTTCAAGTCCGACTTCATCATTTTTTCCCTCTCTGTTTTTCGCCTGCACTTATGTTCAGTGGTGTGGAGGTCTGAGTGATGTGGTTTGTCCGCATGTTTGTACGATGTGTCGACGCATTCTCGTGTGAGTGTGAGTCCATGCCCGTGCTAGCCTTACATACATGCAGTGTGTCTATACATTCCTTCGGTGTGTCATGTTTTTGACTTCAGCAACTCTTCCTTCTGCTTCTCGGTTTCATGAGGGCATACCAAACGTTCAAAGGAAAGGCTGGTAACATGTTTATTTTTTTCTGTACACCCAAAGACTGATTGTATTTCACTTTGACGCAGACCTCCATTGTCGTCTAAAAAATGTTGAGTCCACCAACAAGCCACACCAATGCAGTGTGCGACCTGTTCCTTCATGTACATCGACACAGCCACCGTAGTTTATTTTCATTCAACACAGTTCTGCAGCCGTGAATACTGTAATTCCCAAATGGGTAATACTCACCAAATGTGTGTTAACCAACTGTTGAAAATAGTCCACAACAAAGACAAGTGAACATGGTTGAAAACTACAGTTCCCAGCTGTTTTAAGAGATCATTTAGCCTTTTAAGAACAAATCTAAAGATCAATGAGGGAAACTGATGGGCTTGGGCCTGAGATTGGGAAGGGAAGTGGGAAAGTATTTCGAGGTTCAAGGCTTTTATTATGTACATAGCTACAGCGTAGTTATGACGATGAACATCTTTGGTCACAGCTGCGTTCACACCTACATGAGCAAGGTGAAAAACACCATCTTTTTATTCATTTTCAGGGACATCACCACGTGTATACAATACAATAGGGCTGACATGTTAGAAAAAAAGCAGGATCGTTTCTTAAAAGGATAAATCTTGACTCAAATGTTTACATAAAGCAACGCAACATCATCAGGCTAAATGTTGCCTTGGACAGTAAAAGAAAGCACCAGCCCACATTTGGTACATCCCTGGTAACATTAATGCAGTATTTCTAACCATGCAATCTTTGGCGTGATATTCACTTTGGTAACTTTCAACTTCTGTCAAATGTGGTCTCAGAGTTTTATAAATCCTGGTGAAGTGCTTTGGTGACAGATATGTCTTCTAACTTGTGGATCGATTTATCAAAATGGATTTTCTGGATCATACCTGAAGCCTCATGCCCCGCCAACACAGCCGCCCGCTTCTGTTTTTTCTCATAGTCTGTTTTGGTCTCTGATGAGATTTATTGACAATAAGTCCTGATTCTTTAAAGATGCAGTATTTCGTCGCCCTGCAGCTTTTGAAGGACTTTTTGGCCGAGGGGGACGGAGTGATGGAGGACACGTTTTGGAGGTAGACAGAGAGAGTTTGCAGAGTTTCCTCGCATGTTGTGTTACAGATGACCCTGTCCTCAACTTTGACCCCTGACACCAGCAGAGATCTGTCATGAGAAGGGGCTGCTTAACACAAAATGGAGCCTGGTTCAAGAGTCAGAAGCAGAGCGAGACATGCACAGAGTGGGGGAGAGAGAGAGGGAGACAGTGCTCCACCGCACACAGAGGACTCATTTATCCTCTCCCTCTCTTGACTGCAGTTTTTTTCTTCCTCTCTTTTGTTTTCACTGCACAGAAACTGTTGCCCTTTCTTCCTATACATCTCCTCTGTCTTTCCTCCCCCCATCTTCTCACCCTCGTCTGGTCGCTTTAGGACAACGCCACAGCGGCCACCACCACCACAGGTACGGATTCATGGCTGCGAGGACCAGCAGGATTCTGGGGGGGAATCTGTGAGACGAGGCTTTAATGAGAGCGAGGCCTCGAGAAATGTATGCAAATGATATGCACACACCAAAAAGGACCCTGGGTAGGCGAGCGAGCGCCGGCCGAGCTCCCGCTGAGCTCTGAGGAAGATGAGCGGCTCAGGTCAGAAGAAAGACAACAAAACATCTCCTCCTCCTTTCTCCTTTTTCCTTTTCTTCACCCTGCATCTAGGAGAGCAGAGAGCGATGAAAACTACTCGACACATTAGCTGACAGTTTGTTGCTACACGATGCTTTTCATGTGTTTTTGGGCTGCTGTTGCTAGGTAGATTTATTTGTCTTTAATTCTAATGTGTGTGCACACTTTTGTTTTTTACATCCATATTTTCCTGACTTAGCCTAGAAATAAAAAATAAGCTCAGCATTGAACTCACATTGTGCCCTCTATTTGTCAATGAAAGTCAGTTTTGTTAACAGAGTCATTTGACAGTAACTTCTCTTGACACTTCATTTGGAAATTTAAACTAACAACATGGCTGTTTGATAATCAGGCTTTGGCATTTGTAATAGGCCCGGATGTAAGTGAAATGACCTGTTTTACTTCTGTAATAAAAGGCATTTGTCAGCAATTAAAAGGTCATTCACATCTGATGCTAAATGTAGTTTAGTATTATCAAATGTGCTTGTAATATTAAATACAAACATTATCATTTGTTTGAGAATGTGAAATGCATCGCATTTTATGTGTCATTGTTATTTAAATAGAATACAACAATTTATTTATTTTTATTTTTTTATTAGTATTTTTTTAAGTAAACTAAAATGAAAATTATTTTTAAATGCAGTTATCCTTTTACATTGTTCCCCCATTTTTTCCCAAGTTTCTTTTTAATATATGATTATTATCCTTTTGTAGGTGTACTTTATTTACTTTACACATTTGCCGTTTTAAACCTGCTTCACATTGATGCATTAAAACAGAGTATTATTAAAATAAATATTACTCCTGTCGCACACATTTAAAACAATTAATCTAAAGGCTAGTCTTAAAATAATAATGTAATCTATCTTGGTATTTTTGTATCAAACATGCAGACTTCACATTGCCGCAGCCTTCTCCTCGCTGTTTGTTTGCTCGCAGCATCGCTCCGTAAACCGGCCTGTCTTCTCACTGCGGCTGAAAAGAAAAACAAGGCACGAATAAAGAATGAGGCGAGACATCCGCGTGACAATTTCGACGGCGTTAAGCAGTGATCGTTACACGCGCCACAGTGAAGCGCATCAGAAATGGAAAAAGCTCTTTTTCCAGCGTCGCTTTCGGGTGGAATAAACAAGAGGAAACGGCTGAAGGAGAAACAAACCCATTGAGTGTTGGGAAGAAAATGAGAGTGGCACCTGATGATGTCGACTTTGACACGTGTTAATTGCTGCTCAGCTCTCCTCATTAGGGAGTCTCAGATTATTTTAGCGCTGCAGGGCCTTGTTTGCTCTGCTGAGAGAGGAGGCAATCTGCCCAAACTTCTAATGGCGAGGCACGACACGCTTGGGCGGATTTATTGGGCGTAAATTACTGTGCTAAATAATTGCGTGAAATTTGCAACGAACCATGCTAAATTACTACAATTAATATAAGTAATAAATAATGTTGTAAATAAGAAAAATTGTCATTATAATTCTACGTTTTTGTTATAATTATGCATTTTTAAATGCATCAATTTTCTTTTATCTAATTGATTTTTTTACTAATAATAATTTACAATGCCTCTGTTTTGTCCCCATTAGGATTTTGCTCTTTTGTCAATAATCAAGATTTGTATTTGATGCATTTGAGTGCCATCTCTTTCTCTCTCATAATCAAAGATTTACAGTGAAGTACGGCCTATATTGCTTAATCAATAAAATGCTAAAAAATCTATAAAACATCCTCAGAGGAAATGGTATCATCAATAGCCTGAAAAAATTGCCTCACTGCAATTAAACATCGGACAAATATGATGCACACAATGAAACGCATTCACACACTAAAATCCTTTTTACTTGTGTGATTGTATTCAAATGTGTGTGTCTGCAGCCTCGACTCCAATCTGCTGCTGCATCCTCACCCTTCACCCACACACACACACACACACACACACACACACACACACACACACACACACACACACACACACACACACACACACACACACACACACACACACACACACACACACACACACACACACACACACAGTGCAGAGCTCCGGCCCTCATCCTCTCTGCTAGATTACTTGTTACCTGTTGGCATGTATTTATATGGCCTTGCATGGTGAATTATAAAGCCTTTGTTATTGCCCTGGCTTGGGGTCGGCCACTTGTTTATGACACCAGTAATGGCGGTAATTGTTACTGTTGAGATTACCTGTCAAGAGGACCAGGGCTGCGAGCTTGGAGAAGGCGTCCCTCTCTTGACAAGGGGTGACAGGGGGGGACCGAGGAGAGGACAGAGATTGGGGATTGGAGGGTTGAGAGTTGAGGGGGGGGAGGCTGGGACGCCCTGATGACTTCTCCGCTGATAATCAGCCGCCGCGGCCTGTGGGATAATTCAGCTGTCAATGCCACGGAGCAGGGCCCGGCATCACGACCCAGCTGGCGTCATTCATTTGGACCAGAGATGGGGATGGAGAGGGAGGGGAGGGGAGGGGGGAGGCAGAGGGAGACTCGGAAGGAGAGACAGTCTCATGTCTGAGTTGGCCTTCAGATGCAGTAAATTAAAGCCATCATGAAACACTTTGCACTTTAGAAGCGGAATATCTCAGCTTCTCAAATGTCTGTCCAGATGCTGTTTTCACCAAATCCTCTAATGTTGGATCATCATCATCATCACACAAGAATATCATCAGAACTTGCTTCTACTTTCGACTGAAATGCAGCGACTTTTCCTGCTCAAATTCATGTATTTACCGCCTCTGATGACCATCAACATAATGCTCAAAATCATCATAATAATTCTACTTTAGGTCGTTCTTTATAAGCCAAAAAAATGCACCTCCATTTCCTGACGTTATTCATTTGATCATAGATTAACAGCCTAAACCTTCTGGTGGTAAATAATTAGAGATATTTATATCAGACACTAGTATTTTCATAGCAATATCCATATTGTCTTCAACCTCCACTTATATTATGTGCGTAAATTGTCACTTCATGACATGTCATTTGTTGGCAATTCAAATACCAATATCCCCTTTATAAGACTTTAAAGGTCCCAGTGCTTCACATGATGAGTTATGGTTTTCATTATGCTTTCCAAATAAACTCCATCAGTGGAAGTGTATTTATTGAATTATTCAAAACGCTGATTGGAACCATGTGCAGCAGTTCCTCTTTGCCAAATCATCTAAACGCTGAGTTTCTTTAGACACGACCAACTGGAAAAGATTGCAGATATTCGTTTGCAATCTCAAATAGACATGATATGGCAAAAGAGAGGCTTTTTGAAAATGCAATTACTTTTAAATCGATCCACTCCAACAAATTCAAAGTTTAGTAATGTAAGGATAAATTGCTTTTAATATTTCATTAGGTCCCACCTAATTCCCTCCGTATAAGCAATCTCTTGTCTTCCTGGACACGTGTGCATCATAAAGGGGGCAGCAGTGGCTAAAATGGAAGGCAAATCACTTTTCGAATGGTTTTGGAGCAGCTATCAGTGTCACCCCTGAATGGCTGTCTTTATCAATGATTCTGCCTGATATGGAGTAGGGTCGGTGGGAGTGTGTGGAGGTTTAGGGGGGTGGGGGTTCCCTATCTGGCGCTGGAATCTCTCACAGTTGAAGGGCCAGGAGCTGCTGAGAAACCGTCAAAGATTTGGACAGCTCGAGTCCCCGGGTGTCGAACGCCGAGCTGTTCTCTATCTGTATTCCACTGTGGCAACACGCCGGGTTGTAACACTACGCCACTGCTATTCCAGGGGGAGAATGTCACTGAGGAAATAGTGCCAGGAAATTGTCAGCATTGGATCTTTTGTTTTTTTTCATGATACATGCTGGATTGGGGGATTTTCTTTGATCATATTTGGGATTTAATCCTGTAAAAAGAAATCCAAAAAAAGGTTGTTATACCTCAAAATGTATTGAAACAACTACACAGTGTGTTCTGTCTACACACTGTTTAATATCTCTGTTATACACGGTCAAACACATTGTGAAATGTTTTCCCTGTCTCTTTTTTGAACAATTAAATCAAGATATTTTAGCTTCACCGTTTTATTTATTATGATTTAGTCTAGTTGGTAATCCTATAGGTCTTCTACAGGAAACAAACTATTTTCGTTGCAATTAAAATGAAATCAAATTGAGTGATGCTGAACTTATGTAGTCCATTTAGCAATCAACACGTGAAATATTTCATCTAAACCGAGCGTGATATTATTTTCATAACACCTCCTGCGTAATTTTCATGATGTTTGAGCGAGACTTGCCTTTCCTCAACCCCTGTACATCGCTAGAGCACACAGAGGACCCTGTGTTACATGGCAAGGCAGATTTGCTAAATGTGTCAGAATGGAAAATAAACATAAGATCTTTTGCACATACACCATGCATGTGATAGAGGAATTATGTTCAGTGTATTTAGAGAAACCTGCTGCACACTGTGAGTAATGACCACAGAGCATTTTGTTAGTTTTTTTGCACATTTGTGACTCAATTCATCAACTGCTTTGCTTTTAATCACACCTGTTTATCTGATATTGTCCCAGACCATGAATTAAAAACAATGACTTCATGTTGTTTCTTTCGTCTTAATCCTTTGGCTTTGTGACAAAATGAAACATCCTCATAACAACTTAACCAAGAAATGTGCATTAAGACAATCTCTCCCCAATATTAATATCAGGCACAATCTCATTTCTTATTCAAATGATAGCATTAGGCTCGAATGCATTTATCACCCGATACAGGAGTGAGGTTATAAACAATGCCATTCATTATCCGGCCCAGATGCAGCGATTGTTGATTAAAGGGCTTTGAATATAACAGCCACACACACACACACGCACACACACACACACACACACACACACACACACACACACACACACACACACACACACACACACACACACACACACACACACACACACACACACACACACACACACACACACACACACACAGATGGGTGGACATTAGGAAAAGAGAGAGGCCATCTGAATAGGCTGGAGGGACATTAACGGCAACAATGATTGATATTTGCCGCGCAGGCTTTTTAATGGTATTGTTATTCCTCAGAGTTATACCCCGTCCTCCCTACGTCTCGTCTCGCAGATAAATGGAGGTGTAATAATGAATAGAAATTATCCTGATTATTTTGGTGGAGGTGGCGGCAGAGCGAGGAGGAGGGGGGTGATTCATAATCTAACATGAAGCTTAAAGCTTAGTCAACAGTGTCTTGTGGATTTCCTTTATTGTTTGGCCACTTCCTTTGTAGGGGAAGAAGGTGCTGCGTACAGCTTTAAAATGCTGCATATATTTTTTTAATCAACATTTATATTGATTGCACAATATTATAAAGCAAATGTATTTTCCTAATGTTCTGTAACTGGGTAGATGCTAACCACAGAGACATTTCATTATCCGATTTATAATCATTCTAGCGTAAAGACCGCAATTGTGTTTATCCATTGTGATTTTTAAAAGGGCTAAATCAGCAAACCATCACCAACATATAATGAGATAATATAATTTGAAGTAACTGGATATTATTGTCACACAAGAACAGGTATAAACTTAATGTTATTTAATTTGACAAGAGGCGGTTGTCGCAGTATATTTTGAGAAAGTTGCCTCTTATTTAACAAATAATAGCTACAGCATGTACACACATATATGTATGAAAGTGTACTGGAATCACTTTTCTGCATAATTTTGTAATAATATCAAAATAATTTTAATTTTTTGTATTTATCTCCTTGTTTACAGGCACTATACAGGACCAAACAGCCATAACTAAAGCCAAACCAGGGTTTTATTCCCATGTTGACTCGCTGTAACTGTGTTATTAATTAGTTGTGTTTTCTTGAGAGCTTCACCGCTGCTGAGTGTTGATCATGTGAACAGCTGAGGTGGACATCGCCCAAAACACATCATTTGATGTGAGAGGCCAGCTTGTCCAAAGCAGTTGTGTTTATTACACACTCCTCTGGCACCTGCTGCACTGAGTCGGCCTGCCAGGACACACACACACACACACACACACACACACACACACACACACACACACACACACACACACACACACACACACACACACACACACACACACACACACACACACACACACACACACACGCACAGTCTTCCAAATCTCTTCTTCATTCAGCCACTCTCCACCCAAATGATGGCCATTATCACTTTTCAATTGCATTAGCAGAACTCAGCTGCTGTTTCAGTGCTTGTGCCGCATTTGAAATATGTAGCCAAAAATGATCGACCCAACATCATTTAGCTGAAATTCACACACCTGCAATGTTTAATTAAAATGCATAATTCATAATATAACCAAACAATTTAATTCGTGTTTCCAACAAACATTCTACCAATCCTTAATGTGATGTTTGAGTGCAGAAGAAAAGCGCCTCAAAGGCCCGGCAGCATGCATATCACCCTGTGTTGCATCTCTTGTGGGCTGTCTTGTATATCGGAGAATACACACTAAAACCAGCGGGGGGTTGGCTCTGTGTGGACATTTATCTAACCGTTGTCTCGGTGCAGTCACCTGTTGTTCCTTGTTCTTTTTTCATGTATTTCCTTTCCTCTGTCTGCCTCCCACTCGATCCTTCACTGTCCTGCTAACATCACAGGAATGTTTTCCTTGTCTATTGTGAAAAAACATCCTATTGATTAGTTTCAAGCCTCGCTTTAAAGCCCCCATAACAACATGACTGTATTTGTTCATCAGCCTCTGTCACTATTTCTCAGCTTGTTGCATTTCTTATTCGGAGATTTGTCAAAACAAAAGCCTTTTTATATATGTTTTATAACGTTGATACTAAATCTTGTTTATTTAATAACCAACCATTTGAGCAACAGTTTACTTGAATCCCAACAAAGAGGGCTCCTTATTTAAACACTACCGGATGTACTTCAGTCAAAAATGTAATCGAATTTAAGGAAATACAAATACAAAATGTCCTTTGAATTCCTCTCTGTTCTTTGTATTTCTACTCCTCTTGTTCCAAGCCAAAAAAAATGGTCTCCCTTTTAATAATAATAAAAATACATTTTATTTCTATATCGCTTTTCTTGAACCCAAAGACGTCTCCTTTTTGTCTTCTTCTTGCATCCCTATTTTCTCTTTTATCCCCTCTGGTGTTCTTCCTCCTCCTCTTCATCCTCTTTCTTCTCCTTCATACCCACCATCCCTCCTTCCTTTCTCCCTTTCCCTCTCTCAGGGTGTAATGGTGTGATGCCTCCCTCCACCCTTCCTTCTCTCTCAGTAATCAGGGCCAGATGGAGGCAGTGATGGAGGGAGGGAGGATTGGGTATGGTCCTAGCAGTGTCTCAGAACGTGGGGAGCTGTCAGCCCTGAGAGAGGAATTCTCCAGCAATAAAATAGGGATTTATCACCACTCTACCACAGAGAGAGGAGAGAGGAGAGAGATGGAGGGAGAGGGTGTGAGGCGGAGAGAAGGACGAAGGGATCAAGAAAGTCAGATATAGAACGCAGAGAAGAAAATAGGGAAAGCCGCAGAGGGATACAAATAGAGACACAAAAAACATATAGAATCGTTTTTTTTTTATCCTCGTAGCGTTGAAGACAGATGAGGGAGGTAGAAGGAAGCAACATGCTTGATTATTTGCCTCTGGAAGGAAGACAAACACCAGAGGAGGACAGAAATTGAGAGAGACAGTTGTGTGATGACACCCGCGGCTCATCTGCTCACATCCTAGCTGCACGATCATTTCTCTCTTGCCATCTGTAGCCTGCAGAAAGGCAGCGTCTGTCCACAAAGTAATGCCCAGTTGCGTTCAGGGGATGGCGCGTTAAGCAAAAAGACTCGACCTCCCCTACTGGGCCAAATGAACCTGCTAAAATAACCGCTCTCCACAATCGGCTGTGTAATTGAAACCAGAATGTGCAGGATTTGATAAATTGCTTGACCCTGCAGGAATGTTAAGGTCGTAAATGTTTAGTGCGTTTTGGCCGTGCTGAGGTGTGCAGAGGTGTATGTTAAGACCATGTCCGTTGGTGTGTGTGTGTGTGTGTGTGTGTGTGTGTGTGTGTGTGTGTGTGTGTGTGTGTGTGTGTGTGTGTGTGTGTGTGTGTGTGTCTGGTGTGTGTGTGTGTGTGTGTGTGTGTGTGTGTGTGTGTGTGTGTGTGTGTGTGTGTGTGTGTGTGTGTGTGTGTGTGTGTGTGTGTGTGTGTGTGTGTGTGTGTGTGTGTGTGTGTGTGTGTGTGTGTGTGTGTGTGTGTGTGTGTGTCTGGTGTGTGTTTGTCTGGTGTGTGTGTGTCTGAGATTCACAGACAATGGTTGTGTTTGTATTTATTATTTTAAAACATAATGGCGCTCCAAGAGTTGTGTCAAGGTGGCAGGACAGAAAAGGCTAATGTGTGTAGAGTATGGAGACAGAAGCACACACACATCTATACTGCACATTCATACTCAATGACCAGATAGACTGTGAATGACACTTCTGCTCCAGTTGAGTTTCCTTGAAAAAAGTAAAAACGCATGTTCAAAAGCGGATAGGGAAGCTGAAGAGAGACATTGTTAAAAGGTACCAGCTACGATACGACATATACAGTTTGAACTGTATATCACTTTGTGAAGTCACAATAAATGCCTTCAACTCTCGAGTATAGTTACACTTAAAGGTGGGGTAGGTAATTCACTTCAGAAACACTTTTTGTTATATTCCATGGAATGCTCTTAACATCCTGATAGTAATGAATATATTAAATGCTTTGACAATAAATACATACAAAAAAATGTCATCTATGGAAGCCGTGGCGCTGTAAAAAGCACGACCAATCATCTGAGCCGGCCCGGCTAAAATAACTGGATGGCCTACCTGCCTGTCAGCCTTCCATCTGTGCACAAACTTATCTCGTGCCCTCATTGGTCATGTGCGCTTTCGTGTGTGTTGGAGGAGGGGCTCTGTAAGGAAGTCTGAAGGAAGGGGCAGATTGTTTACAAATTATTCATTTATGCAACCAATTCATGAATGCATTTATGTTATATGTTAAAAGTATGGGCTCCCATCAGTTCAGATGATGCATTTAAAATGTGTATATCCCTCTCCAAAAGCATGTCGTAGAATAGAGCTGTAACTGCCACACATTTTTACATGAATTGTAATCCGTTCGTCTTCCCTTAAAACATTTACTTGAAAGAGCTGCTTTGTTTTTACAGTTCAAAAGGCGGTCATGAGCGTCTCTCATAAAGATCTGTCTGTATGACTGCTGTTATATGCATCTCTGACTCTTACAAATACTCTGTGGGTTAAAGATGTTAATAAAATAAAAATCTTTAAAGGGATTTCTCAAATGCATGTGGGACTGTAGCTAACTAACTAACTAACTAACTAACTAACTAACTAACTAACACTCGTAATTATAACTTTGAAATGAGGCTCCATCAGATTCATATCGGGAAAAGCTTGACTGAACATCCTATCTTCATAACATATATATCACAGCTCCTTATCTCCAGATGGACATCAGAAACAATGGATCAATGGTCCAATGGTCCACAAGCCAAAGTCTACTACAGGCTCCTCTGCAGCCTCAGATCAGAGCAGCGACCTCGTCCAACCCGAACCCAAACAAGTTCATGAATACGTTCGTAAACGCTGGTGAGGTGGTCATTTGAGGCTGAATTGGCACGAAGATTGGAAGACACTAGAGATCATTTATGCTATCGTCACTGAAATCATGTAGATGAGGAGGATGGCCCTCAGAACAAGCATGGGCTAACTCTGATTAGCTGAACACATGGACAAGTTTCCCAAGGCAAATCCTCATGTGACATATTTTTAAAAAAGCAATAGTGAAAAGTATCCAAAGCCTGGGAGATGGTAGCACATAGGCATCCTTGTCTGTTAAAGATATGACATGTTCTTGACTGATATCAAAAAAGTAAAAATTACTTACAAACGCACATTGGAGGACAATAAGGAGAAATTCCCAAATTCAAAAATACCTGAATGGAAACTTAAAATGGGATTAAATATACCAAATGCAGACCAGTCATTTAAACATTTTTTTTTTAAAAACATACAGTTCATGTATATAGCCTCCATGTGTATGTCAACAGCGCTGAGGGCAGGGAGAGGTCAACACAACGTAAACAGAGACCGCCGCACGATTTACGATGTTTGCTGGCTGCTAAGACGAGGGGTCTGCAAATTCTCATAATTGCTTTTTGCAGCTTTTCAATCACCCTGACTTGGTGGACATTGTTTTTGTATTTTTTTTTTCTGCTCTCATTTTCCCTCCCCTTGTCATCAGGGAGGCTGCTCTGTGTGTCGGTAGCTGCTCTTGCGTAGCTGTGACTCGAGTCTGAACGTAAGCAAAAGTTTGAAAGCTCCAATCTTCTTGACTTTTTTTTCCTTCTCTTTAATGAGGAGCAGACGCTGTTTCTCTCACTCCCTCCATTTCTCTGGCTCTTGCGAAACCCCGACATTGGCCACTCTCGAAGACTGAAAAGGGGAAACCCAGTCACACATGTGGACATCTGGTTGGACATGGAGAGCATGCACCCCCACTGCACTTCAACCAGCGCCTGTTGACAGTCGTTACCTGTGCCCCGGCGGGCCCTCGATGCCCCGAGATAAAACAACCTTTATCCCGAGCCAGACGCATAAATATTTCTCTTTCTATTTTCCAAAATAGCTTTTAATTTTACGAGTTTTATGACCCTAATATTAAGTGCATATGTTTTACAAGACACCGTGTCCTCTGCCTCACCCCTCGCGCTCACAATTGAAGTTTTTTTTCTTAGGAACGTAAAAGCCAGAAATAGGAGGTGAAAAAGAAAGCAGACACAACCAACATGAAATATAAGATACTTTTGTATAGTTTAACTTTGAAAACAAATAGCTTCAGCTTCAAGTAGAGTATTTATTAAGATAAAAAACATTGAATGTTCTTGTTGCACCATGGATTTTGAAATGGATTTAATTTAACTTCATAGTTCTAAGAATGTCTGCATACCATTCCAAGGAAACACATGTTCCACATAAATTACCCGTTTTATTTCAAGTTAGCATTACAAATGTAGCGATGCTAATGATCATGCTAACAGCTGAGAGAAATGCTTATCATGACAATGGGATAGAAATGTAAAGAAAAAGGATGTTTATGTTACATAAGAACTGATCAGAATTCATGTCTAAACAAACCCCCACAACCCACATGGTAGTTGGCACCTAACTTCTTAACTTCAAGTTTCCCGTCTAACCATTTTTATTTTCCACATGTATCTGTGTTCGTAGCCTCTCCATGACCTCTTTCTCTCACTCCATTCCCTCAACATCACCCACATGTTTCGGTCACCAGTTGCAACATAAAGCTCTGATTCATCTTTCATGGAAAGGACTTAAAATTTCATCAGCACATGTGACCAAACGACCGAGCGCATTTAACTTCAAACGACGCCATCTGAGAAAATAATAATAATAATAGGATCAAAACACACTAAACCAAAAGCGTATTTATCGTTGGTGCATAATAAAGTTCAAAGTCTGAGTGCAAAGATCATAATATCGCTGTGAACCCAAAATGACATGGCCTAAGAGTAATGGGTAACGGACCTTTAGTTGAGGATTCAAGCCAATGGTGTCCTCAAGTTTAAAAGATACTCCAAATGGGATTTAACGTGTTTTAATTTTAAACCGTTTTCATGAACTGAAATGTATGGTGATGACTTTGTATGACCTCCTTCAAACATAAGTGCTCTTACACAGTTTTTAGATTCCGAATTCAGCATGACATAAACATTTGTATTTGATTTTAAGTATTCAAAATCTGAACAAAACTTTTATAGCTTAATTTAGCTCTGAAATATTCTGGAATACAGAGACATACAAGTGATAACGCTCCAGCAAATCAACTAAGAGTAATCTAGACATTTGAGAGATGTGGGAGGAGCCTGTGACCTAAGATTTTCTTTGTCATAACTACACTATGTACAGATGACAATAAAAGCCTTGAAACTCGAACATGTTGTAACTCTGTTCCTCTCCACGTGCACATCAAGACATCCCAGACCACAACTGCAAAACAGACATCAGAACAGTCCCAGCGCGACCTCCTCGGATGAGACACAGTAAACCCCCCGGTGTATATCTCAAACACGCGCTGTCCGCTGTGCTCAGATTTAGCTCCAGTGGTGACATAAGTTACGGCACTCTGTCTGAAACCACCTTGTGAGGAGTTATGACTCTGGCACACAACTCTGAGTGGAGGAATATTTGGAATTGAGGAGAGAGTTGGGGAGGTATAGGGTGTGGGTACAATAAATTGATCCATCTTGTTTTGGGTTGAGACAGAAGCATTTGGATGAAGGACAGAGGCAGGATTGTGGGGAATAAAAAAAATCGAACAAATATGTTCTTGTTCCAAAAGGACTATAAATAACTGGATGTTTTTGATTGACTTTAAGATAAAATTACATGGATTTTTCGACGTATTTTGTAAGAACTGTTTTCCAAAACATGCTCTGAAATGTTTTTGACAAATTGTACATTTCTAGTGCCATGGAAAACTCATTAGTTTTTCATTATCACTAGATGGTAGAGACAAAGAATGATGAAGGAAAATAGCATCAATCAGAAAGAAGTTCCCTCATCCTTCAATAGCATGTGTCCCTGTCGTTGATTCAACTGATACAAAACAAAAGTGATTCAGCCAAATGATTTCTGTCGGTTTCTACATCTGTTTATTCCAAACACCAGATGGTTGTTCTGGAAAACAGGAAGTGAGGCATTTTTGATTTCTGCAATAACAAAGGATTTGGGATACACAACAGGAGAGTGCATCTAGTTTGAGCTGGATAGAAAGCAAAGAGCAGTAGGTATTCATTAGCATTGGCACCACAGGACACTTTTTAGAGACTCTGGATGTGTTCCTGTTTCTGAGAAGAGCAACCAGGGTCTACATTTTGGTTATTTGACTGTAGCTCCTGGCCTTGAAAAGTCCCCGCTCCAAACGTTGTACTTTACGGTCCAGGAACTAATAGGGAGGAGTATGGATTGCCGTCGTTTGTTGATTTGTCACATGCAGTATCTCAGCCTGAAACGTATGCCCTGCAACGTTCATTTATACAAACAAGCACTGGTTGTCAGTAACAAAGGGGTAAATAACCAGGAATTACCCCAAAACTGTCCATCAAACCTTCCTAGAGTTCTTTAAAGTTTAATCAGATTAACCCATTTTCACTTCTCCACAGTCTTAACTGGGAACAAATATGTGACCCTAGCATCCAGATGTTTTCTAAAAGTGCCCTGAGTGCCCTCTCATTATCTCAAGTGGTGAGAATCTGAATAAACAGCTGGAGGAAATGATGAGAGCTGATTCAGACCCAAACAAGGTTTAAGGTTAAGCATCTTCTGTGCTCAAAGTAAGCATAAGCACTCACAATATGACGTGCAGATGACTTTTTTTGTTTTATTCTCAGTAAAAGGTTTTGTTATTGATGAACTTCGATAAAACTGGGAGGAGTGCAGAAACTATCTGTGACCCCTTATCACCATGGATCTCACCACAATACACAGACAACAATCTCTGAGGTTATCACAAGGCAAATCAACGGGCAATTAGAGGGGAAACACCGTCTAATTTACAGAAACGGTGTGACAGAGCTGTTTCCAGAGGCGGATGCTGATTCGTGGAAAGATGCCCAGCACGAGAGTTTATTTTCAGGTCATCCATCCGTATGTATACAGTGGAATAAGACAGAGATAGAAGTCATTTTTCCCCAGGAACCGATAGGCGTCAGAGTTTGGGGAACTCGCTCTAGGCCCCCTCCCCGAGAGCACATGTGTCAAACTCAAGGCCCGGGGGCCAAATTAGGCCCTTGGTGGATTTAATTTCGGCCCGCAGGATAATTTCAAATTGCTATCAGATCTGGCCCGCCGGTATATTGCACGCACACCTTCACTCCATCCTGAGGGTCTCCTCAGCTCAGAGCCTGACCCCAAACATTGATGACCTTGCACCCAAGATGAGATGCCAAGTATCTGCTTGAACTAGCATCACAGAGCAGCACACTGAGTTTACATGTTTCCTTCTGCACTTTCTCTCTCAAGACAACAGGGCATGTTTGGTTGTTCTTTGAGGGGAATAGTTTTGTTGAAGCTGTTGTTGGCCTGTAGGTAAATGTAATCATAAGAAATGACTCTGGAAAAGCTGCAGATAGAGCCATAAGAAATGAATGCAACTGATTATTTAATGTTTAATTTTGTTTTTATAGGCAATCATTTAAGCTTTGTTAGTTCCAGGTTTAATATGTGCAATAAGTTCATTTCAATAAGTTCTGCAATAAACATTGAACCAGTCCGGCCCTCCACTAGTACCCATTTTTTTATTTTGGCCCACAGTGTATTTGAGTTTGACACCCCTGCTCTAAGGGACAAATTGGTGTCAAGTCTCTGAATCCAGGAGGATTAAGTCTGTTTTCTTTGCGTGGCGCTAAAGACAGAACAGCTTGAGACTCCACACATCCTAAAACTCACAAAGACACTCGTGGTAAAGCCCGGACAGGGAGGAGATGCTAATCTCTTCCCCTAATCTGTGTAAATACAAAAATCTTCACAGAGTTCTTGGACAGTTACATCAACTAAAGCCAGTGATACTGTCAGCAAACGTTTGTTACATACTATGCAAGGATTTCATAATCACAACCGTCCAACAGGAAACATATTGAACCACTATAGAAGTGGTTAAACCTGCATATTGGTAGTAGAACAACAACAAGGGGCCCTATTGTGCTTTTTGGGGTTTTCCCTTTACTGTTACAGTATATAGGAGTTGGTGCATGTAATTGGTCTGCAAAGGCTAACATCCCAAACTTCCCTTCAAAGGGAGTTTCTCCCCAACACACTCAACGCCTCCATTGGACTCCTTTTGTTTCCCCCTAGTGACATCACCATGTAACACTTGCACTTCTATCGATGCTACTTTTGGATTTGGAAATATTGCAATCACAAATGTATCACTCGTCAAATATCCGATATGTTTGCCCTCTTAGCTTCTTAATTCCTATTTCTGGTTTTGAGTTGTCCCCAGATTGACAAACACAAAGTCAAAGCAGCCTCATTTTTCTCAGATGCTCGATGGACCATGAACCTCTTGTGTTGGATGGACTCCTCCAGCCTGTGTGTTTTAGAGAGCCTCCTTGTCCATAATGCCCTATAACTTAAACACATTGCGTTTGATTGCTGGACATAAACATTGACTATGGCTGGAGCACAGTTTAACACCAGGCCACAACTCAGCGCCGCTGTTATCGGGCACGCTGCCATAACGAAGAGAAGCCAAGGTCGACCGCTGCCCCGCTCACTCAGGGTCACGGAGGAAGAGGAAGAGGAGGGAGGAAGAGGAGGGACGAGGAGGAGAATGCTGGGTCAACAGATCGGATCGAGAAAGTAATAGATAGAAAGAGATATGGGTGGAATTGGACAGGAAAGAACCCAATAAAGTATAGCGGTCTTTCCGATAACGTAGGGCTTGTTATACCTGCTTTTCTCCAATGGAAGCACATTGAAAACGAGCTGTGACTATATAAAAAATGCATGTGTAGTGTGTGTACATGTAGGGTTCAAAAGTTTGACTACCAATAAGCAGATCAGGATCCATTCCTCCCACTATCTATATCTGTCTTGTGTTTTCTTTTTGCACATGACAGTTGATTCTAAGATCATGAAGGGAAAAATGTGTAATGTTTTCTCTTCAAAACTGTTGGCTGTGATCTTCTTCCGGCCTTAACATCATCCTGCAGATGCTTAGCATGAATTTCCGATAGGATAAGTGCTGTATTGCACAAAGTGACATGATTGCAAAACGTTAACACATTGGAAAGCATTACATAATTTATCCTGGACGTTCATTAGTGATAAAAGTGTTGCCTTTCTGGAATGCATCACAGTATTTTTGTGTCATAATGCTGCCTTACATGGAGTTGTGTTTGGACACGTGTCACATGCATCTGGTGTGTTGCCCTTAAGTCACATTGGGTCCCTGAGTTGCAGCTTTTTGTCACTAAAACATTGAACCAGTTTAATTTTCAGATGGTTGTTAATGTAACAGCCCGTCCACACACAGGCATGAAAAAAATCTTGAAAAATCTTGATGCTGGGCGTGTCTGAAGCTTGGCGATTTTTTGCGACCAACAACCAATCACATGAATCTCCCGCCCCCGACATACAAAACAATAGCAATGTTTAAACGCGGTAATATGGATATAAAATCCCCAAACAGGCGAAAACCTACCAGTTTCACCCACTGTCTCTGCCACCTCCCTCCATGCCTGGTTCCTCCGGTTTGTATCCCGGTAAATAGTTCTGGTCGTAAAGAACCGGGTGATTTGCTACCGTAATTTCTCGTTTGGAATATGAGGAAACGAACTGCGGTCTGGCTCTCCCAGCTTGAACGCGGTTTGATTGGCTAGCGCTTGTACTGGCGGGATTTGCATAAACGGGATTTGATTGGCTGATGCCAGCTTCGAAAGCATCGGGAGCATCAAAAGTTGAACATTGCTCAACTTTTGATGCTCACGATGCTTGCAAAGCCATGCTCCGCTCCCCACAATGCAGTTCGGCGAAGATTAAAAATCTTCTGCGTCACCCCATTCAAGTGAATGGGCGAAGCTTTGAAAGATTTTTTTCATGCCTGTGTGTGGACGGGCCGTAAGTGTTTGGTGAGCTGCTCCATGTCCTTGGCTCAACTTTGGCATCTGTGATTAAAACAGTGTCTCCTGCAGCGTACCAGTTAGACAATTAAGATGAAGTTACTAAAGCCATTACTGTACAAATGTAATGTCAGTCTTCATACTCTGAGATCATCTGAGGCTCTCTCCTGGTGGTTGCATCCTATATTTAGTCACCTGCATCACTAAGTGATCTCTGACACACCTACAAGGTAATTACTGAATCATGATAGTATGTGGCATCTTGTAATCAAAGTCCTCACTTATTTGATTAACCACTTTGTGAAGGTGAGTATTTAACCAGATGAGATGATCTGTCAGGATGTGTTAAGAATATGTAATGCAGGTCCTGGTTTACTGAGTCTTGTGTGTTGGGGTTTCTGCAGCTTGATAAAAGTCGACTCTGATTCACCCCGGTGCCGTCATGCAGTCTCCTTGGCGAGCAAAGAAGATGCTGATAGCTTTATGGTTTAGTAAAGTATTGTTAAAAAGTATTTTAGTATTAGTGCGGTAACCAAAATTCACTTTTAACTGACGTGGGAATTTGTCTTTTGTTCGTTAGTTGCAAAGAGGTATATGCCATTTCCTTGACACTTGCAACATGAAGTTAAATGATAAATATGAAGGACTTTCAACTGGTTTCTTTTGGTTGGATTATATGGAAACAGAGAAGTAGTTTAATCTAACAACAGGTAGAAATATACATGCATTGGATATTTGTATTATAAAGTGATGTATGTTATGCATAACCACAGCATTGTGCTAAAAGGAAACGGGCTCATACCTCATTTTAGTACATTACATTTCACTATTATTCATTGAATTCTTTAGTTATTGCATGAAATGGCCGTGCTTCTACACTAATTGATATCTAATGCTATAAACAGAGCATGCAGAGTTCATTACTTGTTGAAATAAAAGGTGTTATTACAATTCCTGCTATATTTAAGGCCTGAATGATTCTCTCCTCAAAATAAGTATTATTTAACAGGCAAATTAGACGATTTTACAATAAAACTAAACCGTACTTGTAAGTTCATTCCAGCAATCGATATATGAGAGTGGGTGAAATGTATTTTTTAAAGTAGTTAAAAATGATCCACGTGTACCTTCACACGCTTTCACGTTGTCACTCATGATACCTCCTCACACACATGCTTCTTATTTACCTTGAAATGGTATTTGGTTCATTGGCGTTCCATTTGGAGGAGGTGACCCAGCGGAGCTTAATAAATTCAGCTGTGTTTGAGTCAGATAGCACTAACAGGCCTCGGCTTCATCCATCATGGAGCTTAACAATAGCCGTGTCTTCAGCTGCTTCTGCTCTGCTAAAAGCTTTTCATGTAAAACCTGCAGACCTGCGGGCTGTTCGTGTGTGTGTGTGTGTGTGTGTGTGTGTGTGTGTGTGTGTGTGTGTGTGTGTGTGTGTGTGTGTGTGTGTGTGTGTGTGTGTGTGTGTGTGTGTGTGCGCCTGCGGCTCTCTAACAAACCTCTTATCAGATGTTTGATATCTCCTCTGCCAAGGATTTCCCACATATACATAAACAACCTCAGCACCACTCGTTGCTCTTCAGAGGCCTGTCGCTGAAACTCTAACATGTTTAGGAGTTGTGTTTCATTTCTCTTATGTGACCCACTTTCAATCTTTCCCATAACCCACTTGATGAAACCCCATCTGATGAAAAATGGCCTTATATTCAATTTCTCTTCCTTTCTGACACCAGAGCGGCTTTATGTAAAAATAGACGGTTGAATAAGGGAGTGTGTGAGCAGCAAAGTGACGCCCACCTCGATGTCTTCATTGATGTCAAGCTCGCTGGCACTTTGGCCTGTCAGTGTCTCGTGGGTCTGCATCACACATTAGCATAACAAGCCGTCCTCCTGACACCAAACGCCTCGACAGATGTCAGCCCTGGTGAGGGAAGTTTGTCATGTCATTTCATCATTTTTTAAGCGCCTTCCATTCTTTGTTCTGGCTCTTTCTGTCCACATTGTTATTCCGAGGTGAGTCACGTCGCATCAAGGCCTTGCTGGAGTCGTCAGGGTGTGAGGAGGCACTTGACAGTCATAAACATCATGTGAGGACATAATAAAAGGGGATCATTTTTCAGGGGGAACGTATAAAGTTTCATGCTAGGTTTTTATTGGAATGAAAGAACTGTTTTATTTTGGTTTCAGCTAACAAGTCATTGGGGGTATTATAAGCTATATAGGACATATTATGTGCTGTAATAACTATTTCCCTGTTACAGACTGTACAAAGGTGTCTAAAGCCTCTTCTTGGACTATTACAATGCAACAACCTCAACCTCAGCAAGTAGCTTCTGACAAAAACGGTTCAGTACCTATTTTTTTACTTGTTACCAAATCAACTTGTTTCAAGAACTGATGTGTCTCTATCGTGAAATAAGAATCATTGTGACAGATTGCAGCACTAGAAAAGATCATTTTAGAAACATGTGGATTTGCATTTGAAAATGGTTGCAAAATCTTCCCGCTTTGCCAACATCTTTAACTTGTTTTGAGGACTTAATCACATGCATAATAACTAAATTACAAGGAGAACATTTTGCAGTCTTTTTGTGATAAAAGCAATTGTACTACATTGCAGTAAGTGGTCGAGTTGCTGCAATACAAATCCACATTTTAGCAGATGTGGTAGCCAGGGGCGGACTTGGACTACAAATCAGCCCGGGTCTCTCGACCGGCCCACTTCGGTACCACTAGTAATTACCACGAGTAAATTGTCAACGGGGGGGGTGTGCTAGTGACTTCCCCGACCGGGCCCACATCGTCCGACCGGCCCACTTCAGCACCGGCCCATCGGGATTCGTCCCGAACGTCCCGGTGGCCAGTCTGCCCCTGGTGGTAGCAGTGATATTTAAAAAGTGTCTACAGTTTTGGGGCTTGCGTTCTGCATTTCTTTTTACGTCTATATGATATATCATCCTTTACATCCTGACTCGAATGCTACCAAACATTGCTTTTGTGGATAAATAAGCTACTAGCTTCACTATCTCAACATTTCACACTAGGCCCACAAGAGAAAATAAAAGAGTATGGCGGCTCAAAGACTCTCCTTCATATTTGGTTGGAATAGTAAGTGGCCGTTGGTGCTCCCTGCTGTTTAACATCACGAGGGAAACATCTTTATCAAGGAGTATATTATTCCAAAACACAGCTTCCTGCATGGAAACGATCCCCCCCCCCCTGTCCTCAATGCGCCTGCCTCTCTGATAGACTACATTGCTTCTTATAAACTGTCCATGGTCCATAAATTGTGCAGCGCCAGGCATAACACTGCACAGTGTCGGCCTGCAGGGACACGCACCCCCTCTCCCCCCCCTCCTCTCTGTGCCCTGCTGACATTTGCTTAGTAAATTGTGCGATGAGATCCCCGGGTTTAGAAAAGGACATTGAAAAATTGTCTGGAAGATAAAGTTTTAAACTCTACCAAGGCGTGTGCTTACGCAGAATCCACAATAATTCCCTTTCTGCATGAAAAAGCATATCTATTGTAAGGTGGTAAGAGATAAGAAGAATGTGTAAAAATGCGCTTGCTTTGCTGCATTTATAGAAGCCAATTTGGCTGTGCAACCTTATTCTTACTTCCTGATATTTGTAAATAAACAACATTCATAATTGTTAAGGGGTTAGAGAACAACATACTGTTAAATATATAAATATTAAGTTAGATATATGCTGTTGCATTAATGTGACATGTGGCTCGTGAAGTTGAAATGCAACATGGCCACCGTCACGCCAATCTGTGAATCCGCTCATTCACATCCTGTCATACTATGGAATAAATTATGTTAAGTTGAAGCCCCCTACATATAGGATTTAAATATTTTTAACGTTGCAAACTTCTCCTGGTAGCTTATAAAGGAACTTGGATCTGACCCCTGAGACACAGCAACACATAGATTGTCACCAGGATTGTTTCTTTTTTTTACATAATGATTTGAAAACGTGAAATAAATAAGAATCATGGTTCCTGCACGTCATGCACGTCAATTAATCTAGAGGAGGAGTTCTTGAAGCACTTTAATCCTCTAGTACCACTTAATAGCATTAGATTTATAACCAAAGGTCACTTTAAAAGAGAACACAGTAATGAACAACTCATCTGATATCAACAACAACATGCTGAACAATTAAAGCAAATGGCAGATTTGCAGCAATGAGGACTTTTTCTTTTATTGACAAAACTGGTTGATATGGGAGAAAGAAGTAAACCGTGATTAATCAAACATATTAACAATTACCGTACAGAAAAGATATTGTGTAAGAGAGCTTGAACGTTGACTTTATTAGAAAAAGTTTAGAGATTACAAGGGAAGGACAGAAAATAGTGTGTTGGGGAATTTTGCATTATTCCTGAATATACTGCTTAGTCCTATTACTTAGTCCTCTGCCAATATTATTACATTACACCTGAATGAAAAGGTCAGAGCTGCTTTCCTGCTGTCCCTGCTCTTCTCTCACACACACACACTTACAAACACACACATACATACTAACACAGGGATTTGACTCAGGCGGAGAAAAACAACAGCAGTGATGAAGACCCACATTGTCACAGTCGGAGGGTGGAAGCCGAGAGACAGGGTGAGAAAGGGAGGAGCTGACATTTTTCTTTCCCCATCAGTGATGTGAGGCTGATGAATATGTGAGATGGGTAACACATTCACAGACACGCTTCTTTGTCAAACACTACAGCAAGAGTGAGCAGGGGAGGTTTTTCCACAAACTTTCCTCCCTTTACAGCTTTTATTAGACTTAAATCCAGATTGAAATTCAATTAAGGATATCTAAATATGCCTGGAATGCAATGAATATCATATTTTTTCAAGAAAACTACATGTTGTGTCTCTTTTGTGACCTTATTTGCCAGCTCTGACTGACGTGTTTAATTACGCCTTATCTTTAAATCTTGTGATTTTATTAATAGAAATGTAGTTCTCATCTGTGTTTGCCATTTCTGTGACAGACGTTTGACTGATAACATGACTTTTTTTTGCTATTTTTATGACATGCTTTAACTTTTTATGACATTTTAATGAAATACCTAACTATAACTTTTTATTTCATTTTTATGAAATACTATTATATGTTTTTATGACATGTTCCTGACACTTTTAGTGACGTGATATACAATGACAATTGTAATGACAAAACATACTAAGATTCTTTTAGGATTAGAAATGCTATCCAATTACTTATTTTATAAGAAAATGTATCCGATACTATACTGTAGCTTTTGTATGACATTTTTACAACATACTATTTTTTTTTTAATGACACAATATACTATTAGTTTAAAAAATGTTTATGACACCCTATTTGGTATGATATTATATGACCTACAATTTGTATCACATACTGTACTGTGACTTTTGAAGTAGAGTAAGATTATGAATTTTTATTACATGCTATGACTTCTATAGCATTTCTATACCATACTATACTATGATTATTAATGACATATTATACTAGGTTATCTACTTCTGTATGTTTTAATGCACTTTCAACAGCTGCTACAAACACCTAAACCCTACATTGACCAACTATCTTTCTAAGTAATAAAGCTTACTATTTTACTTTCTTTTTCGGCTCAATGCTCCTGAAAAACACCCCTACTACCCCAAACACATTTTGAGATTGCAGCACAGATTGTGTGATGAATGGTGAAGTAGCCTCAACATATAAATAAACTAATGAAAGACGTGGCTCGGGGCCAAAGCTTTATCAGTATTGTGCTGTGACTGGAATTCAGCCTCTGTCCTGTCTCGACTTGCTTCCTCTCTGTTTACTTTCGGAGGCCAGAAGTCAGTCCTACAGCCGCTCACAGGAGAGTGGAGGCGGGACTCTGAGAATTAAAACTCACCCATGCATTTATGCACGAACTAATTGACGAGGTTGGCTCTCCATCAAGATGTGAACGCTCAGGCTGACATCTCGAGGCATGCTTCCTAATTTAAATCACATTGTGAAAGCTTAAAACATGCAGGAATTATTTTTATAAAGATAATTGCATATATATAATGAAATATTAATGATACCTATAAAAAAATATTCAACAGTTCATTTTTTTATTTCAAACGAGTGATAGAATATGTTCCTTAATATTTATTATATCTTTAATTTAAGTCACTGTTTTATGTTTTCGTGCATCAAGGATGTTGATAAATGGTAAATTGCGAGATTCAAGTGTATAAATGGAGGAAGGAGGCATGATGATTATATAATATAAATGTTTCCTTTAAGGAAACACTTCATATGCAAAGTGTGGAATAGATTATTTCACTCTTTGCCAATCTGTCGTTATTATCAGATCCAATAGCAGGTGGAAGGCGAGTAGGGAAGGGGGAGATGTGGTGCGTGAGCGTGTGTTGGATTGGTCTCACCAGGTGAGCTGAGCCCCCCCTTCCTGCTCCTCTGGCCCTCCTGCCCTGCGCTGCCAAGGTGACCTTCCACAGAGGTAAAGAGAGAGAGGGAGGGAGGGAGAGAGGCGGATATTCAGGAAGGTGCTGACAGAAACATCTCTGGTTATGATGAACCGGCCGCGGTTTGCTTCTCTCCCCATGAAAGGTGCGCTGCCAGCGGCGTGTCCCTCCCCGCAGCAGGAGCAACCAGAAATGAAAGTACCGAGGCCAAAAATATGTTATCCCAAGCAACCGGATGTCTCTGGTCATGGGCTGGAGAGTGGAGGAACACACCACGTGCCCACAAAACATCCCGAGCTCAGGATCATTGCTCTGAATGAGCTGTGCCTAATATCTGCACAAACCAGCCTCAGAGGAGTTTACCTGTTACCTGCCGGACTCTCTCTGGGCCAGGCTCTCTCTCACCGGCTCTGACTGTGTCCGTTTGAAACTAGTACACGTCTCCAATTCCTGGCCCTCATATCCAAACTCATACCTGCTGACAGGCCCCCATTGTGCACCACAGCAGTGCGTTTACTGCAGGATTGCAGGACGTCACACAGCAGCCGGTTTACACTGCACCAAAAAATAATGTTTTAGTTGTATTACAGAGCATTTTGTGTGTTCTAAAGAAGTGTTAGACATATTCCAAGGTAGCAAAAATACATTTTAATCCATGATTAAGAAGGAAAAACTGGAAATCACTAAAGCCTCAAATGTAACGGTCAAAATGTTGCTTTCCCACTTTCTGTACGATTTGTTTCTAAAAACTTGATCCCTTTTTATTCTAAATAAGTAAGTCAATAAGTCGTTAAGATTGTTATATTATTTGCTATGCAATAGTTTTTCAAAAATGTTTTATATTTAAATTGAATTGGTTGTTTATGCAAAATGACGCCATCGTGTTTCCTTTTTTAGAGATAAAAATGTGTGTGTTTGTTTGCGTCTCTGTGTGTGTGTGTGTGTGTGTGTGTGTGTGTGTGTGTGTGTGTGTGTGTGTGTGTGTGTGTGTGTGTGTGTGTGTGTGTGTGTGTGTGTGTGTGTGTGTGTGTGTGTGTGTTTGTCTGCGTGTGCGTGCGTGTCACTTAAAGTCACTCACGTCACAGTAATTACGGTATGTGCTCGTTTGCAGGGGAGGGAGTATCGCGTGTTGCTGGGCGCGGGGGCCTCAGTCAGTCGGCCTCTGAAACTGGATCTCATGACTTCATCCCCCAACACGAGCCTCTGCAAACAGCATCGACTGGCTCTGATGATCCACTTCTCAAAACCCCAAAACGTTATGATCCCAAACTTACCATTTCTGCTTTGGCTACAGTACAAAATAAATATAAAGCTTATTGTTTGTAATATTTTTCTCGCCAAATCTCGTTTTATCTCGTTCTCTCCACATGCGGGTCAATTTGAATGCTCTGATCACGAAGGAATATTATTATAGATATGTTTAATCATTTAAAGTTATATGACATATATGGCGGATGCACAAGAGTCTAAACCTGTGCACTCAACAAGTCAAACTTGGATAAAAACTCATTTTAAAATGTAGAAGACAGAAACAGTTTCAATTTCGAAGGTCTTTATGTCAAGGACACATGCAGTGTAGCTGTGCCATGAACAACTTGGGTCACAGGTTCCTTAAACAGTGCAATATAAATATATAATACATACAAAAAACACAACAACAAAACAATAAAAAATAGTGCAAGCTCAGGAGTTTAGCAACTAAAAAGGCAACTAATTTACAATTTTCTGCAGAAATATATAGGTCAGCTGTGAAAAAAATCTCTATGAACATGCAACAAGGTTTGAACTACTGGTCAAATTGAAGACAAGGTGCACTAGTACACATAAACGACGCTGCATCCTGCTTTAATCACGACGACATATTGTTATGTTTAATCATCTCAAGTTATATGACCACCACAAGACGGATGCCCATGAGCCTAAAGCTGTGCACTTTAATTCAGAATCTCGTTGCTCAGACTTAATGGAACTAATAGCATAACACTTAATCACGTTACTTTCACTCTCCTCTCTCTCCTTTGCATCTCTAATTTGTATCCGCAGTGGCTTGGGGTTAAACAAATGAAGCTCTCCTTTTCCTCTCTCCTCTCTTTGAAACCTCAGAAGCGAGCAGAGCAAACGTTAGAGAGGCTGCAGATAATGAGAGCCTGGTTGCATTAAATGGACAAACAGCAATCCGGCATCTCCTGACCCCTCCATGCTCCTCTCGGCTCCATTGATCATCCCCCCTTATGAGATAATGCAATTACAAACATCAATAAGGAGCTGCGAGGGGAATCATTATGTGGTGACAGTGATAAATGATGCTGCAGAAAATAGCGGGCTCCTCTCAAACAATCCGCGCGCCCAAGGGGCTTTTGAGGGCCCCGTCGCCAAGGAGACAGATGACATCCAAAATGGCGCAACAGTCCTCCTCTCTTCTCTTTCTCCCCTCCAACACCTCTCCCTCCTTTCTTTCCTCCTCCTTTTGTTTCCAAACCAGCTGCTGCGCGACCTTTTGAAGGTGGAGTTTTTTTGGGGGGTTTGGAAAGTTTGTCCTGCTGCGAGGCGTTTGGAGGCTTCTGTTTAATTTCTGTATGTGTCTATATCGATTTCATAAAGTGGCTCAGATATTGGCATGTCATATAAGCCATATGTGTATTTCCTGCGTAATGATTTTCGATTTGGAGGATGTAGGGGATTGATTGGGTGAGTATTGTTTTGCTGCGTGAAATATCTTCTCTATTTTCCCCTCGGGTTGGATCCTGTAGTTGTGGAGGCTGGAGGTAATGGAGCCCATATAAGGGGATATTTAACTCCTGGATCTCTGGAAAGGAAAATAAAGGAAACAAATAAACTATATATAGAGAGAGCTTCGATTTGTGTTCAACCTGTTTTAGTCTTTTGTAATTATGGCATAAATTGCATTTTAATTTAATTTAATTTAATTTAAGCAAAAAGGGCAATGAAGACCAGAACACAGCCAGGATTTGTAATGTTGACCTGTGATGAGTATGTATTAAATAAATCCAGTTTGTCTGCACCCCACGTCCTGTCGGTATTTTTCTCCACAACATAACCTTCTGTTGCAGCTTTTATTTTTAAATAAAATATCAAAATGGAGAACTGACTACAATTACAAAAGACACAAATATTTGGCGTAAAGTGCACTTTGTCTAAAATGTAACATGAAATAAAATGCAATTTAATTTGCCCTCAGCACACACTGAGGAAAGGTTTGAGAAGCAGGCCTCGGCGTTCAGCAACCGGTGACTTTAATGAACAAACCTGAACACATTATTCCCGCCGAGTTTTGTCATGGCTCGTGCTGTAACAGAGACCAAGAGGCGCGTGGTTACTTGTCTGAGGTCCCTGTTTTAAACATAAAGGCGCATAAATATGTGCGTTGTTGTGGGAGGAAGACAGGCCTGTCCGGGCACCTCCGCTGCTCTGGAACACATTTCTGCTCCATTCATTACTGACAGTTCACTCCGCGGTCAGTGTGTGTGTGAGACTCAGAGGGGAGGAGGCCAAGTGGCCAACCATAATCATTAACTTCAAGTTACGTTAGGACTCTCAGTTTTTGAAAATTAGCACAAGTCAAACTTTTTATGGATACAAAATCATTTTAAAGGGTGGAAGAAGGAAACGGTCAAAAGGCAACTAACTTTCACATCTCAGCAGAAATATAGGTCAGCTGTGACCAAAATGTTCCGTAGATGCAAAATCATGATCATGTCAAAGTGCATCTGATAAAAAAGGAAGACAATTAGCAGAAATACACATAAACGGACGTCGTTGTAAATTAAAACATGTCTATAATTATTATTATTGTTATTATTTAACGAGTTGATGAGTCTTAAATAATATTTATCCTTCAAAACCGTTAAAATTATTAATGGAATAAGACGAATCAAGTTATTTCAGGAATGTATTGGAGGCAAATGTGTCCTTTTTATTCTAGTGGACACACGATTGGTGTTGTCTCTTAATAAATCGGCATTTGTTAAAACGGAAATAAATAAATAAACAGTGACAATCATTCGTCATACTGGCACCTTTTTTCGAAAATTGTAATATTTTGCCGTTTGTGTCTGAAATATAAAAACAAAACATATTTTAAACTACTTTTCTTTTGAATTGATATTGTTATTGTTATCAGTATAGCTACACAATTTTGTTGTAGCTACACTTCCTTTGTATCTCTTTTCAGCTTTTCCACTTTTATCAAACTTCAGCAAGCGCTTTTTTTGTGTGGTTTACGTCCGTGCGTAAAAGGAGAGGTTCTGTGCGCCATCTCCAAACGTCCCTGTCCCGGACAGTTACCAGGCCTCCCTAAAGAGGGCAGTCAAGCATGGGCTTTCTCCTCTGTCTCCAGAGCTCCCAGCGGCCACAGGCTCAGGAATTCACATTTCACAGCCTCGAATTTTCCAGCCATGGTGGAGAGGCGAAGCAATTAAAACGTCGCCTGGGTTTTTTAAGAGCGTATCTTTTTTCCTTCTTCTTCTTTAGTGTAAATAGCATTCACTTCGGCAAAGGCAGTAAAAACACAATAGTTGCGCGGAGGAGAGATACAGAGGGAGAATGGGAGAGTATTGATTTACACGCGCATATTGTTATGGATAAAACAGACTCTCTCTTGTTCGATGCTCCGAAAAAAACAAGACTTCAGGATTCAGGGCTGCTCTCCGAAATGTATCAATTAGACACAAGTCGCTCGGCTCTTCTCCGCTCGCCTCCTCAGTCGGCTCTGCCTCATGAGGTGCACTGAATCCCGGGGACAACATCGGCTGCACAGCGCTGGGTTCAAGCGGAGCCCTTTGACTGCGGGCAACAAGGCGTGAGGGAGAACTAATCTTCCCATTTACGTGTTTGTAGCAATTTTACCTAAATGAATTTAAATGCTAAATGAAGGATAATTCGCTTTCTCGCCGAGCCCCTCGTTCCATGTGTGAGAAAATGTATAACGCATGCATTAGCTTCACATTATCCACAGCAATGGGAGAACCTGAGTGCATGTTTCTTTAAGAATACATGGACCTCTGCTTTCTTTCAAGGGACATTTGTCACTTTTTTAAAACTAGTGTTTTATTATATTTCTGCTTGTAGGAATATAATGTGAGACTAGTTATGAGTTCTGTTATTTGAACAAAAAGTATTTATTTACAACACAGATGTACATATACCCTTCAAAGTAAAAGCATAAGAAACATGACTTGTCTTCAAAGGAATCTTAAAGATGTGCGTAATACATGTTTGAAGCAATGGATAATGGATGCATTGATAACGCACACACACGTTCCCCCTCACATACTGAGACACACACACACACACACACACACACACACACACACACACACACACACACACACACACACACACACACACACACACACACACACACACACACACACACACACACACACACACACACACACACACACACACACACACACACACACACAGTGACTTTTACATTCTCTCCTGTCTGTTGATCAGCATAACATCAGCTGGTTCAATAAAAAATGAATGGGCTGTGGTGGAAAAGGTGTTTTCCCATAGCCTCCGCCTCTCCTTGTTATCAGGCCGCGTTAAACACTGAGGGGAAGAGAATCCATTGGCCATGCGAGTGCACAGCCTTGTGACATAAACACATCAATAGGACACTGGAATAGACGTCCAGTGTCGTTCAATCACAGACACACATGGAGAAAAACAGGAAACAATGTGTTTGCAGGACACACACTTGTAGTTTCCCATCCGCTGTTACTTTTGTAGCTTGTTTATGAGCATCAGTTGAAGTTCGTTATCATGTTAGCCTGTCATGATGTAAACCATGTTGACACATACATTATTTATATGGATACATTGGACAATGGCAGTATAATTAAAAACCTTGTTAATCCAAAATGTTAGCTTCTCAGAAACTCTGTTTAGCCTGATGTCATTGTTTTTGGAGTTAATCTAATGAGTTATTGTAGGGTGCATGTCCTCAAATGGTCAGTAAATGTGTATGCCAATTAAAACCTTCTACCAGCAGAAGAACATATAATCCAATGATATGAAAATGTAAAAAAAAAAGGCATCACAATTGGAGTCACACAGCAACAGTAATACAAGTAAGTTGCTTCCTGCATGTACGTGGATGGGCTGTGTGTGCTGGATGTAAACAAGTCAAGTTTAAAAAGGTGGAGATCTGAATCACTCTCTTTCCATCCAAATAAAGGCCTGCGAGAAATGACAAACTGATCGAATTGTCCGTTTATTCACTTTCTTTTTCTTTTAAAAATGCATCGTGATTGAATGAAGGGAGGGGGCAGGAGGTCAAATTTGATGGAGACGGCACACACATAGTGTGGAAAGAAATCAGAAAAAAAGAGAAAAAAGTTCACATCCTTTTTTTAAAAATCTATTAGAAACAACATAATATGCAGAACAATACAATAGCATTTACAATACTTAAATTCCCAGTTCTTGTGAGAGTCCAGCGTAATTTTACATCAGTATACAGTATATTTTCTTTCTCCACTCGCTTCCCAAACTAGGGTTTGATATAGTTATACTTTTTATTTCTTTTCTCTTGCTTTCCCTCCTTCCATGTTTCAATCCACTATATTTTTTAAAGGGCACCTCTTTTGCTTTGTTAGTGTCCTGTCAGATACAGACATTGGCTTCTCCTTGGTCCAATTCCATCGTCCCAAAGAGTGGAGTGCTCTTCACAGGATCTCTCTCTTGTTTACCAAAGAGTCTAGAATATATCACCAGGTGCTGCATTCGCCAAAGGTACAGGCAAAGGACACAGTGTGTCTCTCGTGTGTCGTCTATGCTCGCAATCGCAATCACAATCACTTGTAATGGAGGAGTCCATGTGCACCTTGTGGGCAGTGGCAAGGGGGCGAAGTCTAGTGCCCACCAGAGAAGAAGAAGAAGCAGGGGTCAGTCGGGACAGGGGATCATCTGGTTTGGACATAGTTTGATCTTCTGTGCATCCCCGTCGCTGGACACATAGACTTGGAAGGTTTGAAGGCAGTCATGGAAAGCTTCCATGTTGCAGATATCAGCCGAATAATATGTTGTTGGGTGTTGGAGGTGGACAGAGGGGTTACTGTTGGTTGTTGTCATCAGGAAGTCAAGGAGCCCTGTTCCCGTTCATCCGTAGGCCTCGTTGAGACAGGTGATCCCCGGGTTGCCCTGCCGTTCTGAGGAAAGAGGAGATCGACAGGGTTAACCAACGATCAGTGTTGGATCTGTAATGGGTTGCATTTGGACAACAGATTGAAGTCTGCAAAAGTCTCTATTAATTATGTTTTTTGTATTTGAATAACTCAGTTTCTATGGGTTGAAACCCCTTGTGCAGGGGTCTCAAACTCAAGGCCCGGGGGCCAAATCCGGCCCGCGACTTCATTTTATGCGGCCCCGCAAGAGCTTGCAAAGAATATAATACGTTTATTATACGGTTACATGCCACTTTACAGAAGAAGGTTGCCCATAAACTACATGTCCCACAATGCATCTCGTTTTGTGACATGCACACTGAAGAGACTTGCAATTATTTGCCCTGGACTTCTGCTTTCAGACGTAGTTAATTACTAAGTTATTATCCTATCCGATAATAACCTAATTCAGAGGCAATAATGTAATATAATACATTATTTTATATATATATTAATATATTGACATATGTATTTTTATATAGTCTTAAAGTTACAACCGGCCCTTTGAGTGCAACCTTTGTGCGAATGATGAAATTGAGTTTGACACCCCTGCCCTAGTGGTACAGTATGAACATTTGGTCATGTTGAAACATTAAAAAACTTGAGTGTATGTTCAAATTCATGCACATTTTATTAAGCTATAAACATGTTTAATTACTTGCACATTGCTCACGTTCAACTTCCATAATTGTTTCTTCTTGCACTATTTATATTGAATCTTGAATTGGCATATTGTCTGCACCACTGGGACAGAGAGCATTTAATTGCAAAATGAATGAATGAGTTCGATATCATTAATCATTCATTAAATATCAGAATAGCTTACACCAGACTTCTGAAAGCAGACTCATGTTACAGCTTTAGGCTGATAGCACTTGAACATGGTTGGCCCGGCTGATGTGTCTCTACAGAAGCAGTGTATTATGTGGTAACTCCTGCACACCAAACAAAATGCTAATCTGGGTCAGAATACAAACTAAACCTGCCCTTACTAAGAATGCGTGGATACATTGGAGGATTTAGTGAGTTAATCCTACACCTTCTGTAATGCTACTTTAAAAGTAGCCGAGGACTTACAGACCAAACACACATGATCGACTTTAAGTGATACAGAGGCCATGTACTTAACATTTCCTGTTTAACTGTATAGGGAATTTAAAAGTAGTCTTTGATCATCAGGCAAACTATTTCAGGTTACTAATGACAGGAAATAAAATGCAATGTTGTTTTGAATTCTTAAAGTCATGAACAAAGCCTTAATCTCACAGCCTAAGTCAACCGTAACCCTTTATACTGATGCAACCTGCTGCATGCCAACAAACCTCCACATATAATGACAAATGGAGTAAAGAAATCTATCTTCACCCTCTTCTCTGCCTACATTCCTCTCCTTACAGCCAACAATAGCCGCCATCCATCTCTGCTGGAGGAACGTCACCACCGAGGAACCGCAACCATTGTTGACTAAACCAAAGAGCTGGAGAGGCTCGCGGCCGCCGTCACCTGAGAGCTCCACCACGCGTTCACCACACACAAGAGGGCCACTACAGACCACACAATGGCAGGCAGGGGAAATAACAATGGGGTGTAGCGAGAGGACAACAGAGGAGTGAAGGCAAGGGTCCTCGTTTCTTATTCCCCTCATCCATCAGTTCTCACCTGGGCTACTGAGGAGAATAGGTGTGACTTGTGTAAGAGAAGGGTGAGCTATTAAGAGAGCTTTCAATGAGGTTAGGAGGTTGGGGTTTACATATCTTTTTGGACCACTTGCATCAAACATGTGACCTTTCTATTGTGTTACATAACCGAGGGTAACAAAGCTAACCATTAGCAATGCTAGCTTCAATGCAGACCATGCTTAAAGCAATGACCCATTACATTCCCAATGAATATCTCTTTGAGTTTAAGTTTCCGAAAACTGTTTGGTTTTTTTTTTAATCAGAAGTCACTCTTTGATTGACATGCAGCCTAACTCTAACACAACAACACTCACCATTGTCAACCAAAAATAAAAACAACACAATAAGACTCCATGTGATTGCTTCCAGAAGTTGTTCATTGCATTCATGTTTAACCCTGGTTAACGAGAGCATCCCGAGGACTGAAGTCAATCCATGTCGAGGTACTAATAAACACTATGCGTGCTTGAAAGAGCACACTTGCTAATAAGGTTTTTCACTTAATAAGCCAATCAATACATTGAGCTGTTGGCCTCCTCACTCAGACTGCAAGAGGGATTTCAGAGGGGCCAACTCAACAGGGACCTACATTCATGGACAATACGAGGGGGCACACAATCCCCATTGGGACCGGTTTTTTCCCGATGTTCGTTAATAGTAAAAGTTCATCCACCAGAAAGAGAAGTTGAGGGTAGGGGGGTGAGGGTGCTGGAAGTGGTGGGTGAGTGGGGGGGGGATCTTGACCTCTCAGCAGAAGGTTAACACATTTGTGCTTAATGATTGGAGCAATGAATGCAGGGACAAAGGGTCTCCAGCCGAGACTGGCAGGAAAGGGGTTACAGGCAGCGTTCACTCGAGCGTTCTGCCCGACATTTTGGGAAAAGCTGAGAGCGGGGAGGGCCGGAAAAATTCCATACGCTCTCCGCCATAATTAATTCTTCCACCCTGTGATAACTATTGTCCTGAAACTGAAAATTACAGTTTTCTGCGGCCACCCCTGGCTAATTTTGTGGAAGAGGGAAAGCAGCGGAGAGGAAGAAGGGAAAGGGGGTAAGGGTCATCCCAGAGTCATTCTCGTCGCTATCAAAGGCTCAGCTCGCTTCTGCTTCACTTGCTGGGCTTCATCTCTGCTGACAGGTGTATTGTTTCGCAAGGGGATATAAGCTCTGCGATCCTCATCGGCTGGAAAGCATAACGCTCCTCACTAAGCAGGACTAATTGGCTTTAGTTTTAACTAATGTTTCAGTATGACTGCTAGACACACCTTCTGTATCGAGGCTCAGCACTCCCCAACACAATAACCGCTCGATTTAGCCCCGCGGTAACAAAACCTCAACTCTGCTAATGAAAATTGCTTATAAAATATAATGAACCTGTGCTCTCATAATCAAATAAGATAACTGTCGTCCCCCCCCCCCCCTTCCAGTAATAACCTATTAATTTAATTGGTCATGAAAGAATATAACACATCACTTACATTTAATTGACCTAGAAAGGAAAGTATTTGATGGAGGCAAGCTAGCAGCTAGCGATGGTAAGCTAATGAAGCTGTGAAGAACTGAGTAGACATGTTTCAGTCACCATCTCTCTCCTAGCTTCTACCATCTTCCCTCCTCCCTCCTTTCTTTTACTCCCTCCACCCCTCCCTCTTTTCGTTTACGCTTCTCTCGCTTGCCATCTCTTCATCCGCCCCTCCCTCTTTTCTGTCTACCCCTCTCTCTTTTTTCTTCCGCTGTCTACTCGTCCTCTCTGCGCTTTACCCGTCTCGCAGAGGATTCCTCTGGTGGCCCAATTACGAGATTCAGCAGGCAAATTGAGGCTGTTTAAAGCAAGGTCTACTGGGAAGGCTAGCAGCTGCTGGAAAGAGGCAGCTTGGACACAGCGAACCAGCCCTCATGTTTACACACACACACACACACACACACACACACACACACACACACACACACACACACACACACACACACACACACACACACACACACACACACACACACACACACACACACACACACACACACACACACACACACACACACACACACACACACACATTCTGAAACACAGCCTTTCTATTACCATGTCTCCCTGCATTTCAAACCTTTAAGATGCCATTCGATTTGAGATTTTCTGTCACTGCTTTGTCGTGGACATTTGACAGAAACAAGGGCGGCATATTTTCATCGTGGCACACACACACACATTCTGTGGAGGGTTAATGGTCTCTATTTTTGTAAACTGAATAAGTCAAATCCATTGGTCACACCTCCAGTGATGGCATATTTAATTTGGATCTAGTCAATTAGGCCCAGCTAAGCTCCATACCCTGCTGGCTACCTCCTCCATTTTGCACTAGTTTGTGTTCCCTCCCAGTGCCAGGAGTAATCCTATTACCATACACACACATGCATACACACACATACAGTCGTACTTTTGGCAAATGCATGTTTGTTTATGGTGTTCATACCAACACAGGTACACACACGCAGGATTCATACAAACACAGACATACTAAACAATGATGTTTCACGACAATTGGACCCATAGCCACTTTATACACACACTGTCACAACACCAAGCCTGTACACATCCAGAATTATGTGGGAGTCTATTTGGCCCTGGGGCGAGAGAGAGAGAGAGAGAGAGAGAGAGAGAGAGAGAGAGAGAGAGAGAGAGAGAGAGAGAGAGAGTGGGAGGGAGAAGGGGGGACGAGGAGGTGAGAGAAAAAGAGAGAGGCAGAGAATTAAAGAGAAAGAGAAAAAAGGTGTTTGTGTGAAAGAGATAGAGGAAGAAAAATTGACGGTGAGAAAAACCACAAAGAGGGAGTGAGACAGAGGGAGCACTAGATAGAAAGGGGGGGGAGAAAGGGGGGAGAGGGGGAGTTGTTCTTCTAGCTGGTTAGTGTGTGTATTAATGTGGCTCATGCATCAACAGCAACCCGGCAGATTTATGACACTTAAGGGGCGCTCACTTCTCTCCCTCTCCTTGCACCAGCGACGACTGCTTACATTTTTGCCAATCAGTCTGTTGCCATGGCAACGTCCTACCTGCCCCCCTACCCCCCATGTCCCCCACCCAACCCCATCTCTCCACCCGCCCCGTCCCGACCCATCCCCGCCTTCTCCTCACCCCTCTCATCCTCTCTCCTCTGTGCCCCGTACTACTATATGTTTCACACACACACACACACACACACACACACACACACACACACACACACACACACACACACACACACACACACACACACACACACACACACACACACACACACACACACACACACACACACACACACACACACACACACACACACACACACACACACACATTTGTACCATTACACGTGGCTAGTTATAGTACTCCAAAACATTTTGTATATGTGTACACCCAAACGTCCAAATTGTCTGTTTTTATCTCTCCCGCTTTGCTTTCATTCCTCTATTTTCCTCCTGTCCTGTAGCTATGGGATATGTGGGAGAGTTAAACACAGCTGCAACACACACACACACACACACACACACACACACACACACACACACACACACACACACACACACACACACACACACACACACACACACACCCCCACACACACACACACACACACACACACACACACACACACACACACACACACACACACACACACACACACATACAAGGTTGTGATCAAAGGCTCTTATCACCAGAACAAGGGAAGGACTGTAACAAATAAAAAAAGTACCAACTAAGAATTGCAAAACAATCACATGTACAAAATGTCAGAGGTTCCATTTTTTTTAAAAACGCTTTAAATGCAACCTCAAAGCAAACTCACTCCTCCTGATCTGCAGTCAATGTATTCATGAATAATGTACTGTAGGGCCCCACATGTAAAATATTGTGGACTCGTCTCAGCGCATGTGTTAGTCAGTGTGTGCCTTCTTACATCCTCCTTTGTGTTGCGATTGGTCGGATCGGGGCGGGGCTACATGTAGTGCCACTGACCTTCCATGCCCATGTTCATGCCCATTCCTCCCATTGCTCCTGAGAAACACAGAGAGAGTACATTTAGATGCAATACTTAGAAAAAGATAATGCTTTTATGAAGTTAGTGCGACCAGCAAAATGTTTGCAGACGGCACTGGAAAACACATCAAACTAACTTTATACACAACATAGCAGAGAAGCACACTGGCTTAAATCTGGTAGTGAGGTGCATTGAAGGGGGGGGGGGGGGTTAAGTAGCCTGACAGTTTATCCAAACCTGCTGACTTTGAGTGGAGGGTGAGATAGGGTTAGGGACTTGAGAGGATCCCAGAAAACAGGGGATAGAGGAGGAGGAGGAGAGGAGCTTAAGGACAAACTCTGGGATTAGACCTGATGGCGTGAGAGAGAGGGGGTGAGAGAGGAAGGAGATGGTTGTGTAATGTGATTGACCACACCTGTTCTGGTTAGTGTGTCGAAGGAGGGGGAGGTAGCAGTGTGTACAGTGTGTGTGTGTCTTTATCGCTGTGTGTGAGGGTGCACATACTGTACAGCTTACACACAGCAACTATAAGTGCTGAGAAAAGAAAACATGGAAAAAAAACACAAACATGGCAGATACTCTATGTTCTGAGATTAAATTGTACATTCCCAAAGATATTGAAGCGACTGTTATTTTGTATATATTACTTTGTTGTGTTTTAACTTAATGTGCGACTGTGGCTGTGAGGGAGTGCGGTCGTCTTTCAACAAGAAGGTTGTGGGTTCGATCCCAGCCCATGCAGTCAACATGTCGATGTATCTTTGGGCAAGATACTTAACCCTGAGTTGCTCCCGATGGCCAACGGTGTGTGAATGTTAGTTCCTAGAGTAAGGTACACTGCTCTGTGTGAATGGGTGTGAATGGGTGAATGACATGTAAAGCGCTTTGAGGGGTCTTAAAGACTGGATAAATAATAATAAGTACAGTCCATTTACTATAATATGTATAAATGTGTTGTATGTAGGAAATATATATTTTTATATATATTTGTATTTTTCTATTTGAGATTGTGGGAACATTTCGATTTCTCTGTCTGTACACACAAACTGACAACACAGACAATAAAGTTGACTTTGACTTGAGATACAAGAGGAAGGGCTGATGAAGGAAGAAGAGGGGGGGGGAGGAGGGTAGATGCATGAAAATGAGCTAACGACAGCGAGGAAAGAAAGGAATAAGATGGGCATAGTGCGGGAGGAAAGAAAGGGACAGACACGCAGAGAGAAAGCCTTACCAGGTGGTCTGATTCCCATGTGCTGCTGGCCGTCCATGACGAAGCCCCCCATCGGCTGGCCATCTGGATTGTAGGGAGGTCCTTGACTTACTGTGGATGTAGGAGGAGACAGAGGGAGGGAGGGAGGGGACGGAGTGGTCAATTAGTACTTTTAATTAAGGCTCAGTGGCCGAAGCGGGATCATCTGTTGGCCGGTGCACGCACAGGGAGCCTTGCTGCTCCGAGTCGGCCCAGCCGCCGCACTGTAAGCCCCTGGTGGACTTTAATGCGTCTAAATGCTCTAATAGGGATCGGACTGAGAGAGTACAACACACACTACAGTTCACAAAGGTGAGACTTGAGCCATCTGGAAGAATTGACAAATGTTTACACAATGACTGACAGGAAGCCAATAAAAATGACTGCTTGTGTGGGGAGAATGATTGTTTTATTTACTACTTAACCTACATTTCTTATCTTTTGAAGTAGCTGTACGGTTGTAAAAATCATCTTAATTCTCACGGTTTGGGTTTGATAGTATAATATGTTGTGTTACAGCTAGCTTTAGCTCTTCATCAAAGCTATTGGATCTCTAGACTAATTAAAATATTAAAACGTGGAGATTTCTTCTTTTTTTTCGTGTTAATTGATTGATACATTTATTTCGAACAAGTAAAATAAATAATTACAAAACAAAACAAATGTTGCAGTGCATATTCATGTAAGAGAAATCAAAACAAAAAATGACATTTACAACAACAGCAACAACAGCATTAGCAACATAAACAGTGCCACATCTAGTGTTCGAAAAGGAGTGAGAAGAAGTTATTTAATCTCACCCCCTTGTCCCTAAATGATTTATTTATAATCTGTAATAATAATTATTATTAATAACAAGTTCATGAAGCATTTACAGCATTTCTTTTTCTTATAAACTTTAATAATATTCCCCAGAATAAAACAATTTATGAATTTGAATCCAAAACGTTGCTGCTGTATAATGCAAAGTTAAAATAGTTTTATTCAGACAATACTTATCACGACTTGTTATGTAGAAGAAAGGACCCTTTGGCTTTTAACACTGCTATATTCATGGCCTTAGACCTAATTGCTGCTCCTATTAATGTATGGTTACACACATGATCAAAAGGATCAAACGAGTCCCAGGCTGAAGCTCTGATCATTTGTGTCAACAATAAGTCATTCTTGCTGAGTGGCTTCAGAATCCGCTCCTACCTAAATGCTCTTTCTAATAAATACTGCCTATAACTGAGCAGCTACGATAAGTGAAACCTGATAGGGTTCCTATTTTTTCCCTCGCCTCCATTGTTCTGCTCTCATAGAAATCCACTTACCTTCGATTCAGGCTGTTTGGGGGTCAGTCAAGCAAAAGCAAGACCTCGGCCCCACTGAATGCCTTTGAACTTTACTGCGCCCCTAATGCCACCCTGACCCCTGACCCCTATTACAGGTAATAAAGTTTACGGCAGTCCAAACCAAGCCATGCACCAGGGGGACCGCTCACTCCCCTCACTCCCTAAAACAGCCGCAAATAGGGCTGAGGGGGGAGTTTAAAGGAGTGAGAAGGGGGGGGGGGGGGGGACAAAAACAGTTCTGGAGCCAAAAAGCCAAACAACGGTCACCCAAGAAAAGAAACGGGTGTCGTTCTCTTTATGCTTTGGTTTGAGGCAGGGAGGAAGGGGTGAGTGTTTTTATTTTTTTTACTTTGCCTGGTTGGCGAAAGGGGGGAGGAAGGGGTTAAGAGCACATTTACTGAGAACACAGCTAGTGTTGTTTACAGGCTGAGAAAATAAATCCACTCGTCGTTAACTCATTTTCAGCCAAATTATTATATTGTATAATGAACAAATTCTCACCCCAAATGGCACTTCAACGTGGATTAATGGTTGCTGTTAATGTTTTGGTTCTTAATTTTAGTGGTCAGTCACGACAGAGGAGGGGAAAGCCCCTCCAGGTTTTGGACATTCCAGGATGGGGTATCAGGCCTGTATTTACCAGCTGAGGGGCCTCCGGGTGCATGGATTGAGGACGGCTTTAGCCTTCGCGACTTGAATACAGTAACTAGAGGAGACTTGCCTGCACGGTTTGACTGGTCAATCATGGGCTGCACTATTCTCCTCCGGGCGTTAATGAACCTGAAGAAGATGAAGAGAGAGAGAGAGAGGAAGAAAAGAGAGGGGACAAAGAAAGAGAAACACTGTCAGTGGATTTCCCAAAACAAGATCAGACAAAAATTGCTGACTAAGACCTGGGAAATCTTGGCACACAACTTGAAAACAAAAACAGTGCCAAAGCAGTCTCCTTCTTTAAGTAAACCATAACACTTATATAGGGAAATTATTTTCCACTAAGCAACCCTGAGCCGGTAAAGCCCCAACAGAGTCACATCTTAGCAGCGTTACCAAGGCTTGCAAAAAGTCCACGACTTGTATAAACTTGCACAGCCTCAGCTCATATGCAGAAACATGGGCTTGAACACTGGGGTCTTTGTGGGGCGAGGCTTAACCGGGATTTTCTCCGAGCCTGTTTGAAACATGTCGATCCATCTCTCTTTGTCGGGACGTTCCACCTCACAACGAGCTGAGATTGCTGACTGTTTAACACACTCGGCTTGGAGCGTGGCAGTGTGGGAAGTGTTGCTGACAGAAACATGTCACGTTGCCACTGGTGAGAGGCATTGTTTTGGGTGATACTCTGTTAAGACAGGTGACCATGTGTTACTCTGTGACAGCAGGAGATTTTTTTTAGTGACTGTGTGTGTGTGTTTTCACAGGAGCTGGATTTGGTACATACAGGCTTAGAAAAACCTCGTTTACCCCGTGAACTCCAATAAAAGCACAGGGTCAGAACATTTATTGAGCACACACACACACATGCACACACTGTTACTCGTATTTAAAACTGCTACTGCACACACACACACACACACACTCTTAATCTCTCTCCCTCTTCTACGTCCATTCACACACATTCACGCCCTCGCACACACTCACACAGGCCGTGCTCTGGCCTTGCTCAGCCTAACCCCTTTTGAAATGACCTGTTGACCTGTAATGACCCCAAGGAGAGAGGGCTCTTGGGGCTTCTGACTTGATTTATGTGTTCCTGCTGTTGCCCAACCGGACACTTCCATTTCATCTCTAAAAGGGGGAGCATTAGCCGAACTTTGAGGAAACAATAGCCGTGCAACGCTGGAAAAAATGAGTATTTAAGAGTTCTAAAGAAAGGAGAGGGACGGATACAAAAGGACACAAGCTGGTGCGTCTGTTTGACCCCAAAACAAGTGAATGGCTTTATATCTCTTAATATTCCTTCTCTAACAGCTTTATGGTGTGCTCGATAACGGACAGATAGATTTCTGTCCGTTATCTATCCTGTGTCCCCTTCTCCAGACGGAGCTGGGGGGTAACGAGGAGACAGAGGGTGGCAGAGACAGATAGCAGTAGAAAGGCACAATGATTTGAAGCTTAATTGTGTCCCTGCATTGTTTTTGTTATATCTCATAATCCGCTTTAGCGAAATTGTTACATTTTCGACCGGAGCTTTCTGTGAGGGGTGAAATGTTCTGTGAAAGAGAAGGAAAAGAAGCGACGGGGATCTGAAGCCTTTGAAACTTCGGTGTTTTGGCGATTTTGTTGTCTTTTCGTTACAATATGTAGAACTGGAATTTGGGGGAGAGAGACAGAAAGAGCTCGGGAGGAATGCACTGACATGGCAGAGCACCATCAAATGAGGGAACGTCTGGAGTTTTATCACCAACACCCCCTCCCTCCCTTCCTCCCTCGCTACCCTGTTTTGCTGGGGGAGATATGGGAGGAGGAGAGAGGGCAAGGAGGGTTGAGGAGGCCTGAGCATTCCTTTAACTCTCCTCTACAGGCCTTTTATAGAAGGACGAGGTCATATTAAGGCCAGCACTGGCTAACTGTTGACCTGTCCTTCTCCTTCCTCTTGTCTTTCCTTCCTATTTCTCTCCAGCTAAAACCTCCTCCTTCTACCTCCCTCAAAAGTACACCAGTGCGATAAGGTAGGTTGTTCTGCCAATAGGTGTGCACTTGTTAGGAAGTCTGGCATTTGTTCCTCTTACAATAGGGCTCAGAGAGGAATGTAATTGACTTGTTACTTGATCTGACCTCCCAGAAATATGGCACCAGTGCTTATTTACTCTAAGGATTAACCAGGCTATGTATCAATGAAGTCATAATCCTACTATTACGGCTACTGCTGCCACTAGGCCTACAAGTGCAGCTCCGAAAAGAACAGCTCTGCCTCCCTCTCCGTCCCCCTCTGTATCTGTTTCCTTCTCCTGCTCTCCTTATCATTCCTTCCCTGTATGGTGGAAACTGGCGGCCCACCACCCAGCAACGAACCCACACTCTAACCCACCAAACCCCCTCCTCTCCGCAAAAACTCTCGCCGGTTTCCTGTCCCTGTCGTCCCCATATCTGAGGCCAGATGCACCATGGGGGCTGGAACAAAGGATAAAATGCCTCTCATAATAGCAGCCAGGGGAACGGAGCGATGGAGAGCGGGAGAATGGGAGGGAAGGAGGAGTGAGAGAGTGGGAAGGCAAGGGGCTCTGTTCTGCAAACCAGACACTCTCGCTGTGACCGTTAATAAGCTGACCGAGAGAGAGGGAGCGGTAGGGGTGAGGAAGAGAGAAGGGGGGGAATTAGAAAGAGAGGAAATAAGACTCAGAGAGAGATAGAAAGAGAGGAAAAGGGGAGAGAAAAGCGGAGCTGCTCCATTAGGGGGAGTGAGGCTTCACCTTTGCATGACCCCTGGGTGCTATAGGGCCAGTGTTTATGGCCTGTTCGTTCCCCTGCCTCCCATCACAACACAATGAGCTGCACTATTCAGCTCCGCTCACTGCAACAATAGCTGGGCTATTTTGGCGTGACACACCACTGGTGGTACGCCTAAAGTTGGGCGAAAAACACCAAAAGACAAGCAGGAGGAAGGAAAATGACTTAGAATAAAAATGGTAGAGTTCAGGGAATGAAACACTACCAAGGGGATACGTTTGATTCCCACAAAGGGCACATGTGGTTGACATAAGCATGCACCCAGAGTGGATCGAGAAACATACCTGCCACATGTAACGCCAGAAGTAAGGCTCTTACAAGTCACATTAAGGAAACTGGGTTGATTTGATTCTTTGTTGTTCTGCCTTCTATCTATTTCTCCTTCTGAGATTGCTGATGTCTGGTTAATCCTCCCGCCCCTCTCCCTCCTTCTCTGGAAAGAGTGGAACTGATTGCGACGGCGTCTGCCAAGCCCTTGCTAATGTCCTATTCTCATTACACCCGGGGACACACACACACGTCCCCGACACACTGAGCCGAGGCAGCCGCACACAGGTGTACACGAAGCACACGTGAAATGCCCAATTAAAAGCAAGAAATTGTCTTTTTCATCAGCTGCCTTTGTTGCGTGACCAATTAGGGGATAATTTAATAACGAGCAGTGGAAAGATGCAGATTGGATATACAAAAGGTTACTCTGCGAGCTCGTTGATTTAAATTCATGTGGAGTTCTCAATTTCTGTAGCACACACACACTCACACACATCTCTTGAGCGTTCCACCAATATCATATTAGTAATATGAGACACACACACATGAACACACACATAGACATACGTATATAAATACACGTCCTCTGCACTCACTGGCAATATTACATTAGTAATCTGAGAAAATGTGCACCCACACATGCACAGGCCTGCACACACATACACACACGCATCAGGACCTGGTGCTGGATTTCAGTGGAGGCTGGCAGAGGTTTACATGCATATTCAAATCTGAGAGCCGCTTAAAATAACTGTGTAACCACACACTCCTCCTAGCTGCCAATCAATGTGATTTAAAAGCACTAGAAAGAAACGGGTAGAGTCATGTAGCTTATCATCAGGTTGTCACTGCGCGGCAGCATCGATTGTCTGCTGCTCAACCACAATTAACGCCTAGCAATATATCCTTCCTACCAACTGGTGAACAGACACACACACACACACACACGCACACACGCACGTACGTACACACACACACACACGCGCGTACTGCTCTGTCGTATCTGAATTCATTAGTTGAACTGAATAGTTTTTTGCAGAACACTTTTTGACCCACTTTGTTTCTTAAAAAGTGATTTGTACACAAATTAGTCTTACACACAAATGCAGTTGCCAGTCATAAATCAAGGATAGGCTTTCGTACAGCCTGTTGAATCTGCCACACACACATTGTGTTCTCTTTTCCCATCGTTATGTCACACTTTGCCTCCCTGCAGAACTTTATTATCAGGTCTCCATCTTCTTAACTAATTACTTCTTTTATTGCAGCTCCACATTCTCAAATGCACAGCAGGGGGTGGAAGTGTATGCCTCTGCATGTACCTGCACACTGCATAGATATGTTAATGAGTGTACTGCATGTGGGTGTGTGAGGGAATTACAGTTATGAGTTTCTCCCCTTGTTCTCCTCATTTGACGAGTTCAATCATAAATCACCTCCTTCGTTTTACCCACACGTCTCCCTCCCTCTCTTTCTCTCTCTCTCTCCTCCCCAGTGTCGATCTCAGGTCAGATGCCAGGATTAGATGGCTCAGATTAGTTTGAATACACTAAACTATATTTGTATTTGGATCACAAAACATCAGTAGTTTTTCCATTTGCTTTTATTGCATTGCTTTTAGGAAGTTTGCAGGATTTGTATTTGGACCTATACTGCTTAAACAATTAACACAGAAGTCAAAACAAAAAAAGAGTGATTTTACAAAACCTGGTGTTAGTCTTTTCACAAGCAAATCATTAAATATATGTTTTATTAATATTTAGAAATATTCGCTATTATGGAGGTAAAAAGGCAAGATATGAATTAGTGATTTCTAGTGATTTCAACTCATTCAAACTATGTCCGTAAGACGAATTTTCAATGCAATACCTAATATTTTGAAGAGAATGTGCTTTCCTCATTTACTCGTGCAACGCACAACACGTACAAACACCTACATGTATACACAGACTTAAAAACATACTCATCACACTTATCCAGCTATGCACTCACCGAAAAGCATCGTTCTTACTGTTTTCCTGAAAGCCTCCTAGGCAAATCAAACAGTTACAAAAAGCTGCATGTTACAGGTTGGTAACACTCCAACATCCTGACATACTATTTCCCATGATCCTCTCTGCTTCTTAGCCTATGTTTATGAAAAATGCCAGTGTGAGTTATAGCTTTGTGGGGAAGGTGTGGTACCTTTGATATCACCTTGGGGTTAACTGTGGCATTGTGTCAGACATAAAAACACATGCATGTTCACACCTGCACTGACACTTAGAAACATTATGAAACACACTCTTATTTGACAAGTAAGGTTGAGGCGAGGTCATGTGGGAGTCACATGACTTAGTGCAAGTGCGGCAGCTAGGCTGTTATTAGACAGGCAGCCTGTGTTTTAAGGCAGCATACATATGGGTCTTTATAGGCAGGCAAATATGTCCTTGAACCATCTCCAAATGTAAGCATAGCTGTACACAGACACACTGATCAGAGCCTGCCGGTCTGCTGATCCAGCTCCTAATAACATGAGGTGGATTAGCTGGATCCCGTGCCACATGTTGAGGGGAACATAGGAAAACAGTGTGAAATTTAAAAGGAGCTTTAGACCCAGAGCAGCCACGGGGTCACTTAATCCCCATTACTGCTCACACATAAAATACAAGTATGTGAACACACACACACACACACACACAAAATCCCTGTTGCTCCACTACCCAAGAGCCCAGTGTCCATAACGAGAGCCATGAATCTACCTCTAAAGCTGGTTTTACAGAGTGGACAGACAGGCTGCACAACCACACACACAAACACACACACACACACACACAAATTAAGGAAGAGCTCAGTGTGTATATGTGTGTGTATGGAGTGAGTGTGTGTGTCCATGACAACTAGGTGCCTCTGAGAGTTGCAGAGGAGACATTTCGGTGACTTGAAAAACATACATGAACTCATTGGCTCTTATTGGGCGGGGTTTAGCAACATGCACTGACTTTAAAAAAGGACTTGGCAAAAGGCAACATAACAACAGAGGGTGGGAGAGATTGAGGGGTGAGAAAGGGGTGAGAAAGAATGAGAGTTCAGAATACAACAGACAAAGAAGAGGCAAAACAAAGAAATAAAGACATCATAAGAGAGTGTGTAGTTGTCCCATGGGACCGGTTCCTGCTTCCCCTCACACACATTCAGACATCTTGGAGTCAGTTAGCCGGTCATCCATCAATGCCAGAGAGAAGGCATGGCTGGGAGCCTGGCTTTACCCAGAAACAACACGGCTGTCCTGTGCTACCCACTCCACAAACACAACATTGGACAGAGTCTATGTCCTTTAGCCTGTGGGCTTGGATCGTAATGTGTGTGTGTGTGTGTGTGTGTGTGTGTGTGTGTGTGTGTGTGTGTGTGTGTGTGTGTGTGTGTGTGTGTGTGTGTGTGTGTGTGTGTGTGTGTGTGTGTGTGTGTGTGTGTGTGTGTGTGTGTGTGTGTGTGTGTGTGTGTGTGTGTGTGTTGTAGCTCTGTTAGCAGTAGGCTTCCTTGTGTTCTTCAAATGTTTTAGCATGCAAGCACAAACAGTGTGTGTTTCCGTTCACCACAAATAAATACACAAACTAGTCGCTGAGAAAAAAATGGTCTCTCACACACACACACACACACACACACACACACACACACACACACACACACACACACACACACACACACACACACACACACACACACACACACACACACACACACACACACACACACACACACACACACACACACACACACACACACACACACACACACACACACACACACACACGCGCGCGCACACACACACACACACACACACACACACACACACACACACAAGATGACCAGTGTCACACAGAGTCAGTATTGCTGACAGGGCTTGCGGTGGGGACTGCTGCAAACACAGAGTGGTTGACCTAAATCCCCCCATACTGCCCGTGTCATATCCTGTCTCTGCGCGTGTCACTTCCCCCCGCTGGCTCACAGCAGCCATCGCTATGGGGATCCCTCTGATTGCCCAGAAACTAGTGAAGGCAGTTTCAGGCTTTTGACATCCACAGTTAGCAAACACCAAAGCAGTGGAATCGAGGAAAAGAGGGCAACAGTCGAACAAAAAACGACTGGACAATGAAACTCGCTCACATTTGAAATTTAGCTTGTTAAAATCAACAAAAACAGCATATCTATAGATATTCTAGATCAGTTTAATAATATCTGTCAAGTACAAAGTGACAATTGCATAAGAGTCTCAGTTTTACAATAGTCATTAAGACTTTTATTGTGGTGAATATCTCTGCTGGATTTCAGAACAATCCCTAATTTAGCTATTTGATATCAACGGTTGCTGGCACTTTCCATATGACTGTGTTATTGCATGCAGGAATTGCGTCATCATTTTATGGTTTGTCAACAAGATATTTCCGTATAACCATCATTTATCTAAATTACATGAAGTCAATGTCAGTGTTGTGCCAGGAAATTCTAGAAAGAAGGAGTGATATTTTTCCTAGATGTTTCATATTGGCACAGACTGTTTCTCCGTGTCCGGACTCATTCCCTTCACAACACTTTTGATCAGCATTGAAAAAAACGTCAGTGTGAGAACAAGAACCGACGAGTGCGACAGCGACCATGTGTGCTGCAACACAGATCCTGGCATTCACGTCCTGCCGCCTTTCATGTTTTGGACCCCTCCTCTACTACTACAAAAGAAGGTTGAAAAGCAAGGGAGAGGAGTGGGGAGGAAAGAGGAGGGAACAAAAAAGGCAGAGAGAGAGAGAGAGGGAGGTGAATGAAAAGAAATGCAGGTTTGGCCTCGGGCGGCGTGTTGTGATGTAAGAGAAACAGAGAGTGAGAGGAAGAAAGGGGGAGGAGGAGGAGGGGGAGGGATGTGTCTTTGCACATGGACACCTACATATGTATATGCACACGCTACACACATCTCTGTTGACAAAATAAAATAAAGACAGGGTTGTGTCTACACAGGCTAAAGGGTTCCTGTGAAAGACTATTAGTAGCAACAGACTTCAGGAGAAAATGTAGTTTTTTAAAATGATTTTTAAATCGGTGTTGAAATATGAAAGCGCGGTCATATTGAAACGTGTGTGTTCATGTGTGTGTGTGTGTGTGTGTGTGTGTGTGTGTGTGTGTGTGTGTGTGTGTGTGTGTGTGTGTGTGTGTGTGTGTGTGTGTGTGTGTGTGTGTGTGTGTGTGGCTGTAATGTCGGGGAGTTTCAGGCTGAAGCAACATGACAGAGCTGCAGTGTATGAAACAGGCTTTAGGGCATGGACTGAAACTGGGCCTGCTAATTCCAAAACACATAAGAACACACACACCACACACACACACACACACACACACACACACACACACACACACACACACACACACACACACACACACACACACACACACACACACACACACACACACACACACACACACACACACACACACACACACACACACACACACACACACACACACACACACACACACACACACACACACACACACACACACACACACACACACACACACCTCAGAAGTCTTTTTGAGAACAAGTTCCAGCATCTCTCTGTTTGTCTCCTGCTCAGATTATTTCAAGGATCTTTTGTTAGTCTTGTTACAACATTGGATCTAATTAATAATTAATCTAGTAGTGGCCATTCTTTTTATTAGTTATGACAACATTGGGCTCAGCAGTGAATTTCTAAGGAATATCTATTGGCAACATCTCAGAGCTTTGTCAGATGCTATCAGAGGCTGTGAACTAGTTCAGCTAGATTTTTAAAAGCACTACTCATTAGTTGTATTTTTGTGGTAGAAGCAGTCAGACATATTACTAAATTGAAAGTACTATCAAATTATGAGTTCATCTATATATCCTGTATTAGTAATCTGAACGTGCAACTAGTACTCTCTGGAATACATTAAGCGGTGTAACATGTACAATGTTAACCTTTGAGATGTAGTGGTAGTAGGATAACATTGAAATACTCAAAGTGGTTAATACATTAGTTACTTTCCACCTTTGTCATTAAGTGGTAAAACCAGAAGTGAGTAGACACGGACAAGGAATATTTACAACAGACCACTTATGGAAGGATTTCCACATTCTCCTCTCCTGTCTCTTCAAAACCTGAACTGAGAGTTCATTTAAAACTCATCTGACTTTGTTTCCTGTTCCGCCTGAATCCTGTGTAGCTTCGTCACAACAGTACATTGCTGTAATAACTTCACAAAACAATGGTCAGACCCCAGATGAATTATCCTTTGATTGATTATGCACATGTTTAACAAACTGTACAGTACTGTTGGCTTCTTCTCTGTCCATGCTGTCATGTTTTCTCCTCTCACCCTGCCCCACTTCTCCACCTCCCACTCATCTCCCCCTTCCCTCAGCTCGTCCTTTCAGAAACTCGATAAGCGGCATATATGTACGTGCCACGCCGCTCCTTCCTAAATAGCTTCAACGTCCGTCCACTCTGCCCTCTTAAATACTACCTCACCTTTTTCTCTCTCTTCTCGCTCTCTCCCTGTCTATGCTTTTAAGACGTTCGTAAAAGGAGGTCTTATTGACAAAACAATCGCTCGGCGAGGCTTAAACACTGCCTTTAAAGGGGCATTATTAAATTGCAGGCAGGAAGGGGAGGGGCGGCCAACAAGGGAAACCTGATGACCTTGCCATCGATTTTTACATCACCGGAGTGTTAGGAGAACTTAGCAGAGAGATACTGACTGTAGACGGAGAAAAAGGAAAGTAGAGAGAAGGACGTTTTATTTGTTCCGCTTGAAGCTTTTAGCTGCTGCCCTTGCAGAGTCGTTTACAATGTGTGAGTAGGTAAAGGGTCGTATTGTTTAAAGACACTTAGAATGAACTAATCATTCGGAGGCTGTCTTCTGTCTGTGGCTCTCCCAAATGCATTTTGGAAAACACATTTGGAGTAAAATCATGGATTTTCTTCATTAATTGTTTAGTTTTTTCCAGGATAATGAATATGAATCTATCACGCATGTTTGTTTTGTAACTGTATGTCTGTGTGTTTAGTAAAATAAGCCTATTGAGTTTTACCTTTGAATTTGTGTCTGTTTGTCATGTGGTGGCTTATCTGATAGTACGTGTGTGTAGAAACAATACACTCTTATCCTCGTGTGTACATACCTGTCCACACGTACTGTGAGTGACTTGGCATTTCTGTGTGTGTATATACTGTACAGGCATCTGTGTAGGGACTTGTCGAAATATTTCCATATGGGTGTGTACATTGTGTGTGTGTACGTTCTGTATGTTTGATTCTGCTGTGTGAATGTGCACACGTATTACCTCACACACACACTTTTCCCATTCAAATTGAGACTCCCTTGTGCAGCGTATTTCTGCCAATAATTCATGAGTGATCTGCGCCCCCTTGCTGGCCTTTAGCATTTTTATTTAATCTGTTGAGCCCTACCGCGTGCTCACTCATCAATAATACACACCGACATGTGTGTTAACACATCTATGGTGTGTGTGAGTGTGCGCACAAGGAGAGACAGTATGTGGGTGTAGGAGTGTGTGAGCTTAAATGTGAAGGAAAATACACTGCACACACGAAAGTAAAGAGATTATGTGTGTGTGTGTGTGTGTGTGTGTGTGTGTGTGTGTGTGTGTGTGTGTGTGTGTGTGTGTGTGTGTGTGTGTGTGTGTGTGTGTGTGTCAGACAGAGAGAGGAACATGTGACAGGACTGTGCTCTGTGTTTGGTGTGTCAGTCAGACATGTTTTTGATTGTGTTGGGACAACACACAGGAAGGACCCACAGTTCATCCGCGGCCATTCGACATGAATCCATCGCCGATGGCCAGCATATGACCGTGAAACGCGCTGCCTCTAAGTGTTTTATGCTTTCTGAAGTCCTTGATGTCACAGTTATAGACCTGATTTGATGCAAGGGAACGCATGAGAAAATGTGTGTGTGTATCACTTTTAGAATTTAGACATGCACACATTTGTGTCTGTGAGCGAGTGTGTGTTCATCAACAGCAGAATCACAGCGAGGGAAATTGACTTCACTAAATCAGTGGGTCAGGAGGTAACATCACCGGGGGTTGCTATGGAGACACCCAATGACGGGGCTTCCCAACCGACATCACGCCTGTGAAATGGCAGTTCCCCTAATGTAACCTCTCCCTATCTCTCTCTCTCTCTGATTGTCTCACCATCTATCTTTCTTCCTGCCACCTTTTTCCCTCTCTTATTATCTTCATCCCTGCTCCTATTCTTCATCATTCTCTTTTTCTCTCCATGTCTTTGTCTTTATCTCTCTGTCACCCCATCTTTATTGTTTTCCTACTCAATCACCCTTCCACGCTTCACTGTACCGCTCGCCTGCTCGAACAACCGTGCATGGAAATTTGCCTCTGGACAAGCACGCACACTCACTCACACACACACACACACACACTCACACACACACCACTTACACACACACACACACTTGTATACAACAAAATGTGAGGGGGCAGCGGGATCCCAGCATGCAGGGTTTAACAGCTAATACCCCTTAGATTAACCACCCCCGGTTCCCCTCTCTTACACACACACACATCTTCCACAAACCGAGATTAACCTCCCACGATTTAAACAGTGTGTGTTGGTCATGCATAAGTACACACACCTTCAGGGTGCGTTGCTATCCCCCTACCAATAAACACAACAAACAGAATGAGAGTACACAGTCAGCCTAAAGTGACCAAGCTACTGTTCATGTGACTGACTGACTGACTCTCTCACACACACACACATACACACACACACACACTGACGCACACACACACACTGACGCACACACACACTGACGCACAAACAGCTTTATCTCAGCTGTAGGAATTGATCCCCTGTGGATTTCAGAGGGGTCACGTGATTTGATAACCTCTACAGGATTCCCTATGGTCAGGATGCCTTTCTTCTTCCAGTGTGTGTGTGTTTGTGTGTATGTGTGTATGTGCGTGTGTGTGTATGTGTGTATGTGTGTATGTGCGTGTATGTGTGTATGTGTGTATGTGTATGATTTTTGGCCCGGTATAAAATGAATTCTCCATAGACTGATACACCATACCCTAATCTGATGTCTGTCTGTCTCTGAGGTCTCAGATTGAACAATGGCTGGGAATACTGTTAACATCATTAGACTGCTGGTAATGGGGATTCATCATGTCTCATCTCTTTCTCTCCGTCTCTCCTTATCTCTCTCTCCTTTCTCTTCATCTATTTTTCACTCCGTCTGGCTCTTTAACTCTCCCTCTCCTTCTGCTGCACTTTGCCATTCTGCAGTCTCCACTTTCATGCCTGTACCTAGCAACTAACTGATACTTTCAAGGATTATTTTAAGGGCCGTTCAGATCAAACATCCTCTGCCTGGATCCCGCCTCAGTTACCCAGAATGCAGCCCCTTTAATTAGACACGGCTAATAACACTAAGCATGTGCTGATAGCCATCTCTCTGATAAGACTAGCTGCACAAGAACATAGGCCCCCTTTCTACCTTTTACAGTGCTACTACCTAAGGTTAAAACGGCTAGTTAGCAACGTTATTTTATGGCTCCGGCCAGCCATGCTCGTGCCCAATTAACAGGCTGGTTGGCACTTACAGAGCATTCATTTGCAAAAAGCAAGATAGAAATCAGGCTGTGATCTTCCCAGCCAGGCTCCCTGCTAACAAGGACAACTTAAAATGCTAAATGCATAATAAAAAGTACTACATTATAATGTATAAAAAGAATATATGGTCAGTGGACAACCAATGAAATTATTTTTAACAGATTCATGAGCAGCGGATAATGAGCAGCTGCTGCTATAATGTGATGCCAAAAGTAACGTCACATTTGGGTAATTTTTGTGCAATAATTTAAGTTTACAGCAGCAATTTTATCCGTCTTTTGAAATGTCATTTGGAGAACAAATATGACATTGTTAACGGCTAACTACCTCTGAAGTTTTGTGGCTCTGTTTCCCCTTTTTTTGGAGGGGACAGCAGAAGAGGGACAGGATAAAGAAGAGTAAGCAGACGAAGTGCTGCAAGTCAGACGTAGTACACACCAAATTCACTTTAAACTAGCTTCAAGGACAATTCATAAACTAGGTACATATGAATGAGATGTTCACCAACTGATTTAAACTAATGTCATTCACAGTAAAAGCTGCTACAAAAAGCCATACACACCAAAATAAAACCATATAATTAGTCTCCGAGCTACCACTTTTTCAGTAATCATTCTTGAATGAAAAACATCCAATAAAATCATCAACTTGAATATCGGATGATTTTATTCGATGTTTTCAGATGGCAGTTTGACTTAATTAACATGGATGCTCATGTTTGGGCAGAGTTTGGGCTGTTGGTGTGGATCACTGCAGGCCATATCTCTTTAGACGGATTGATCTAGGTGAGGATGATTCTGTAAGTGGTGTGTGTGTTTCTGTGTGTGTGTTTGTGTAGGAGGGAAATAGGGGCGGAGTGCAGGCATTCATTCCGATCATTAAGAACTTGGATAGCCTCGGGGCGCAAAACCCCTTAAAATCGACTGCATGAAAACCTTGAAATGACTTACCAGTTGTTCACTTGTAGGATGGTGAGGCCTGTGTCTTGCGCCAGCTGTTTCTTCTGTTCTTCTGACGGGTAGGGATGCTGCAGGAGACATTCAAAAAAACATCTATGAGAAAAGGCTGACACAAATTGTTTAATGAAGCTCCTTGCTGTTGAAGAAAAGGGTTTGATGTTCCTTTTAGTACATAAATACTTGTTGTAGGGCTCAGGTTATACATACATACACACACACACACACACACAAAATCATACAGCGTAATGAGAGGTAAAAAAATGAGATGTGTGTTCATGTTCATTGATGCGTAGGTGTCAGTATGTGTGTGTCTGTATGGATGTATACGGTAAGTATGTGTGAGTGTGTGCATATTAACGCCCCCCGCCCCCCCCACCCGATCATTAATGGAATATGAAATATTGTAATTAATGGCAGCCAAAAAGGCAAGCCAATTAGAAAGTTAAGTGAAGTGGAGAACCAGCTCTGGTAATTAGGCAGCCTCTTACACAAATATATTCGCGTCGACGGCCCCCCTTTCACCCTGCTGCATATGTAATCAGTGAGCGGGGAATATGTAACGTTAACCCGATGGAGTACAGACAAGAGAATATTAAACCTCTTTTCTTTATTGCTGCTGTTTGCCTTTATCCTTATTGCAGTTGGTACAATAACTCTGTTGAGCTAACCACTTTGGTGTAATCATTTTTGCAGTTTAAATACTGATTGTATGAAACCATAAGTGGAGAAAAGCTCCAGGTTTCATCCTTTTTGAACAGTTATCTCCACCCTAGCTTGTCATTTAATTTAATTTTGCAGATATTAAATGTGAAAATATCTGCCATGCAGTGAGAGGGTGGAGCAATGTTATATATCTGTAATGTTAATTGATTTTCACACAGAGATGATTAAACCTCCATTTTTATATGGTCTTAACTTAACTCTTTTGATATCCAACCACATAAGAGGAGGCCATTTTCCACTGATACAAGATGACTTAACCTCACTCTGAGATTATTCTATGTATCTGACACATGGATGCATAGTAGACAGAGTTCATGTGGGGAAAAACAACCGAGACTAACCTCATATCCGGCGTTCGTTAAAATAGCTAAAGTCGAGCCACCTGTTTAAATATATTGAATGAATAAATTGGATAAATGTGAACTTGGGAAGTGTGTTGATTTACATTAGAGTGGGGGGGTATCACAGTTGCACGGAGCCTTGTTCGTGGAGGACAATGTGCTGTTCATGACTGAGACAAGACGTGGACTGTGCTGAACACCATGGCCGGCCATAAAAGAGGAGAGGAGGGAGGAGGAGGAGGGGAGAGAATAGATGGTTGAATGGATAGCTTTAACTGGAAATATGTATATAAAAAAATGCAATGTATACATTTATGAAAGAAAAAATAAATAACAAAATAACCAAAGTGGATTAAAAAAGCTCCTTAGGGTTTTGCCAAGAAGGGTTTATATTGCATTTTACTGAGTGATTTTTGTGCAATTATAACAACAATGTGTAATCTACTGTAGTTTCCCCATGTTTTCTATATCAATCCGAACAACAAAAGGCAACACATATATTTAAGGTAAAATGTCCTTCCTTGATAACAGACACCACTTAAGGATGCTAACATCGTAGCAATAGCACACACATTATCGAGTACAGATCTTAAAAATCAACAATGTCTGTATGAGTGGTTTGTCTAATCAGAGCAAAACATTTTGTTCTGTAATTTAAAAGTATTTATTAGATTCATGATAGCAGACCACCCCTGACAGGACCCTTATCTAGTTTCTTTCTTATGGTGTCCAACAACAGATGTGGATACTGTACAATAAATATAGTGTCTCTCACAAGAAAACACACTTAATAGTCAATCAGACGTGCAAAACCAGTGCGGCGCCAGCCTTTTCATTTTTTCCTTAAAGTTTTTTCAGCGCATAATGAACAGGATTGTGTTTAATGCTGGGACGACCCAGCCGAGAGAGAGCAGAGGGAGATTTTTCCCACCCTCCCCTTGTCCATGTGATTGGTTGTGGGGAATGGGAACACAAGGAGGCTAATTTCATGCGCTAAGTTATAATTGCATTGTCGCCTCTGGCCAAATTTGTGTCCACTTCTCGTCTACAACCAGTTGAGTGTGTCTTTATGTCTATGTGTGTGTGTGTGTGTGTGTGTGTGTGTGTGTGTGTGTGTGTGTGTGTGCGTGTGTGTGTGCATGTGTGTGTGTGTGTGTGTGTGTGTGTGTGTGTGTGTGTGTGTGTGTGTGTGTGTGTGTGTGTGTGTGTGTGTGTCTTTATGTCTATGTGTGTGTGTGTGTGTGTGTGTGTGTGTGTGTGTCTTTATGTCTATGTGTGTGTGTGTGTGTGTGTGTGTGTGTGTGTGTGTGTGTGTGTGTGTATGTGTGTGTGTGTATGTGTGTGTGTGTGTGTGTGTGTGTGTGTGTGTGTGTGTGTGTGTGTGTGTATGTGTGTGTGTGTGTGTGTGTGTGTGTGTGTGTGTGTGTGTGTGTGTGTGTGTGTGTGTGTGTGTGTGTGTGTGTGTGTGTGTGTGTGTGTGTGTGTGTGTGTGTGTGCGTACGTGCATGTGAACAGTCCTTTCATTCATGCTCTGTGTGTGGATGTGTGTGTGCGCACAAGTATCTTTCAAACTGTAGAATGATCAGCTAATATAAATATTAAAATATCTGTTAAGGTGTGGCACCACTCGCCTTCCACGTGAAGTGATAAAGCCCTATTCTTCAGGGCTTGTGTCATCTGATGTTTTTGACTCTTTGAGCACTTATAGACACCACACACACTCCTACTGCGGACCTATCGAAGCTAATCATGTGAATAAAGTGTCTTTAAAATCTTTCTTAAACGGATTGAACAAGAAGAGATCAATGTGTCCATTCTACGTGACGCAGACGAGTGGAAGCAGGAGTGTCTTCCTCGTGATATCGGGGGTCTGCGGCCATGCCAGGGGACACAGTTAGAGCACAAATACACCCTGTTTCAACGCTTCCTCCCTCTAGCGTCCCATCACACACACTCAGACCGACAGATATTCGCAACTAGTCACACACAGTCAGACACGCACGCAATCTCAGACATCAGCGCTTGGAGAATGATGTGTTTGCGTGCTCTGTTCGACAGTTGTGGACTATAACCAAGTTCTTTATTAAAGTACGGAAATAAGTAAGCTTATGATGTTGTTGTATGATTCATAGTTGCAGGAAATCTAACCGACAGCTTATATAATTCATCAAATTTGTTCCGAGTGCATCAGCTGCATTAAGAAATGCTTGCTAAACATGAATGCAAGTATATACTTTACTTAGAATACCACTTTTCCTTGAATTGAGGACTTTTACTTGTAATGATTGTTTTTAAATCGTGGTACTGCTATTTTTATCTGAGCAAGGATCTTAAAACCTATTCCAGCCAGCACTGCTCTCTGCCCCTAATAGAAACGTATACATGTGTTTTTTACGAACAAAATAACACACACTTAATGGAAGAGTTACCAGGAAGACATGGTCTGAAAGCCAGTTCATCAAATCTGTTTTTGTCCTCCTCTTTTTTTTTCTAAACCACCAAATTAGCTCCTATCTGTCAAAACACTGTGATTTAGTTTCTCGCTCTGCAACAAATCGGCCAGTTTTAATATTGTCTGTGAGTGATTCTGGTGCCTTAACGGCCCTTGGCAGTGATTCAGCGGGTTGGGAGAGAGAGAGAGAGAGAGAGAGAGAGAGAGAGAGAGAGAGAGAGAGAGGAAGACCTTAAGCGAGTAAAGCAATAACATGTTCTTTAAAAGAGCAGATGGAAAGTTTCTGCGCATCCTTCCCTCCCTTCCTTCTTCCTCCGCCTATCTTAATGATATGTCTTCTCCAAATATACAACTCCTTTCATGAGAGTTTCCACCCCTGCTCGCCGCTCTCTGCTGGGCTCCGGGTGCCAGGAGGGGTGTGTGTTTTCCCTTCTCTCAGTGTGTCTTATCAAACCTTCTTGTGTGTGTGTGCATGTCTGTTTTGGTGTGTGTCCATTTGAGTCCAAGACCTGGTTTTTGCTCTTCATTAGACTGTGTGTTAATGTTTGTGTGTGTTTGTTCTCATTTGAGCCGCTGAGCTTGCATGGCCTAAGTTCAGCTGTGCCTGGTCATACATCAGTGTGTGTGTGTGTGTGTGTGTGTGTGTGTGTGTGTGTGTGTGTGTGTGTGTGTGTGTGTGTGTGTGTGTGTGTGTGTGTGTGTGTGTGTGTGTGTGTGTGTGTGTGTATTTGTGTGGGGGTGAGTAACAGAGCATCAGTAACATCCCCTCCCTGTCTGACCGTCTTCCTCTCTGACCCCCTCAGAAAAAGAACAAGGGAGGGATAGATAGATGGAGAGGAGGAAAGAGAGGAAAGAGAAAGAAGGAGGCAGGGGAGGAGGCATGGAAATGGATATCTGGAGCCCCAGGGGTTTAAAAAAAGAGATAAATATCCTCCGAGACCCCTCTTTACTCCCACCGTCCTGCTAACAGGAGAAACTATTCTGGACAGGGCGTATAAGTCAACCATTACAGTTAACAGTGTTGCAAAAATAGAACAAAGTTAATTTATTTGATGAATGACTTGTGATAAAGCTTCTTATAATAAGGTTACATTATACATACTTGAGGTAATATTTGAATTGAATCTTATCTGTTGTCCACTTCTATGAGGGATTTTTTTTGTTACCCAAGAAATATTTAAATATATTAATCTTAAAATTATAAAAATTTAAATTATACCGGGCATCTAAATATTACATGTCCTTGGTAATGTGTGTGATTCCATCTTTATAAACCTATTCCCTTCTTTAGCCATTAATGTTATGGTGTTATCGCTGCATATATTTCTATTTAAAGCCGCGCTTTCCGAGCCTCCGTGCATCCCATTAAAAAGGCTTGACACGCCACATTAGCGCTTTAAAACTGCAACCATGAAACAGGGTGGAGGGGAGAATAAGAGAGGGAAATCATATGTTGTCATAATCATGTGACGTGCCTCAAAAAAGAGGCCATGACACTGCACAATCTGTGGATAGCAGACGCGGGTCAATGGTATTTCAAGTGAGCTTATTTTACCACCAGATGGTTTGGCTTAACCATGAGGACACAAATGCCCAAAAATGCAATGAAGCACAGTAAACAACTGGTTAACACATTTACTATAATTTACTTTTATGTAATCAGCACAATACTTTGTTAGCAAAAGAAGCGCAACCCGTCCTGACACATACACTCAAACAACCCAAAACACCAACAACTAGCATTGTTATTTTGTCATTTAGGGTTTTTCTTAGCCAGGCCTGTTCCCTTAACTGTTCCCAGGTCAAATCTCTGTGGAAACGGAGCTGCCCATCAGGAATGCCTGATGGCTAATCCGGGGGCCTTTTTGGCTAAAAGGGCATCATACCAAAAAGTCGTATACACACACACACACACACACACACACACACACACACACACACACACACACACACACACACACACACACACACACACACACACACACACACACACACACACACACACACACACACACACACACACACACACACACACACACACACACACACACACACACACACACACACACACACACACACACACACACACACACACACACACACACACACACACACACACACACACACACACACACGATTTACTGGAAGTGTAGCCTTGCTGCTGCCAGACATGAGATTACCTTAAATATTTGGGAAGCAAGCACATTGTTATGCTAACAACAAATGCCCAGAACCCTGAGCACAAGCAGACTTTAAAACAAAACGTTCCAAACTGTAAGCCTGTTGTATCTCATACAAAAAGCGTCCAATTTCCAAAACGTCTTGCTCATTGAGTGGAAGTTTCATCCTCTGTCTGCGTGCTCACGCTGCGCTGTGAGAGCTACGCCATTTCAAATTCCTTTCTGTGTAGGTGGCATCGACTGACATCCCTTTGACTTCATTAGGGAGCAGGGACCCAGCAACAAAGCAGGCTGGGGGAGAAAGGGGGGATTAAAGTAAAAAAAGAAAAGGGAGTGAGAGGGAACAAAACAACAACAGAAAAAAACAAAGCACCCCTAACCTAATTTCCTCTGATTCGAGCTGCTCCAATGCAAAACAACAAAACAGAGCAAAAACAGATCTTTTGAGCGACTCAAAATGAACCAACTATCAGATGAGAGTTTTGTCTGCAAAGTCTGCGCAAGTGCTGTAAAGCGAGAAAAAAAGCGGAAACTGCCTATTTTATGGCTTTGGACTAACTTAAAGCTCAGGCATGAATAATGTATCACCGCTTTTTTGGAAAGGAATCCCGATATATGCACCAGATAGGGCAAAGTAACCCCCTTTCAAACTGTTTTTGTCATCAAATCTCTCCATCTCTTCTAAAGATAAAATATGGAGGGGGAAAAAACAGATGTTCTTGGGCTTTTCATTCATTAATGAGCATTTTTCCTCTCAAAAAACAGCTTTTGTTGATTTAGGGAAATCTCACAGCGCTCTTGCCTATGGGAATGAGATACATCGAGTTAGCTGGTGAGGCAAAGGGTGAAAAGTATGTCATTAAAGCTCCAGTACAAAGTGGATTAGACAATGTACAGCATTACCAGCTTCTTCCCTGATAATTGATGATTAGCATCATTCATCGCTTTTCTAAAACTCTAAGGGCACACAAGATAACGCTCGGCGGCAGCCACCGCTGGATCGGTTCCTGCTGTAGCTGCAGGGTGTGAACAATGATCCGTGTGCTTTACAGTTGGGTGGGTCTCCAGCCTTTATGTATACTGAAGCTTATAGCATGCATGCACATGACGGAGTCTCAAGTCTTGACAAAGTGCTGTATTGTTTTCTTTAAAGGGCCCATGTCATGTTTTTCCGGTTATTACCCGTCCCTCTGTGTGTTATGAAGGTTTTTATGTAAACGGTCTGCAGAGTCAAAAACCCTCAAAGTACACCCTGTAGCGAGTAAAACTCTAACACAGTCTATGCTGCCCCAAAACGCCTCGTTGGAGATTTCTCATTTTCCATTGTTTACTTCCTGGGTACTGTGACGTGTGAATACCCAGAGGCCACACCCTCTGCCAGCAGTTCACGAAACAAAGCTTCACAAACCTTTCAGCGATGCATGCCGGATATGTACAGCGTAGGGCACTGAAGAACGATGATGTTCCTACTTTGTTTGGACCAGCGGGAGATTCGGGTACACAACATGTAAGTATTCATTCTTGTTTGTGTATTTATGATGTTTAAAACAAACAAGGTATCTACCACAACTTTTTAAATGGGTAAACGTTTTTAGGGCTGCTAAGTTGGGATGGTGGAGAAATGCTCTCCGCAGACCCATTCTCACAGCGTTATAAACCTTTTTCTTACTCAATATCAAGCCACACTTATTGTTTTTACTTCAGCTGTGAGTGTTTGTGTGTGCTCAGGATGAGTTTGGCTTGTTCTCCTGTATCGCCGACCCGGAAGCCTGTCCGCTCCTCGCAGCAGATCACAGCAACGAGCCTCGCAACTTCCCGACCAATCAGAGCACACTGGGTTCACCGGGAGGGCAGGAGCTCCAACAAGCCGTTTAGGACAGAGAGTGAATACACATACTTTACAGAGATGCTGTATGAGAAACCGATGTGAGTTTGGAAAATTGCACAGTATAAATCTATTTTAGTCTACCTCAACAAGGGAATTATGATCAGTAGAAATGGCCATGACATGGGACCTTTAACATAGAAGGGTGAGGTCTGGTGATACTGTAGGAAACTATCTAATTCTGCTGTATGTGTCTACTGTGGTTGTTTCTCTAAGAGCGAGGGCGTGCTTCATTAGTCCTCCCCATTCCAGCTCAGGGGACGCTAAATTTATTAAGGGGGCCGGATGTTGCACAACACCTGCTGCTGCGCTTCCCTCAGTGCAATAAAGGGAAGGGGGTGCAACATGCTAGCTAGCGCTAGTGGTAAGCGCTGCTCGTTGGACTGAGGCTGATGAGCTGGGGCTAATTCAGGGGGTGATTATGTAGTTTGCTGGACCACTAAACCTCTTTAAGCCCGTAATTACTGCCTATTTGAGCGAAGGGAGGCACTCCAAAGCAATCGGTACTTGCACCAAGCGGCGCAGTGAACGGCAGCCACAGCTGGAGGTGGGCTGCCTCAGGGCTGCCTGAGATGGAGGGGGTGTGTAAATGAGGAGAAGGGGGGATCCACAAAGCCTCATCCCAGTCAGGTACCAAAGAAAGCTTAGAGAAAACAGCAGGGTAACTCCTCGAAACAACAGCATGCTAGCTCCAAGCTACAGTGCTTGGAGCTAGCATTGTAGCAGTGATCTTTTAGCCTGAAAACAAACTTCCTCTTGTAACACAAAGCTACAATACACAGAGCTCGTTAAACAGGGCAGAGAAACAAAGTGCTATTACGGGAGAGTTCACAGCAGCAAAACAAAAACTATTATACGAGTAGACTTCCTAACCGCATGAACTCTCCTGAATAAATTGAGCTCAGAAGTAAGCGAGGAGGGGGGTTGGATATGTCATTGTGAGGAGAAACTAAAAGGGCTTTTAGACTCAGAGCCGCTGGGAATCAGACTGTCAGATTGCACCTCGACCAATCCATTTCATTTCACCTGACTTTCAAGGAAATTTGACTTTACGTAACGCCACTGTAATCTGATCTCTCCAAGGAAGCAATTTGGGGACCACATAACATTCTAATAACCCTGACGATATTATTATGTTATTATCATAATTACCCTTTTGCCCTCAACGTTTTAATTAGAAACTCACCGTTGGCCCCGAGGGGGGTGAAACGAACCTGGGTTGGGGGAATGTTGAAACTAGGTAAGGGTACTTCACAATTGCTCCCTTATGCTATTTAGAGCGGCAAGAATAAGAGGGAAGGAGGACACAGCCAATGCGATTGAACGATGAAGCTTCCTCTCTCTACCTCTGTCTTTCAAAGTACAGCTACACCCCTCCCTCCTTCCCCTCATTCCTGTATCTCCCTATCTTTCTCACCCGTCTCGCCCCCTCTGTTCTATATTTAGTATTTTGCTTAACTGTCTCATGCTGCCTCCTTTTCTCCCCTCTCTTCTCCCACCTCCACTTAACTCCCCTCTTCACCGTTCGCTCTTGTTTTTTCCTTCCTTTTTAATATCCTCGCCAGTGTTTCCCTTCATCTCCCCCCTTCTGCTTTCTCTCTCCCTCCTCGACTTCAACAGTGGAGGGCTTTCTCCATCAGTGCACCACTTTTACAAATCAATGACTTAATCTGTCGTAACAAACAAGTGAGCAGCACCCTCAGCCCTGTTCACTTCCCCCCGCAATCGCTAACACTACAACAGCACGCTTCACAGAGAGTCAAAGGAGAGAAAGGAACAAAGCTGACAAAGTATGAGGTAAAGTAGAGAGTGTGCTGAAAGACAAAAGGTATTAGGAAAAATGATGAAAGAAGGAATACAAAAATGCTTGAAATAAGGGAAACGGAGTCATACTAAAATCGGAAAAGTTAGGAAAAAAAGAGTGCGTTGGTGTGGATTTTCCCTCCACATATCCTCCCTGAGCCCTCAGCTTTGTCAGACTCCTCTACCATGAGTTATTGCCTTCACCACCTGGTTCACTAGCTATGATTTCACTCACTCCAGCGGACACACATTCTTACAAAAACACACAGTAAAGACAAACAATTTCAACATAGATACGTGTGCTTGTGTCAAAGACATCGCCTTGCACAACAACACACATCTGACCGTCAAACTGAACAGGGGGCACTTTGGGTCAGCTAGTGTAACAACACCACCTTCCTTTGGGTATACCCTTAATGCCACCTGACTGTAATGCAATATTAGCCTAACAGTGTTTTATAAAGAAATCTTCAATGATAACATTATAAGACAAGTCGTTATAAAAGGATGAGTTATGAATATATCACAAGGTATTTCATCTATGAATCATAGCCCTCTCCCAATGCCTTTGAAATAGCGCACCTATATTGCTATGATATCATGGTTCGAGGCCATTAAAATGTAAGGCAGCTGTACAGTATATGAAAATTGAGTGAGGGGAAGCCATGGCAAAAAGGGGAGAGGCAGATGGCATGCATAAAAGATAGGAAACCCTTATGGTTTTTCAGAAATAAGTGTTTTGTCTGAGGGGGAGTAAGAGTGTGAGGGAAAGAGAGAGGGTTCACGCATGGGGGAGAATACAAGTGGGAGGAACTGAATTGATAAATTAGTTCAGCCAAGGCGCAAACTGATTACCACGACGGCAAAGCCACAGGATCCATCGAGCACACGCATGGAATGAGACACAAAGACACGCACACACTCATACACAGCACTTACAAAAGAGACATGAAGCTGACACATACAAATAATAGCACAACTACATATGCAAACACACACACACACACACACACACACACACACACACACACACACACACACACACACACACACACACACACACACACACACACACACACACACACACACACACACACACACACACACACACACACACACACACACACACACACACACACACACACAAACTCCAAATGTATCTAGGGCAGGCTGCTGCAGTTGCTGTAAGTAAAAGGTATTGAGCTGCTGACTCCAGCCAGAAAAGATCCCACAATCCTCTGGATCGCCAAACACAGCCTAATGGATAATGGCTAACAGCTAGCGCTAATGTGATTTCACACTTAGCAGATTTAATATCACTGGCTGAACAAAATCATGCTATGCACAGAGGCTTTGCTAAACTCTGTTTCTTGGAAGGTGAACATTTGACTAGCCAAGTTTGTTTACAGTAGAGTTGTTTTGAAAGAACAAAGGGAGAATCTTGGAGGTAATGTATTTGCTTACAGGCTGAAGTGCTAGCATTTCTAATCTCTAAGTGTTGGATAAAGTCATGGCAAGCTAACCACAGACTTATGACAATATCTTTCCCTGACTCTTCCATACGTCAACTTGCCACTCACTCTCCAATAAATACCACAGTGATGGTGGGGAACTCCACACCCCACCCAGGCCCTGACATCACTGCTGTGGGCCTATGCAAAAGTGTGTTTGTGTGTAAGTCTGTGTGTTTGCATCTGAACGGTTTTGTGTGTCTGAGCGAGAGTGAGCTCCTTCTTCGGATTTTGCAAATGACCGTAAACTGATTAGTTGGTACCAAACCAAGACCGATTTCACACATCCCAGTTATTGGGCCTTTGTCCACTCTGAAGACACACACACATTCATATATATATACACACACACACACACACACACACACACACACACACACACACACACACACACACACACACACACACACACACACACACACACACACACACACACACACACTCACTCACTCACTCACTCATCACATACAGCTGATAATGAAAAATGGAACGAGTGTGAAACACAGCTTTAGAATGAAGCCATCAATCACTCAGACGTACAACAATTAAACCACACATTAAATTGTTTCAAAGTTTCCCAACTATGAAATTATAGGAGGATTGGAGGAGGGGAGAAGGAAATAAAAAGAAGGCAAAAGAAGAATAGGGTCGTAATGATGGTATTCACTTAGTCTGATGTTTAATCATTTAAACATGTTTCATTTAAAACACTAAAAACAACAACCATTGAGATTCTGATCATAAATGTGTGTGTGTGTGTGTGTGTGTGTGTGTGTGTGTGTGTGTGTGTGTGTGTGTGTGTGTGTGTGTGTGTGTGTATATTGGGGAGCCATGTTAGGTCTCTTGCGAATAGTGATCCCCTCCAGTGCTACTGACCGACCTTGAGGGTCTGTAAAGTTCTCACGTTCTCAAGGAAACACTCCAACCCGCCCCTTGACTAAGGCCAGATCAACACACACACACACACACACGCGCACACACACACACACACACACACACACACACACACACACACACACACACACACACACACACACACACACACACACACACACACACACACACACACACACACACACACACACACACACACACACACACACACACACACACACACACACACACACACACACACACACACACACACACAGAGACGCTTTTGGACCAGATCTACGGCAGACATTTTGGAGAAGTTCAAAGGTGGCATGAATTAAAAGTTAACTGCCCTTGAGGGCTTTTAAATAGAGGGGTAAAACGATACAAGAACCAGAGAAGAAAGTGGAAAAAAAACCTGAAATAAAGTGTTGATGGAGACGTAAAGCGACTGTGTGCTGACCTGACCTGAACAATATAAATATTTAGCAACTAATGCTCAGCCTTTTATTTCGATTTTTCTGTAATGACTTAAACAATCCCATGGAAATGTCAAAGAAATTACCAAAAGTATATTCTTTAGCATTTGATAAATCTTATCACCTAATCCGATTCTTGGCAGAAACACTGAAACGGCTAAACTGACCTTAGAAACCGACATTACAAAATGCATTAAGATGGTTCAAAGTTATAAAGTAGGGGGGGGGGGGGGGCGGGAAGCAACATCTCTACCAAGGTAAAAGGAACTATGGGATACTGATACTATTTGATTTAAGAAAAATACATAACAAAAGCATATAGGTTTGTTTTTTCCTCAACAATACTCAATGAATAGATCATCTTAGCATATGATCGACCAATGTCATAAATTACATTAAAATGTCACCATTTTATTTTCCGAAACTAATATGTATCCTCCAAACTGCCAACATCTGCCATGTGTCAGTTGTCCACCCATCTACTGTATCCCTCTCTCCATCTACTCATCCATCCATCATTCTGTCCATCAATCATGAAACAGATGGCCTTTCAGGAGTCCGTGTCAAGACTGATGGCTTCCCTCTGCCCCGGCCATACCAAACCCCCTCTCCACACACCCACCCACCCACACACACACAGACACACATACACCCACACAGACACACACACACACACACACACACACACACACACACACACACACACACACACACACACACACACACACACACACACACACACACACACACACACACACACACACACACACACACACACACACACACACACACACACCTTCTTCCTCCTCCACCACTATATACCTGGAGAGGATGTTTCATCAGCTTTTAATACACATATTAGAATAAACATGCATGTTTGTTAAATGTTTCCAACGTGTGTGTGAGTGGCAAGTCGGTGTGTCTGTGAGGGTCAGTCCACAAAGAGAAGCCCCCAAAGAGCGCTGTCTGCCTTTGGTCCCTTGGGCCTGTCAAGAGGGATAATTGATGATGTTTTCATTACAAGGTGTGGGGTAATGTGGGGGTAGGGGCACAGTGTGTGTGTGTGTGTGTGTGTGTGTGTGTGTGTGTGTGTGTGTGTGTGTGTGTGTGTGTGTGTGTGTGTGTGTGTGTGTGTGTGTGTGTGTGTGTGTGTGTGTGTGTGTGTGTGTGTGTGTGTGTGTGTGTGTGTGTGTGTGTGTGTGTGTGTGTGTGTGTGTGTGTGATGTGGGGGTAGTCAGGTTGACTCAGCTGCCTCCTCTTTGACACCAACCACTCCTGATACGTACAAGTCTTCGCTTCAAAATGACCTCGTACAAACTTAACGACACACACTTCTAGTGGAACCCATGCACTAAAGAAGTCACACACACACATTTACCCAAACACTAGCCCTTTAAGATAAAACACACACACACACACACACACAGAGAGACAGACAGAGAGACAGAGCCCAAAGACATTTTCATTCCCGGTGATAAATCTGAAACCGAATAATAAAACGCTGAGAATAAGACTAACTTGTTCTCTTGTTTTCGCTCCGCCGTTCTGTCTCATCACAGTGTCACGCCAGGCCTTTGGCAGATCTGTCCGTCTGTCTGTCGTCTCTTAAAACCTCTTTGAAATACTAATGCGGTGGCGCCTAAGATTCTGCTGCCACTTAGATTAAATTAAGAGCTAATCGGAGACACCAGGCCACATAGGCCACTGTATTACTTTACAGTATCAAGACGGACATCGTGCCTTTGTTGCCGTTGATGAATAAATGAATGAAAAAACCCAGTCAGCTGATTTTCTCCTTTAAAGCTAGCTTCCTTTTGTCTTTTCATAGCAATTAATGAGGAAATGGAAATAAGTTGTCATGAGGACATTTCATTTTTCCACTCGATAACTAAGACAACAAGTCTTACAATAATTGAAGGAAGACCGTAATTATAAACATGTATCATTGTTGTCATGTCTTTTTTCTTCCAAATTAAATTAAAGATTATTATTAAGAACAGGGACAACTTTAAGTGAACACATTTGGTTTCACCAGTAGGATAACATCCTTCTTCCAGACCTGGGTTGCCGTTGCGAGCCAGTGTTGCCGGGTGGGTCAGGGTTGCCGCGGGTGACCAGGGTGCTGACATGTCCAGGCTCCAGCAATAAACAGGCAAAGACTAATGGCATCTGAGGCAATGGCGAACTCTGACCTCCAAAGTTTTTTTTCTCCCCTCACTTCTGCTGTTTAGACGAGGCTCTACATATCTGGTTTGTGTTTCCATAGCTGAGAAGTGATAGGTCTCAACTTTACACCACGCTGCAGTAACAAAGTGTTGCATTTTATATTGAATATCATTTCTTTACTCACAACAGTCCAAACACATGAGTGAGTCACTTGACTTCCATAGAAAACATTTATGATGCTCATTTCCTTGGAAGTGCAACTAAAATCAGAAATAAAATGCACATTTTCCATCATGGACTCCCTACTCCAACCTAAAAGAGGCATTATTCCAATAAATCTTGACTAAAAAGTTGAGTGTCCTTTGCCCTGTTCTTCTATGTTTTGTTACATTCCACCCAAAACCATTAAGACCATTAGGAGGTACAAAAATAATGCCTATAACGATTATTGCACCTATCCATCCATCCACACATTCATCCATCCATCTTTCACCTCCTGTCGCCCACCCCCCAGCCTGGATTCCTCCACCAAACAAGGCCCACGACATCGAGGCTCCTGCCCTCCTCTGCCAGCGCAGAAATGAATTATATTGCTTTTCACACCTGTTTCTGCTCAAAAGCCTGCTGCACGCTGCTGTGTTTAAAAAAAAGAAAAGGAAAAACATTTCCAAGGGGGGTAACTGAGCTCCCCAGCTCGGCTACATCTGCGTACACGAGCGGTTAAATTAAACTCTAATTGTATTAACGGGGGATTATGCCTTCCAGTTGGATTTTTGTTATACTCTCTCTCTGTGCATTTTGCACGTTTTAAGAGGAGAAAGGAGGAGAAAAAAGCTCAGCTCATTGAGGGTTTGCGGGTTGGCTCCTTTTACGAGCTGCGATCACGGCTGCCCCTCGTTACACTGAGTCTGTGTACAAATAGGAGGGGAGGAGAGCCAGAATAAGAGTGTTAGTGATAATGTGTATGAGGGTGTGTGTGTATCAGTCTGCCAGGCTAATATAGCGATGCTAACACTCTGAATGCCAAAACCCCCTGCCCTGCCCTCCACACACACACACACACACACACACACACACACACACACACACACACACACACACACACACACACACACACACACACACACACACACACACACACACACACACACACACACACACACACACACACACACACACACACACACACACACACACACACACACACACACACACACACACACACACACACACACACTTCAGTTTAGCAAGGCAACAATCTAAAGGGGGATAGGAGTGGTGTGTGTAGTGGGGAGGCGGGGGTGAATTCCATCTAATTACTCTATCACATAATTTCACAAATTGCCTTTTCATAGGGGAGTGGAGAGCAGAGCACAGGGCGCGTTGGGGATTTGAGGCCTGAGCCTTCATTTACTACTCATTTCTTGTTAAATTAAACAAGAAAATACCATTTGTGAGGAGGGAGGGGCGGGTGAGTAGGGGTGAGGTGGATTTCAACTGCACAATAGAAAGGATGAAGGAAATAGAGATTGGGTAAAAGCTATTTGTTCATCTCAATGCGTGTCTCTTTGGTTGTAACACAAAGCAAGGCAGCTCAGCCTGTTATGCAATCAGTTTAAAAATGTTTCAACAATTCATTGAGTTAAATATCTTCTCTTTTGTTATTTATGAGGGAAGAAATGATTTGCACCCTATGGAACAATATCTACTATTCAAAGAGATTCTCATAGAAGCACATATAAGTGAGTTTATCAATTGGATCAAGGATTTTGTGCAGATTTATCTTGTCAAATGCCCCATTCGGTCCCAAAATGATTATCATAACAAATGTTTTAATGAAAAATCTCAATTGTGACTGAAATGTGATGAGTATAAAAGTGGAAAAGCCCTCCCCTGGGCTCTATTTGGTTCCCTACCAAGTTTACAACTGCATGTCGAGCCATCGCTGACAGGAGGTTAATACTAAAGTTTTAGTCGCTCCCAGTCAGAGCAGCCAAATTCTTCCGATGATGAACACCACAAGTGCTGTCGACAACACATGAGCTCATTGGGCGTGTTGGAGGGAACGCGGCGTGCTGCGACTGTCGTCATCCTCACAAATTCAATACCATTGCTCTACCGGTCACTGCACACATCACACCACAGAGAGAAGCATATTTCATGTACTGTGGTTTTGACCCTGCCAGTGTTGAATCGAGGAATCTAGGTAATACAACATGTGCTACTGTTGGTGTCCATGCTCATAACAAACATAGCTGCTTTAAATCATTTCCTTTTCCGTATAGCATGCCTTTGGAAATTAGCATTCTTGATGGATAAGCGAGATGCAGAAACAAAAAACAACCGTATGAAGCCACCCACCTTCCCCTTCCGCTTCGGTACAATGGGAAGTCCCCTGAGGGTCCAAATGTGAGGGCGCATAACAAAAAAAAACATCAAGGTGGGTATCCAAACTCCTACCCAATTCTGCTCCATCGTCTCTCCACTGTCAAATCCTGCATATCTGTTATACTTGAGAAACAACAGCTCCTGTATTCAGGTTTGCGTTTAGCCACAGCACTCACGATGAATTAGTGTGTGTATGCATGTGTCTGTGTGTCCCTAATTGGCATTGTGTCTATCTCTGAGAGGCCAGACTCATCCTCCATCCTTCTGTGAAACAAAGGCAGGCCAGCTGATGGATGAGCCTGGATCAGATGTCTGTGTTTATGTTTGTACCAGCTGAGACATACTGCCAGCGCAAGAGATACTGTAAATGTTTTTGCACGAGGGGTGCTATGTGTAGCATTTATAAACACAGATATCTGGTGATTAGATTCATGGTGACAACAAGAATGATACGTGTAAACATATTAGACCATCTGACACCATTGTTAATGCTAGTGTTTCTCAAAATGAAGACCATATTTCCCGTAAACGATCAGGACGGTGCTCCTCTCCGACCGGATTTCATTTCTTTTTCAGCTTTACTGAAGACATATTTTGAAATGATTTTTTCCACCAACGATTTCATGAAATGTTTAACTGTGACGTCACTGTGAGCTTCCTGCTGTGTTCTGCCATAAAGCAATATAACATATGCGCCATTGTGTGCCTGTATGTGCACATGGTCAACTTCTTATTTCTTCCAGGTAAAAAAAGATGATGGATCGTCCTCATCCCCCTCTTCTGTATCCCCTGTTTGAGATTTAAGAAGCCTCCCTCATGGTGTAATATGACACAGTGCATGTGTTGCTGTGTGTGTGTTTCCCTTGCAGAGTGTGTGCTGAACTCTATTTCCACAGACAGGATGTGTGTATGTTTCAAACACCTTTCCCCTGTAGCCCCGAAGGTGTATGGGTTGAGGTCAGGGAGTTGGAGGAGAGGTTAGTGTGTATGTGTGATGATGTGTGTGTTATGTGTGTGATGGAGAGCCGGTGGTTTGTAAAGGAGGTGGTGAGGGTCAGATGGAAAGGGGATAGCACAAAGAGAAACAAAAAGTATAAGAAGCCTTGTGAGATGTGTGTGTATATATTGTGTGCATAGATATACACTATATGTCTCGGCCAAATGCCGCACTACAGTGAAAAGAAGTTCCTCCAATATGCCATTAGCACTGTTAAATGTGCAATACATACCATTAACATCAATGATACGAATCTACAAATAAAGAAGCCCATGCAATATCCTTAATCAAACAGCAAAATTGTTTCCCCCAGCCTCAGCAAATATGTGGAGACATAATTCAATGTACTTTGCTCACACAGTCACATTGCTGTATTTCAGCATCATAATATATTTTTCCCACACTATTTCTTCATGAGCAATTTGTCAGCTGTTAACGGTTTTCACATTACCCGCTTAAATTGAGTAAATATAAAGCCAAACCACAAGCTTTTACAGCATCCCAGGCATCTGTTAAATAATGACAGATTTGTTCTTAATAAGGTTCATCTATGTATCTGCAGTTATGGCCGCGGGCGTCTCTCCTTGGTTAAACCTTATTCAGTTTGAGCAGATGAGCAGGCTGCTGAGATCGCCAGCAGATTACAGGCCTGTGTCTTTGAAGAGTTCACCGTACGAACTGAACTACATGGCGGAGCAGAGAGGGTGGTGTTAGTGTCAATGAGTGTGTCCGTGGGTGTGTGCGTGTACATGTTCCTTTGAGTGCGAGTATATCAAATAAGACAGGAGCAGAACCAGAAAGATAGAAAATGTGTGAATAAGAGCAAGAAAAAGCCTGTGGGTGAAGTTCAATGTGCACACGTGAAATGAAAACTGAGAGCAACTGAGAACAAATGGTGTTTCATTCAACTCACTGTAAGGTGCTGAAAGAGCCATGCTCTCATAATGTTGGTGGCCACCTTAGGGAAGATCCCTCTCTTCTTGTTGCGCTTCTTCTCTTTATCCGGGTCATCGTCATCCCCTGTGCTCGGCGAGGCCATGCTGTTGTCCATGCCATCACCTGTCACATGACAAGAAACAGGAAGAGACAGATCAGACACACAGTTTGTTTACTTCCTGCATTGGATGCGGCTCTGCGTTCAAAGGGAATAAATACGATTTCGAAGGAATTCTGGAGGGCTTTGTATGCACAGACGGAGGGGTATAGAGACGCAACAATGGCAAGCAAAGAATGGCTGGAAAACAGCACCTCATAAATGCATTCATTTTTAATACATTTATAAATAACCCTGCCTTTCATTTTTCACCCCCCTCCTCTTGAAAACACAGCAAGCGCATCTTGATGCAAGAATGAGAGGGAGAAGGAGAGCACAAAGGACTTGTAAGGTCGCATTTCCCCACTCTCCCATCCAAGCCTGCGCAGAATTGAAAATGACAGAGAGATTTAGTCTTTATTATCCTGAGGGGAAAATAGTTATTGAAGCGTCGCCCCCGCGCATTCTGCCATTTTACCTGAGGTGGAAAGAGTAACACGGCACTACAAAAGGGGAGGTTGTGAGGAGGGGGAAGGCGGGAAATAAAAGGAAAATATGTGGAAAAAGGGAAGTCAGAGGCACAAACAGCGCTAACAAAGCTAGCTGCTTTTCATAACAATGGCGTCATGGCTGCTTACAGCAACCTGTAGGGCTTCGATAAGGCTCTATTAAGGCCAGTTAACCTCACCTTAGGGGAACACTGAGACAGCTTAGAGCATTCGAGCACTGAGAGGAAAAGTGAAAGGAAGACGCTCCGTGGGCCTTTTCTCTGCATTCAGACTCAACAACATGAACTCAAACACACACACACACACACACACACACACACACACACACACACACACACACACACACACACACACACACACACACACACACACACACACACACACACACACACACACACACACACACACACACACACACACACACACACACACACACACACACAGCACATATTCAAAACTACCCAATTACTGTACGAATTCTATACAGCTCCAGAGGCTCTTCCCATCTGTGGCTGTGAAAAGCCTAATTGTTATTATCATTATTCAAAAATGCGAGCCACCCTCAATGAAGACGATAATCATAAAAGAAACATGAGGCGAGGTAAACAAGTGCACCCTCACTGCCAGAAATTTCAGCAGCTGATAACTGACTTTTGTTCGCGTCTTTCGACTGGAAGTGAGGGGAAGGGGAAGAAAATGCTGAAGCAGTGCACAGAATTGGATCCAGTTATTTATTGATTACACACAAAGCACTTCTAAAGCTTCTTGCTCTATTCACTGCAACGGGAGTAGATAACTGCATTTGAGCAAGCCCGCGCTCCGCTAACTTGCACAGGGCGACACCCAGCACCTAGCTAAACCCTAAGCCCCCGATTCATCGATAATTAATGGGGATGTTGGCACTAATCCGGTTGGAGATGACTTTTTTCCAGCCTGCCACATCAATGGAATAATCAAGGGTCTAAAACCCAGGCCTTTGCTCCCCATTACCTCGGGCAAAAGAATTCCTGAAAGCATGCCTGGAGGGCACCTGAATTATATACACCATTAGGAGAGAGAGGCTCGCAACGATCCATACGAAACAACACTTGGCTAGCTCTCGCTCTCTCTCGCCGACTGTTCTGGCAGAAGGAGATACATATGCACACATATTGAAGGCTTTTTAATGAAGCTCTGGTAGAAGCGGAGGTGACGCCATGCAGGGTGGGGGAGGGATAAAATAAAGCACTTGATTTTCATGGATACTGATTCAAACACCACCCACTGCGCATCAATTATGCCCGCGTGCATGTACTTTTGCTGGTAGGGTTGGGGAACTGTTACACCACCAAGAGGTCAAAAGTTGGTTTCAGGCAATATCAGTCATTCAATAATCTCTGTGTCTTTACTGTAAACCACTGGATAATCTGGTCGTTAACTTGTCAGATTAATTGATTGTTTAGCATTTTCAAATGTGAGAACAAAAAAAAAGTCCAACACCCATTTACGAGGTTGTTAAACAGAGAAAAACGGCAAACCCGTACATTTAAAAATGCTGACTAGGGAATCTTTTACATGTTGTCTTTATAAACAACTTAAAGGTGGGGTAGGTAATTTTGAAGGAACCAGCTCGAGTGCATTAGAATTTGAAAATACACAACCGGAAAAAATCTGTCACTTCCTTCAGACTTCCTTACAGAGCCCCTCCTCCAACACACACGAACGCGCACATGAACAATGAGGGCACGAGATAAGTTTGTGCACGAGATGGACGGCTGACAGGCAGGTAGGCCATCCAGTTGGTCCATTGGTCTTGCTTTTTACAGCGCCAAGGTTCCACAGATGATTTTTTTGTATTTATTTATTGTCAAAGCATTTCATATATTCATTGCTATCGGGATGTTAAGAGCATTCCATGGAATATAACAGAAAGTGTGAAATAAATTACATACCCCACCTTTAAACAATAATCAATAGTTGTCATTTTACTAATCCAGCGCCCAAGAACACTCAGGACAATGTACTCCCTTACACCCCGCTTCTAGACCTCTCTCTGTCTAAAAACACACTCACATTGCCGGCTTCTGTTACATCATTAGCCCAGGACAAACGCAGCCTGAGCTTAACAAGTGGCTTACTTCTGCCTACTGTTTCAGGGCTAATATACACCCTCCCCTCCGTCCCTCTCTTTTCCTCTCCGCCTGTTGGAGAAGCAGGGTGAGCAGAGCCGAGGCCCTGTAATCTAAGACCAGATTTTCATTGGAAGCAAATGCTTTCAATCCGTTGTAAAGACCGGCTCATGTTCAGCAAAGCCTACAATAACAAACCTAGGGGCTTGTCCCATGTGAGTTGGGGAAACAGAAGCAAACGGCCGGAGTGAGTGAGTCAATGAGAGAGTGAGGGAATGAATGAGAGCGTGAGGAAGTATGCATGCAAGACAGCTAGTAGGAGAGAGTGGGAGCAGGGAGGCTCAGGGAGAGGTGAGAAATCGTGAGAAGCATGGAGAGAAGGGGAAAGGGAGAAGAGGAAACAAGGAAGAGGGAAAACACAAAGGATTGTATCATATTGTATAAAGTAGCACTTGTTATATTTTGCTGCATATGTTTTTATTTCTTGTATTATGGTATTCTACAAGTAAGTACAATGCTCTATTTCCAGGTGTTCTTTCCAGTCTGGTAATCAAACCTGCAGTCACAAGCTTGCTCGGCAACCACTGAGCCATATAGTATAATATCATACTGTACTTTTTCATCACAGTAATACATCATATCTGTTGATATAGGCTGGATTAAATTGTATGTAAGATACAAGGATACAGGATTCTTATTCATGACCCTACAGCATATTAAATAACCATAGCTAATCAATAATTAATCAAATATCAAAATGCTGCATAATGTGAGAGAAGTCGATTGCATTAAATCTCTACAATCACATGAGCCTTGGGAAAAACACAGAAACATTACTGGTGTTTATATCCAACAAACGTAAAATCTCCCCAAATCATATGAGAAAAAATCAAAATAAGAAAGCCGCCATTGAGCTGTCTGCGATTTAAAAGATTTCAGGCAAAGTCTGACCATTTCAATCATGCATAATCCAAGCCCTAAGCCAGACAGGGAAACCCTAAAAGCTCCAAGTATCCCTTTCCTTCCCCAATACTTCTGAGAAAGTCTGACCTAAAGACACTCACTTTACCTCGGAGGGGAAAAGGAAGGAGGAGAAGGGCCGTCAATTTTATTGGCATTTCCATTTTCACTGCAATTTGATACCAATCACCTCTGCAAGGTCTGGGGCTAATTTCTGCTTTGCTTTAACTCCAGCAAGCGAGGGAATAGGGGGGCGGGGGGAGAGAGAAAAGAGAAAGACTGTGGGAGAGGGTGAAGAAAGGGAAGGTGTTGAAGCTGTGTCTGGCAGCCATGTTGGGGAAATGTCAATGGTGTTACTTCAGCTTGTGAGAGAGAGGGAAGAACGGTAAAACAGGGAGAGAAAGGGAACGAGAGAAGGGGAAGAAAGGTAAGAAGAGAAGGAGAGGAGGAACGGATGTGGAATATTTAGTGAGAGCAGGAAAATGAAAGAAATGATCAAACTAAAGCCACTGAGGTGGGAGAAAATAATGGATAGGAGATGGAGGAGATGCTCTGTGGCACATTAGAGTCAATCAATTGAAAGAAATAATACGCAGGACAGTCAGTAAGGACAAGCAGATCATTTCCTCTGTCTTGGCAAACTGACATTTTATAACACAGAGAAAAGGACAACCAATTGAATAATTGACGCCTGTAGCACAAAATATATTTGCCATACAGACAGAATATTTAAAGTTGCTGGTATCTAACAATCTGTGGAGTTTTTTTTAGATTTTCTGGAGAGTTGCCACATGCCATTTAAACTTCGCAAGTGGCTACTTAAAAAATAATGGATACCAGTGTTTACACCACTGGTGTCTATTGTCCTTAAAGCTGATGGCGAAAGCTTCTTGAGTGTACACAATAGACCAGATATAAACATTGTGTACTCTTTTGTGGAGTCAGAGTGGATCTCAATGCTTAAAATGCAGCTGTTTTTTAAAGGTATCTGGTTGAGTGTAATCAGTGACGTCATCATTCAGCCAATACTCTCTTCAGTTAGTCAGTCAGGCACTGACCACTCTGAAGTCCACTCAGTCAGCCAGTAAACTATCAAGTCAGCCAGTAAGCATCAGTCTATAAAGCCACCAAGTCAGTCAGCCATCCATAGAGCAGCCTGTCAATCAGCCGGTTAGCTAGTCACTCAGAAAGCTAGCCAGGCAGCCAATGAAGCAGTCGTCACTCTCCATAAACAGGCTGCCAGGCTCATTAGGAGCGTCAGCAGGCTGTAACCCTGGGCTGCATACATACAGCGTGGGGCAGCTAGGCTAGCAAGCTCCAGTCTCCCCACGAGGAGAAGCCACAGGCACAACTCTGGGCCTGGCCCCCTGATCGGCCATGACAACATCTTTGCAACTAGTTGGAGGGGGGTGTGAATCAATGCAGGACGGCAGGGGCGCATGTTCGTGTGTGAAGACTGCATGCATGCATGGGTGTGCATTGGTCTGTATATGTGTTTATCTCTCTCTTTCTTTATGCATGTGTTTCCAGCCACAGAAGCTCTGAATGTCGAGTGTGTGCATGTGTGTGGATGTGTGTGTGTGCATGTGTGTGTGTGTCTGTGTGCATGTGTGTGTGTGTCTGTGTGCATGTGTGTGTGTGTATGTGGGTGTGTGTGTGTGTGGCAATTAGGGAGCAGGCCAGTGACTGGAAGGAGCCAGGGGCAGTTGAAATGCCCCGGGGCCAACCAAGGGAAGGAATATTTTATCAGTCCCCTCACACGCTGTACACACACTTGCACAAACACACACTCACTGCGAGCAAACAGATAATGACGTAAAAACTAGGTTAGCTTTCTTCATGCATTTTTACCTTCGTTAGCATTAGCTAAACAGACACTTACTTCCATGCTCATTCAGCTAAGATGGCTTTTATTTAAGCCTGTGCAGCACTTCATGTTTCATTCCTGACTTGCCCTGCTTCCTACTTCATTACTTTTCTCCACTTCCTCCCTGTGTGTTGAAGTGTGGGGATGGAGGATATTTGCAGGGTTGGGGATGTACGATACGATACGATATTACTTCATTTCTCAGATCAGGTCTGAAATTTGGCTTGCATGCAAGATAAGTTATTGTTATCCACCAGATTTGATGTTTTATTTCCTTCTAAATCAATGATATTTCATGGGTAAATGATATTGCACTATTAAATGTGAAGGAACACTAGGTTAACATTGTTTCATTTCTTCATGACATTTCTAACCTGCCTCTTCAACTGTTGAGTGCTAATGATGCTTTCTGTCTCCTTTTATTCCTTTCCTGTGTCTTTACCACTTCTCTACATCTCTCTGTCTCAAGGCATACCCTGACATTATCAAGCAGTATCTAGGCTAATCTGTTATGATCTGATTATGAACCATCTCTCAGCGTAAGACAGAGATTGGTACTACCTGCCCCCTCTGCACGGGCACATGTGCCATTCTGAGGTGTCAGCCATTTTTCTGCTGCCTGGCAAATTAACAGCCTGGGATTCACCAGTCAGTCATCTGCGAACTGCGATCATGTCAGACAGGCCGCTTCAAGCACAAACGCGAGAGAATAATGACATTTAGCTTTCTAATCATTTTGTCTTCATAGAGGCACTGCTGGGCTGAGGAATAAGGGTTATGAATATTAGCTTTATGCCAGATGTCATGGGAGGGATCCCGTGTGAGGAATCATTCACAGATGGTTTTCGGAGGATACTGAGAGATGTTTTTGCAAGCTTTTATAGCCTGTGGATGGACTCAGAGGGGGAATGAATGCAGACAGGTCTTTTGAGTTTATGACAGCGCGTTTATTCTAAAGGCTATTTGTTGCAAGAGAGTGTGTCTTTCGCTGCGAGCGCGAGTGACCTGGAGCTGATCCCTCAATGGGCCACTCCTAGAGTTTCACACCCCAGAAAGCTCACATGACCCTGGGTTGGCTGCCCAGGCAAGGCCCAGGCCTCAGGGACCAGCTATCCTGTTCCACATGGGATACACACATCTCATATTGGCAGGCGAGAAATTCATGCATACACACATTCTAAACATGATACAAAAAGCTCACACACGCATGCTGACGTACATTCACTAAAGTGCTCTCCTTCTCACTCTTTTTTTTGTCTGTGGCACTCACACACAAACACACCCAGTCTCAAACACATACACACATATTACATTCCCAGAAATCCTCAGAGAGGTAAAGAAGGGCTCGCAAGAGGGAGGGAGGGAGGGAAGAAAAAAGTGGCGTTTATTGTATTCAGGCCATTCATAAGCTCTAGACTTGGGGAGGGGGAGTACAGGGGGGTTGTAGGCAGTGGGGGGTTCCCTTTGCATGGCTCTGGAGGCCCCTCCCACCTCCAAATATTCTGAACATGCAGGAATTCCTTGCAATACAAGTCCCAAGTAGGGGCACATTTTTTCAAAAGCGTCTTTTCCCCTTTACCTCACGGAAAACAGACACTTGAACACACTCACATGCACCCGTTTGTTAGGATCTTCCACGAGGCAACTTTCCAATAATGACCAGCAAAGTATTCTAAACCAACACACACACTACTTACTTCAATACAAAACACTCTCTGTGACCAATGCTGTTTCGCCTCCCTTTTATTCCCGCGGAGGAGGAGAGACACAGAGAAATCCCCTCGACTACTCAGCGGATAATGACATGCGCTGTCGGCAAAACAATACGGCTAGTCTAGACTTCCCTTCCTGCCTTTGCCAGAAAGACACTCCACTATTTTCAGATCTTTGGACATAACTTCAGCCAACACATTGGATCACTCTGAGGGACAGATCCATCTTTGTAGAACATACAACATAATGAATAAATAGACAGGAAAGTTGTCATAATTACAAAAGAAAGAAATAAGGCTTTCGAGGTAAACAATCAAGAGAGAGATAAGTAATTGCTTCCTGTAATCAAACACAATTCCATTGAAGTAATTACAGTAAACAACGAGTGCTTTGCAATAACAAAGCGGGTTACTTTAAATGATGACAGTTTTGTGGATCAACGCTGACAGATTCAATAATGGCAGTAACTGGTGAGGCATTTACAGAGGTTATTTGTAATTAAAGCCCACTGGAGACGTCTTGTTGTGAGAATGCGAGCCAAGTTAGGAGCAATTATTTCATTTGTGGTGATCTGATGAGGAGGAGATCAGGAAACCAGACACAGGGATTGTGTTTAACCAACAACACAGGAGAGAAAAAACATCCAAGGTATGAGTTAATTAAAAGTCGCTAAACTCCAGGTCTGTGATATTCAAGTGGCTTTTGCTGAAATGCATTAAGTGCATTGTTGTTAGTATTCAAATGGAATGTTAGTTGACATTGGTGCATGCTTTCCCATGTATTTCATATTAACGTGTGTACAGGTGACCAATTAGTCGATACATAAAAACTCTTCTACATTTATTTAAAACTAGCAATTTAGATATTTCATTAGTCCCAGGGAAGTTTTTCAGGGTAGTGGCACTGTTTTAGAACCCTTTTCTTGACATACATGACAAATTCTTGACCTTTTACAAAAAAATATTGTCTATCAGACCTGTTTTTATGATATTTGTTCTGATCTTTTATTCAGTTTTTCTCTGTGTTATGGCTGACGCCCAACCAAGTCGGCTGAGAGAGATAGAGAGGTGGGGGTGTGGGGGGGTTCAGGCCTGTTGACATAGCCATAGGTGATGGCAAAAATGTCAGTGTAAATGTGACTGCTCTCTCTGTGCCATTTCCCCGTAAAGGGTCATCACCACAGGCTGCCTGACACGCTGGAAACTGCCTGAAGCGCAAGGCACCGCCACGACATTAAACTGCAGTATGCCTCCACGCATGCACATGTGCACGCATGCACATGTGCACGCACGCACGCACGCACGCACGCACACACACACACACACACACACACACACACACACACACACACACACACACACACACACACACACACACACACACACACACACACACACACACACACACACACACACACACACACACACACACACACACACACACACACACACACACACACACACACACAGAGAAACACTGCCTTTCATTCCAACCTCCAGATCAGTCAAGAGAGAAAGAATAAGGGAGAGGGAGACGGACGGAACACGCTAAAATGAAAGTGTAAGGCGAAGAATTCACCCTTTCATGTCGAGCACTTTTGCTGTGTAACTATTGATTTTTTCCCTCTTGCCTTTGTGTTGCCGCTTTCTTTTTTTCCAACCTGAAGATAGAAGGCCAGACTCGGTTCAAACGGGAGCACTTGTGAGGGGGGCCCACAGATTCTCCGCCTCAGTGAAGGGATGTCCTCAGACACACACTCACACACAAACACCCTTACACACACACACACACACACAAGATGGTAAGAATCCTGAAATCGTGCCTCTTTTGCGGCTTTTCTCACTCTTGACTCTCACTCTCTCAATTGTTTCGCTGCCTCTCAGATGGCTTTTGACACCTTCGACTCACCGAGCTTCAGTCAAACTCTCCACCACCAACGCACAGAGAGGGAGAGGGAGTCAAATGGACTATGGGGGAAGGGGGGAAGGGATGGCAGAGAGGACAAGGACTATAACAAAAGCTAAGAGCACTTAACAGCACAATGGTACGGCGGTCCTTTCCAAAAAGTCAGCTGATGTGCTGAAGGGCGTTCAAAAGTCCTTCAATGGGGACATGGAACAAAAGAGAGAACCTTCAGATAAACTAAAGTATGAAACACACATCGTCACAACCAACATCCACTAAAAATACATGTTTTCACCACATGAAAACTATATTTACCCCCCTTTAATAAATGATCCAAATACCCCTGAATTATGTCTTCAACCAACTCATCAAAGCAATCACTAAAAATAAACTTAAGTGTTAAGTGGACATGTATCATTTCAGTACCAACAACCAGTCTGTAATCATGCCTTTGTGTAAGGGGTGTATAGTTCCAATAACCAAACTCAAGTCACCCTGTTTTTTTTTCCAGAGCAGCTCTCTTTCCACGTCTACTATATCTGAATGACACACACTCTGATAAACACTTTTAATACACAAGGATTTTCCCACTCATGGTAGCCTATCAGCGCCAGTTAAACTGCAGTATGTTAGATAATGCAGGCACGCCAACCCGGCCTGCGGTGACACAGGCTAATAATAGCGCATTAGCTTCCAGTGAGTTTCTTTTTGGAATAACAGAAGGTTTTAGTTCCATGAAGGAGTTTAATATGGTCGCACCCACAAGCTCAGGTTTCTGAAGGGGTGGTAGGAAAACAGGATAAGTCATTATCAGAGCAACAACCTACTCTATTTAAATATGTTCGGTTGTTGAGCTGGGGCATTACGATGTCAGGGTCTTAGCTGATTTTCAATGAGTAAACAAGTACGCTCAATTGTGTTTCAGACTCTGGATCCACACTTCGGATATCTCCATAACTGAAGAATAAAATGAACTTTCTCCAAAGTGATGCTGCTTCCTCACTTCCTCCTCATTCTCAATGTGTCCTTGATAGGCACAGGATGTGGTGTTGTAGGGGTTGTGGGGGATTTTGTAGTCCTATCAGTCGCCCCATACGCAGCACCGATAAGGCTTGCGAGACAGGGGCAGAGGAAGAGGAAGTGAGTGGGTTTACAGCGGGCCTATTTCCTGTGGAGCATGGGCCCATGTGGACGGTAGTGATATGCCCCCCATGGACACCGGCGCGCTCGCCACACAGTCCCACCAAGTCACTTCCTGAAAGAGGCAGCCCTCTCTGGGGGTGACTTCCTGTAAAAGTATGACCTCTCTGTTTAAAGAGAATCTCAATGGAACAAAGACCTGAAGCAGCCCAGGGGAGATGGTGTATACAATATATCACCAGTGTGTGTGTGTGTGTGTGTGTGTGTGTGTGTGTGTGTGTGTGTGTGTGTGTGTGTGTGTGTGTGTGTGTGTGTGTGTGTGTGTGTGTGTGTGTGTGTGTGTGTGTGTGTGTGTGTGTGTGTGTGTGTGTGTGTGTGTGTGTGTGTGTGTGTGTGTGTTGGTGTGTGTTTTTTAACACTCACTCAAAAGGTTATCACTAGTGAGAATCTCAGCCCCCGATCGCTGCTCATCTCTTTGGCTCGGAGCAAGAATCGGGTTACATCCGAATGTGTGTGTTTCATGAGTGTGTGTGCGGCGAGTGGCATGCCTATAGTGTTGCTTTGCAAACACACAAAGTAAACGCCGATGCTGCCCTCTGGCCCACCCTGCTGCTCTGTGTTTACCTACAGGTATTTGTTATCCAGCCCTCTCTTTCCTCTCTCTCTGTAAGCTCTTAGAAAATGTTGCAGAGGTCTTTATCTCTCAGTCAAATCCCTATAGCAGGTATCCATGTCAAACAGAGCAAGAGGAGGGGGTCTCAGGGGGCCGCATGTTTGGTCTGGGTTAGCTGAGGGTCAAGCTTTGGTCCAGTCGACACACATTAAATCCATCCCTTACTACTAGCCTCCTGCGTCACAGAGTACCTGTGTTTAAAACATGCGCAGTCACCTTGTGTGATACATGTCATGCTTTTAATGATCACCTGCGCTGAAACAGACTATTTGAATATTGTTGATTTACTTTGAAACAACAGTATAATGGCCAGGTTTGAATGTTAGAAGTAAAGGGACTTGCATGTGTCATATCGGGGTTCTAAAATAAGCCTTAAGAAAAATTAAAGTAGCATCGACCCATATTCAAAGATTTAAAAAAGAGTCCCCAGGGATGCTGGTTTTGACCAAAAATGGCGCTACTGCTGGTGTTTTCCGGGCATGAAATTGGCTTTGTGTGGGTGTCGTTTGGAGAGCCGGCTGGTAAATTCTCCCGTTCTTTTGTTATAAAAGGGGGGGGCTCCATGCATAATGGTCTTAGCCAGGGAGGTCTGGAACTGTGTCCATAAATTGAATTATTTCAATTTGAGGTAGAGAGAGTGAGAGAATAATGGAGAGTGGCTGTGTGAGTGTGTGTTGCATTTACATGTGAACATATGCATGTGTGTTGATGGAGGGGAGCGAAGGCGAGAGTCTCATTTTTATTCTTCGACGGGGGCTCACATTTACAAGAGAGAATATAAACCGAGTTGCAGGAGATTACAGAAGAGGCCAAATGTTACCTTGCAGCTGGAAGCTATAGTGTATTAAGAAAAGGCGGCTGGTTGAGGCCGCCATGCCACAACAACAACTTCCTGTCTGAAAATGATACTTATTATTTTCTAACAGTACAAAGAGATGAACTATAAAAACCAATGAATAGGAATAGTTGCACCCTCACAGACTTAAATGTGTTAAATAAGAACATTTGTTTGTTCATATTTCCCAAATCACGCCAATTGAAAGCAATCCTTTGGGATCAGTAATGCTTAAACAATAGACATGTGTGTATAAGTGCATATATTTGGGTGGGGGTGGGGGTGGGGGTGGATATATTCCTGACACAATATAATCGGCCGGGGACCATATGGCAAACTGGCAGCAAGCTATTTATCCTTATCCTCTTTGGAGTCTAAAATTAGCACTCTGCTGTTTGTAGCTTTAAGCTGGACTCCAACCACTCTGATAGGGCTAATAATAAAGAAAAAAAGAAAAAACAGTCCAGCTGGCACAACTGCTCCGCCTCCTTGTTCTGTTTCCATCTTACTAAGTTTCTGTCCACCGTCTCTTTTTCCCTCGTCACTGAATGATCCGACCAAACTGCCCTCCGAATCATGTTAATCTGACCACGAGGAATTGTATTAATATCATATAAGTGTTGCTTGAGCCAGGTTCCCCTATAAGCCCATGTGTCAGGAAAGCCAGGATTTCCTGAACACGGACCCCCTCGGCTAGCTTAAGAGCGTAGGATGATGGGGCTAATCTCTTTATCAAAAGCTTAAATAAACATTGGTGCTCTGTGGATGCATGTGTGTGTGAGAGTTGCTTATTTGTGTGTGTGTGTGCCAAGGGGCCAAACAATGCTTCTCCACTCAACAAAGTGCTAATACCCTGTCTCTTTGCTCTCCCCCTCCCTCCTCCATTCCTTCTCTTTCCTATCCTTCAAGTGAATGCCCAACAGTACGCATCTTATCCATCTCAAATAAGAAGCTCTCCTCTCATCTGACTCTTTACTGTGAATCCTCCAGCCTGATATGAGCTAACATCTGATCAGAGGCCTCCTGGGTCCTGAGCTCAGGTCCTTTTCGAGGTAGGAGGAAGGCAGAGTCCGAGGCAGAATGATAGGAAGAGGAGAGAGAGTTTAAGGATGTTTTATCGGCCAGATGTGATGCATTGTGACACGTCGGTGATGAGGTGCTGAGATATTAACCTGTACGGGCCAGGATGAAGGCGCAGGGCGTTTTTTAGTCTCTGACAGTGTGTGTGTTTGTGTTTGTGTGTTTCCCTGAGTGATACCAGGCAATTGGAGCTGAATTGGAAACAGACAAAATAAGGAATGACTATGAGAAGTTTCCCAGGGCAAGAACACAAGACCCTCCCGACAAACAACACAAATCATTTCGCGAGTCAATGAGCACGCTTCCCCCTTTTTTTTTTTTCTTCTTTTAATTTGCATGACAAGGGAATTACCACATTTCAACTTGTTTACATTGACAAATCACAGCTGAAGGAATTCCTTCCAAAAGGAGATATCCAGTAATTTGACAAAAGTGGTGTCTTCTTTTAGGACATGATTACACCAGAATGATGCAAATTATGGTGCTTCATACAGAAATAAACCTGAATGGAGTCCTCAGTTGACACTTTTCAAACAAGGTCTTGAATCGAGAGGCTCCGAACCAAAGCATGTTTAAATGTACAAGTCATGTGTGGAGAAGAGCTTTTCTTATTCTAATTTCGGTCCCACTTTACACTAAGACTACCCTTATAAAGGATTCATAAAGGGTTTATAATTAAGTTATTAATTAGGTTGTAAGCACTTTATTAATCATTAAGAACCATTTATAAACCAGTTCTAACATCGTTTTCATACATCAACACAGGCTCACTATTTGGCAAGATGACTAAGCCTTATATCGGCTTAGCGAGAATCAACTCGGTGAGCAACAGATACCAAGGATGCTAGCTGATGAAGGAGACGAAGTAAGCTAGGTAGCCAATATAAGGCTTAGCAGTACAGATACATGTGGGCTCACTATTTGGCAAGCAACCGGTCACAGTTGCCGTGTTTATCTCATGTCTTGTAAAAGCTTATTAATCATTTATAAAGTGTTCACAACCTAATTAATAATTGAATTACAATCTATTCGTAAACCCTTTATAAGGGTAGTCTTATTGTAAAGTGGTACCCTAATTTCTCTCCCTTCACACAGACTGAAAAAGTGTTATTTATTTCTTTTCACTTGTATTGTCATCACAGGTACTAAGTAACAAAATGGTTTCTCTGCATTTGACCCATCCTAGTGTTAGCAGCAGTGGGCTGCCATTATGAACGGCGCCCGGGGAAATGATAAAACCAAGAAAGTGTCTCAACCACGTTTAAACATTTGGGTATTTTCACATTGATCTTGTAAGATACGTTTGTTGTTTTTACATTGCCAATTGTGTTTGTTGATTTGTGATATTGTGCTATATAAATTAACTTGAATTGAATTTAACTTTTCTTGTGATAATCTCTCCACCCCAACACACAGGAGACCTCTACAAGGCAACAAGTGTGTGTAAATAGTATCTTTTAGCAAACATCAGTAATTAGATATAGGCATTTGGCATTCACGCCAGTCGCAAATGAAAGAAGAGCGCGACAGCGAGAATGTGTCTACATCATTAGCGTGCCACAATTATAACATGGGAGCTAAAGATACATTTCCCTCCCGCTTGCTCTCCCTCACTGAAGCAAATGCTAAAAAAAAGTTAAATAAGCGGCTGTTCTTGGAGCAGCAGCAAAGTACAGGGTGCGTTCCAGGTGCATTTATGACTAAAACAAGGAAGATCAAATGCAACACAGGCAGCTTTGTAAAAAAAAAATAAGAGACGTAAAATGATGCCAATGGTTTCATTTGGCAGACTTTCTGAACACAACACATCCTGAGCGAGCGCACAGATTCAAGGCTCCAGGAAAGAGAGCAAAGCTATTTTGTGTGCATGCATGTCATGAATGAATATGTATTTCATGTAAATTGTGCACACAAGGCATATTGTAATGGTCTAGGGTAGACTTTGCATTTCTTTGGTCATGCAAACATGCCCACATGTAACCAACAGACGAGAGAGAGAGAGTGCAGGGGAGATTTAGTGTAACAGAGAGACAGAAAGAGCAAAAGCCATAGAGAGAAAGGAGAAGGAGACTATGAGAGGAAATATGTGCAAATATGAGGCTCACATGATGATGTGTACACTAGCAGCACATAAATCCAAAGGCAAACAGACAAATAGCCTCTGCCACCTTGTCAAACAGTTTTATAACCATTATCTTCTCACAGATGAGACGTTCACACAAGCCAATAAAACACAAGTTAGGGATCCTGATTGACTTAGCAGATGATCCTCTCATGTGGGGAACGGAGGCAGCGGAGAGGAGGTGGTCCGCGAGGCTGGAGGAAGTCACTTTGTTGACTTGTGTTTCTGATTCTTTTATCCAATGACCCCAGCGGCCGGGTGACACCGGTCCTAATCCTTAAAGCAAACTGGCCCCTTGCTGTGGGAACCTGATACAATTTCCTCTTTTTCCGAGAGGGGCAAACTCAGGCCGCTCCGAGTTTGCTTACTGCCTACGAGGCAATAAAAACACATTGAGGGCTATCATTTTCCCAATGCGAGTCTTTACATGTCGGTTAACGCGTCAGCAGCGGCGATGGCTGTAAAGATCTCAGTGAATCTGATAGAGGGGGGGGGGGGTGTGATTGGAAGGCACAAACATTTATTTTCCCAGGTAACTGCAGATAATAATGTTTGAGATGCAGTAAATCGAGTCGAGGCTGAGTAAACATTCCTACCGTTAAAGTGGAGTTGTGGAGGGATGTTATCTCAAGTTGTTCTGAGACACATTACCCTTTATGCCTTTCAAATATTGATTTTAATAAACAGCATGTGAACTGAAAGTTAGGCTTTTGGAGCCCAGCAAATATGAAACCGTTTTGAACACATGCTTACACACACTTATCCCGCTATGGGACATGTAGTGAGTTTCAGGTGGCCCGGTCACAGCTCTCTCATCTCTCAGAGAAGATATTGCTGTTTGCTAGCAGCACCTCAATAGACTCCCAGACAACACTCAGCAGCACTTAACACACTCATCGGGGATAACCGCTCTGTCTCGCTCTCTTCTCCTCAGTCGTTCACACCTACACACTGCTCCAGTCAGCATCAAAATGTTTCCATTGAAACCCTCTCCTCATCTTGCTCTCATTTTCTTTCTTTCTGTCTTTCACTTTTGTCTTCTTCCTCTCTCCCCTGTGTTCACGCTCTGAGGAAATCAAAGAGAGATCTTGTTTGTCTCTGCCAGCTACTGTACTTACACACACACCTCCAGTTATACAGACTTCAGACTAATCAGGGGAACCACATACCTTTTATCTACCCACATAGCCTCACATTTAAACAGATTACCAGGAAAGCTGGACACCAGTAAGACAATTACCGGACCAACGATCTCCCTCAGTAACGTCTAGACGACATCTAGACAACCAGACACAACTATTAAGTAATGTTTCTCGTATGTTCTATATCTCCCCTTTTTATTTGTTTTAATTTTGGACAAAATAATAAACACTTAGATTTTTAAAATGTGCACAAATGAATGCTTGTTACTTAAATCCAAATATGTTATGATCATCTCAATTAGCTGGAGGTTCACCTACTGCTCTGTTTAAGTATGTTTCTAAAACCATTAAGAGGTTATTGTATGTGTGCCAATGCAGCTAATTCACACTCATATTACTTTTAACAGAATATTTTCAACAGCATCTAAGTGCCACTGGGAGATAAAAGCTTTCCAGCGAGGGGAAAACACACACACAGTTCTCTCTTCCAGTCTACTGGACATCGGACCAATTAATCGGTGACTTTGAAGGGGCCACGTGAAGCCGAGTGATTGGACGAGCTGGATCTGGCCGCTGATTGCCTGGCACCCCTGTCCATGTCCCCGTTTCCTCGCCCCGGCCCTGGAGACTGACCAATGAGCAGACAGAGAGCAGCAGCTCCTCTGCGTTGGCCTGACCTTGTTGCGGGGCACAGAGGTCGGACGGTGGGTGACAACATCAGGAATATTCTGATCGATGGGGTTCACAGCCAATGGAAGAAGTTATATATAGAGATTCAGATTGAATGGGGTGAAGCTGCATTAGGACACGGTATTTAGATACACGTCAAAACAGGAGAACTGATTTTCCACATGTGTTTTTGGGGCCACAACACAAAGAAGGAGAAAAAGTGTGTGTTTCTTTGGTCACTAGGGAATCTCAGATATTTCCTTTTCGATTATATTCTTGATAGACTTGCTTTCAGGGTTCATTCATATCTCAAATTTGAAATCACTATTATCATCAAGTATAACAAATGTCATTGTCCACACTGGAGCATTAGTTCAATGTGCAGAAGAAATAAACTACATTAAAATAGGATTTCCATATATTTTATTTCGACATATACACGGTTTACGACCATAAAATGGCAAATATTCACATACATTTTATGTTGAGCATTCCTCCAACTACACCAGCCAATAATAATGGAAAAAAAAAAATAACTCTCCGAACTAGATATCAGACAAAACAACCAGAAATCTCAGGCCACTACTCAGACAGGAGAAGTGTATGCAGACACTAACACATTGCCTTACAGGGAGCTGTTTGCCTTGGCGCGGCTCACTGTTCTCTTCACAAACGGTCCGGGTAATTGGCGATACATATCTAATATCGCCAGTCAACGCCTCGCTCCCTGGATGTTTCTGACAAGCGGAGAGGGAAACCCTGTAGCTTTCAAAAACACAGCGAAGCCTCCTCAGCTCCACATCGCTGCAGCTGCCCGATTCAGCGCCTGAATGTTATTCTGTTTCCCTCGCACGCCAAGCCCTCGGAGAAGCCAAGGGGTGTCCTTACAAATTCACACAGGCAAAGAAGAGTACTTATATACTGGGAGAAAAAGAGAGGGCCCGCTTGTATCCGTGAGGGACCCCCCCTCCTCCTCCTCCTCCTCCTCCATCGCAAGACATATATGATCTGTTGGCTTTTCCTCTTCCCTTGGAGCATTACTCTTCACAGAGAAGTATGATCCAAGGCAACAACAGCTACAATGAGGGCTTCTCCAGAGGGCTTCTGGGTATTAAACAAAGGGCCCTGTTGGTAGGAACAAGCCAAACAAACAGCTGGGCTAATAGAGTGGGACTAATTAACTACAGGGCCGCTCTCCGACTCTCCCTGCCGGAGCTGGCTAGATGTTTACAAAGACCTCCCAGAGAAAAGGAGGGGAAAAATAAGAGGCTTTCTTCTTCGTCTGCTCTTTTCGGGAGAGAGGAGACACCCAGGACTGATTTTAATGACATGTGTGAAGCAAATGTGATCCCCCCCCTCCATTTTCTTCTGTGGAATTCAGCGCTAGAAAATACCACTGGCATTGTGGTCAAAGCAAAAAACACCCACAAGCACAAACTCAGCATTTAAGCATCGTCACCACAAGCAACTAATAAAAAGCATCTTCTTTTAATTGCTGACATTCTTGCTTTGACACAGATCACAGCTAAACACCTGCCGATAAATACAAGTCCCACGAGCTATCAACAAATATCTCCTTTTTAAAACCCACATAATCATAACATTGATTCGGTTGCACGAAATGAACAGCTTCTCCTGCATTTGAGTGAAACAAAACTTGCTGTTTACAGTGTTTATTATTATTATCATTTATGTATATGTATTCTTAGTTAGTGTCATAAGTTAAAGTAGTTGCTATGCTTTTATTTTGAAGGTATGTTTTGGGCACTGGGTGATTAGAGCACCTGGTGTAATTGTATATATTGGAGACAGGTGGGTGGTGGGAGCCAGAGCACTAGTAGGCAAACGTTTTTTTACCAGGGTGTTTCGAGCCATAGGGTTTTCCAACCACAAGGAAGGAAAGCCATAGGAAAAGGCTTAAGGAACAAACCATAGGAAACCTGTTCATTATCAATGATATTGGATCATAATAAAATGCACAACGGAGAATCTTGTCTCGACCTGGATCATTTCCCTGCGTAAGATCTGCTAACTAGTGCCTCAGCGGCTGTATTATTTTAAGTTAATTATCTGTTTTATTTCTATATGATTTTGGCCGCTACACTCACTATTCCTGCAGCTCTTGCATTTGAGAGTGAGCATGCTACGTTTCCGGGTAGAGATGGGGTTTGTAAACTAGTGCGCAGTGAACCGTGCAGAGACGAGGGCAGAGCAGAGCATGTGCTCAGGAATAGCCTCGGAAAAAAAAAAGGCTGAGAGAGGAGACTGGAGTTCACTAGTTAAAGGCCTTCGACCATCCAGCATCCTTCCTCTGAGCTGTTTCGCTCTGCTGGAGGGGGGAGAAGGAAGGATAGGAGGAGGGAGGGAGGAGATAGGAGGAGGGAGGGAGGAGGGGGAGACAAACAGGGAAGGAATTAGAGAAGATTGAGTAAGGGATGAGGTGTGGAAGGAGAGTGGCTTGATAGTCTAAGAAAAGGGTTGAAGGAGAGAACAAGGGAAGGAGAGAAAGATGGCCATTAGCGGTGCAGCTCTCCAGGCAAGAGGGGAAGGAAATGAAGAAAGTGGAAGAGAGAGGGAGGAAGGGAAAGGTCAGTGAGAAAGCAATCTGTAAAAGGTAGAAGAAATGTAAAGACAAAGGTTGGGGCAAACACAAGAATGAAACAAGGGAAAGAGGAGAATATAGAATAGAGAAGCAAGGAAGGAAGGAAGGAAGGAAGGAAGGAAGGAAGGAAGGAAGGAACTCAGAAAGGTAGAGGAGAAGTAAGATGAGTAGTGGAAGATAACAACATAGAAGGAAGCAGAACAACACAAAGCCAGAAGGAAACAGATCAAAGAGGAAAGATGATATTCACCAAAAGGAACAGAGATGTGAAAAATGGAAGATTGAGAAGGAGTGAAGGAAAGGAACAAAGAGAGGTGAGAGAAAGGGAAGGAAGAGAGATAAACAAAAGGTAGTGTTTTACAGAGAGTGGGAGGCATTGCAAAAAAAGAGGAGGAGAGAGAGAGACAAGCACGGGTATTCACACGCGAGGGGTAGAGAAGCCGACAGATATCAAAATGAAAGAGGGAGACACAGGAGTAGGTGGGAGACAAGGGAAAACTGGAGAAGAGAGGGAGGATGCTAAAGATGAAAGGGCGAGAAAAAAGAGGGGCGGGGGGGGAGAGAACGCGGGGTAAAACTGTCGGGGAGAGAGCGAGCAAAGTGCCAAACAGATAAATAACCAGCTTACCGGGATTACCAAGTGACTGACACGCCAGAGCCGACGTGACGTGGCAGTGATAGCTCTTAACCCATAAACCTGAACGCAGTCCAACATGTCCCCCGGTATTTACTGTTGTCACCGTGTCGTGTGTGTGTGTGTGTGTGTGTGTGTGTGTGTGTGTGTGTGTGTGTGTGTGTGTGTGTGTGTGTGTGTGTGTGTGTGTGTGTGTGTGTGTGTGTGTGTGTGTGTGTGTGTGTGTGGCCTAGCATTACTATACTTGTGGGGACCTAGATCTGTTTACACAGTCACGTGTGGGGACTCGCCTCCCTTATGGGGACAAAATGGAGGTCCCCATGAGGGGGATCATTAATTTTAGGGTGAAGACTTGGTTAGGTTTAGGGTTAGGTTTGGTAAGGCATGTGTTGGTTAAGGTTAGGATAAGTCTCCAGGAAAGGCATGTAAGTCAATGTAATGTCCCCTGAAGTGATGTGTGTGTGCGTGTGCGTGTGTGTGTGTGTGTGTGTGTGTGTGTGTGTGTCCATATAAACACTACAGATACAAAGCAATTACACACATACATGTTTTTGCAGGCCTCAGAGAGAAACATAGGAAAGCTGTTTAATGCTCTACTTTGATTTAAAAGTCTACATTTGGAAATATACACTACATGGTCAAAAGTATGTGGACACCTGAACAAGGTTCAAGGTTCTTTATTTGTCATACGAACATAGCTACAGAGTCTTAGGTCACAGGCTTCTAACATAACACCCATCTGATTTAGTTTTTTGCCCCATAGTATGTAAGTAGTGCGTAATAATTGCTGATAATAGTTAATGAAAGTAGTGTGATTGTAAAGGGGAGGGATACCAACAGGAAATTATAATACACTCACAATATTCTGTGTTTTAGATATTATAATTCCACCTAATATCTGTATTTATTTGACACTGGAGGTAATAAATATGATAGAAATATGGCTTTTAAAAGCAGATTATAGGTTGTTTCTCTACTTTTTATCGTCCTAAATTGACCTAACCTAGCCAATGTGTCCCGCAGATACCTCTATGTGCATTGCTCCAAACTCTCCTGTAACACTCAGACAACTCAAAAGCACCTCATTCATTGCATCCACACACACAAACTTGCACATGTATCCACACACTAGCCCACATTTTACCCTCTAATGAACTTCAACAACAAACAAAAACCTACAATAGCGGGGGGATATGTGGAGGTAGAGAGAGGGAGATGATGAGAGGCAGAGAGAGAGAGTGAGAGGAGGTGGGCCAACATAAGGAGTGGGCCTATAATTGGAAAGATGTGAAAAATGAAGTGTCAGTTTGGTCAATAGAGGGCAAAGGTCACAGAAGCAGGAGCCCAAACTCGGCACAGAGCACGCTCATTAGAGCGACCAATAAGATCCTGCCTGGCTGCCCCAGACCATTAGTCATCAGAAGAAGAGGCGTGCACACACTCACACACACAAATATTGCTTTGTCTTTGTCCGTTTCACTGTAATTTCGCCCCAGTCTATTCTCCTCTTCTACGTCATCCGTCTATCTTTTATGTTAGTCTCTCACCTCCATCCCTCAGCTCCTCTGTCGAGCATTAATGGCGACGAGTGAGAAAAGACGGAGAGAATGTGAAAGACACGGAAAGAGAGAGAGAGCATGAGACAGACAGAGAGACAAAGAGAGACAGAGAGTGTGCGTTGACTATATAAATGGCTGCTCATCGGAGGGGAAGCATGGCGGCTCTGTGCTCCCACCCAGGCTCTGCCTCCTGGCACTGGCAACCCTGCAAACCGCTCGCCTTGACATCGCCTTCAATAATATATGAAGTTGCTTTTTGCCTACAGTTTGTTTGCAGCGCCACCACACCACGGCCAACCCCCCCCCCCCCTCTCTCTCTCTCTCTCTCTCTCTCTCTCTCTCTCTCTCTCTCTCTCTCTCTCTCTCTCTCTCTCTCTCTCTCTCTCTCTCTCTCTCTCTCTCTCTCTCTCTCTCTCTCTCCCTCTCTCTCTCTCTCGTTCTTAGAATGCATACACATGTGGCCTGAGCAGAGTCATTAGGTCCAAGAGAGGACACATGTGTTTGACCCTATATATTAAGTATAAACATATTCTTTGCACATTTCACATTTTGCACATCTCTTTTATTCTAAATTCAGGTGTGTAAACATATTCAAGCAGCCCGTAGTAACAGTTGCAACATTCAAAGCTATTATTAGCGTCAATAAAGTAAATCTATTAAGTTTAAATTCTTCAAAAAGGTGAATTAAATCCTTCCAGAAATAATAAAACAGTAAAATCCCCATCACTCTTTTATGACAGCAGCAAATAACGAGATCTGCAACCTAAGTCGTAAAAGAGCCCATATAAACTGTGTGGTCTGGGATATAAAAAAAGCAGAAGCATACAAACACAACACAATATGCTCAGATGTAAAGCAGATTGAATGCTAAATAACCGTAGCATTAAACAAACAATTGCCAAAGGGGCACCAGTCGGACAGAAGCCACTCTCATGTCTGCTCTGCCGACGTGTCCCTGAGACAGTGAACGCCTACCTGGTCCAGAAGTGCTCTAATATAGCTGACCATGACCTCTGACCTCCATGTGAGCTACGAGCAACTGTTGCACCAACGTAATCCAACTTCAAATACCCTGAATGAGCCCGTCAACCCTCATCTGAACTCATAATAACGTTCTTTTTACATGTCTTGGTTAACATGCAAACGGTGCCCCTGTGCTTTCCTTCTGGTCCATTTCATTAAGAAAGAAAGTCAGTCTCTTACCCTGTTCGCTGCTGTTGTCCCCGCTGTGTGAAGTGTGTCCTCCGCTGGACGGTCCCGGCGTTCCTCCAGAGCGTGTGGACGCCGTGTCATCGTGATCTCTGTTCCAGGACGTCTGTCGTAAAGAAAGAGGAGAGAAAGATCCGTCAAATTCAACTTCTTGACATCGTTTTATGTGTTATCGTGATTTTTTAAACGCAGGCGTATTTTATAACCATGTTTGGAAAGCTTCTGTCATACTGTACGTGATGTGAAAGGAACATTTACACAAAAAACTCACACTCCAAACTAAATGTATAATTTGCCAACTCTCAGCCCAGTCACGCAGTGTGTGAGACCCCCGCAACAATCTTATGGAATGAGGATTATGGGGGCTGTATGAAGAGCGGACGAATAGCGAGCGAACATGTTGTATTAGTTCCCAGCTTTCTGAGGCATGCAATCCACGGCTGCCTCCATTTGGCTCAAACCACTAGCAGATGAAAATACAAAACAGCTACAACTTAAGATAGGCCGCAGCGAGCGCCAGGGAGTGATGTCATTCGAGCAGAACAGACCAGAGAGACTTGGAGAGAGAGAGGTAAATAACTCAAAGTATTGCTACACAAGAATAAATCATGTGTTTTGTCCAAAATGAAACAAAATGACCAATCCCACTAATGCAGATTTAAATTTCATCTGGGAGGCAGAGCCAAGACAGAAACATAACCAAATAAGATGAAGTTTTCCCACAACTTCTCTCAAACAAATACCGCACGACCGACCAAACTGAGGCCGACTTCAAACTTTATTTAAACGAAAGAGGTTTTACCGCAGAGTGGAAGTTCATTCCTTTCTCTACGACTTCAAGAAACATCAGAGATGAACACAAGCAGCTGACCAGACAAAAGAGACACAAGAGACCTGGGTTATATATAGTAAGGTGTGTGTGTGTGTATGTGTATGTGTGTGTGTGTGTGTGTGTGTGTGTGTGTGTGTGTGTGTGTGTGTGTGTGTGTGTGTGTGTGTGTGTGTGTGTGTGTGTGTGTGTGTGTGTGTGTGTGTGTGTGTGTGTGTGTGTGTGTGTGTGTGTGTGTGTGTGTGTGTGTGTGTGTGTGTGTGTGTGTGTGTGTGTGTGTGTGTGTGTGTGTGTGTGTGTGTGTGTGTGTGTGTAAGGGTAAAGGACAGTTGTCAGCTGCACACCGGAGAACAGGGGAGCAAGGATACAAACACTCAGGTGAGAAGACATCAAATACAAACACACATTAATAATACTAACATATTTAGTACCCTCACACACACACAGTTACATTCACATATACACACACTCTGCCCCATACGAGGCTGCTGCATATTATTGAAACCTAACCAGATGTTACCTCTTATCTCTCAGTGCCTCTGAAAGCAACATTACCGCCGAGGACAGGAGAGAAAAGAGACTTCAAAATAGAAGAAAATGGAATCTAATGTCTTATCACACGCAGCAATAGCTATCACAAGCAAACACCCAACAAACAAAACACCCCACACACACTTAGTCGAGCCTACTCTGATGCCTGTGTGAGTCTATCTTTGCTCTGCCAAATCAAATGAAGCAGATATCAAGGGGCAATGTGGTGTTTGCATCATGCTCTTAGGGCTACGTGACGAAATGAGTGATAGAAACCCAGATGGAGGAAGAGTGGAGGGAGAAGAGAGAAACCCATTGGGGAACAACTGGTTTCAATTGGGATACTACAAGACTGTGTGAGGAGGTTCAGAGCCGAGTTGAGAATTATGAAAAAAGGAGTAGACATTAATTCATGACAGGGTTTGTTTTAAAGAAAATGTAAAAGGAATAGAATAACAGAAAAGAATATACAAGTCAGCAAATTCAACACATTTGGGGTCTATTAGAGCCCGTTTGATGTTCCTGGGCTATGAAATTATAATCCTGTGCTTACATGGACGATATAATCGTTGTTTTTCAAATTAGGCTTTGAGGCTTTGCAATAAAAAAGGAAAGTCCCGCAGAAAGAATGGGGATTGTGATTGGGAGGATAAACGTTGATTTTAAAGGGGGATAAGATACCAAGAGGCGCTTTTTTTCCCACTTCTTACAAATTCTTTTTTGCTGACCGTAGAACGCTGAAAAATGAAACACCCGTGCATGACCGAGCAACTCCAGAAACATCAGACGTGAGGTAATCCAGACCACATGCTCAGCACGCAAACAGTTAACGCTGGCTTCTGCCAGCTCCTCCAAAAGTGCAGCTTTTTAAAAATGAGCAAAACTTGTTCATTCCGAGCTCTGTGAAAAAAGAATAGCACTGCACCCAGGGGATGTCAAACGGCAAAAAACCCAAGAGCCTCAGCACGCAAAAAGGGTGTTTTCTCATTTTCTTTTTGTTTTAATTCTGTCACAAATTGCACTTGAAAATATAATTACAAAATGGAAGAGGGGAAATGACAAACTACTGCATTAGCTGTAATTGAACAAAAGAGTGCTTTGCCTGCTGGGAGGTGGCCGCTGAGGCCCCATGGGAAAGGGGGCGGGGCTGAGGCCGGGACTGGTGGCATCTCCGCGGGGACGGGGAGTTTATTTATAATCACAGGCCGCCCTTGGATGGAACAGGCCCGGCACTGATCTAACACTCAATTAATACACACACGGTTGAGATCACACAACACACACATACCAGCACACACCGGTCGCACAGCATCCATACAGTCAGTTAGAGACACGCACACAAACAGATACCTTTTATCTACCTTTTGCAAACACAGAACTGCCATACTCACATTCTTTGTTTAACAAAGCACACACCTTGACCACAAGACACACAGAGACAGAAAAAACAAACACACCCTGTGCCAACTACCAATGAGACTACAGCTCACAATGCAGAGGTCCACCTTTAAAACACGGGATATGGTAATCCACAGGATGAATAGATGTATAAACAGAGAGCTGGAGGAAACAGAGAAGGAGTGAGCTGTCCCTCTGCACACATAGCTACACACTTGATTTATTCTATGTCCCCTTAATGAGCCGCCATGGTCTCCCCCCAGTCTCCCCCCGCCCTCTCTTTAACTCTTTCTCCGTCTCTCCTGTGCGGGATGTAGATTAATTCAGTGCTTAATTGTTTGGTAAATTCAATTTCCCACATTCTATTCTGCCTAGCTTTAGCTAAACTTCTTAAATCTGCCGCGCCAAGCCGAGGGAACCCTGTTTGTGAGCCATGCATACCTTTTTTTTCATTAGCATTTCTCTTCCTTCCACCACCCTAATTCGCCATGAAAAGATTTTCCTTGCTGGAAATTTTGATTCCGCTATGATCGGCGAGGCATTCCAATCCAATGCATTCTCATTGTGCCGCATCTAAGATGCGAGGGGGGCTTCCCTTTCTCGCTGTGCCAGGCCCCATATCATACAAGCACTCATGCAAGATATGTTGCCTTGCCAATTCATTTGCAATAATAAAGGAAATGGTTAAGGTTGTTGTGCCTCCCCCCCTCACGCCCTGCCTTTCCTGACTCTGAAATATCTTTTGTGATGATATGGATATTTACTTTTCACTCTGTGCCAGCGAGCGTGCAGGAATAATCATATGTGCATACTTAACGGCACAGACACAGATATCCAAATAACCCCACACACATACACTCTTCAGGGGTGGTACATCTGAATCAAAGATGACAGTTGGGCTACTCCATCCCCCAGAATGCTTTGGTGCATGTGTTCTCTGCGGTTGTTTTCTTTAACACCGTTTTTGACCTTTGCAACAGCACTGCTTCCTCCAGTTGAGTTCTGCAGAATGCCATGTGTTGCAGCGGCGCGATGGCCTGCAATAACCGCGGACACATTCTCCCACTCAGCTGAATGCTGCTGGGGAAGCTGTTAGTGAAGGGGCTGAAAGGCCAGCTATTGTGAACTCTTGTTTACTCTGCTGTGCACTGAGACTAGATAAAGCAGGATCTGCCACTCTGATAACCGGCCCAACTACCTCCACCCCTTTCCTCCCCTCGCTGCAATATTAGTGCTTCCAAAATGAAAAGAGGGGCTGATAATGGTATGCAAAAGAAAAGGGGAGTGGGAGAGCAAAAGACCCTCCTCCCTCCCATTCTGTTCTGCACTCCCCTTCCTCCCTAACTCTTCACAATAGACAAAGAAAGAAGAAATAACCTTATAATTGCTGTAGGGGGTGAGGGAGAGAACTGGATTTGGTCTCTTGAGTAAGTATGCTACACTGAATAGCCGTCAGGTACTCTTCAGTCGGCTTTTTAAAACTGCTGGGTTAACCTCATAGAGACAACCAAAGATAATTACATGTTTGAGATAATTACCAGAGCTTTCAAAGTCCATTTAGATGACACTCGCGGAAACTGACAAACTGATTTTCTTTTTTTCTGTGGCCTCTTCCACTTCACTTCTCGCTGCAGACTCCTTGTTTACTCTCTGTGAGCTGAAATCCAAACAAAAACATTAACTCGAGTGCCCTCCCCTCGCCGCTATCTCACCCCAAACAAAGCATTTTTCCCTTTTTATTTGGTCGTGAATGAAAAGGCGGGCGTGATTTCTTAATGACATGTTTTGCTGCGGTTTACTTCGTTAGCCTAGCTTGACTTTCCGCCGCTGCGCTGGGATGTTCTCCGTGGATCCCTTGGAGACGGGCTGTTTGTGACGGTGGCCATTGTCAGAGGCTCGCAGGGGGTTAAGGGGGAGAGGAACTTTCCATTAGCTAAGTACACATGTGTTAAGCCAGGTTATTGTTTACTTAGCCAAAGAAACCACAGCAGGCCTCGGGGACAGACATGGCCGCCCATCATAAGTAACACGAGACACTAGCCAAGAACTTTATTTGCAATTGGGATTTGGTCCCCATCAAAAGAGAAAAGCTATAACACAGTGCAGCCCTGTTAAACCCTAGCAAAAGTGCATGACTTAAAAACAACTAATAATAAGAAAAATCCAGAACTAAGTACAAAGAAAGTTCTTATCTGAAAATGTATGAAAGTATATAAGACACTTGTGTTCTTTGAAGTCACTCTGGCCTTGATTTGCTTAATCAGAATCTCCCTACTTGCTATTCCAGCACAATAATGAAGAGGCTAAGAAACACACAAGTCACGTGGTCGCCTCTTTGTATCACTTGTTGAATCCTTAACAGCCGCCCTGCATTCACTCCCCCAATGGAAAAAAAAAGGGGAGTTCAGGGGAGGGGAGGGAGAAGGGGGTGTAGAAGAGGGAGGGGGCGAGTGGGGGTCAAACCTCTCCTCTATTCAACTACAAAAGCTGCCATTACCAACAATCACCGCGATGATTCAAAAGTTTGTATTGCGACCAGCAGCGTGCCACTGTAGGAGAGCGGGGGACTGAAAAAAAGAGGGCGAGTGTGTGTGCCTGTTAAGTCGGGTGTAACTTGATCCATACTTCAACGAGAAGCGGATAGATTAGCGATAGCGGTGTACTGATTAGGAAAATAGTGGCTGACCCCAGCGGTCAGGGTTTCCATTGAGTTAGGAGGGGAGGGGGCCAGGGGTCACTCTTTGACCGCCAGAGTTACCTAAACCAACACTGCTGGGTCCCACTGACCTGGAAACCAGCACTTGTATGGCATAACAGTGCCAATTGTTGGGAAAAGATACCGCGATAGCACTATCAAGAGCAAATTCTTACACAGTGACCACAACACTAAGCTCACACAAGCATGGTTTGTTTAGGAAAGATTGAGCGGGCCATAAGAAAAACAGAAACGGATCCCAAATGTATAGATTTCAGATTGAAGACTATTTCACATTCTTTTTACATGATTTAAACAGAAACAAATCTGACTCTGAAAGGTCACACATTTCCTCTTGTTATGAAAATACCTCTTCACTAAATTGACTCAACAGATCAACTGCAGGGCATTCAGAATCGTTTAAGACTCTCTCACATTCACCAAAAGGCAGGCGGACAATATTTTTTAAGGGAAATTTCAATTATCTCCAGCACCACTTCAGCCTGCATGGCTCAATCAAGTAGAGGAGCTCTTGAGACTTGGAGTGAGTCCTCAGCACTATTAGTACTGTTCTGCTCTACAGCGGAGCCCGGCCCTCCGACTTCATTAGCAAATTGCTGCGCCCCTCCCCGTGCTCTCTGCACAATTAAAGGCAAATGTGCAAATGACGGTCTGCGGCGTGGAAATACCTCCCCGCTTCTTCAGGTTGAGGTGAGCATGCGAGCCGCACAAATAGGGACGCAGCGAGCAGAGCAACTGCTGCCACATTCCCACAACAACAACAACAACTGCAGCCATAGTCAGTGCACAAGCCTTTCCACATTAAAGGCCTCTGCTAAATCAGTCTGGGATTTTATTGTATCTTTCATGTTTATATACATCTGAACTCAAAGCAGGATGTATATGTCTAATGGGGCAACTGGAAATGTGCTGCTCATGTGAAGAAATGAGGCAAAAGTGGTGTGAATCTCTCCAGGGAGCGGCAGGGAAAGGGTTAAGAACGTCCAACTGGTGCTAACCAGTCACTCCACTCACATAGCACCTGAGGGGGGTGCTGCATTTATCAGGCCAGTCTGAACACACACATGCACACAGCAGTGAAAACACAAACACACACAGATACACATATGCATACACTTGCAGACAGATGCATGCACACAGCTCATGCACTTTTGCACACACATATAGACACACACCTTCTCAGAAAGGCACACACAAACACAGGAGGGTGAGCCCAAACTGGCTGGGCTGCATTCACAAGCCAGCGCAGAGCCTCTCTGACTTGTTCACCTCTAAGCTATGCTCTGCTTTCTTTTGAAAGGGGCGCTCGGCGTCCCTCCACTCGCCTGTATAGGCAGGCTAACAAAGCAATGTAAAGACATGTAAAGACTATTCTGAAAATTACTGTTATGAAGCAAGGGTGCATAATTCAGCAAGAAAGTCAGCGTTGTTGGATTGTTGAGTTTAATAAATTCAAAGTATTTCTTCCTCTGACATTTTTTTTCCTCCTCTGGTCGCCTCACTGGAATAAATTGGTTTATGAATAAATGAGCCTGCTTTCTCCGTCTTGTTAACATTGTTCTTTTGTGCAAATTCTCAGCTATTTTTTCCAGTCCACTTCAACTTTATGCCCGAGGGCATATATTAAAAATACATATGGAAAGAGATAATGCACAGACAACGCAAATTCGTTAAGGATGTCACTGCCTAACAACTGCAGATAAGATGTCACACAAAAATAGCCTGCAAAATTGAAAAAATACATATTCAGCCGCAAATAAGTTCTGAAGTGCAGTGCCATTAGATCCAGCAGTGAGAGGCATGCAGCCTGTTTGGATATGCTCATTTACACACACTGTGGGCAGTCTCAATGTTATCCTACAGCACCCCTCAATAATACACATGTGTCAAAAAGTTTTCCCTGTGTTGCAATGCAAACTCTGCCTGTAGGTCATTTCTATTATTCTACACATGTGTCAAAAAGTTTTCCCTGTGTTGCAATGCAAACTCTGCCTGTAGGTCATTTCTATTATTCTGTCACATCAGAGTAAACATGGGCTTATGTGGTTTTGCCCTGAATTTGCTTTATGTAGGGACCATCATTATATTAAAATAGGCCATGTCTTCATCTTACAGTCAATTAAAGATCTGCATCAGAGCCTCAAGCACAACATCATTTTCTTCATATACCTAGAAACCCATGGGATTTAACACAGTCTATTTCCATATCTATATACCATAAGACTTCATTCTATGTCCTGACCTATCTATTAAAAAAAAAAAAACTTTTGACAACTGAATCCCCGAGAGTATACAACCAGCCGTTCAAAGAGACACTTAAATGCACAATTGGCGTCTGTGTTATTTAATTCTGTTCCCGGATTAAATGAAGTATAATCTTCCGGGTGATCTTTCTCATTTCCATAATCAGACATAAGGGCTGGAGTGCATGCGCGCGGAGGGGGGGGGGGGGGGGGGGGCTTCCCAGTCCGCTCCCAGTCCTGCCATTCAGCCTGAACATTAAAGCCGGTGGCTGCCTCTCTCTACTCAGACCAGCCACTCAACCATATGGAAGTCCGCGGATTTAAATTATTTAGCCTAATCGCTTCATTACTTTTTATGTCGGACTATCCAACTAATCCCTTTAATTTGCCCACTTGATTTTTTTCCCTCATCGGTATCCATAGGCTGCTTTCCTAGACCATTCCTTAAAACTCTGGGATAGTTTAACTTATTGAAACATGTTCCGCTGTCTCCTGCACAAATGATTCGAGCTATTATGGTCGAAAATCCAGATTTGCATAATTCTAATCATTGGTTGCTGTTATCATTATTTAACGGCAGTGTACGGGCCATTAGGGTCATGCCTGCGCGCACACTACAATGTCTCCGGAGTACCAACAGTCAGTGGAGCACATAATGAAGGCTGGGGTTATCTCTGATATCGGCACAAAAGGAAACACCCCCTAATCTACCTTTAATGCCCGCTGCTTCTTTAGTTTTTTTGGAAAATAAATCCTTCTCACTGCAACTGAATCTGCGCGCTCAGAGCGAAATATAGGAGGAAGAGGAAGAGGGGTCTCGATAAGCAATGTGCACTCATGTCTAAGGAAAAATACTGACAAGACGCGTAATGAACCGTGAACTCCACAGTGGAGAAACCAAGGCACCTCCACCACAGACTGCAGCCCATCATACCTCATCTACACAGAGGAGCTGATAACGCTTCGCTTCAAAAAAAGACAAACCGAGTAGAGGGAGAAATGGAGAAGCACTAAATTAAAATCGACATGAAACAGGTCAAGTTTATGGCGATGCTTTTTCGAGCTAATCTTCCCAGGTCGGTTCCGGGTTCAAGTCTTAATGGGCCAATAACATTATTCGCGAAAAAAATTCATTCCGATGGATGGAATGTGAAACAGCCTTAATCATATGCAAATAACAGCGCAGCGGAGTAGTGACCCAGAATAGCTGAATAGCCAGCAGGGAGAACACACACGCACACGCACACGCACACACACACACACACACACACACACACACACACACACACACACACACACACAGAGAGAGAGAGAGAGAGAGAGAGAGAGAGAGAGAGAGAGAGAGAGAGAGAGAGAGAGAGAGAGAGAGAGAGAGAGAGAGAGAGAGAGAGAGAGAGAACGAGAACGAGATGTACCTGATCAAGGGCCACTGATGATCTTGTGATTTCCTCGCTGTCTGATTTGGAGCCGCCCTCTCTGTCGTCTATGACCAAGTCGATGGGCATCTTGCCTTTCAAGCAGCTGATGTACCGGTGACAGAAATTATCACACAGCTCGTGTACCTTCAGAGAGATAGAGAGGAGAGGCGTCACACACTCACCCCAAAAAATAGGACATCATCACACAACAGTGACATGTGCAAACACACACACACATGGCAGCCTTTGACATGCAAAATAGTTTTTAGGCAATTTGGCAGACCCGAAGATCACAGCACAGTTGTTGCATCTAAAATATTTAAATATATTTAACATGAAGCATGACTGATCTCTGACAACGTATTGGCACTATGATACATTATTTGGCTAACATGATCAAAAACTCACATTTTATTTATTTATTTTGCAGATTTAAATTGATTCACCTTTGATTTGAAATTGTAAAAACTGAAATAAGATACATTTGGACTCCTTTAGGCTAAAGTATGTCCAGTTCCAGTGCCGTGGCAGTGCACTCCATCCGGACTGTGATTTTGTCTCCTCTCAAAATAGAGATATCGTCGAAAATTGACAGTGACAAGAGGGCTCAGGGGCTACAACGCACTCAACACCCGTGTTAAATTCATCATGGAGCCCCGGGTAGTGGCCATTAGAACAGGATGACCCGCATGACTGACATTTAAGGTAAACTGTTTAATTTCGCAGACTTATTACATTATCACTGCCAATGCGCATCCTGTCGCCCGAGAAGAACACATGTCAGTTGGGCAGAGAAATATAGAGAAACCAGCTTTAACTTGATCAACATTTTCTTGATATTTGCACAGTTTACTATCTATTTAAAGCACATTATCCAAGAAAGGGCATGATAACCAACTTTTAAAACTTTAACAGTTTTGATAATGTTCCATAGGTTAAAGCTAATTTGCACATGCTACTGTATTCCATCTGATAGGGAAACAAATCAGAGTTGTACACCCACTGCTGGCTCTATCCACAGATGGCTGCATGGGGCCTATTGCCCTCCACGAGGAATTATTTCTAAAATCCCGCAGAGTTCGCCTATATGTTTCACCTTGTATGCAATTTCTGCCAGCATTAAACTTCATTAAAACATGCAGGGAGATTTGGGCACAGAGATATCCGTTCCAGTTGTAACAGCTTGCATCGTGATTAAACGCGGAAGAGAAATGGCCCCATGATTGATTTTGACGCTAATTATAACCGACTAGCAAAAATACATTTCTGCAAATACAGCCCCTAGGTCTGAAGTGGCGCACTGGACAGAGAAATGGTGAGGGAATATTACCTTCTCCAGCTCCAGAAGATGAAATCGTAAAACTTGAATGGCTTGAATCATCTGAAAATTTTAAATAACAATAAAAAATGAGTTCACATCTCTTGATATTAAACAGGCACGTTTTTCTCAATACAAGTAACTGCAGACGAGGAAAAATATTCATATGAATGGATTTTATGTGGAACAGATATTAAACTTGGACGTTATTGCAATATGGAGAGCAGACATACAGTACAGGCTGGCGCTGCAATAAGCCTCAGTCAGATCTATTAGCACAGATACTCGTGAGGAAAACGTTACTCTCACATCACAGTCACACTATCAAACTGTACAAAGTGAGGAGCATGAAGAGAATAAGTTCCCAGGCACAGTTCAAAGGTTTGTGTCAGCTGTCTAACAGCGGCCCTTCATCTGCAGATACACCGGGGGCCATCATGGAATCAAACAGCCCAAACAGAGGAGCATCATCCTGACGGTTCAGAACCACAGGACTCTCTGACACCTACAGCCCGGTATAAACAGGCAAACAACAGCTGGTGTACTCCAAGACACTCCAAGAGAATAAGCACATTTTAGTTGGCATGTATGCAAAAAATATATGTATGTATATCTTACCAGATTATCCAATTCTGGATTCGATGAAAATAAAGGCTTTTCTGCCCGAATCTAGAAGAAAAACAAATTTTTACAAAATATATTAGTATAATATATTTATATAATATATAAGTTATATTAATACATATATTTATAACGTCGATTAAATATGACATGCAAGTATTGTCATAGTGTCGTGTTAATGTATACTTTACGCACAGCAAACACAGTGTAAGAAATTAAAACATTTTAAAAAACTTTTTACGAGGCAATGTTATTTTATTTTCTCTCAATGCAGGATCAACTTTAGGTCCATAAGAAAGAGCTCTACGCGTAATGCATGCAGGTGAGAGCTGAACCAGCCCGAGCATGCAAATTTAAAAAAAGTCAAAGTTTCCTGACCTGTTTTGCAAACACTGCTATGTCTTCATTGAAAGATTCCGATGAACAGACGTCTCCGCCCGCCACCCCGGGCTCTCTGGGGGTGCACGTCGCTAATTCACATTTCTCAAAAATCAGTGCAAGCAAGGGGAACAGGGGGTGCCTGGGAACACACACAATAGCAAATGTCACCAGAGAGAACAGCGCCGGGGTCAAGACTACTCCGGGCTAGGTTTAGCCAGCCATGCTACTCTCCAACAACTCGCCCATGGGGACTGCTGCTGCCCGGGCTATTATATTATGCAGAGCTCGGAGAAAGGCTGCAAACAGCGGGCAGACTTCTGTGATTAAATCTAGGCGCGCCTAATAGCATAAAAGCTTTAGAGCCAGTCAAACAATTTCTTGCACACCGTTTGGATCCCATTGTGTGTGTGTGTTTGGTGAGAGCCTCTGAAACTACGTGTGTACGCACAGTTGTGTTTTAGTATTTATTGTTTAAGTCAGCAGAGTAAATATGTCTAGACTGGTGATGTGTTGAAAGTTATGTCAGTATGGGACAATATGAAGAAACTGTTACTGGCATGTTTAGCCACCGTGAAGACATCATGCTTAGAATTTTTAATTAACTCCTGTAAATTAATAAATGACATGCTTATGTGGGATTTCCTTTAAACATGATATATTTTTAATTTGCTGAAGCCTGGAACATTACACACAATTAATTAAAATGGGTGAAAGAGAGGAGTTAATTATTTTGTTGCCACGTGATAAACGATGAAACTTAATAAGAAATTAAGCAAGCTACATTTTTTTTGAAAATATTAGAAGTTCTAATTAAAGTGGTTTTGTGTCATAATTATTCCTAAGAGTCAAAATACAATTTGCAGGGAATTAAATGGCAGCAAATTCGTAAGAAATACACTATCAGAAAAGTATTATTTCTTTATTTACTCATTTAGTATTTGTTCATGCGTAATTAAAGCGACTGACTTTAAAAGCCTAACATTACAAACTGTTTGGAGAACATGAAGGCTGCAGTTAGTTTTTTCTGCAGCAGTTTGGGCTCCACTGTTTTGCTGAAACGCTTCCCGGGCATGGAGCCGGTGTTTTTCTTGCTACGGGACTGACTTTACACCGCTAGCCCACCCCGACTGCCCCCTCCAGGCCTGCCCGCTGCAGAGCGAGTTTCCCCGCGGACACCTACCCGTATATAGCGTCTTTATCTCTCTTGAGAACGTCGTTAACAGAGGTGCCCATACTGGGAGGCATAGTGTTGGTGTGGGCGGTGTGCGGATACTGGTGGGAGTGCAGCTGGGGCCCGTGGTTCAGATGCACCGCCTGCATGGAGCGGGCTCCGTGCGGGTCTCCGTACATGGTGGTCGGGATGCCCACCCCGTCCATCCCGTAGTGGGGCAAGTCTTCGTACTGCACACAACAAACACAGTCCACAGTGAAAACATGCACAATAATGTGTTAAACTCTGGATATAACTTTGCTATAAAACCACAAGTTAGGAATATATTTTTGAAGAAGCAAAAGTGAGAGTTTAAGTCATGTGTTTCTTCTGTTAAAAAAGTAATCTGCCAACACGGCGAAATAGTTTCATTAATTTCCAAAGAAATTGACTTGTTTTAACATTTCTCTTAATTTAAAGCGGTTTACGGACACAACTGAACTGAGCTGCCCTTTTTCTGCTTTCTTTCAGAATACTGACACTGAAAAACATGAGAAATGCATTTATCTCGGTCGTTAAAATGTTATACTTGTTTACGAAAACATACGTTTTAAGACTGATGTGCATGTGTTTTTCAGCAGGACATTCACAGTTGAAAGACTACAGCATTTATTCTAACATTAAAACTATTTTTCTTTTTAACTTTTTCAGTGACCCTTGTAGCTCAAATACATAATAATTATCCAATACGTTCAAAAACACTGGGAGAACAAAAAAGTAAAACTACAGCTACATACATCAGTTATTATCTATTATTATTATGATCATTATAAGTGCTATTTTAACCCCACCAGTCTGGTTTACTGTGTTCTGTCCGTGTTCAACAACAAATGTCTTAAACTTGTCAATTTCAGTGTTTTCTAATTTCTTTAAAGGCCCATAATTGTGCAACATGTTTGCACTAAGCACGCTGTGAGAATGCAACAAACGCAAGTAAACGCTTAGTGTTTTAGACGATGTTAAACTGGATTTTCTAACTTTTTTGTATTCAAGTTTTAAGTTGAATTATACACTCTCCCGTCCACATTGTGGTTTAATAGTTTTTAAACACTTAGATGATGCGTTAAAAAGGACACATGTTGATTTATGTTTTCAAAAGGCTAAATAAGGGCTTTTTTTGTTGTTGAAAGTTTGGCTACTTTTACAGATGAAAAAAGAGGCTTGAATTATTGATAGTGCTCTCTAGAAGTCACAAACAAGTGCCGAGTAAAAAGCATTATCACTTAAAAGCTGAGCAAAGAGGTGCAAACCCCAGTGTGCTGCAGCTCCAGTGTCAAACTAAGAAGCTACATGTCCAGTGTCTCTAACATCTCTGCTTTTACACTGTTTACTATCCTGTGAAGATCCCAGTGTATGAATCAAAGCGATTGTCATCAGCTCATTACTAAAAAACTGCCTCTGACATGATGCTAATATTGCATGTTTTAGCTTTTTTTGGCAGTGTAAAGTTGAATGACGAAGCTCAACTGATTGCGAAATAAGGAGTTTTGTTCTGCTAAAAAATGCTCCACTCAATATGAAATAATGATGGAACAGTCTGGGGAGAAATGTGGAGATTTGTGTTGCCTCCATGCCCTCCCCCATTTCGCTTCCAGTAACTGGCCTGTCATAACTAATCTAAAAAACATAGCCGATGTGAGATATGATCACGCTTGCAATGTCCCTCAGCGGGCCGGTTTGTGGAGCGAACGAGTGCGGCCGTGCGTAATACCGTGCCAAAAGACGGCAAAAATGGAAATTGTGTCACCATGTGTCAGACGGAAGACAGAAACTTTCGCTACGAGTGTATGTCCGTGTGTCATTAAGCCACGTTTTACAGCGCAGGATCGCATTCAGGCACAGCAGACTTAGAGAAACTTTTTTTTAGGGGGATTGCCCTACGTACCCGTTGCGCCATAACCCTCCTGACTCCCTGGTCGTCCTTTCAGTTTAGATAAATCCCCTCTGATGCCAGGGTGGAGACGAAATGAAGAAAGAAAATCCAAATAAATGGGAAGATGTTTCAGCAACAAAATCCCGTATGCCTCTTCTTCCACGGAACGGTGAGCCAGCCCCCGCTTTCTGCGCAAGTTTAGCCCAGGCGCGGCGAATAGGTCCTCGGCTATCCTCGGGGCAGCGGCAGCCAGGTTCCTTTTCCGAAACCAGGAGGAAAATAAAATAGCCCCTCAAACAAAAGTGGCGACTCTCATGGCTTTTTGTCACTCCGCCTGTCAGTCAAAACGCGAGGGCTTGTCAAAAGTACCGGATGAATGATGGTCCGACGCGCGTCTCCACGGGATCGGCACCAGCTAAATGTTAATGGTCACAATCACAGTTAAAAAATGAAGCTGCTCTCCTCTGGTTTTCTGTGATCACTCTCGGCTCCCGGCTTGATTTTCTTATGCAAACGCAACTAGAGGAGATCAAGAGGAGGTGGGGTGATAATTCTGGCTTAGGCTTTTCTTAAAGGAGCCACGATCGATGCTGTGCGTGTGTGCGTATATACGTGTGCATGTGTGTGAGTGCATGTGTATGCGTGAGCCGCCTGCCCGTTTGTGTACAATGGATGTGTGTGTTGAGCTGAGGAGGAGCGGAGGATCTGGACCAGACTGCTGAAACCCGGAAGTAGTGGTGGCCATAACAGGTCGCGTCTTACACAACGCACCGGGCTGCAGCAAGTCGTGCGGAGAGGAGGGGGGGTGGGAGGACCCAGCGAGACCGCGAGCTGCAACAACACGGGGATAAACCGCGAATACACACCTTTGACTCCGGCTTCATGTCTCTTTCTCAGAATCTGACTCTAATTCTCACTCTGGAGATGTTTTAATATACCGGAAAAAACTCTTGTTTATCTGGATTTACGCGCAGCATCCACTTTTCTTTTTGTAAACAGTTTATTAACGACCTGCTTTCAACTCTGATGTGAGATATTGTCAGGTATGTTTTCAACAGCTAATATGGTTGGATTTGTAAAATAAGACTGGATTTAACTTTGTGTGCATTCCTATTTATAAACATAAGGTGAAAGTAGTTCATTAAAACAGATTTAAAGTCATGTTAAGCTTCTGTCAACAGCATGTCTGCATGATATCCACAGTGGAAGCTGGAGCCAAACACACAGTTTGGACTCAGTTTTTACTTCAATACAGCCTTTTTACTCCCTAACGTACAGAATGTTAAATATTGGAAATGCACATCATAAACTGCTTGGTAAAGTGCCACATTTCAGAGAGAAAGGACAACATATACAACTTTATTCAAGTAATTAGGAATCACTGTTTATATTTCTTTTTAACAAAGGGATGTTATCTGTGTAAAAGCAGTAATAAGTCAACATACTGACATTTGGATCAGGCTATATGCTGAAATAAGTCATTAAAACATCTTCAGGTCTAAATAACAGTTCATATGTCCTCCGTCCCTCTCCCCCACTGCAGCGCTGAATGGGTCGCTCCAGTCTGCCAGGAATGACCAATGGTAGAGAGGCTCAGGGATGGGAGCCCCCTATTGGCTCCCCTCGTGATCGATCCGGGGCTGATTGATCGGTTTTAGGCCACATTTGCGACGAGGCACAAAACAAAACATCGTCTGCGAATAGAAGACACACACTCTTTGTTTTCTACACGCTGTAAATTCACTGAAATAGAGAATATTTATATAGATATAACCAAGACGTCTCTCTCTCTCTCTCTCTCTCTCTCTCTCACACTCTCTCTCTGTCTCTCTCTCTGTCTCTCTCTCTCTCACTCTCTCTCTCCCTCGTTCTGTCTCCTCTCTCACGCACGCGTAAAAACACACATTTTCACATCTCTAACTTCATTAATAACTTCTAAGTGCACTCACACTCTGACTAAACGACTCAAAACCAAACAGTTAACACTTACATTAAGATATTTACAACTTTCTTCTCTCCACAGAAGTTATTAGTTCAACTTTTGTCTCTTTATAATTAACATTTCACGGTTTGCAGAGCAGAGGTTGTAAAAGTTTGGTCAAATATTGATGAGCTTTAATTTGTGGAGGGGAAACTTATAGATTCTCCAGTAATTTCCCAAAAGAAGTAATGATATCGTTGAGTAATGTGTGGATGTAAATTAACAAAATAGTTTGGATTTACAACTTTCACTCGTTATATTTCATTCTTCACTGGCATATAAAGGCGTAGAAATCTTATTTAATTTAGTCATTCAATATTTTTTTAATTAAGAAAAGAGCATAACTGCCTCAACATTTGCATACAATATTTATGATATAGTTCATGGCATATGCAGTCTTGTAAAAACGGGATAAAGTACGTGGATTGACTAAGTTTCAAGGTAAGACGCTGAGGGATTTCCGGAATATTTGAGTGGATTTTTGTCTATTTTTCTAGCTGTTTTCCACATGATGATCATCGACTATACTGTTCATTTATTTCTCAGCCCATCGCAGGTGAAGCTATTAAAAGAGTGTGTCTAAAAGAGCCACATGATCTCCTGATTATGCTCATAAGGTGTTGCTGGTCGGTGACAGCCTGTTTGAAGTTTTTTTTTTTTTTCGTGCAGCCCGTCCACTCATTGATCATCTGCCCCCGGTGCCAGAAACAGTGTCATAACACGATAATGCGGCTTCACACATTCTGCGGTGATTCCTGTGGTAAAGCCCGAGCGATGGGATCCGAGGAGACCCATTTACAAGCATAACATTACAATCAAAGCCTCGTGCAGTCCGGCCAGCGACGCTCCGGGGCGCGGGCAGCAGAGGAGCCACGGAGCCGACAGGACGCACGGACTTTTACGCACAGAGATTCCGCATCAATTAATAAACAGCCTTTGGGTCGAATTTGTTATGTCAATTAATTATTGGTGAGTATAACCTCTAATTTCTTCATTATTGTTTTATTTTATGGTGTTATTAAATAATTTAAAAGCTTATTATTGTCACTGATATGTTCTTAAAGAGACGTTATTTTTGAGAAGCTGCTGTTTGAATCCACTTTGAGAGCAATGTGTTGGTTTAGTGAAACGTAAACAGGATTATATAGCTCACTGCACCACAAGGCACACTAAAATGTAGAGGGTCATTGAGAAAAAGCAAAGCTACATTAACATGAAAGGAGACCACATCAGCGCCTGACCACTGTAAAATAACTACAATGGCATTATAAAGCAATTAAGCTACCTCAATTAGCGTCTATAAAAGCAAACTGCAGCTCCACTTTCTCTCCTGGAGTTGCTCCTTCGTGAGGGTCAGCGCATTTTGGCATCCCGAAAGAGAGCAGGGGGGCAAATACCGTCATTTCTGTTTAATCCGCTTTGCGATGACGGTAATGCTTTCAGTCGTTCCAATAAAATCAGCAGGTATTACTTTCAAACGGCTGAATGTAAATTGACAGCATGTTTGACTGCCGAAACAAATGGACGTGTTATTAGACGGCCTGTGCGCCGTGACCTGTGCTGTTAGGAGACAAAGACAACTTGCAGTCTTTATGTTGCCTTAAAACACAAAGCTTAAGATGTGTAGTGTTACATGTTCCTATTTTAGCTCTCTTTTGGTCACTTTAAGGTCAGAGAATGTTGCACATTTGAATATTAATTAAAATAAATAAAAGTTAAACAAATAAATGATACATAAAGACAACATCTCCATGGTTTCACGGGTGCTAGTCTTTGTGATTTCTGCTTGTTTGTTTCTGTAATGAGACAAAGGTACTTTATGTTTGCTTAAAACACACAAAGCCTAGGATGTGTAATGTTATATATTTATATTATAAGTCTCTGTACGTTATTTTTCGGCCAGTAAACGGTCTGATAAATAATGCAAATGTTAATATTAATTTAAATACGTACTTTAAAAAATAAATAAATGACATCTCCATGGTTAGAGAGTCCTTGTCTTTGTGATGTGTGCCTGTCTGTTGCTGTTTGGAGGAACATGGAGCAACTGGCTGCAGCCGGGAGTCAAACTGAGGTCAAACTTTCTGCAGCCCCGCAGCTCTGCGCCAGAACGTGTTGGGATCCGCAAAGAGAGACTCTCTGCTTTGTGTCGCTGCTGCAGCTCAGATAGACCTGCTGCACGGTTTCACAGATCATCTAATTATATGAAACGACTAGTATATTATCGCCTGTCAGAATATCCAGCAGGGAGCTCCGGGCTGAAATTATTCAGATAGAAAGAAAGTTTGTACAAGCAAATCATTTCTCTCGAGATTTATTTTAGTGTAATTAGCTATCAGGTATTCTTCAGTGTCATATTAGAAAGGTGCGTAGGCTATTATAGTCTGATCATATCGTGTACACTGTTGTTAAGTGTATTAAAGGTACATTAAGTGTCTCAAACTATTGTAAAAGTATGATTAGGTGTGTTATTTTAATTTATTTATATTAGAAAGTTTGATCATTTAAAAAAAACTAAATAATAGCTTCAATATCTCGGGAGAATTACCAAGAAACGTCCTAGTAAATAATTTGACTTTTGTCTGAAGGGGAAAGCAATATAATGCCAATAATAGTGTCTTAATATTAAATACAATACATGATTATTATTTTTGTATCAAGGGTAACGCTTTCCTCTGGGAGTTTTCACTTCTGCTGTTTGGCTCAAATGTGAATGTTGCTCACACACATTAATGCTTAATCATGTGCGCCTCCTACCGGAAGTGTTGGAAATTACACCAGATGCATAAAGACAGAGGAAGAGTCCTGCTCACATAATTAAGTAAAAAAAACTTCCTGCAATAAAAAAATATTTTTTGACACTTTTATTATCTTCAACTGATTTGAATTCAGAATACTCTGTAAGAATGGGTTGTTATTTTGCTTATGATTATTGCTCTTGTAAATAATACTAAAAACATACTAATAAAAGATATTACAGCGTGGTTGTCTTTTGGTGTGTTGCCTTTTATTGCAAATGTCTATTTGGGTGTCTATTTTTGTGTTTTATTTTACGCTAGATGTAATCACTGTGAAATAAATAAATCAGCATTTACTACAACATAAGAGAAATGTTGTTAGGATCAACCTTTGAGATGTTGCTGAGCTCCAAACATAAAAGAATAAGTAATACATTCAAAAGATGGAGACAATTAAGCATTTGATTCAGTTTGGTGCACCAACTATATTACAATGAAACACATGTCTTCTTTCTAGACTGGAATGTATACATGTTAATAATAAACACAAGTTATTCAAAGCTTTGTTTGGATCTGTCAGTGTCTCAAAGTAAGAAAACCACTCTCTCTCTCTCTGAACGCTTCATATGCAGGTGTTACATTAACGATAACATGTGAATTGATGATAAAGAAGCGACTGAACCTGAACAGATCTGAGCGCTGCTGGATGTGACAGGTCCCTGCATCACACCTATAGAGACATATGTGATGAACAGCTGCTTTCCGATATGGTGAGAAGTGTGTGAAATTAGATGCACACATATAGTCACGTATACATTCTAACACACACACACACACACACACACACACACACACACACACACACACACACACACACACACACACACACACACACACACACACACACACACACACACACACACACACACACACACACACACACACACACACACACACACACACACACACACACACACACACACACACACACACACACACACACACACACACACACACACACACACACACACACACACACACACACACACACACACACACACACACACACACAGCAATAATAGCTGCTGAATGCTGCCAGTCAATTTTCACATCTTGCCACCGGCCACCGGGTCAGCCGCTCCACTTTTACTCTGAAAAGCTGCCGAGCCTGAATTAACCCCACGGATAGATAGAGAGATCATCACTCCATCACACACACCATCTCACACACCTCTCTCTCTCTCTCTCTCTGTCTCTCTCCTACACTCTCAATGTCTCTCGCCCTCCCCTCCTAGCAGCATTTGTCACCGCCGCTATTATTTCAGGTGTGCTAATGGCATCGCAGACACTTTTGCTGGGGGAGTGAAAAGGGGAGGATGGAAAAGAGAAAAAATATGGAGAGGATTCATCATCATCATCATCATCATCATACGGACACCCAAAAATCCAGGGGTGAGGGATTTGGGTGAGGGGAGTCATGTGTCGGCCAGTCGGGGTGGAGGTGGAGGGGTGAGGGTGGCAGTGGGTGAGGATGAGGAGGGGGTTGCTCACACTTCCCAGGGAGACTGTGAATTGATCAGCACCTTAGAGAGAGATGAGGGGAGGAAGTGAGAGAAAGAAAAAAGCAAAGAGATGAAGGATGACGATAAGGACAGAACAAGTGGAAAAAGCTGGGTGTTGGGAGCCCAGCTATAAAACCAGGAGGGGGAGCGATAGTAAGGGGGGAGAGGGGGGAGGAGGTGTGAAGACTCATCTTTTCCTGGATGGGTGTGAGAGTGGTCTGGGAGCACAGCATAGCCTAGTGGTAATAAAGCAGCAGAAAACAGCCACTATGAGCTTTAAGGGAATCACACGAGGGGCTTTGATTCAAAATGTAATATTCCGTCTGTGTGGGACGTGTTTACTGAACTCCATGGTCAATAATTCAATATTACAGCTGTTACAACCGTACGTGTTGAAAGTCTCAAAGGTTGTTGTTTTGTGCTGTGAGGATTTTTTATATTTTGTTTGGTTAGTTTGACGTCTGATCTTCAAATGTGCAAAAACTAACATATTGAAATCTGTGGTCAACACCGGGTCCAGGCAATTTGCAATTTAATTAATAATTGTATTCTACAATCTAATATTCGTACATATTTAGTAGTGTGTCCAAGTAGCACTCAGTGACGTTGTGACATTTGTATCTCTGTGCCTGATGTATGCACTTATTTTTAAATATTTATTTATTTATTAAAAAAGTAAGTGAGCAAAATCTGAATAGAAATATATTTTAAAATATATATTAAGCTGTTAAATCAATACACCATAAAAACAGCCACTGAGGCAGGTTGTAGTTTAAATAAAAAAATATTTTCGAGGTAATACTTTCTTAAATTTAAAAATAAATTCCACAGAATAAATAAATAATTTTTAAATAATAAAAAAAAGAAATCTGCACATATTAAGCTGAATGAATATTCCAATAAACAGTAATATACCAAGGTCTAGTGCAGATTTAAACGGAAGTAGTACTTCCTTTCATTTAAGTTTCCTGTACGGTTTGTCCACAATATAAAAATACAGTGTTAATTCAACTTGGGTGTTCAATATATGGCAGCTGATCTTTCATTTTGGTCAGAAAAATGACTTTTATGTTGGAAACCGAGGATTTAAAGAACCCCCAACACGTTGTTTGTGTGTTGTTCTCGCACGTTTCTTTAATTCAGATGATGGATATCTCTGTTTTCCTCCGGCTTTACGGCCAAACTGTGCCACAATGACTCTTTTTGGATTCTCAGAGTGAAACCGTTCCTCCAGATGATGACCACATTCTTGCCCAGGCGGCTGTTAGGAGTATAAAAGTCTGAACCACGAGCGGCATTTGGCTTGTGGCTGATCTGTATCTCCCAGCCTGCAGACAACACACGGACACCATGAAAGTACAGTTGGAACACACACACACTAACATTCTCTCACACTCTCACACACCACAAAACTGCACTGCTGTACTCAAAGTATTGAAAAACAAAATTGATTTACACTATGCTGTTGACCAATTAATGCATTTATTTTACAAGCGCAGAGGGAACGGTTTCAGATTTAACTTTGAGAGGCTTGGTAAATTATTCTGTGGCAATAAAACAGTGGTTTTCACATTGAACTGCTAAAACATCTAATAAATGCAATAGATTAACAGATACATGGAAATAGGAATAAAGCAATAATACAAACTTCAATAACAACAACGATATCTAATATTATACTGAAATAATCAAGTGAATATATTAGTCAGTCAATGAAGAGTGGTGCATTGTTAGGGAATACAGTAGAAAGTTATTTCAGACTTCATCATTTGGCATTTTCGTGTGTAATCCTGTATTCATCTTTTTAAGTTAAATGAACTTAATAAGTAGAAAAAAACTATGATTTGCAACAGTAAAAAAAAAAATCTGTAATCTATGTTAACGCCACGCTAAAAAACAAAACGTGCTTTGAAAAGGTCATCAGATTCAGGTGTCACGGTGACTATTACTGATTCGGTGAGAAACAAATAGTCAACTGCTGGAGAAGTGTAGGTTACCATTTTAAAATGTATTCCAGCCTCTGATGTGAAAATGTAATCTAAGATCTTTCTGTTTGTCAGCAGTGTACATTAACTGCAGTTCTTCTAAACATGTCTGAGTCCAGGATTTGTCTTTCAGTATACCTCTACGACACCTTGATAATTCCTAAAATGAAAGGCAGGTTCAGTGAAACTGTGGACCTCAAAATAAATTAGAATCAGTGTGTAAAATGTTGAGATGACACTGATACAAATATTTGTCTTCATATATATACACGTCAGGTCAGATAGTTGCGCAGCAGTTCAGCGGAGGGGCGCCCACTGAATCAGATTACCAAACACACTGATTGACTGCAGCGGTCGCTAGTGGACCTACAGCCATCTCCTCTAAACAAAGTTATCTCTACCGAAGTTCATGAAGAGGTCAGCGGTCACATCATCTCGTCTAAGATTCCTCGTATGCTGTACGACCCCGCAGAGTCCCAATAAAGAAGCTTTCAAAGCATACATTCCTGTCCTGAAAACAAAATGTCAGAGATACAGTAAAATACAGAGACAAAAGTTATTCCACAACAAGACACAAACTTGGTTTCTGTGAAAAGTTCTCCTGCACCCACACGCTAACTGTCAAAGAATCAAGGTAGAACGGCTTGCTGTAAATTTCCACTTAGATTTTGTTAATTATCACAAGTGTCACAACCATCAAAAGACAACAACAGACGACGTGACGTGCTCTAATGTTTGACACTTTTATTTTCATACCCTTTGTTCTGCCTCTCTTTCTTCCCTTCTGTGTTTATCACACATTATACGACACCTGCCTCACATCAGTATTCTTCCCTCTCACTTTTTTTTTGCGTCGTCCTTGAGTTTCTAAAAGCAGAGTGAACGTGTACATTTGAACATTTCTTTTCCAAGAGCCGTGCTCTGCGTCTACTCTGTAAGGAGAATAAAAAGTAGTAACATTGTGATTAAGATAACCTGAGTTATAGAGGATGTGGACCTGCCTCGCTGTAAAGTTTTCGATAAATCTTTTTGAAAGAGTAGGTGCACTTCACTTTAATATGTTTTTTCATTCAAGTTGGAAATTAGCCTCTACAACTAAGATTATAAGAGCATTTATTTTCAACAAATGGAGAAGGTCAGTATTTTATTAATCGTTAAACTGTTAAAATTGGAGTAGCAACCTCCAAGAATGTGAAATATGAATGTTCAATACCCTCATTACATTCAGTTTGTAAAAGCATTTGTATAATCAATGTCTGGCACGACAGACCTGATTCCGAATCTTTAGAGATTTGATTTGACTGTTTCCTATCGAAAGGAGCCAGTTGAGGTGGTTCGGGCACCTAGTTAGGATGCCACCTGGGCGCCTCCCTAGGGAGGTGTTCCAGGCACGTCCAGCTGGGAAGAGACCGAGGGGTAGACCTAGGACCAGGTGGAGGGATTATATCTCTTCGCTGGCCTGGGAGCGCCTTGGGATCCCCCAGTCAGAGCTGGTTGATGTGGCCAGGGAAAGGAACGTTTGGGGCTCTCTGCTGGAACTGCTACCTCCGCGACCCGACCACGGGGAAGCGGGAGAAGATGGATGGATGGATGTTTCTGATGGATTTACCAAAGAATGTATCATTTTGCGTTTTCATAGATTCAAGCTTTTTTAAGGGTATTTAAAGACATGACCAAAAGTTATTTAAGTACATACCTAAGTACATACAAACACAGCAAAACCTACTTTGCAAAAATCCCATTGAGTGCAAAAGGACTAATAGCAGTGTGTTAGTGTCTGTCACTAAAAACCTTGTACTGTAGCTTCTACATTTTTAAATAATAAATACTATTTACTCAAAAAACACTCATCAAAAGTCTTACAGATGGTTTTTTTTCTGACCCTGAAAATGTTTGTGATATAAGGTTTTTACTTGTAGCAAGTTATACAAATTCAATTTATTTTTGATTAGTAGTTTTTGAGTAAACATAACTAAACTTGAAAACAGACCAAGGATTGCTGAAGTTCCACAAAGAGAGAAACGGAGCGGCTGCGGCCGACCGCTGTGCTTTCCGATGGGGAAACTGAGATTTCCTGCAGAAACAGTGACAGGATGAATCAGTCCTGATTGACATGTGAGCTGTGATTACGCTGGTCCTGGATCTGCTCTCACCACCAAACCACTGCAGCGGCTCTAACTCCCCACTTCCTGTTATTTTCACCAAATCCTGGAATATGAACTCAATTCTAATTAACTCTACGTATAAAGTGTCACAAACTCACAGCATGGGACCCGTAGACTGCAGTGGTAATAGTATATAAACAATAGAGTATTGACAAACTCTATTTTGGCATTTGTTTTTATACTAAAGTATCAGATAAGTGAGTTTACTTCATCAGGACAACTTACAGTGTTAAACATAAAATAAGAAATCAATTAGTCTCACATTATATAGTTAACTTTAACCATCTGCAGTGGTGGAGGTAAATTAGCATATATGGCAAAATAATAAATACAAAGATGGAGTTTAACTATTTTACTCTACATTAGAATTTGCTTTAATTTAGTTTGAGATTTTAGATTGAAATGTTGTATATAAACAAACAAAACATGAAGCATCTTAATAGATTAAATCACACAACATCACAAAAAGTAGCAACAAATATTAAATTCAAACAACTTTAACTTTGAATTGAAGCCTCACGTTAATGCATCAATAACAACAATCAAAAAATAAGCAGAATTCGTACTTTTACTTCTAGTATATTGTGGTATTGAAGTATTTTCTTGCATGCAGGACTTGCACATGGACTGCAGTACTCGTTTTAAATAAGTGAAATATCTGAGAACTTCACCGCCCATCCCCGTCTGTGACACAAATCTAGTCGGACTAAGTGCTAGAATTATTTGCAAATATTTTCTGACCTGTGCTTGTAAAGTCTCCCTGTTCCTCCCAGTGGAAACACAAAATCTCCCGGTGGTTTAGGAGCAGTGCGGGTTAATCGGAGTCTCCCGAGGGAGTCAACATCACAGGGAGGCGCATAAACATTTTAGAGATTGACCTTTAACCTATAAGGCACTAAAGAAAAAAGTCTGGTAGGGGTTACACGTCCAAAACCATTACACATCACAAGCAATTTCCCTCAGACATTCAGACAGGTAAATTGTATGCATGCGTGGCACAGGCCTTTACAGAAAGTCACATTGTCTGGCCGTTTGAAACCAAAAGTAACTCAAAGTAAAACAGGTAGATGTCTTCTCTGTTTTTCCAACCACAACATATATATTGTGAAATGCACATGTCATAACCCTGCATGCAAACACAAATCTACACACACTCGAGGCCCGTCTCAGAATCAGTCTACGTCTGACAACATCAGTGCAACCTGATCCGGGTTAATAAAGCTTTACCTGCATTTACTGCTCCGTTAAAACGCCCTCTTGTTGTTCTACCAATTCACCACACTGTCATTGCACTGAGGCGGCATATGGTCCTCATCTAGTGGCCAGTGCAAGATAAAAGCCAACAGGCAGTGAGTGTGCAACGCAGGGGAGAAGTGTGTGTGCTCATATACGTGACTATTGTGTGTATGTGCATGTATGTAAGCATTTTAGGGTAAATTGGACTCAACATGACTCAGGGGATGGTTAGGAAAACGGCATGATGTCACCGTTATTACACTGTAAACGCCGTTGATTTGGCTTTGAGGATTTGTGCAGGCGGCCGCCTCCGACATGTGCGCCGAGGCTGGTTCACAGATCCCACCTCCACATCCAGGCTTTGAACTATTTACTGGGAATCAAAGTGAAGTATTAACACATCAGTCCAAATTAGTCAACCTATTAGTCACTTAGTGTGTGTTTTATTACGTTTCAAGGAATATTTGGGACATTTGCTACAACAGAGAAACAAAGTGCTGAATCAAACATCCTCCAATGTTGCTTTAAAAAGATCAATATGTTACGAGTGAATCATATATTCAGTTAGGGCGCTTAGTATTTTCTAAATGATGAATTTCAGACGATGGCTTTGGCAACACACTAAATAAACAGCTCAATAACTGGGATTACGACTGACAGGAGATTGGCTTGAGGACAACCTCACTCTGCCTCCTTCGTGCTAATGTGAGTGATTTTGCCTGCTCTGCCCAGTCAGGTTTATGAAAGTCGGACGGATTAGCGCCCAGCTGGGGCTCAGTAAACCAACACTCGGCCCTCGGACTCACACCACCAAACATGACTTCCCAAACAAATCTCGACCTCGTCCACCCCGCCTTTATTTTGGGCTTCTTTTCCTCGCTAACACGGCTCTCCAAACACAACACACACGCGCCCTGCTCCAAATTAAAAACACCGAGGCTTATTGAGCAATACTCTTCTAATGGTTTCATCCACCGATGGTTTCATCTTTGCCGAATAAACACACATGCAGCCTTAAAAGAAGGAGCCGCTCTCCTCTCTTCTTACGTAAGCTGGCAGAAAATCTCCTAAATCCCTCTCCTTTGCCGTTGTTGTGTTACGTCTCGGCTAGTGCTCTCTTTCGAAGAGCATCTGAGACCAGAGGCAATTATAACTTGAGCGGGGCCTTTTGGGCATCAGACCATTTAGCATAGAGGCTAATAAGGGTGGCTATCGAGAGACACACAGAGCTATTGGCACTGCAGCGCTGAAGGTGATTTGACGGCACTGAATCGTATCAAAGAGCTTCAAGATGTCTCCCAGGGAGAGCTCGCATTGGGATCGTTTTTCTGGAGTCAATGCGGGGAATTCGATCTCCAAGGACTCGCATCTGCTCCTGTGATATATTTTTAAATGTCCGATGTTTTTGGCAAGTCTTTAAGAGGAACTGCTTTAGAACCAGCCGTAGAAATGAAACAAGGACATAGCCTTCCTCTGTCATGTAAGAAACTTGGACGTAAATGCAAAATCCATAAAGAAAGGAAATTTCAAATACCAAAACTGGTATGCATATCTTTTTTTAAATGGCGATAAAACCTGAATTGTTAGCAGGCACAGAGATGTGGTTAAAAGTGATCTGTAAACTTGAAATATAAGGCAATGTGTTTACCTCTACAACGTCAATCTTTTGATTTAAGGTTTAGGTATGTCGAAAATGGAGAGTATCACTATTTGACAGGTGCGTTAATCTGTCAGAGGACCAGAAGGGAAACAGTTAAAAGAAAGCATTAGATTAAGATCCAGAGACAATGTGTGTGTAGGAGACAATGAGAGGAAAGGTCATAAAGAGAGAAGAAGAGGGAGAGAAGGAGAGGACAAGGCAGAAGAAAAGCAAGAAAGAGAAAAAGAGAAAGAAAGAGCAATGGAAGGTTGCTGCTAATTCTTCCATATCTAAGCCTCTTTGCAGAAACTCCCTTTGTCTTCCAAGTCCCAGTCATTAGAGCCTAATCCTATCAACCAGGGGCTAATCTGAGGGCAGAGGGTTCAGCCCCCTCAGCTCCACAGGCCAACACACACACACACACACACACACACACACACACACAACCAGGTACACACATAAATGCATAAGACATGTAAACACGCAAAGAAAAACGTGAAAGTTTGGCACAGTCATGCACTCGAACATCTGGACAAAATGCAAAGACGTTTGAACATGCATACACACACACACACACACACACACACACACACACACACACACACACACACACACACACACACACACACACACACACACACACACACACACACACACACACACACACACACACACACACACACACACACACACACACACACACACACACACACACACACACACACACACACACACACACACACACAAATTGTTATAAGATGCATTCTATAATATGACTTCAAACAGAACTAGTATACACAACATCGACAATATTTCTCCAAAAGTGAACTTTCTGAGCAAACTTTTAAGGTTTGTTGTGTCTGGGTGGATCAGAGACCTGCGTACGTGCCGGTGTGTGTGTGTGTGTGTGTGTGTGTGTGTGTGTGTGTGTGTGTGTGTGTGTGTGTGTGTGTGTGTGTGTGTGTGTGTGTGTGTGTGTGTGTGTGTGTGTGTGTGTGTGTGTGTGTGTGTGTGTGTGTGTGTTGGGAGGTGGGGGGCATCAGTTTCCCACACATTCCAGCAGAGCCTCTCCCCCCTGCCATCATCATTCTCCTCTTTATTTCAGCGCTGACTATGCCCGAGATTAGTTATTGATCAACGGGGATATAAATTATTCTAAAGTGAAAGCCCAACAACACAGTCATTATAGATCGACTATTGACCAGCTCCGATACATCATTCCATTTCCGCTGCACTGCACCCTGCCACCGGCCGGAGAAATGCTCAAATAATGAGATGGGGGATTTTTATGAATCGGGCACACTCTGCTTGACCTTTTCTGGGGGAGAGGTAGATAGATGATATCCGCATCGTGTTCTCGAATGCGATGCCATTTGGAGAGTTTGGCCAGAATGACCTGGGAAATTAAGACACAGACAGATTTGATGGAGATGAATAGCCGCCATGAGAGGTAGCCTGGAGTTACTTCTCGGTGTCAAGTGAAGGATCAAATATGAAGAGTCTCTATAAAATTAATTATCAGCCTTGTGGAAGCTACTTGGCTTCAGTTACAAAATGAATGACAGCAGAAAATGGATATAATGAGATCAGTCTCGTCTTTGGTTGACATACCAAAGTGTAAAACAAAGATAAAATGAACCTGGTGACCTTATTAAAGGCATTAGATGATGGCTTTCAGGTGATATTTAAAGATCAAATGGGTTTGTATAACTCCTTCCAATGAGACAACATATTACTATACCTGTGTTGTAGTCTAGAACTATCTAAGGGCAATGCTTTTTACTTGGTGGCACTTAAGGATTATTTTAAATATTTACTTTGACCTTTTTTTCCCATGAATTGATCAATGGCTCGGTCATCAAATGTTATAGAGCTATTGTGAAAAAGTCCAAAGTAATTATGCTTTTAAATCGCTTGTTTTATTGTGCGTCGCAAAAATGTAGCGTTGTCTACACCGTTAATCTCACGTGAACTGTATACACATGGCTAAAATAATAACCAGTTGGTTTATTTAACCATACAGGCTGCCATGTTTAAGTCCAAAACGTTGTTGTTACCTCAATCAACCCTGACCTCTTCCATCTATGGACTTATTGCTCTATAGTAACTGGATTTCCTTAATACTACTATATTTCTTAACTTCCCATTGACGACAGTCTGGTTCCTAAAGCCACTTAAACGTAAACATTTAGGGACAGTTGTTGAAACGACCAATGCAATCGTTTTTTGCTTTCATTACATGGGGCTGTTCAGTGTAAGCTGCATCTCGCCTCGTGTTGCTTCGAGGTTTGATCACAGTTTCGTCGAGTTATTGCTTTGTGCAGAGTTGTGAGCAGGCGGAGATGGGGCTTGTACAAATGGGGGTATTTATCCATGGAGGTGTCAGAGAGTTTAGTAAAGTGTAAAATACTTAAAGCATCAGGGCAACACAATCCCTTGCTGGTCACAGTATAAATCACCATATATTCTTATTGGCCTAAGCCCTTGTTATGAGTAAATACATCCACAGGCAAGAGAGGCTGGCAAGGTTCACAGGAGATTCATCCAGCAATGGCAGAGGGGAAATCAGTGTGTGTGTGTGTGTGTGTGTGTGTGTGTGTGTGTGTGTGTGTGTGTGTGTGTGTGTGTGTGTGTGTGTGTGTGTGTGTGTGTGTGTGTGTGTGTCACATACTGCTTAGGGAGGCTAAGGAGAGGATAAGGAGATCAGCAGAGGGGGAATATCACGCCTCTTAAGCATGTATACACTTTCTAACTTTCACTTTTTCACCCAAAACCTAGATAAATCCCAACTCATCTGAGCATAGCCTCCCCTCACCCCGATGTATTTTTCCTTTAGATAATCAAACTTCCCTTATTGGCACAGCCATAACACCCGAAGCCTGACAGATTTAAAAGTAAACCAAACAACAGCGTCTTATTTCCAATCAGTGATGCCTGGTTCTTACTCACTGTGTTGGAACAAGCTTGCTGTATATTAACCAAAAGCACACAAAATCAAGTCATTTTCCATCCCAGGCCCAAATTATTTATTGCTTTCAGTTCCTTGTCTATTTAATGGATGAATTGGGTTAACGGACAGAAGAGGGAGGGGGAGGGAGAGAGAGAGGGAAAAAAAACAGTTTCATATTTCTGTAAGCCTCAAACTTTTGGCAAACAGAAGAAAAGAGAACTTGGCCCTAATTCCATCTCACGCTGGCGTTTGTGCATTCTAAGTTCTCGGGGGCTGCTCTGGCGGAGGGCCTGAGCCCGTAAATTGGATATTAGGGGCCGATATAAAGGAGCCTGTGTGTGCTCCCGTCCCGGGGAATTATTGCCTGCAATATCCCTACGTCTGCGTCTGGGGCTTCCGAAGCCAGGCCAGATAGATCCTCATCTCATAAGGGGGCCAAGACTATATCCATCGCTCCTTAACTTTTATGAAGCTCCCAAGCTCTACAATGGGATTTGCTAGGGTGTCTTTTCCCCTTATCCAAGCAGTAGGGGTGGGGGGGGGTGACAATGCAGATATAGCTGCATTCTTCCAGCTCCAAAAGCTCCGACTTCCTATTTGAATACAAGCATTCCAAATTGTAAAGTGGCATTCTTCTTTTCCTCTGTGAAGCCAGCTCCGTGGCGAGATTTCTTTCGGTTTTTGAAATGCTTCCCCCCCCCCCTCACTTACCACTCTTTCCTTCCTGACTCTCACTCTCACTCTCTGTCTCTGTTTATTCCTTTCTTGCATATTTGTCCTGTTGTTTACTCTCACTCTCCACCTTCCCTTGATTAACTCTCCTTCCCTCGGCTTTTCTTAAGTCTTGTTCTCTCTTACGAAGGGCTTCAGTGACTGCCCCCCCCCCCCCCCCGCCCCCTATCCTCCTCCTCTTCTCTCGCCATGCCCTTGTGCCCCCCCACCTCCTTCTTCCCTTGGGTAATCCTAAGAAGGGGCAGCACCATCAGAGGGTGTGAAATTAAATACATTACAGCATTGCGGATTAAAGTGTTTCATAGGCAGTTGCTCATCCACATCAAACTTTAGCTTTTTAAAGCCTAACATTTGATCTAGGTTAGAAAGCGAGGCCGGAGGAAGGGATTGGGACACTTGTGGGCCCCAGAGAGCAGAGAGAGCCGGACTCAGTAGAGGAGAGGATGCTGAGTAGATGCACACAGAGGGAAAGTAGACGAAAGCTCGAAATAATGTTCTGTTACTGGTGCAGGGAGAAAGAAATAACACTTGGAGTTGGACTTCAAATGTACAGCATGTGGAAGTGCCAGCTAGCAGGAAAATAAAGCAGTCGTGTGTTCTGTTTCACAAGGCGTATATATGAGGATAGCGTAATCTGGGAATTAAAGTGTCTGCACACAGGGCTGTTTTTAACGCAGGTATTTCAAAAGTAATAAATGTTAATGTGCCATTTCCCAGTTAATGAGAATTACTCACATCATCCATCACATCATCACAATGTGGGCCACACATGGCTGCCATCTCACACTGGACCTCAGATACACGGCTGGGCTCTGTGAGAAGTTCTGTCCTTAAACTTGGAGCGTATAGAAGCAGAGACGCTGATGAAGTGAAGCCTCACAATGGTCGAGCTGTTTAAAGGCCAATTGCAGAAGGTTGTGGCGGTACAGTAATACAGTAGCTCACATGTGTAAATGTGTTATAACCATGCACAGTCATGGACAATTGAAATTCAAATAGTTGAAATGACGTTTTTACGAAAAGCCGACTTGTGTTGTGCATATGTGTATTAAGAAGTAACATGACAAACTGTTATCAAGATTCTGATTGGGTTTGACAAAAACATACAAAATTAAATGATTAGGTATTTATCTATTGTATTGCCGAACTATATTCATAAGCAATAAGATGTTTAAGTTGTTCATGAAGCAAAAGTCATTGGTTTCCAGCTTCAAAATGAATGAGAATGTGGTTTTTAATTGATTTAAGATCAGTGTAAATGAAATATCATTAGTTGTAGTTGCACAAAACAAACACATGAAAGATATTAAATACAACACAGCTTCTTCTGCTGTCTGCGCTGGGTACCTGACCAGATGGACGTCCATGAAGCCTTCGCTGTGATGAGGTCAGATGTGACGGGAAGTCGGTCCAGCTGGGATCGGTCCTTCTCTCTCTTTCTCCTTATTCTTCTCCCCTATTCTAATGAGTCTCCGGGGACGTCGGCTCTCACTTAATCCACTCATCTATTTAGACTTCCTCCGCTGGAGAACAGTAACCTCAGAACTCCGGTAAAGGTCATGTTCTGTCAGCTTTGTTCAATGACATCTATTGATGCGGCTCCCTTGTACAAAACCCTGAGTTTGGGTTACACAGCATCGGAGGGGTGAAAAGAGATATTCCACAGAGACAAGACTCTAACATCAAAGGCGTCAAAATAGAGAAAAATGTGACATTAAATAAGCATTAGAAGAAGCTGAGAAGGAGAAGGAACAGATGGAGTCTAAAGATTATATTCTTATAACTTTTTTATTTATCCTGGGTTAGTCAAGCGAGCGGAGAAAACTTTTTTCGAGACAGGCACGGCATAGAAACCGACGGCAGCTGTCCTAAAGACTTAACACAACAACTACTTAAAGATCTGACAGACACAACAGGAACATCTGTTGCTGTCTAGACATAGCAACTTATCAAGAAAGCCTGAAAGCAGGAAAAGGCTGCAGCGAGTTCTCTAAGAATGAAAGTAGACATATTTTGATGTGCTTTATTACAGAGCTGTTGGCAGCACACGCAGTAACACAGTACAGTATGCAAGGCTTCAATCCAGTTTTTTTTTAAAAAGTAATTTTATGAAGTACCTAATTTTATCGGTTCATTCCGAAATGAGAATCTCACAAAACCCCAAACTGCCTTTTATTGTAGTTGCACAACAATGCCAGCTAACTGAGGTTAATTGAGGTGACTTCAGCTAAAAGTCAGAGTTTTCCTGAACAGAGACTAACGACTTGGCACATTCAGACCAGCTTTTCTCAGCTTGAGAAAAACAACCCTCTCGTTAATGTGAATGGCGGCAGTCCATCAGTGCAGTTGCCAATACAGAAGGCTCCGACAAAACAACGCAGGGTCGTTCGGCAAGGCGCTCAATGGCCAATCACATACGTCAAAGGGAACATTCCTGGTGGATTATTTTGTAACATGAACGCAGTATTTCTACTGTGCTGCCATGATCACTTTCCAGAGTTTTAAAGTCCTGTCTGTTAGAATTAAAAACAGTTGTTCAATGTTTTGGTATCTGAGAGGCCTTTAAATGCATCATTATGTTACTCCAACTGGACTCAAGACTTCCTGTCTCACCAGAACTCAAACAACATGCCGTCACAAATGTTACCCCCTGCATTGTTTTAAACTCAAAGCTGTTTATGGTCTAAATCTGCACTAAAGGGGTCAGTATGCTTCAATAGTAGTGCTGGTCATTTGGCCGAATGATGTCTGAAAACCCATACTCCCTTTACGGGTTCAGAATTGGGTGCGGCTGCATTTGTCGATTTCTTTTTACCACTTCCCAGAATGGACAATCTGAATTTGCAGCCAGCGATTGGCAAGCTTTCACTGGATGAAGAAGCGAGCTATATGCACATATGCTTTGTTCGCTAAAGCTTTCTTTACATGACGAGTTGTAATTGTTCTACAACCAGGTTCAACACTATGACTTCCAACAGTGCAAAAGAAAGCACAATTGTAACATTAGTGTGTCTAGCTGCTCTCAACCAGACTTTGAGTTTGGCCATCAGCACATACTCAAGTCTGCCTTCCCATCCATCTTCAAGTACAGTTTACTTTGTTTCACTTTTACAAATACCATCACATGTTTGATATGTAAATCCACCTCACACCCATATTATTTTTAATATGGTTCCGTTTCCTAGTCTTATGTATGTTGGAAGCAAGCTTTCTACTGGATGCCAAAGATGGGGCTATCCATGATTGACAGATGTGTTTAATCCTCTATCAATGTTTGAGTCCTCTTGAAATTGTTGCATCTGGTTGATTGTGTTACTGGGAACAGAATCATCTTAGGTATAAATTATTGATTGAAGGATATCAGGTTTTCCTATATCGGGTTTATAATGAATGTTAAATATCCTCCATGTGATCTTTGATAAATTGAGAAGGGAAGTAAATAGCACCCAAAATGGAAGCGATGCAACAAATGACATGCTCGGTTCCCAATAAAGCAAACCTGACACATGTCTTAACATCTCCTATGCATGAAAGCTGGCTAGGCCTTTGTGTGCAGGCTGACTGAAACATCTAGGTTGATGCTCCTGTCATCCTACATCCACTGTACGAACAAGCTTTCGCCAGCGACAAGTCAATCATCCTCAACCCTCCTCCGGTAAACAAGCAGCGCTGAAAGAGACGCCACGTGCGAGCCAGCCGCCACGCCAGGACACTCGCTGACAATAAAACCAAGGGAAAAACAGATTAATAAAGGAGAGAAAGGGGAGAAAAATACAGATGAACACAAGCAGAAAAGGAGAGCAGTCGGAGGTGCTTGGAGGGGAGGCTTGAGGGGGGTTAAGAACGTTTGCTGGCTGTGTCTCTTTGGTGAAGTCTAAATGAGAGTTTATAATATGAGCCCTTCATAGGATTGATCCAGAACATTCCCCCCTTCACTGGGCTTTTCTTCCTGCTCAAATTGAGGGATTACCCCAGGAGGAAGTGCTTTGATTAGGCACAATAGCCATCTATCCTCTGTTGATTTGTGGGATTGAGGAGGCAAATCCCTGACAAAAAGCTGATACAGAGAGTGAGGGCTGCTGGATGATGCCTGGCTGAGGGGGGGGGGGGGTAGTTCTATAGAAAAACAGCGAGGGATGGCCTCTTCCAAAAAAAAAAAAAACGTTGGCAAACGGTGAAAATGGAAGAATCAAGGTTGGGTCGGAGGTCGCGTGTGAAGGAGGGGGAGGGGTGTCTTGGGAAGTTCATGGCAAAGGAAGAGGAGACAGTGCAAAAAAAATCAAATAGAGATGCAGATTGTTAGACAGCTGCTTCTTGTGAGGCTTTTACATTATGTCTGTGAAGAGGCAACGTAAAGAGTTAAAGGACATTGCGGGAAACATCAAGGTTTGATGACTGAATCCAAGAATCATATTGAGAATATTTTTGCATTTCTGCTCGAGACAACTGCTCACTTGTGTCTTCTTTGATGACTTTTACAGCTGTCAAAACGATCAGGATGCCCATTGGAAACTACAAGGAAGTCTTTTCATTGACATAAACCCACATTTGAAGTATTTTCTCATCTCCTCCTTAACCCTTAGAGGCCCTTAGAGTGACTGGACCCTACAGTCTTCCATATGTGGTTCAAAAGGGACCCTTATTAGAATAATATGTGTTTTTATACAATTTTTGTCATTTTCGTTAAGAAAAATCACTTGTCTAATATTTTGTATTATATTTTGGTTCACACTAGAAATATTTTATATTTAATTTTTCACTATTTATAATTTTAGACATTTTTTTTACATTTTGCAAAAAAACGTTTTGAACATATCGATGCAAAGATCTCCGCTATTCTGAGACCCTCACAGTATTCCAGTCCCTTTTCAAAACTCATCTCCTCTCCTCTTGTCCACTCATAGCCCACTTCCCAACAATCCATGCCGGTTGATCAAGTTTGATAGTCCTATACCCCCCACCCTAACCTTCCCTTATATTATAAAGCGATGTTGAGTCCTTGAAAAGCCCTATACAAATATAATGTATTATAATTATTATTATTATTATACTGACAGGTATCAGAGAGGTGTCACTTGTGATGTCGTCTGTGTGGTCCACAGTGAATGTATTCCTGCCAGCAACAGGTGATAAGAATCAAAGGTTCCCATTGGATTCCATAGAAAATGCATGCGGGTCATTTTTGACCCACTTATGGAAGCTTGGGGTAGAAATACAAAAACTACAATTTCTTAAAATGTAAATTAAAAATTTGAATGGCATGATATCCAAAACATGTTTTTTGAGGAATAGCTGGAATATGAAATGATGAACATTTTTTTTTTTTTCTTACTTCAAGAAAACCGACTCACCGGGTCAAAAAAGACTCACTTATGCATCTAAGGGTTAAGATGAACCACATAGCAGTATAACGCAAGTAAAACCCAATACAAGCGAATTGGTTCCCAACGTTTAGGATACAGAGGGGTGTGAACAGGTTGATGTTACCCAAGGGTCATGAAACTCTCTCTACACACAAAATCAAGCACTGCCCTTGTGTTTTTTTGTTGTTAGGGTTAGTGGCAGTGAGTTAAACAAGAGGATCAGCTTCTTTTGCAAAACAGTTACTGCTAGTCTTTCCATTTTAAGCCTCTAATCTGCTCTCTCTTTCACCCCTCTGGTTACTGTTGCAAGAGACCACGGTCGGACCCTCAGCCTGTCGGGAAAGCCCTGTTATCCCAAATGAATCCAGATCTCCTCTAAACACTGCAGTTATCCAGTTTCCGTGGGGACCTGGAGCTACAAGGCACAGACAAACGTGGGCTGGGCGGGGGATTTTTGTCGGATTTACACATATATAACATTTCAGGGTTTGAAACTAAGTTCCCCCTCCCCGAGGTCAGAGCCAAGGCAAAAAGGGGGCCGTCAGTTTCGCCAGCACGAGCTGCCAGTGACACCCAACGGTGCAGCAAAGGCCACACGTAATACGGAATAAAGGGACACGAATTATTGACAAAGTGGGCATGTTGTACCTGTTTGAGGCTAGAAGCGCAACTACGGTGAGCTGAAAGGGGCAACACTTCAAAGGAGGAGGGGGTCTCATTTAAATTCTTCAGTCCAGTCCCTGGGATTTGGTTTAATGAGCTGAGAAGCAGGGGCAGACAGCTGACTCCTGACTGTGTGTGCACGCCTGTGTGTGTGTGTGTGTGTGTGTGTGTGTGTGTGCGTGTATACACACATGTTAGAGGAGTTTTCCCACCACTAAGTCCCTATGTGCACGTATGCATGGTAGGTTGCCAGACTACTGTGGCCGTGCACTGTGACACACACACACTTTCTCTTTTCTCTGAAGCCTCTCCAGCACTGGAGACTCTGCACACACACACACACACACACACACACACACACACACACACACACACACACACACACACACACACACACACACACACACACACACACACACACACACACACACACACACACACACACACACACACACACACACACACACACACACACACACACACACACACACACTGTAAAGGTCCGGGGGTTTGCCAAACTGCAGCAGACTGTGTTTCTACTCAGAAGCCACAGCTCTCTGTCGCTGCTGCCACTGGAACTGGTCAAAGCTGTTTCAGCGGCTCCAGAGCTGTTGGCAGTGAATGTTGGCAGCCTTGTATCTCCTTAGTTTTTATTTCTCTTCATGCCTGGGTCTGTACGACGCGAGTGTGTTTTATTCACTCAGACAACTGGCATCCAAAGTATGGAAGTGTGAGCCCTCACACTAACCCTGGATGACTGACACGTTAGTCTGTCCTGTGCATTTAGCCTCGTGATGTCACATTGGGGACAGTCACCGCTTCTCTCCAGAGTTTAACCCTCAACCAACGCCTTTTTCTTCTCCTGTTGTTCTGTTTTTCCACAAACGTCACCAGCCTACAGGAAATGATGTTGTAGGCCCTTTGCTCTCTGGCTGAGAAGACGAACCTGGAAAAATAAGTACGACACAAGAGGGAGGCCTTTTAGGTATGAAGGTTGTTCGCTTACATCAATATACGAAGTTAAAGCTCCAATTTTGCATATTTCACTTAATCTGTGCTGGATATTAATGTTATTTAAAGCCAATTTACTATATTTAATTCATTAAATATATATTCTCAATCTGTTGACTATCGTTAAATCCTTGCATGAAGTAGCAAATATAAATGTAGATGCTTTTTTTCTCAAGTTTGAAGAAACACTGAAATTCTCTTTGTAGATTTTTGTTCCCAAGCCTGTGAATGTTCAGGCTTGTTAGGAGTGTGACACAGAGGTCCATCTCTGGCATCAGAGCCGAATATGACACTAGTGTTAATCTCCGACCCTGCAGGGGAAGCAGACATACAGAGGGATCCTATTACATCTTTCATTGGGCCCCAGCGGGCCCCATCGTGAACAGAGGGATTACTGAGGGCTCTCGCAGTCACTTAGCCATACGCTGCCCCCTAAACCAAAAAACCCACAATCCACCTCTGACATCATCAAACGGGGACAGGGCGGAGGAATGCGTGTGTCGGCGGGAAAGCAACATCGCACAAGAGCTAAACAATTAGACGTCAGATTATCGACCTGGCTCTAATAAAACAGTCAGGATTATTAATTGATAATGAACAATCAGTAGGTGACGGTGGAACGCTGCCCAGAAGTGGGCCGAGGGCCTGAGAGGAAATCTACTTTTTAAACAACTCAAGGTCAGAACAACTCTGAGAAGTATGAGTATAACAATCTGTGGGGTGATTTTATGGAATGGTTTGGAGCAGGAGTTAAAACAAAGCACAAGCATCATTCAGTTTAAAAGGATGTACAGAAACACTTTTTTGAAAAACTATGAGAATGAAGAAAAGTGATTGAAGATGAGAAATGATTGTATATGTATGTATAAATGTAAATGTATGTAGGAATAACTTGCATAGTGATTTTAAAGGACAATCATTGATAAAGTAAGGGGTGGGAATTAATAAGCATTTGCTTCCTCCTACTTCCTTTCGGACACATATGATTTATTATTATTATTATTAATATGAAGAATTTTTTGTTTTTTTGTTGAATACAGATATTACCATGAATGTGGATGAATACTGTATTTTAACAATGCGGTATTCTGTTTTTCACATTTTGTTATTTTTTAATTTGTTATTTTTTAATCTGTTCGAAATAAAGAATAAAGAAAGGGGTGGGAGTAAAGGCAAAAAAGAAACGGGTGAAAGAGTAGAATGAGAACGAGGGTGGGGAAGCGTTTGAATGGGAGTGTGCGCACGAGAGAAGGAAAGTGAGAAGGAGAAGAAAGGAAGGAGTGAGCTGTTGGCAGGAACAGCTGCTCAGACCTCAATGATCCAGATTGAGCTGGAGGTTTGTGCTGTAAGGCAGCGTGCTGGAGCCTCTGTATGCAACTCATGTTCTGTCCACTGCCAGGTAGATAGCGCAGATACAACGACAGCTCTATTGAGCGGCTCTGTTATGCACCTGTCCAGCTCAATTCTTTTTCCTGGCCTCATTCTCCTGGATTCCTCTGTGATTACCCAGCAACATGCCTCTGCGCCGTGACACCAGCCTGCAATTTACATCCAAATTAGAATCAGATGAATAAGAAACGGCTCTTTTCTTTCCTTGTCTTCTGGCCATCCTTCAGCCGTTCTCTTCCTCTCATCCTCCAGCACTGCATCTCCCCCTCCTCCCTTCCTCTCTGACCATATTGAGGCCAAGTTAGCACAAATGAGACATGACTTTCACGGAAAACGGGCTGGATGTCTCTATCAAAACATCTGAAGTGGGCGAGTGCCTCAGTTTTGGAAAGGAGTTCTGGGATAAAAAAGATTGTTCTGACTCACTCTATGGTTCCTATGAGACCAGTAAACTCAAGTGCAATAACAATGCTGATTAAACACTTTGACACTGAAATATAAAGTGCTAAAAGACAATAATCATTTCAGCTTAAGTTCAGCTTCTCTCTGGTGTTTTATTTCCTTTTTCAAATTGCTTTTGGATTGTTTTTTGACAAAGTTTCAGTAAGAAATGGACAATTATATTTATCCTAGCCCCCTCTTGTGGCAAAGTACCCAAAAGTGGTTTAAAAATCAGATTTCCACCGCCAGTGAGCCTTCTTCACGTATTGCAGACCAAACTAAAATAACTGTAATGATATCTACAACCACAGGACTATCATCTTATGTGAAAGTAATCGTTGATCAGCGCTTATTTTCCTTCTGTTGTTTTTACAGAGTAATGCGAGCAGCGTGATGGTCAGAAAATCCTAAGTTAGTCTGTCAAGAAGGATCTTTAAACATGTAAAATCCCAACACCAACCATCAGCTTGTGGCAAGTGTAGTTTGACTTTCCAATTATTCAAGTACTTTCCATGGTTCAAAGACATTACCCTTCTTGGGACTTCCCAATTGCTTCTATTAAAGCTGCATTATGAACTGTTGGGCATCCTATCACACTCTTATGTCAAATTAAAAAAAAAAGCAAAACATTTGCACTGATTTCAGCAATCAGCTTTGAGACAAGAACTGCAATGAAGATGACAGGGTATAAATTAAACAAAATAAACAAACCATTGCTTGTACAAGTTTTGACCATTACTATTCGGCGTTAGAGTCATTTTAACAAGTACATTGCTAACCACACCCTTATCACTGTCTTTGTAGCTCTGGTTTGGTCTTCACTCGTTCATTAGGAAAGTATTCTGCTATTTAATGCTCCACTATGTTCACTAGCTAGTAGTTACCTGTATCAGTCTGCCTTTGGCGCTAATGTAGTAGCTTAGAAGGGCTTCATCAAATGTTTTGCTGGAAACCGCTCTGTGAGGCATCTGGAAATGAAGCTTATGAGACCAGTGTGAGCAAACCGAAAAGGTAAAGACGAGTGTCGTAAGACAGACAAAAACAATGAGCTAAAAGACACCAAAAAGCTGCAGGTGCAGTTACATGAAGACATTACTCAAGTTGGATTAGATACAGATCCACAAATGGTGCAAACCCGCTTTTCTACCTCACTATCTAAATAGCGGTTCCCAACCTGTGCCAAATAATTTGCTAAACATTATGATTTGTGTGGAAAGATTTCATTATTAAGATTTATTTTTTATTTGAACCTCTTTTCCTTTCTCTTTCTTGATCCTCCTTAGCAACGGTCATTACAGTCCTTGACAACGGTCTGTACGACCGGATTAACAATGTGTCACATTCATCAATAAGAACTTTATTTAGCCTATGTATTGTTTATGGTTGAATGTGGGCCGCAACCGTAGCTCATGGACTAGCCCCCACCATGGCTGAAACATCTAATCTGGATCACACACATGGGGCGAAGCCTGCGAGCTAGTTCAGGCAGTCAACTCGAGCACTTATGCTGCATTCATACATAACGCCCCTTGCCACTCTGCAACCAACCAAACAGAGTCTCCTTAATATGTCGCTCTAATTAACCTGCCAGTTCTCTCTCCATGCATTGCTTGCTGCTGCTATTGCTGCAGCTACTTCCACGTCGCTGCTGCTTGCCTGCCCCGCCACCACCCCAGCTTCCACCCCAGCTTCCACCTGTAGGTTCGGGGGTTAGTTATTTGATCATCACTGATCGTGCTATGTATATCTATGGAGTGATGATGCCCGAGCCTAGTCGCCAAACTGAACTATATGCTGCTTCCAATAAACATATTAAAGAAACACGTGAGTTGTTTGACTGAAGTATGACTACATGGACCACAACTTTAAGGCACACAGCAGATGAGGGCTCTAAACCTGAAGCATCTACCCACCAGGTTGCTGCTGCAGCTTGTCTTTGGGAGCGTCTTCACAGCAACATGTTTGCTCTCCTGGCAGTGGCGGGTCTGAGGGGACACACACTGCGAGGCTGCATGGCTGCTGGGCCGGGAGATCACAGAGACAAGCATATGTTCACTGGCAGCAAAGAACCCTGGAGAATGGAGGCTGGCAACCTTTTAACCTCTACACGCTCTCACACACAGATATGTGCAATACAACTTATACATTTGCACACAAAAAACACAGATGCAAAAAATATTGAGGGATTACCATACATGCACACAAACACACACTTGTGGTTTGTTCATGCTTAAGCACAGGTGCACACAGAACACACACACACACACTCAATGCACACAGTCCAGCGAGCAATATTTTTGTATTATTCATGAGGGAGAAAATATTCAAATAATTATGAGCTTCTGCCAAACACTGCTTCTGTGGTTAATACTCTTATAGAGAGAGAGAGAGAGAGAGATAGAGATTATAACCACCAACACACTATATATTCATCTATATTACACCTAAGATTGACCAGACATTTGTTTGTTTAAATTACATTAAATGATGTCAAGACGACAACAACATTTCATATGCTGAGAAAACCATTGGCACTAAAACAAAATGAAATAGAAACAATATTAATTTGAATTATTTCTATGGCATTTCTGATTGCAAATGTCAAGTTCTTTGGAGTAAGACAACATCATAAGTACGAATACTTTATTGCTCTTTGGTAGTAAATAAAGCTGACAGGCGTTCCTGCACATGAACTCTCAGCCAGTCAACATTTCCTCCAAATTATTTTACCACTAAATAAAGTGCACAACATCCCTTCAGTAAAGCACTGTGTCTCCAAGCATCGAGGTGTCACTCAACCTCCTTCTCCACCAAACCGACTAAAACAAACTGGCTCGGCGGACCTCGTCTCTGTTCTCCTCGTGTTAGCTGTCCATCACTTAGATTGGCAGACAAGTGTCAGAGTGAGGGAATGTCGCGGGAAGCCGGGAAGAGCGAAAAGCCAGGGCGTCAATCTCAATATTTCATCTCGACCCCTGAAGAAGGGCTCGCTGGTCTCATAGTTTAAATTCTAATCGTGTTAAGCCACAGGGGCATGTCATTTAGAAATCCAGCCTCCGACTCTCAGTCCCTCTGCTTTCCTCCCTGGCCCAAACAAATTATTAGAAGATTCCATTATTTCTCCATTATGCATATGTGTTTGCGTGTGGCTGGCTGTTAGTGGCCGGGGAGAAAGAGCATGGGTAAATAGGCTTGGTTTAGCCCATCATGAGCCAATATGTCTAGCCCCCGACACAGCTGGGATCCTCAGGGGTCTTCAAATTGGTCATCATTAGAGCCATAATGCTGCTGTTTTGCTTCTGCTAATGCCTCAGCCGGGATAATCCGTGTGCAAAAAGGTTACTCCTTTCTCTGTTTTTCTCTCCTTCATTGTCTTAAGTCTCATTCACAGGGGACACGTCGCATGTGAGGACCAAAGATAATTAAGGAATTACCCTCCAACCTTTGCACTCATTGACAAAGCTTGATCGAATTTGCTGGTTGTCACTTAAGCCCTGAATACAAAACCATAAGAACGAGATTCTTTGGGGAGCTACATTTTCTGATTCAACAAACTTTGTGTTAAAAAGGCATTGAAAACATCTTGGATCTTCTGGTGGGATTGTCCAATCTGTAAATTACCTTTAATCAAGGGCTAACAATGATACAAAAAAGAGCTTTAAAAGACTCTTGTATTTGCTGTACCTTGTTGTAGAAGTGAACTCCACGAAACCATAACATAACTGTCTTTTTCGAAATACAAAGATCTGGCCTTTAGATTTTGAATATCCTGTTTGGCAACGGAACATAACATTTGTACTTGAAAATACTTTTTAAAAGATAATGTATATGTTTATTTATCATTACATGTTACTTGTTAGACGCTTTTACCCAAAGCTTCTTACATACTCAATGCTGTGGGCAATCCCCACAGGAGCAATTTGGGGTGAAGTGTCTCAGGGACACAACGACATGCTGACTGCAGTGGGGTTTGAACCTGTGCTCCCCTGATCTGTACCCCAACGCATTAGACAACTGCGCCACACGTATGTTCCACTGTGGCATGTTTTTTTATGGCTGAAGACTGGAACAAATACTTTTGTATGAACACTTTAACTTTTGTACAGGATTTCTAATTTGTACAATGTTTTTTTACACAATATTTCTTTGTGTCCCGTGTTCAACAATGGATTAATGAGACAATACTAATTATGTGATAATTAAATTAGTTGAGTCTTAGATACTTCAATTGACCTACTCTCTAAATAGGAAATACGGAAAAACAAACACACACACACACACACACACACACACACACACACCCCCACACACACCCCCACACACACACACACACACACACACACACACACACACACACACACACACACACACACACACACACACACACACACACACACACACACACACACACACACACACACACACACACACACACACACACACACACACACACACACAGACCCCCCCCTGGACATCCCTAGGTTTAATCCTTTCATTATACATGGGAGCAGAGGGAGTTTTCCACATCGTGACGATATAAAGAGAATTGTATTGCATTAGACGATAATCCATATTTCAGGGTTATTTTTGGCAATGTCAGCTGGCTGTTGTTAACGGCCTGCATATTTATAATGTCATGGTTTTATATTTTACAGCCTCAAACGGATTTCCTGCAGTTGCAGGGCCATAATCATGGTCAGTTCATAACTCACCAGGGATTATTGATGCACTTTTACATCAGCATAACATTTCCCATTTGGTGCAGCAGATGCCATTAGCCAACGCACCTTAAGAGTATCAGGGGTAAATATATCCTCAGTGTGGATGGCTGCAAGGGCAATCAAACCACTAAACTGGTAGGGTTTATTCTACCACTCAAACCACTGTACTGTACTGTAATGTACATGCATATTCATGTGTCGCACTTGTGGTAAAACAAAATAACCTCGGAACTTTATCCATCCATCTTCTCCGGCCCATCTCACGCTCCATTGTTCCCTCACTCGAGAACAAGACCCTTGTGGTAAGGACTCATTCCCTACTTGGAGTGGACAGTCCATCGGTTTCCTGCTGAGATGGTTCTCAGGAACTTCATGAAGACTTAAAACATAATAAAAACACACAGGTCAGTCAAATTATGTTCCAATTTCATTACCATTACTATGATATTCCAAGCTGTTCTCCATGGCAGGGGTTCCCAACTTTTTTCCCAAGAGACCCCCCAAATGACTCCTGTTGGAAGTGGCGGGCAGAAGAAACATTTCTATTAAAGAAATAATTATATATTTCTGTCTTTTTATGCCTTTCTTAGCTACTAACTTTAACACATTTGTATTAAAACTAATTAATCAATTATTTTTTATATTTCATTGTAATGTAGAGACAAGGCTTTTAGTGACAATCATGTATTGTGTTACAATTATATGTAAAAAAAAGTAAATAAAAAAGGCTAAATATGATATTTGGCCTCAAATCATCTGAGGCCTGGCGCCCCCCCCTGCGATCTTTGGCGCCCCCCAGGTTGGGAACCACTGCTCCATGGCATATCAAATAATTTAATTGCAATTTACCGATGCACTTGCAATTTGGGCACATTGGCCCTTGCCTTTTTAAATTGTACATCAAACAATTGACAGACAAATATCAACCTTATGTGACCCATGTTTGTATTAGAGATGAAATCATAAAAGTTTAGGGGTTTTACATACGCCTACATTTAAATTATGGAATCAGTATGGGAGATGATCCCGACCTTAAAAAGCAGATGGCTTATTTGGCCAAATGTCATGATAAGAATCTGTGTTTCACCTATCAGTAACATACTTTTATTAACGGAGAGCCTAATATATACTGTAGTGCTATTGCAAGTGCAGTCAAGGTAATCTACGGAAAGAAGTATTGATTGAGAGAATCAGGATAAAAAAGTTATATCTGTACAACCAAAACACTTTTAGCTATTATACAACACACGTCTTGTGTTTCAATTTCCTCTAGTTTGGTTATTTTAAGTGCAGTTGAAAAATACAAACTGAAAAACAAAGACACTTGAACAAAGTTTCATTTTTGGTAGAAAATTAAATTCAATATAGTGCACTAAATTATTATTTTAATTTTTTAAAGGGCCATTAGCTTTTAAATGATAATACAAATATCACTTTTTCCTTAAGATTGGAAACGTAACACATTCTGTTAATGAAAGCCCAATGAAAAAATATGTTGCGACCTCTTGTCATTATAGCCCCCATATCACGTGACCAACACGAAATTGAGTCACATTAAGCCATAAAATGCAGCGCTTGATCCAGAAATGGTCTGAACAGCTACAGCAGCACCATTCAGCTCCTTCACCTCCACACTGCTCCGTCCACACTTTCTACAATGTGAAGACGGCTGTCAGTAAATCACGTCAGAGGGGATCATTTAGTTCTAATGGCTCCACTACAACTGGACCCCCTGTCTATCTAACAACAGGCCCCTCAGCACTGCAGCCCAATGTAGCAAAATGTCACCTCTGAAAATTAGCCATCAAGCGGGGGGCAATTTTCCCCCTAGCTAAATTGCTAAATAAGTAGGGAGGCTGTAATAGGTAGCAATCTGGGGCTAATCTGATGAGATCATTTGGAAAACACTGGACTGGGGGTTGAGAGCATGGGGAGGGAAGCTGTGTGTTTGTGTGTGTGTGTATGTGTATGTGAAGTGTGTAAAAAGTCATCTGTATGGATGCATGTGTGTGTATTTACAGGTGTTCTGCCTTCTCTCTTAAAAGCATACTCTACATGCATGTACAATCTTACATCTTATGCAGTATATGTAGTGTGTGTGTGTGTGTGTGTGTGTGTGTGTGTGTGTGTGTGTGTGTGTGTGTGTGTGTGTGTGTGTGTGTGTGTGTGTGTGTGTGTGTGTGTGTGTGTGTGTGTGTGTGTGTGTGTGTGTGTGTGTGTGTGTGTGTGTGCGTGTGTGCGTGTGTGAATGTATTTGTATATGAGAGTATATCGTAACTAAACGTCATCTAAGCTGGTGTAGTGAGTATAGACACAGCTGGTGGGCCATGTGACCACAGATGTATAGCAGTATGTATTACTGTGTGTGTGTGTGTGTGTGTGTGTGTGTGTGTGTGTGTGTGTGTGTGTGTGTGTGTGTGTGTGTGTGTGTGTGTGTGTGTGTGTGTGTGTGTGTGTGTGTGTGTGTGTGTGCGTGCGTGTGTGGGGGGAGGGGACATGATGGCAGGGGTGGAGGGTGAATATTACTGTCGGCGGGCACCAGATGCCAGCTGGCAGGGGCACAAAGGGAATAGACGGGGAGTGGGTTGAACAATTACTGTTATTCATAGCTGAGCCAACAGAGAAGGTCTTCGCCATTAAGAAGCACACAGGGCCGGATTCATGCAGATACGTGTGGATTTAGAGCTATACAAACAGGAGAAAATAGCTGTCGATCTTCCCCTGGTAGCTAACACACACACTCACTGAGACCTACATGTTGTTTGCAGAAACACATGATTTATGTCTATCCCTTACACAGGAATGATAATATGTTTGTGCAAGCAATTAAACCAACAATAAGATATTGTGAGTCCTGTATAAACATTTTCATCACAAAATAATTTCAACCTATCTCCTCATGATTGGCTCGTTGTAATGATTAAGTCACAGTGAACTGAAAAAAACTTGGACAATGTATTTTTCCTTTGTTTCAATAGTTGAGTTTCTAGCCACTTTACAACCTAATTTTCTCATAACCCACTTTTTCAAAGAGCTACAGTAATTGTTATCAAGTTCAATCAGAATGGGGTCAGCACTGGAAGCCACTCGGCCCTGTGTTTATTAATTAACATTTCACAGTGAATATCTCATTACGGGAGACAAAGGTTGCTAATAGGAGGCTCGGCTAGCGAGGAAATGTAGCTGCAGCGACAAAGCCCCTCCAGTTCCAGTCTGGATGTAATCAGACGTGGAATTCAGAAGCATCTCAGATATTTCTGGACTGACTGTGCTGCACTTACATTCCTTAATAATGTAACAGTGTAGTATCCACAAAAAGTACACTAAGATTTTTTAAATGATATTTAAAGAGTTTGACTTGGGGATACATACCGTAGGTTTTTCAAGTCTTTTTAAGAATATCTGGTTCTGTGAGCTAACATCCTGGTGTTGTTTTGAGAGGCTAAAAGCTATTTGGATGGTTATATTGGTTTGTTGGTTCCACCACTTTGGACCAGATTGAAATACCTTAACAATTATTGGATTGATTGTCAATATATTATGAGTTTTCATCTAGCAACAAGGGTTGGATGGACTTCCATGCAATGTGCTGTACACATTCATAGTCTTTGTTATTCAAATAATGTTATCCCATTTAGCCAGCATCATCAGGTGGACATTTCAATTTGTCCAACATGTTGGTTCATCAAACAGTATTTTAATTGATCACACATCTTTAACTGCAAGGTGTAAAACTTATGTTTTTTGAGATGTCATTGGTGTGCAAACAGTGGGTCTAGCTGGGATTATTTAACACAAATGGAGCTCAGCTCAAAACAGGTACTGTAAAGGCTGGGAAATGCTCCTTAGAGGTTTCTCGTACTTACTGATGATACAATAAGTGAGTGCAAATTTAGTTTTTTCTTTTCTATTTCAACACGCATTCAGACAGAAGTTTGATGAATCATTACGCCTGCAGTACCTACCTTTCCCTATAATATCCTTCTCATGATGAGGTCATAATTGAAGCATTATTTATAGGGAATAAGAACACATGCCAAAGCAAAGTGCTGATGCAGAGCCTGTGGTGACCTTGTGAATACTGGTCACCAAAGTTTAAGGTTAGATGGCATTTGAGCTGCTCTTCAGGTTGCACCATGAAATCACCAAACTGATGAGGGGAAAGAAGATTTAAAGCAAAAAGCTGGATATGGTAGCTTTAAATCCAAAACATATCCACATCTGGATCCCTTAAAGCCCCTGTCACACTGTCCCGAAATTGACACCCGATGGACACACGATTAAGGAAATGTTCAAATTCGGCTCTGATCATAACAACATCGGGCCATTCTTGAGGGCATCTTAAGCCATCGTATGACCGCCGGTGGAGTTTCTCAGGCTCCGGCAGCAACTTTGTGAGCGGCAACTTCGTAAGGCACTGGTGAGGGCATCTTGTCAAATCGTGAGGGCATCTTGTTATCATCGGTGCCATCGGGCATTCGCCCTCACTCTGATCGGGGCGAATGCTCGATGGCACCGATGATAACACGATGCTCTCACGATGGCCTTTCGAAGGCCAAAATTGACACACGAATTCAACACGAAAATGAACCGTCACAAGGTCCTTCGGCAATTTTTTGGCATGCCAAAGATTTCGCCACCGCTCATGAAGTTGTTGCCGAGAGCCATAAGAAACTCCACCGGCGGTCATACGAAGGCTTAAGATGCCCTCACGAATGTCCCGATGTTGTTACGATCAGAGCTGAATTTGAACATTTCCTTTATCGTGTGTCCATCGGGTTGTTTTATTGCACAACAAAATCATGTAAACATATTATGTAAATAACCCAATTTGTGTTCTGTGAAACTGAAAAGTATATAATATATTATTTTGAAGGCGAGTTGACAGGAGGTTGTTGTTGCTATGGAAACAACATGAAGGAGAAAACTTAATATCTTCTACATATAAAGACGGAGAAAGTAAAGAACAAAGTCTGAACATATCAGTACATTATCATAATACTTTAACATAATCGTTTTTGTTACTTTCGTTGCAGTTGTATGTCTTAAACGTAATGTAAATGTTGCCTTCGTGTGTCGTTCGAGGCCATCTTCGTGCGAAATTCACAATTCCATATTCGTGTGTCCATCGGGTGTCAATTTCGGGACAGTGTGACAGGAGCCTAACATACAGGACTAAGTCAGTGATTGTCGTACTCTCTTAATGGACTTCATCATCACTGCACTTTACTTTTAAATGGAAGCTATACGTGATAATAATGAAAAGGATATCAGAGATTGCTGTTACGACTCCTTTAAATGAAGTTTGGGAGTGATTTGAAACACTGTAAAATACTAGTATTCAGACAGGTAAGAAAAAAGAAATCTGACACGGTGTGATTAAAACCGACATTAGGCAGAAACCAAGCCAGACCTCATGTGCTTCCGATACGGTGAAATACCATTTAGTCACGTTTTACCCCCTACCTGGAACAGGGAAATGACTGTCAGGCTGACTTTTCTTTAGCGTTATCTCTCTGCCTCTTTCATATGACTAGCGAAAAAGAGACTGTGCGTTCGGATGACTGCCTCTATTGGAAAAGCACCTTCTTTGATCTGGCATAGGTCAAAGCTGGACCTGAGAGGCCTCATCTCCCTCGATAACAAGACAAAGAGGGTAAATGTGTTGATAGTGGCAGACGGTGCAGGAATTCTGGGCAAATGTGTCAAATTAGTTCTCACGTCTGGGCCTCATTCCTCTCCACCTTGCTGTGATCTCTTGCTCCCTTCTCTCCGCTGCTCTTTACACCCCAGTCAGTCTATCCACCAATCCTCCCACACACGGCGCTCCATTCCTCCTGTGACCCTGTCCCTTGTCTCTCTCTCCTCCTATACAGCCATATAGATACATACAACGATGAGATGAAATGATAAAAGTGCGGATACAGGTACAAGCTCATCTGTTGCTCATAGATCTACACCGAAGGGCCGTTCCGGGATAGAGGTAGATCTTAATCCGAACATTTATTTGATTTGATTCACATATTTGAGTCTCTTTACGAGGTCTTTCCAGTAGTTAAGAAGGTAGGAGCATTGTTTAGCTCATCGCAGTAATAGCCTGAATGTCGGTATACAGCAGGTGCATTCAACTTGTTTAAAAGGAAACATATTGTGCTTTGCTTCTGTTGCAGGCACTACAAGGTTCATCTCTGGCTTAAATATTATGAGACTTCATCTGATGCTTAATCTACAACATCATATTTTCTCTTTTCCTTGAATATTTGAAAATAACAAACGGCCTACCCTATATAAAACGAAATGGGCTTGTTTACAACTTCTTTGCTTTTCTCAGATTGTCTTTTGAGGTAGAGTAATTTTGCCTGCATTCAATTTCAGTTTTCCACTAGTAAGGTGCCAAGAAACACGATAAGAATACTTCTAGCAAGTAAACAACGCAGTATTTCAGACCTTAAAGGTGGGGTAGGTAATTCACTTCAGAAACACTTGTTGTTATATTCCATTGAATGCTCTTAACATCCCGATAGCAATGAAAACATTAAATGCTTTGACAATAAATACATTAAAAAAATGTCATCTGTGGAAGCCGTGGCGCTGTAAAAAGCACGACCAATCATCTGAGCCGGCCCGGCTAAAGTAACTGGATGGCCTACCTGCCTGTCAGCCTTCCATCTGTGCACAAACTTATCTCGTGCCCTCATTGGTCATGTGCGCGTTCGTGTGTGTTGGAGGAGGGGCTCTGTAAGGAAGTCTGAAGGAAGGGGCAGATTTTTCCCGGTTGTGTACTTTCAAATTCCAGCGCACTCGAGCTGGTTTCTCCATTCTTACCTACCCTACCTTTAAGGAAAGGTTCATTTAAACATTTCCTTCTCGTGATACGAAACAACTTGATTTGCGATTGGGGCTCATTCACAATAAATCCAAAGATATTAAAGGAACTATTTTTCTCGCAATGTAACACGTGCTGAAGCTCAGAGGGGGAATCAAATGATACCAGATGCTTTCAGTAGGGTAGCCTACAGTGTACAGTAAGTGTCTGTATGCGTACATTTGTTCTCTTGGAGGGAAAAAAAAGATAGTCAGGACAGTGAATAAAAGTAAACACAAGAGGGGATTCACAAGAGTGTGATGGTGTGTATGACCTAAGGATATTCTCCCATGTGTCGTCCCAAGTTCCTGAGTTTGCCTCCGATGCATTCTCCTCCAAAGGCCCCTTTATAAAGCACAGGCTTACAGCTTTTTATATGATACCGTATAAAAACCTCTCAGTAATGCGCTCTGTGCTTGGAGCGAAACCCCTGAGCAAGGTTATAGTGCTAACATGTACTGTATGCTTTATTTATGCATGAGCCACCCTTCTCCTTTCCGGGGAATTCTGATTCTTTTCCCGTGATAAAAGTTGCATGGCCTTACCCACTCCAAAGGGAGTAAATGATTTAACACCGAGGCTTACGGTATGGTAAGTAAGCAACTAATGTTAATTCAGCCTTTTTTCTGATAGGGTATCAAGTGAGGGGCATTGCTACATTTACCCTCGTGTCCCCTTTAAACATGAGGAGAGGCTATACCAGGGGAAGAGAGAGGGAGCCCTGCGTGTCATGCTACATATCACCACATGCATTAAAAACTTAGATTTGAAGTTGTTGGGTCAGCTTTTCTAGCATTGAGGAAACTTTAAATGGTTAACCCATCTAATATTTCCTTTTAGATATATTTTATAAGGCACAAACTAAATGTTGGGTCAGCAAATTTAGAAGAAAAGCAAAAAAAATAAAGGACATTTGCTTTCAAACCATGTTTCTCTGTTTATTCTTGAATGTGTGCAGTATGTCTACACTCATGCTTTATACTTCAAATCAAACATTTTAACCAGACAATGCTAATGTGTTTATGAGCTAACGCATCCTCCCCTGATCAGGTTTGAGGCCATGTGTGCTACTTAAGCCCCCCTCCCTCACCGCATCAGAGAGCCTCAAAAATTCAAATCAACATTAAAATAGTTTTATGTGTAAGTAAGATTCAGTGAACTCCATTATTTTCCCCACTATTTGCTTGAATAATTCAGGGAAGATAGCTGAATTATGGATAAAGTGTACAGTTTGAAGAAGGGGTTCATGTGCAGCCTGCAGCTATAGCCTGGCTTTAATGATGTCTGGAGATGGTGGACGGGCGGAGGGAGAAGTCGTTAGCTACACAGTCATTTTCTCAAGGATTAAAAAACACGCTCTTAAAGCAGCAGGCTGGACCAGAGAATTGGAAGGCACCAGAACGAATGAAAATGTGAAATTCTGCAACATTTGGAGAATTTCCTAAATCGTATTATCATCAGGAGGAATGTGGTATGAGATCATTTTTAATCTGAAAAATGGTTCTTGATTTGGGGGCTGTCATATCGTGTGTTTGTCTGCTTTAGATAAGACAAATAATCATATAAGTGAATATTAAAAAGACAACCATTCAAATTCAATTGTGTTTAAATAAAAATGAGTGTTTATTTATTTAGTATTAATAATAATTATTACCCTTGTTGTTTTTCTCTCAAACAAAATCAACTATGTGCAACATCACATAACAACTCAGAGAGAAAGCTTAAAGGTAGGGTAGGTAAGAATGGAGAAACCAGCTCGAGTGCGCTACAATTTGAAAATACCCAACCGACTTCCTTACAGAGCCCCTCCTCCAACACACACGAACGCGCACATGACCAATGAGGGCACGAGATAAGTTTGTGCACAGATGGAAGGCTGACAGGCAGGTAGGCCATCCAGTTATTTTAGCCGGGCCGGCTCAGATGATTGGTCGTGCTTTTTACAGCGCCACGGCTTCCACAGATGACATTTTTTGTATGTATTTATTGTCAAAGCATTTAATGTATTCATTTATCGGGATGTTAAGAGCATTCCATGGAATATAACAACAAGTGTTTCTGAAGTGAATTACCTACCCCACCTTTAACCAAAATGTTGTTAAAAATCTAATTTTGGAAATAAATATGTATAACAAAATAAAACACAAAATAAAAATGTAAAATGCAGGAGCTTGAGTCAAGGCAAAAAGCCAGAAACCTTGCCTTTTGTATAAATTAAATGTATATGGACATCAGGGCTTAGCTACTCGTACGGTAAAGCCACAGTCTCTAGTTTTCTCCGACTCACCACAACCCTATTTTAATGTCTGGAATCCTAAACTGGCACAGCGAGGATTTATACTATTAGCCTGTGGCAATGACATCCAAAAACACACACTTACCCGCTCACACACATAAACACCCTTCAACAGCCAGCAGGGAGTCTTCCTGTTCCTACTCACTCCAACAGGGAAGCCAAGCACAGACTACTCCTAATTACCCACCTTCCTCTAATTATCCAATCATAAAGCCATTAGCAGTCTCACACCATATTAACATGGTCCCGCCTACATGCCAATTTGTGCAGTGCCAAGATGTAACTAAAAGGGATTTTTCAGTATGTAACCTTACCAAGTGCCGTATCATGTAGGGCAAGAATGTGCTTTTTCGGGTGCTCAACAAACAAATAATTTCCAAACAGGATTTTACAGCAGCTGCAGGGGGGGGGGGTTTATTTCACAATAAAGCTCAGCAGTTTATTCACATGCCTTTAAAGGGTAACTAAATCCTCACATTCTAATAGAGCTGTCTTATGGGATGATTAAAGAGCATGTGAAGAAGAAGTGGACAAAGTCACTGTTGCACACCAACGCGGTTCCAGGGCCGGTTCGGAGCTAGAGCCTGAAAAGCACCGGTTTTCCTGTTCACACCGCAGCGGAGCTTTTCAAGCTCCAAAAAAATGTTGTCGGCCTGGAAGCAAGAACCGCATATGTCACGCTTACGTCGGAGGCGGGTGCAGGGGCGGGATCAACCTGAGCAATAACAGTTGATGGCGAGTACAGCAAAGGAAAGTTGTAACAAGCAGTAGCGCTGAGCAAAGTGACTATAACGCAACCACACACTTATTAAAAAAAACACACTTTATAAAGTCAGGCAACACTAACCAGGCTTCGTGTGATTCTGTTTATTTGTACCTTACTTTGACCATCCGCTCGCTGTCATTGATCATTGTGGAGAGCAGGGAGACGTTTTGTTTTGTATTATAGCAGCTATCGGATGGAATCTATATGGGCTGCACAGGTTATCATGTCCGACTATCACAAGTAGAATCATAATGAAAAATACGCCGCTAAAATGTGCCGGCTTATGCCAGAATAGGACAGCAACAAGTAGTCAAGAGTCAGTTTAGCTTCGGTTGCTAATATCACCCATTGTATATCAGAGAAACTTTGATAACAGCATTGTGATGCCAAACAGCGGGCAGCACTGCAGCAGTCGGTAAATGCTGCTGAAACACATTAATAAACAATGAACCACGGCACTATTTAATTTAATCTGGTTTCGTATGATTAAAAGCAACACGATCATCGACCCAACGCCGTTGGCGAGAAAATCAGCGAGGCAAACGGTGACGTCATGACGCAGCCGCGGCAGCACCAGTCGGGCTCTGGGCGGGCTGAAAAGAAAAACCGGTTCCGAACCAGAAAAGCTCTAGCACGGAGCTTGAACGGGAACCGCGTTGGTGTGAAACGGGCATGTGTCATACTGTAACGTGTAACCCATAGAGAGGCGAAGTCCCGCCCATCTACGTCCGACCCATAGGACCTTATTTCGGAAAAATCATGTATTGAATTCAATGGAGAGAGAAAGATTATCTTTCCATCCTGTTTGAATTGTGCCACGAATTACACATATGATGTTTGTCAATCTTAAAAAATTATTTCCGTGTCAAAAAAGTCACAGTTTGTCGTAAAACTGTTGAAATGTAAGACTATGAAAAATACGCAACTAGAAAGACTACAAATCCCAGAATCCCGGTCCCGCATGCTGGCTCTTACGAAACCGACTCACTCCCCTTGTGTGTATGTACAGCTCTCAACGTGCCCAGACTTGGAGTGATTTTCACCTCGTTTAATACTTTCCGCCTCATTCTGAAAGAAAGAAGTGAAATGTGCCAACGTGACGGCCATCTTGGTGTGTGGTGCGAGACGGGAGATGTAGTTCATTGAGCGGTTTCACACCAAAAAAAGTGTTACTTCACAGTTTTACGACACATTTTTATTTTTTTTACTTGCAAAATTATCTTTTAAATTGACAAACATCATATGTGTAATTCGTGGCACAATTCAAACGGAATCGAGAGATAATCTTTCTCTCCCCATTGACTTCAATACATCATTTTTCCGAAATATGGTCCCATGGAGGTCCCCCGGAAAGGGAGGGACTTCGCCTCTCTATTGGTTTGTGGATTTCTGGTTTGTGGATTTCAGTTTTCAAGGCTCACATCTGGCATTTTGGTGGTCACCATTTCATGTTTTTTAAACCAGAAGGGACCTGAGAGGGTGGAGCTAAAAAAAACCTGAAAAAAGATTTAAGGTGACCAAAATGTAACAAATATCTTTAATGAACTGTAAAAAGTTTCAATGTTTCAAGATGAACATGGATGGCACCAAAACTGAACAACACACTGGTAGGAACCTGTCAATCACAAGCCACGCACTAAAGCATACCATGCTTTCTGGTCTTTTTTACTTAAATGTGACCATCAATTACAAAAGCCAAACATATTGCCATATTTACTGTAAATAATATTAGACATAATAAAGTGAATTGTTTACTGAGGAAACAAATCAAGAGAGCAAAAGGGTTGTTTACTCAGACTTTTATAGAATCGGAAGGGGTCAAAATCTATCAACATTTTCCCTTTCTTTCTACTTTGTCAAAACTCATCACCTGATTTACCCTCAATTCACCATCTATCGCTCAAAGATTCAGAAGTGTTATGCTACTAGCAGCTAAATTAGCCTTGAGCTGCGAGCCTCAAGCAGGGCTAAGGATCGAGCTGCAGAAGTAAAGAAAAGGCACTTTTATTAGGGCTGCTGAATTAATCGTATTTTCATTGCGATTACGATTATGGCTTGCAACGATTACGAAAACAACGTAATCGAAATAAAACGATTATTTTTTATTATTATTACTTTTTTTTTTTTTTTTATAATCTTTTTTTTTTCAGTTGAATTATACTTCAAGTTCACGGTAATCAACTGTTAAAAAAATACTGTTCAAAATGTTTTTCTCCAATAAATGGATGTTTTCAAAGTCAATGAATAAACGCATTTAATAATCGCAATTACAACTATTGACCCAAATAATCGAGATTATGATTTGTGCCATAATCAAGCAGCCCTAATTTATATAGTGTATATTTTTATATAAACTTCTTCCCAATTGACAAAATAAGATGCAAAAGCGACCAAAGGAGAAGGTGAATGCTGGGTAATCTATTATTGATATGTGTTGGGTCCCAGCGGCATGTTGTGTAACAGAGTATCCAGATTGTTCCCTCCTTTATTCATACCCATCAGAGGGATGGCAGGTTATTGGAGGGAATGGGGCGGACGAAGAAGACACAGAGCACAGATGTTGGCGCAGCTGCAGCGCAGAAGAGAGGCCCGGGTTAACGGCTATGCGTAAGACGTGCACAGACTGTGAGAGGGGTACTGCGGCGCTAGCTGTAGAGCTAGCTCATCCACCTGACTGATTTAGAGGTCGAGCCAGGGGTCAAATCTGCCCGGGTGAAGAAAAAACAAGAGGAAAAGTAAAAAACATTAAAAAAAGAAGCCAAGCACAGACTGAAGTGCATGATGATCACTCAAAATAAGTTTAAAGGCATTAAGAGATCCACTTTATATGATTGTATGTATAATCCCTCGTCATTTGCCTTCAACCCAAAGTTGGACTGCAACACACATTCTTAGCCAGCTGTGGTTGCTTTAGTTCTCCAACATAAACTGAAAAAAGTACTTTAAAGCATATACTTGTCTACAAAAAGTAACACATATGTATGTTTGTTTTCCCTCTGTTAAACATTGGCATCAGCAAAAGTCAAAGAAGTCAGAGCAGAACATAATAGGATTTCTGGTATTTTTGTAACACGTTTTATTTGGATCTGCCAACATGCAAAGTTGTCCAAAGCAGCCACAAAAACTGGATCAGCTACCATTATTATCTACTCAAAACGTTTAAAAAAATCCCAAAAGTCAAATATGTTTCTGTAAATATTGTATTTTCTCAATTGGCCTACTCCGTTCACCCCAAAATCCCACTCTGTTCTCAGTGTATGTCTGGATCAGTACAGCTGATGGTTGCGGGTGAAAGGTCCTGCAGAGCAGCGCTTTAATAGACTCCAGCAGAAGCTTTGGCAGAAAGTCGTGCCAAGGCCGGGACTGAAACTGAGCTGTCAACATTGGCACAGGCACAAACAATCCACAGAAAAACTGCATCACCACAAAAAGTGGAGACAAATCCATTCATTCGGCCTCTACAACAGCAACTGGCTCCACAATGACATTGTTTTATTTGATGACTCTCTCAGTCTGTTTCTCTGTTTGCCTGTGAAAACATCCTCATTATCTGACGACGAGAGCAAGGTGACGAGGAATAATGGTGCTTTGTCAAAACTGATCCATGCCCAAGGTATGGAGTGACAATAAAGGATCTCAGTGTCTCGCCTTCATACTGTAAATACACACAGCTGTTCCACCTCCCCTCCGTACACAATCAAACCTCTGCCATTCAGTGCCACAAACAAATAAAAGCTGCCTTTGTTTTAGCTTGACACCATTGTTTGGTCTTCATAAAGATTTATATTCCTTGGCACAGACGCTTTTTTGTTCTGTTTCCAACCAAGTTGTGAAGTTTTCCTTTTTTTGTTTCAACAATGATGATATTTTGTTTCTTTTCTTGTGTAGTCGCCCTGATACACGTAGCTATGCGAGTTTACAGAACATGCCAAAACTAAATGAAACTTTATTCTACTTTATTTTAACTATCTAAAAATCTCGTTTTGTACTCGTGCCATGGGTCTAAAAGTCTCTGTAAAGTCTCTGTAAATGTACTGACAATACGACCAATGGCATTACAAGTGTCATCTCTAGTCATTGATTGTGAAACAACAGAATCAAAACTTCAGCTAGGAATTCAAAGAGTCCTTTCAAAGGGGTCTTTGCTAACACAGGCAAGACTTACCCTGCTAATAACTAGCCAATGCTATCTGAAAATGTAATCGGGTTCATCTTTCTTTTTAAATGAAAGCCGAGTTTAGGCTCTGAAAGAGATGCAGAATATTCCAGACACTTCAAACGGACCTCAACCCCATGTTTTGGTTCTGCACGGACACACACAGCGAGAGCAGGAGAAAGGGAAGGCCACACCCGTGGACTAAGCCATACATGACAGATGCAAAGACAATCTAAAGATAGATTAGAAGTAAAACCCTTCCATGTGTGAATAACCAGTGAAATACTTTGTTCTGAAATGTTCTCAAAAGCTACAGCAACAATCCAATGGACTGCTGTGCAGCACCCCCTGTTGATGTGATAATTCCCAACACTGGCTTTATTTATATTTCATTATATCATTTGTTATAATGCACTGTATAACTTGAACAAAGAGACAACTACAGGTCTGCTGCAGCTTTTAATTCATTTAAAACAAGGCTGAAGACTTTTCCATTTTCTGATGCTTTTTATTAAATCAAACAACTATTCATATCTAAAACTGCACTGTAACTTTCATTCTTGTAATTTTCTACCTGTCTTTTTGCACCTATATTCTCTTAACCTTTTAATCAATGTATTTAACTGTAGTTTTCTAATATCATTGCTGCTTTTGGCCCTTTGTCTTAATGCTTTTTAATGGTTTTTTTGTAAAGCACTTTCAATTGAATGCTGTTGAAATGTGCTATATTACAAAGAAGTCCTTGCCTCATCATATATTGTGTTAATTTAATAAATCATGTTCAAGAGTCAGCGTCAACATTAAAGGTGGGGTAGGTAATTCACTTCAGAAACACTTATTGTTATATTCCATGGAATGCTCTTAACATCCCGATAGCAATGAATATACTCTATTAAATTATTTGACAAAAAATACATAAAAAAATATCATCTGTGGAAGCCGTGGCAATTTAAAAAGCACGACCAATCATCTGAGCCGGCCCGGCTAAAGTAACTGGATGGCCTACCTGCCTGTCAGCCTTCCATCTCGTGCCCTCATTGGTCATGTGTGCGTTCGTGTGTGTTGGAGGAGGGGCTCTGTAAGGAAGTCTGAAGGAAGGGGCAGATTTTTTTCGGCTGCGTAGTTTCAAATTCTAGCGCACTCGAGCTGGTTTCTCCTTTCTTACCATACCCTACCTTTAAGGTTAAAGCTATAGTCCATACAAGCTTTGCATTTCCACTAGCAATTAAAATATCGCTCTCAAAAACGTTTTTATTTTAAAGATTAGATATACTGCCAACTGTTTTAGATGAAAAAAATAATGAATATCTATCTGTGTCAGTCCACAATGCACATAGCAGACCAAACTGTTGACCAGGGTTTAAAATGACCTCAGCTGAGCAGCCACTACTCCTCCCTGCCTGCATCTCCTGCATCTCCTCCTTCTCTCTCTCTCTCTCTCTCTTTCTCTCTCTCTCTCTCTCTCTCTCTCACTCCTCTTTTTGGAGCGGTGTCGTCCCCCGTCATCTTCAGGTCATAATGTAACATGACACCAGCGGTTGCAACAAGGCCGGCCGGCCAACCCGAGCGTTTAAGACCAATGAATATCATTTGCTCCCGGTAGGTTCCCTGGCGCTTTGAGACGCTTCCACCGCCAGACTGAATCAGCGTTCGCGCCTGTCATGTCTCTGACGTGACAGAACACACACGGACACACACACAGACGCACACACGGACACACACACAGACGCACAACAGGCCAAAGACATCCCCGCACACACACACACACACACACACACACACACACACACACACACACACACACACACACACACACACACACACACACACACACACACACACACACACACACACACACACACACACACACACACACACACACACACACACACACACACACACACGAAGACTGTACAGGCGCGCACACACACCGAGCTCCATCGCGGCCTGCAACATGCACACTGTCAAAAAGAGGCTCAGCTTAGAAGACAGGCACACACGCATCAACACACACACACACACACGCATCAACACACACACACACACACACACACACACACACACACACACACACACACACACCCACATAGGATATATCGTCAGCCTCTGGAGACCACTTTGTTGTTTCTGATGCTTCTGTCATCCTCAATACACTTCACGCTGCTCTGACAAATCCAGAGATTTCTCACATCTCACACTTCTTTTAAAAAACCAATAGCTTTCAAGGGTTATCACCATGCAAACCACATTAGGGCCCTTTACAGGTGAAAGCAGCCTTGGTGAGATCCCCTCCCTCATTAGGGGGATTAAAGACGGGGCTGCCCTTCTCCTGGGTGAGAAGCAGCCACAATAACTCCCCTCACCTCAGCTCTGGTTTCCTGGCTTAGACCGCTGTTTAAATTCCCTCCTGCCTCTGAAAATGTCCTCCCTGGGGGTCCCCGAGGCTTTGATCAGCCGCCCCCAATGGATGCACCCGTCCACCTCCACACACACCCCTAACCCCACCCACCACTGGGGGGAATAAGAGCGCTGGAGGGGGTCAGGGGTAATGCTGCTGGAGATAAGAGAGAGGAGGTCGAAGAAAGAAAGGGGAGGTGGGGTCTTGGAAAGATCAACTGGGGTTGGGTAAAATGGTAGATAAGTGGGAGGGTGGGCTAATGAACCCCACTAATAACCCCTCCACACACACACACACTCACACACACATTTAAGTAGCCTAATTACCTGCTTGATCTGGTGCAATGACAGCACCTGCATTGAGGGGTCAAAGCACAGGGTTGGGATGTGCTAACAACCTTGTTAAGAAATACCTCATGTTAATGAGAGCTAATCACGGTGCGCATTTAGTTTCATGCTAATAGGGCAGCATGTGATCTTTAAAGATCACTAGTAACGCACAGACCGGGCGATGTCTTTTCATCTTGAAAAAAGCGCAGGATGCCCGCTTCACAGGTCGGGTCGTGGGTATCAATCGTACATGACTGAATGTATATCACATGCAATCGAGTACAGCAATTATAATCTGTATTTGACATGCAAGAGGTACTGTATGAGGCTCATTTGCATTGGTCAATTAAAGTGATGGGTACATCGAGGCAGACCGGATTTTTAAGAACACATAGGATAAACTCTGAGCTCCAATAAGTCGATGGTGTGAGCGACTCAAGTCTCATTCCTAGAAAGTAAGAGTGATTTAGTCCAGGCCTGTTTGGATTGAGTCATTCAAGACCCTGGTTTTGGTTCCTTACCTGAACTGTATATATAACTGTGTGATATCATTGGAAATAATAAAGCAGCTTCCTTAAATGTACTGTTTATACGCAGGAAATATTTCCCCGGACACCAGGATATCAAAGCAGATCAAAGATAGAGGAGCTCCCAAACTGCTATCTCATCAAATTAACGTTTATTGAGATAAAATGATGCTCCGATAAAAATGTGTGTGTGACAAGAGCAGAAGAGAGAACTGCCCTCAGGCCCAAAGCCGTGACCAAATGCAAAGTTTTTATAGGAAGTGAATTGGGGGGAAATTGGGTGGAGAAATTAGACAAGGAGCCAGTGTCATTTCGTAACGAGTATTGCAGTCAAAATATTTCCCTTTCCCTATTTAAGAAATGGCAGGTGAGCCAATTTGGACTGAATTATGTTGATCATAGAGGTCTGGAATGGCACATTAAGCTCATAAATGTGAGGAGAGCTAAAGCACTTTCTGCTCCTCAGCCTAAACCTATCATACATTTATTCCCTATAACAATACAGCCTCATGAATAATGACACAGTGCACAATCTATAGTGAAGTTATGATGATGAGAGATTATCTTCATACTGACTCGGAAATTCTTTATCAGAAGAAATAATCTACTTCTTAAATATATTTGAATAGTTAGAGCATATCAGCATACTGTCGGACAGTTAAATGAGAAGTCCTGGCACATAACACACTGTCAAGCTAAAAAGGTTTTCTAACACACATTCGTTTTGTACAGATTAAACAGACAAGATATTAATGTTGAGATGATGTTAGCTGATAGCTGTTTCCTCAACAGTCTTTATGCTAAGCTAACAAACTGCTAGCTGGAGCTTCATATTGAACAGAGGGATATGAGAGTGATTTCTCTCTTCTAATCTAGTCTTCAACAGAAAGGGAACACTATTCCTCCAGATCTTGAATTGTTACTCTAATTTGTCACAAGTTAGACACATATTATTGTTCTTTTTTGGTTTGGCACATCTTAACTCTCCTGTCATTTCAGATCCCGCCTTCCTCCAGGCTCTTGCAATCAGCTCACTCCCCTCACCTGGTCTCCCCAGCCCTTCCCGTTACCTGCTACTCACTCCCTCATTACTCCGCAGTATTTATACCACCTCACTCTCACTTGTCCTCTGCCAGATTGTCTTGTCTATTCTGCCAAGCTCTCCAGCGTTTGATTATCTCTGGCCTAGTACCTGTCCTGCCCGGGTTTTGACCCCTGCCTGCCTGTTATCGGACCTCGAGTTTCCTGCCTGCCCCCTGTTTGGATTTGTTTGCCTGTCTGACGGATCGCCTGGTTCTGAGCCCTGTTCTACCTGCCCCTTCTCGGACTTGGTTGCCTGACTTCTGGATTTCCTGGTTTTGACCTTGCCTGTCCCTGACCTGATTAAACTGAACATTCTGAACACTGGTTGTATCTGTGTCGTGCTATTGGGTTCTGATCTGTACCTCTGAGCGTGACACATTTAAAAACATTTCTAAGTTACAATCCATATGCGAATGAGGTAACACGAGGATAATTGAGCCTACTGCCGATTATGCTATTTGAAGTACTAAAAACTGCAACGTTTCCAAAGGCTTTTTTATTTTATTTAACTACATTTCCACCAGTACATATGGTGTCTAAGATCTTAATGATTGCCACTTTAAGAGCAGGTACACCTTATAGAGACTTGTCTGAGGGTTCACATGGTTTTCTTCAAACATGTTTGGGTTCAGCTATAATCTCTCTTTGACATATACATAAAATAATAAATGTATGATAAAATGCAGTAAGTGCACATAAGAAGGAGATGGTTACAGCTAAACTAAAGTCATATTCAGAGTAAACTTTCTTTCTTAACACCGCATACAAAGTACAATGCTAAGTTTGAAATGGCCAGAGTGAGATCATCAGCAGGGCATCACAACTATGAAGTACTTTTTGATACTGAGTGGACTCCTCGGTAAATGGGCACCTGCACTTAGTGTGGCTAAGTATTAACGTCCTGCATTTGATGCTAAGTGCTCATTAAGGTCCTTGAGGTCAATTCATTTTGAAATGCAAACCATCTGCATTCAAACACAGAAATGACACCCACATATCATAACATGGAGCCGCTCGAGCCAACTTAACGTATCTCATCCCTCTAGCTTTGACGACGATGCCTCACTAAACAGCTCTAAACAAACTCTCTCAAAGCCCTGATGAATAAGTGAAGGGATAAAAGCTACATCGATACCATTCTAACGCATTAACGTGCCAAATAAATAAATAAGTGGTGATGTGCGGGAGGGGAAGCAGGGGGGAGGGGAGACGTTGCACATTCTTTTGTACATTGAATCTATCTTATCGGAGCGTGTAAAAATAGCTTGACAGAGGCTAATTGTGCTTGTTGCTGAATAATGGATCACAGCGGAGAGGGCCTTCCTGGAACTGGGGCGGGAGCGCCTGTTCCCCGCTGAACCTCCGGGTTCCTCTCTCGCTTTCGCCTTCAGGTAAAAAATCTGCCACAAAACCCCCGCCCCCCGCTGCGTCTCTCCCTTCCTCACCCACCCAAGCCCTCTCCTCTTCACTCCTGCTTTCTTTCACTTCCCTCTGCTTTGTTAGTGGGTGTCCAAGAGTTTTCAAATGGGAAAAGAAGACCCAGAACTTATGGAGTTATGAGAATTATTTTTTAACACCGAGGTTAGCCTAAGATTGATCAGAGTCTCTTCAGTAAAGCTTGAAAAAGATTGAAGATATAAACCTACTGATCACACTTTCTAAATAAAATGGTGGACAATGATTTTCATATTGATCAGAAATTAAAAAGGGGGATTAAAAAATACTGAGACAGTGACATTTCGTATTGAGAGGGGGAGAAATACCATCAATATGACTACTGTAGGTTTCCTGTCTTTCCAAATGTCATGAGACAAAAGACCAACAGGCCCCTATTTGTTTTTTTAGTGAGAGCATATTATTTATTACCTGAGAAAAATGTACTTAGTATAAAACAGCATCATCAAACATGCTCAATAAATCAGACCATATGGGGAGTTAAGTAAAAAAAGGTACACAACAGTGTTTATGTTAAAGCATCCGTATAAACCCCAAATTCCTTTGAAAATTACAGCATCAGTTGTATACAGCATCAAAGTGACCTATTATTGGTGGCACTGAAGCCATATAGCATCAATTCAGATTCCTATGTTTAAGACAACGGAACAACAATTAAATTCAGAAGTTGCCGTTTTTCTTAAACCCTGACAGCAAAACAAAGAAAGAAAAACTAATCCTCTTACTCTTCACAACCCACAAGTGAGAATAAGGCTTTGTTGGTAAATACCCGTATCAAGTTTGTTGCTTCACATCTAATATGGCATCAAAGTTGTCGTCCATGTGAATGTGGGAGTTGAAAGCGTGAGGTTGCATCTTTGCATAAACGTCTTAGCCGCTATCGTCTCATCAGAGGAATGTGTGCAGCTGACGGAAGACTGCCTGCACTTATTCCCCTCAACAACTAAAGGCTTGTTAAAAACTGCTTTTCCCCTTTCTGTCTTTTGAAATATGTGCCGCTAATGAATCATGCTGTTTGGGAAGCTAAAATGGCCTTGGCTCTTGATGTCAAAGGAAGAAAATGTAGTTGTTTTTATTTGATTGACATGGTACTTTCTTGTCGAGTGTTACAGTACATGTCTCTATCTTTTTTTGGAAATCTTTGGAAACCCATTTAAAGGTTTCACTAAGAGTTATCAATCTGAAATGACTGATGTTATTGAAAAGCTGACATTGTGCACATAAAATGCCAATCACCCGAGAACAATACTGTAATTTTTTGGGGCTGGAGCTCCTGATAAACTGCAGATAACTGCTGTGATAATCGCTCTGACAGATAACTTTCTCTTTCATTACTCAGATGTTACACTGTGCAGCAGAAATCAAGATTCACATCTCAGATAACACGGCTCTGTTGAGTAGGGTATATCAGCGTCTGTTAATTGAACAAAAAAATAAATATTTCCTAAAGAAAAAAATTCATACTCCAGTATCTATAATCTCCACCTCATCCAGCTTTCCAAAACAGAAGGTTGTGTTCTTTAGAAAGGAAAGTGAAGTAGTTACAAAATATAATCTTTCTACCTTCCCATCTAAATACAGTATTTTTTTATTTACCTATTTATCCACTAATCTGTTTAGTTTGTTCAATTGATTTTGATAAACGCCACAGGCGAACTCGGTCTGGAAAGTCCACCCTTTTATTTGTGACCCAAAAAAAGAATAGTAACTTAACATATTTCAAATTATATATTTATGTCCTTCTTAAATTTAATTTTACAAGACTGGGAAAAAACGTTTTCAAAACTAATGTAATAAAAAACGGTATTTAAAAAAGAATGGTGGAACGTTTTTAGCCCATGTTGGCTCTTAGCCCAGCGTGCGTACAAGTTAAAGACATTATTAAATTTTTATAATAAAAGAAAACATATCAGAGAAATCTTCAGCAGACAAGCTTCCAGCCTTTAGACTCAGTTTCCACTCTCATGACGCTCTGTTCATTACACAGACAGCCGGAGTCTGGTCAGTTGTCCATTTATCCGTCCATAAGGCCTGATGGGAGAGGAGCCCACTCTTATCAATATTTCATATAATCATATGATGTTGTGTTTGGTCAATCTGCCTTTTATGGTCTCTTGCTATCTTAAGCTGAAGCCGTCAGTACTTAGGGCCTCAAGAGGAAATCAATGATCAGGATAACATCAGAGGCCTGCTGGTTACTGTAAGTTCAGCATGACTATGTTAACGTTTCCTGTAATGTTGACATCACAATGTTGTTATGACCCACTGAGGGGAGTTGTAGCTACAGCGATATGTTTCTAATGGCACCCATGAGATCATAGAGCCTCTTAATGTTTGACAAAAGAAAAGTTCTGCCCGCCTTATATTGTATTTGTGCAGTAAGTGCTTTGCAGCAATTATTCAGTTTTAATGTCTTTGTATTATTGTAACAAATGTTGATACTTCCTTAATGTTTCTCTTGGCTTTTTAATGACTTTTATATGTATTTAAAAGTAATTGTTTAATGTGTCTTATAATGTTTTTTATAAAGCACTTTAAATGCGTTTAAATCAGCTGTATAAATAAACTTGCCGTGCCTTATGCGAGTATGTGTGCATATTGCAGTGTAGGTTATTCCACAACATCTTTAAAAAAAGGGTGAAACCTCTTCCTTTTTTTTTTCCACATAACGTATATGAGCTGTTTGGGTTGCCTTCAATGCATCCTAATGTTACCTGACATATCCGGACTGTTTTAATATTCCAATATTATGATCAACGGCTCGTAATGCAGAGCTGCATGAATAATTTCAGCGCATTTGGTGGAGCCCTGATTATTTGAAACAAGTCCTGTTCTGGGCTCGCGGAGAGCCGGCGGATCCAAAAACACCATTAGCCAGGTGGTATCCCATGAATTAAAAATAGCCGAACACGGTTTTCCAGTCAGGCTGCTTCACTAACCCCCCCCCTCCCCTCCCCTCCAACATATCTCCACAGCAGACACAGTGTTTCGTGACAGAAGGCCGAGGAAGAAATCTGCCGGAAAGAAAAAGAAAAGAGAGGGAGAATAAAATCTGCCAACTGATCTGGACACAGATACATGACCCACATACCCTCTCTCCAGCCCCACCCATCCCCCCCATGGTACGACTGTCATCTTAGGATGTTTTCACAATGTTTTACCATCCAATTTTTCCTGAGTGTACTTCAGGGACGTGTGAATTAGATGCCAAATGGGGAGAAAATGTGGCAGAGACACCTCGGAGGAGCTGCGTTAGCGAGCTGTCAAGAAAAAGCCTGAGACAGCACCCCGTACCCAGAGCCAGAGCCAGAGCCAGAGCCGCTCCATAAAAGGTTGAATTAACATCGAGGTTAGCCTCAACTCAATTCACATCAACTGGTTCTCCCGCCGCCAAGGACTCCAGGACTATTTCTAATAAAACATCTCCATTTAAACCCTGTGGCTGGATTCATCTCTGATTTATGCTACAAAGGTGACCTTACATCCCAATGAGCAACATGTCAGGGAAGCAAGAAAGAAGACGGGAAGTTATTGTAAGGAAGACAGCTAAAGGAAGGAAAAAATATATAGTAAGAATAGCAAAGGGAAGGAAAGAGCCGGGAGAATATGTTTGAGAAAAGGATAAAAGGGAAAGAATGGAAAGTATGAAGGTCAATTGGAGGGAAATGATAGGTGGTCTTACATCCTAATGAGCAGCACACAGGGAAGCAAAAGAGGACACAGGAAGTAATGGCAAGGAAGGAGAAGTCGATACAGTAAGAATAGGAAAGGAAAATAAATAGCACCGAGAAAGATAGTAAGAAATGAAGGTAAAAACTAAATGTTAAAGTAATGGAAAGGATGACGGCAAGTTAATACAGATAAACAAATAAAAGGTGGATGTCAGGAAAGCAAAATAGAAGACAGGAAGTCAGTGTAAATAAGAACAAAAGGATACGGTAAGAAAGGAAAAGGCAAAGAAAAAAGAGAGGGATAGGACATGTGAAAAGGAAAATAATTAAAAACAAAAATTGGAATAATAAAAAAGATGGAATGACAAAAGAACGGAAAGAGAATAAGGAAAGTCTTCAGGAAAATAAAGAAATGATTTACAAACATTGTAAGAAAGTCTCGTGACAAAGAACAACAAAAATACAGGGCACTGCTCTGAAACTTTAGTGCTAAGATAAGAAAAAGAGAAAGATGTGAGATGGAGAACTGAAGCCTCCCAACAACATGCTCCTTCCTGCCTGCTGTATATTTAATAGCCACTCCATCATTCTGCCTCCTTTCCTCTCTCTCCGTCTCTCCATCCTCCCGTCATTCCCCCGCTCATCCACGGCAGATGGGGATTGTAAGGCTCGGTGGCAAATTCCTGATCCACAATCTGTCTCCGTGTGCTCCGATCCAGGGGGTAAAAAAAAAAGGCCGGAGCATTTCCCACAATGCCCCACCAAATACGGGGCGCTTTAGCTCGCGCCCGTGTTAGGGAAATAAAAATCAGCGGAACGGCTCGGAGTGGCAGCATGTCAGCAGAGGCAGACAGAGGGAGATACGGGAATAATTGTTGGGGAATTAATCAGTTGGGAATGCTTTTTCCTTATGCCATGATGCTTGGGCGAGAGTAACGGCAATGCAGGCCAAATGGAGAATTAAATTTACACCATTACAAACATGTTTATCTTTATCCCTATGCTGTGCCGTGTGGGGGTTAAGTCTGTGTGATGCCAGTTCAAAGCATTGTCACATTTAACCGTGTCACAAACTTATCTCCCTCCGGGGGTTTGTTTTTGTTGCTATTGTCCGTCAATGGCATTATTAAACAAGGGAATAGTCTGGCCAGTAGAAAAATAAAGGGTATGTGAGGTCTTTTTCTAAATCTTAAAGCCTTCTTAACAAAGTCAATAAAAGATTGTTAAAGGTCACTTCAAGTCAAACAACTGCCAATATGTAAAGTATGACGTTTTTACTTTCTCGAAACCCCCCTCCCGTGATGAACTTGTTTTGTTAAGAGCGCTTCATAAATAAATTCGTCTTGACTCCACTTGCCCTGTGGGTAAGCATCAACATATCATTTCCATATTCACCTAATTGTGTCAGTCACTCATCCTCAACAAAACAGCCTTTCCAGGTCATAGACATGCTTCTTTAGCACTTTTCAAAGTTCAACACAAAGCAGAAGACGCAGGCAGAGAGAAAGCAAGAGGAAAGCATCCTGTGAGGTGGCGACTCTTGACACTGACAACGACAAAAACTTGGTGGTGTGAGGAAAAAAAATGAACGACACGAGACAATAAATCTTTCATGTACCCTACACACCCAAGGTGAAATAGGCGCGATTCAGCTGCAGCGTGACGTGTCAAATGTGTTTGGATCTGGCCTGCAAACACTGCTGAGGAGCACATGAAAGATGCATGGGGCCACGGGAGAGGTATAAAGAATTTAGAGATATAAAGGATATATGACAAATAAATCAGGATGCAAATCTCACCGGGTGCCACTGGGAGTTCTCCAATGAAAACGGCCTAAATAATTGAAGAGGAAGAGGAAACATTTCATCAATGAGAAGAGCAGCGGAAAAGGCTCTTCCCTCCATTTTTCAAAAACCTTTCTTAGGAAGCTAAGAGGCAGGTTTGTAAGTACAGAAAACTGTGTTTGAAAAGCTTATTCTTTAAGAAATTCTAGCGACAAAGCTTTTAAAAATCCTTGAAGGAGTTATTCTAAACCTCAAAACATATTCAGCAATCGGGCTAAAAGTGAAAAGAGAAAGGATTGACGGAAAGTCGCAGCGGGGTGAGACAAAGAAAACAAACCAGAAGCCAGTTGCACATTTTCCCAGATGCCATCAAATGCCACTGCTACTCAGAATGTGAAAGACATATACATTTCCAAAGTATCATTATACCTCCTTCTCCATTAGTGCTTTAGCAGATGGGATTTCTGCTTTTCTTCCAAACAAAATGCTTGCTTCTTTTCCCCGCACTAAAGCTACATTTTTTAAACAAAATCACTGAAATTATGTCTTTCATTTCTGGCCATCCCTCTCTTTCTCTCCCCCATCTTTGTTACTTTTAAAGAGGACATTTTATGCTAAATTCCAGGTTCATATTTGTATGTTATTCCTCTCTAAATAATTAATAATAATTCCTTACATTTATAATAGCGCTTTTCCAGATGCTCAAAGCGCTTTACAAATACACATTACACACATATCATACATGTAACGGTCTGTGGTCCACAGGAGCAAATTCAGGTGAAGTGTCTTGCCCAAGGACTTTTCTTTTCACCCTCTGTCTGAAACCAGAGTCCAGTCTGTGTCACGATTCTCATGTTATGTCACGTTTGTAGTTTTGTGGGTTTGGGTGTTTTTGCGTTTCAAAATAAAGACTTTACTGGAATTTTGTACAGTAATAAAATAAGGAAAACAAAACACTCTTTCGAGGAAAACTAGAATCGTGATCTATAGCATAGGTCCGTGAAAGGTCCGTGAAAGGTCCGTGAGGTAAGCCGATACGTAGGTCTTCGAGAGACAACGAACTGACAATTAACAGGAGGGAGCTAACACAATATATACACAGGTAAAGGGGACACAGTTGGAAACAATCAGGGCGGGGAAAATAATCAAGGACGCAGGAGACAGAAAGGGGCGGGGGCCTCCAACGTGGCAAGACATGAGAATCGTGACATAAGCAAAAACACCCAAACCCACAAAACTACAAACGTGACATAACATGAGAATCGTGACAGTCTGCTCTGATTGGTTAGCTGGCCAGCTCTGTTGTAATTGGTCAACCGCTTAGAGATGTCCCGCCCCTTAGCCAATCATGTACAATGTGTTGAAGCCCAAGCCAATAGAAACAAGAGTCTTAGAGGTGTCACTATGTTCAAGAAGTAAACAAAGGAGTCTAATGGAAACCTATATAACAGACTATAGGAAAGGGAATATGCCAAAAAGAATTATAGGGCCTCTTTATCTCCATTTCTCAAGTTTTTGTTTGTTACCCTTTTGACAGGACTGTTAGCAAAGCAGCAAACTAAATATGAAACCTTACAAACAAACAAGTTACATATTTAACCTCAGTTTGTCCTCACCAGTAAAAAGAGCAAAAAACGTAGCATAATGACTCTGTGTTGCCAGTTCAGCCAGACGCTCCACATCAAGAGGGGGGAAAAGAAACAATCCTAACGGGAACTCATCGCCATGGTGAACCCGGGTTGCCAAGCACGACTGTCTTGGCAACAGCGTCACCAGGGAGACCGGCTCCCCGTAGATGGGGCTCATTGATTAGAGTTGGAGCTCGCCCCAGAGTCCCAGGAATCATTAAACACTGTAGGTTTTTTTTTTGGGAAAAGGGAGAATGAGAGCCAAGGGAATTGTGGGAAGGACTCGGAGGTCATATTCATTAAGAGGTTGGAGTCCAAACTGTATTTCATCCCCTTTCATTCATGACATCATTGGTGAGATACTCTCTGCATAACCTTTGTTAACGATAATCATCTGTTCTTATGCTGCTGATGTTCTGTAACTTTATTACTAACTAAAAAGTTACAGTACATGTCACTTCTGAGTCGTTTTCATGCCACTTACCGTAAGTTGATTTAACTATTTATTTATTTAATCAGGGTATATGCAGGACTCCTGAAGTCAAATGTAATGCCTTTTAAGACCTTTTTTAAGACCCTTTCCATACATTTTAAGACCTCATCGCCACTTGGAGTTTTAACCGGTTACCTTGGCGACACACTTTACCTCACATTGACTATATACAGTATTGATTGTCCTTCCTCCTTATCTTCCAACCATTTGGACGCAGACTTGCATTTCCCCATAACGACGTTTCTTAGCAACCGGCGTAAACGGACCTTCGCGCGCTATCAAGCAGTGAGCGTGCGATGTCCTGTTCAGATGACGTCAAATCCAACGGGATGCCATAAATAAACTACACAGAATCACACTACACACCGACTCAATGATTACATTCAGGCAGACTGTAGAATACAACCTCTTTGGACAATTGATATACTTATTGAAAACAAGATACAAAATCTAATACCTTGGAAAATGCCGTTTAATACTTTTTAATAGCCTTCATTTTCGCTAAATTGATTTATCAACTTTTAATACTTTTGAAGAGCCCGCGGACACCCTGTGAATGCACACATCCTGTAATATTTTCAGTTACGTTTTCCTCTATGATATATACAGTATGACTAAGAAACAATCAAAGCAATACAAAAAACACCATTAAGCATCTACTTACCATTTGAAATGAACGTATCTGCTTCATCAGGATTATGTGGACAGTGACCAACAAGACATCACAATTTGTCCAAATGTTGCTAAATCCTGATGAAACCGAGACCCAAAGTTAGAAGAAATCCACTCTGGAGGACACCGTACAAACATTTGTACACCTACAGCTGCCTCATTACGACCAAATGACAAAGGCTACATATATTGCATTGCATTTAGCTGAAACTTTTATCCAAGGCGACTTACAATAAGTTGTTTGGGAATTTCTGTAACAAAACTGACAATAGAAAACTCTGAAACGTGTGTTCAGAGTTCAAACACTTCAGTGGAAACTTTTCTGTTCATCACCAGTCTAATTGAAACTTTACTTAAACAACAATTTAATTACATGAAACAAATGAATATAAACGCATAAGGCATGTGTGATGTCCTTTCGCTTCAACTAGTCAATATGTAGGCCTGATTTAGACCACTTGCTTCTAAAAAAACATGCTTAAATCAAACACAGAAGCTGTAGAAATATACTAAATACATTTCATAATTAGTGAAAGGTCACTGAAAGTCGAGTACAAGAGAAACAGCGTTAATAGTGAGAGGAGGCGGATCTAAAAACAGAAAAGCTCACTTGAGATTTACCACGTTCTGCTCTGCTGAGCGGTCACAACACAAGTTGTCTCGACACCGACTCCAGAATGATCTGTCATTCTGAGTTAAATACAGGTATGCTTATGAGTCGACATGGCGCTGTTGTGACAAATGCGTGAGCTCAGTGTCACATCTCCTAGTATGGAGTGACTGACATAGCAAATAATATATACTCAACACTTGACACAGCCTGTCTACACTATTCACATTTTAAATGCACTGGACCTGACAAGAGATTATGGTCCTCGGATGTGGAACAGTTTCTTGTTGTGTTATGATGCGAGACAGGAATATGCAATTAATATTAAAGAGAAATTACACAAGATTAGTATTACACATCCTGTCAAAACTGCTGTAAAAAGTCTTCTGTATCTTTGGAGGAGATTTGGCAAGTCTAAACAAAGCAAACCCGGTGATGTCATTAAGTTTATGTTGGGAAATGAGACGACAAAATCAATTATTAACAAAAATCTTGCGTTACAAACCGAGGACGTGGAAGTGGAAAGACATCAACGTTTACCGGGCATATACAATCAGCTGCATTATGGGAAACGAAGGATCTAGTTGTTTTTGGAGCTGAACCCATACTAGGGACTAATATTAAGGACGTCTGGGCCTCTTTTGGCTCCATTTTCAACCATTATTTTTCATCTGTCCCATGTGAGTCCCCCAATTTTATGGAAGTGCAATATTAAATAGCTGGAGTCACTTTTTCAAAGACTAAGATAACATGGGTCACTGCATGTTTTTTGAAGTTTCTAGAGAGAAAGGAGATTGAGAAAAGCGTGTTCAAGAAAGATTAGAACTCACTTAACTGGGATTATGCTCCTTTTGCTATGATTTAAAAGAAACATGCAGATTTTTTATAAACTTGTATTATGTCATCATGATGCTTCCATTGGCAGAAAAGTGTTTTTTTGTGTACTTATTCAGCTCCCCCCGTGTTAAAAAGAGGGGCATGGGTGGCAGGGCTACCTTGAAAAGGAGAAGAGAGGAACTTCCTCTTCTTGGAGCCGGCACAAAGCGTCAGGCAGCGGTGAGTTGGGGGTGGGGGGTTGGGGGGGGGGGGCAGGATAGCGGGTAGACGGGGTGAGGGCCGGTGCCAGGGGCGAGGGTCTTTGTGTGTTTTGTTGGCGGTGGCGGCACCCCTCAGGTCCGGTGGACACACGCCTGGTTCACTCGACGACAGCTTTGTCTGTGCTTGGAGGACGGCCATGAGCCAGGCGCGCAGGTTGTCCTGACAACTGTGCACGGAGACAAAAACAGACACGTGAAAATCAGAACGGACAGTCACATTGAGTTTCAGAAAAGTATTAGCCTGTCGTGCAAAAATGCTCAATGTTTGAAGCATTTGGGACACATTGTGTGCGGCTATATATATATGCAATATATATATATACCGTTTTATAGTTATTGTTTTTAATGGCTGCTATCTCTTGTTTAGACTAGTCAACTACCATAACAAATCTGTAAATAACTAAATACTTTACTTTCACTGTTATCTGGCTGCTATTACACTACTTCTACATGCGACACTGATTTAATAATATATGTTTTAAATACTGTTACTGTACTTATTGTTGTCTAACTAGATGTGCACTTTTGTAAATTGTACTTTGTATAATGTATTCCTCTAATATCTTTATTTGTTTGCCTTTTACTTGTGTTGTAACAATGTCAATTTCCCCTCAGTGGGACTAATAAAGCGTATTCTGATTCTGATCATATTTGTTTAAAGTTTGAACTCAGATATTATGTAGGTTGCCAAATATGTGTTTTAATCATTTGAAAGGGCCTCCAGATATAAAGCAGGATTCACCACGTGTGTATTGATGTAGGCCCTTCTGTGTGTTCACATTAGTGTGTGTGCCGTGTCTGAAGCCCATTCACCTGCAGCAGCCGCACAAAGGAATGTGTTTGGCTGCACTCCTCTCCAACCCTTGTGCATCTTTCAACCCTAAACTATGCCAGGATCTCGGAGGAACAGAGCATCCGTTGACAGCAGGCGCTCCTCCAAAGACATGCTTCTCATGCCCTGCGGAGGCCCCCTGTACAGAACACCCCCCCCCTCAGACCCCGGCTCTCCCCTGCAATCAAAGACAGCTTCATTATCTGCTGACTAATTCTGTGCCCGCCCCCAAGACGACTCCCAGGTAATGGCGGCGCAGGTTGACCCTCCTTCCCTGCACCTCTCGCTCAGACTTTGAGGCCACAACGCTGCGTCTCCCCCCAAACAAAGGGCTCTCTCAGGGGCCCGGGCCTGTGCTGCACCACCCCCCACCACCACCACCTGCATGGGGAGGAGAGGGAGGAATCTGAGAGGAGTGGGGGGGGGAGTCGAATCTTGAATCTCCGCAGCAGGAGAGGAGCCAGCACTGGGACAGGCGGTGATACAACATTTGAATACCCCGACCGGGGACACACCGTCGTGCCTCTCCAATTAAATTATCCAGTCCACAATGGCGAGGCCTCGAGAATTGACACCTCCATTGAGAGTGTGTCAGCAGCTTTGTGGGGACCGACAATTTCCATCTCTGCAGAAATAGATTTGCTCCCAAGGGGGGCAACAATAGCAGGGCAATCCTTCTAATGCTCGTTTTTGGGAGGGAAATAGGGATGAGAGCTGGGGATTTGGAGGGTTTACTTACAGGGACTGAGGGAATTCTCGTTTCAAAGTGATAATATATCTGAAGTGTCTCTGACAAAACGCTGTGATGATGAATGTGTTGTTTTTTAGCTGTGAGCCAAAACCACGATTGACAGTTCAACATGTTTCAAGAAGTGTGATCAAATGCGCTTATTATTTTTGACAATTAAGCAGATTTTCAAAAGCTGTATTTGCTGATTTTATTGAAGACACAGGACTTTAACTAGTAGAAGTGTCAAACGGTATCTTACCCATTGTCTATGTATTCACAAAGTGAAGAAGTTATTGTTGACTCATCACTTGGACACACTTTAACCAAAAAAATGAGTTTATATACAGTAGTTTAGTCACTTTAGAAACAGTAAATCTCCTCTGACAGCAAACGTTTTTTCGGCCGATTCACATTAGTTCAAAGTAGTGGGAGAAAGGAAATATTGAGGAAAAGTTGAGAGTGACATGCACAACTTTCTGTCTTTACATTGGACACACCTGAGCCCACCGAGCCAACAGGACACACACACACTCTGTGTATTAAAAGGCCGTTGACATGAGGTGTCTAACAAAATCAAAAGCCTGTCTGACACATAACAGCTCAGTCGGCACAGCACACACATCTCCAGCTGAAGATGGAGGATCCAAGACTGACTGCCAAATCCCTGAGGCAGAGTTTGGAAAACACACAACCTGACACCTTTAAAGTGAGTCACACAGCGACACATCTGCATACTGTGGCTGTCATCTTTTGGGCATGGAGCAGTGTCTCTGCAAGTCTGACCGACAGAGTCCGCTGTTCGCATTCAATCCTATCCAAGGAGTTTTTTTAGGTGTCTACATTTCACCAAACATTAACCACAGAGGTGATAAATAGGAAAAAATCCTGTTTTGAGAATTAAAATTGAGCCCAAGCAGGTCACAGAGCTGGAAAATGACCAAATAGCCCCAACAAAGTTTGCATTGTGACTGTGATGCACTACCGCCAGCTTCACACAAAGTTATTGCTAAAAGTGTACAAAGGCAGTATGACCTATGTAGATATATCTAATGCTGGATAGGAGGAAAATAGGGGGGAGAAATATCTCTGTCTGATTGTACTAAGGTTGTTAGATAAGTAACTTTAAGTATCTTGTTGAATTAGTTTAGAAACAGAAAGTTAGGATCACTCTCAAATCTTAAAAAATGTCCGCTCAGTACAGAATATAATCAAAATTATTTAGTTGTATGCTTGTTATGCTTTAATAAAACATTATATATTTATATATATACTTCCCAATATATTTGTAAAGCTCTCAAATATAGATATCAGTACTCATTAGACGCCATCCAATACCCATCAAAAGTACGAATTATTGAACTAGGTCTCCGACCAATCATATTCGTCTCCTGAAACAAACTTGTTTACATCTGAACTAAGTCTCCTCTCTTCTCTTTTATCAACCTTCAGAGAAACCTCAGCCAGTCGTTACTTCTGCCCACATAAAGACACAGTTGTTCTGTTGGACTTAGCCAATTCAAAGTGAAGATGATGGTCAAAGATACACGGATAATACGTCTGTCTGCCTTCTTAGGGCTAAGTGGATGCTGCTGAAAAGGTGCCTTTATGTCTGACCCCCAGAGGTCAGACTGATGCACCAGTGTGTGTGTGTGTGTGTGTGTGTGTGTGTGTGTGTGTGTGTGTGTGTGTGTGTGTGTGTGTGTGTGTGTGTGTGTGTGTGTGTGTGTGTGTGTGTGTTCCACATACCTGGCAACCTGGAATTATAGCTATTTCTCATTTTGTCTATTTCAACAGATGAAAGTAAAGGTTAATCCCATATTGCAGTTTGTAGATGTCGTTGAAACTATCGCGAATAATTCCCTGAATGCAGTGAAGATATTTGCGAGAGTAATCATAAAAGAACAGAGAAAACAATCAGGGTCTCAGGTCCCTTACAGACAAGATTCCTCCACAGACATGGACAAAGTGAGATGTTTTTAGCCATTAACGCATGAATATCAATTTGTTCACTTCCAGCAGATGTATGCCAATTTAAAAATGAAGTATCAGTTATGTTAGTTATATGGTAATGAAATTGATAATTAGATTTCATCACAGTATTGCTAAGGGTCACATTTGATAAATAGATCCATTTATAGTTATAATGTACATGTACCGTTTCCTAATCCGTTAAGAGAAGACTGTGAAAGCCCAGAGGATTTTCTTTGTCCAATCAGAAATACCAGAGGGTCCAAGTGGAGAGATTAAAGAGCCAGAGGAAAGAGATGAAGAAAATGATTCTCCCTTTGTCTCAGTTTCTGGGTCAAGGCCTAATTGATTTCCTGATTAGTCGTCCGTCAACCTAAATCACAACCTGCTTTACACCTGCGATGGGAGTGTGACTTCATAGTTGAGAAATTCATTAATTTTGAGCAGCTTATTTATCTGCTTAACACGTCTATTCCAGTCATTCTTAGGTGTAATATTTAATGAAACTCGCAGCACAATGAGCTAAAAAAAAAGGGTATTTTGCAAAATGAAAATTATGGAAATTACATTTTCACTTAAAGTTAATTCTGACTGTTGTTTTCCCGTGAGGAATTTGACAGGCATGATTATTCGTCTCCTGACAACAGCTCAATTAACGCAATAATTTTGTTTTTCGTTTGTTATCATCGGGGGAAATATGCCATACAGAGGAACTCACACAGTGTAATACAAGTAGTGGTGAAAATATACATAGGCTGTTAGTGATATGCATGCATTTAATTTGTGGAATGAGGCTGGATCCTCATGTGATACGTAGGCTTCGGCACTGCAATTATCTCCTCAAGAGCACAATGTAGGCATAATTTCCCCAGACTAGTGCATAATTATCTTTGAGTAGGGTGACAAACTCATCACAGAAGTTTCGGAAACAAGCGATTTCACAGCGACCAAGTAGGTAGGCTCCGTTTCTTAATAAAGTACAATCTAATTTCAACCTATTAGTAACCAGGTAGGTCATTTACAAACACAGCTTGAGGGAGAGGTATCCATCACCACGGTCAAACATCTAACTTTTCCAAGAGTTCAGGGGGTGTGCTAGATAGGGTTTAAAGCCCTGCTCTGGTGTCACGTGTCCACTTCCATTAGCTAACGAATCCAACTGGTAAGCTTCAAGGCACACACATGTTACACCTACAATTTGCCTAGTGGAAAACATTGTGTTCATTTGGCCAGACAGTTCTGGAGTTAACATGGAGATGTTCAGCCTCAGTTTCAAAGACACACACACAATGCTTTCCTCTTGAGTCACAGCCAGGTTGGGAAATGTAGTTTAGGCAGTGGTGACATGCAAGATCGTCTGTTGGCACAACTTGGGCAATTTCTTTAATTTGCATGTACATTACATTACATTTGTTAGACACTTTTATCCAAAGCGACTTCCATACATTCAGTGCTGTGGACAATCCCCACAGGAGCCATTTTGGGGAGAGTTCTAGAGTTAACATGGAGATTGTCAGGCTCAGTTTCAATGACACACACAATGCTTTCCTCTTGATTCATAGCCAGGTTGGTAAGTGTCTTGCCCAGGGACACAACGACATGCTGACTGCAGTGGGACTCGAACTTGCTATTCCCTGATTTGAAGTCCAGCACACTACCCACTGAGCCACAGCCTCCCCTTTAGAAGCAAGCGCAAGGACATTCCCAACAGGAGTTTTGGAATCTTGTGCTTATATTCACAGAGGCGCTTTAATGCATGTGATGACCAAATCATCTTTTGTCGGGCTTACCCCTCTCCAAACATGATGCAGACACGATGCACCAGGTTGTAACATCTTCACACTTTGAAGCTTAAAAACAGAATTTGTCTAAATAACACTCATTATTCTTTTATAACCCTATAAATGTGCTTTCACCTACTAGGACTATTATCACTGACCTCTTCTGCCTTCAAAACTAATACCAAGGAGCCTTTCAGCAGAACTGAGGGGGAATTTAACCCACAGTCACTGCTCCACTTCTTGTTTTTATTTATTCAGTGTTTCTTGGTTAGCTTCTGTTCATTTCTGATGATTTAAACCCATCTCTCTCGTATATAATCATATTCACACGTTTCAACCTGCAGAATTATGATTATCTTGATGATTCAGACGATTAATAAGATACTTTTACATATGCTCCAAAGACAACATTTAAATATAACACAGATTAAGGTCAGGTCCCTTTAAATAAAGATTGCGTGATTCATTGTGCAATATTTATATGTGAAGTTACCCTTGAGTAATCGCACATTAGAAAGAAAACTGCCTGCTATTATGTCAGCGATAAAGGTGTCCGTCTGGCTTTGTGTTTTTCTACAGCTTACAAGGCCATGTGAGGACCATCCATACCGTGTAAAGAAATATTGTCTTAGGTTTGGTCTCAGCTTAGGTCAATGCTTTCCCTTCAATTTGGCCGTCATTAAGGGAGTATTTTGGGTTGCTCGTGGTAACCTGATACCATTGACGATGCTGATCGCTCCCCACAGGGCCCCGCTCTCTCTCTCCCTCAGCAGGCCAAGGCGAACACAGCTGCAATTATAATACTTAAAATAATTCCACAAAAGTGGGGCCATCATTGAATAATTCAGCCTTCTAGTCTTGTCAGGACTTTGCTAGACTTATGACATCATTCGAGCAGATGTGTGAGCCAGGAAATACTCAAACAGGAATCCCACTCCCAGAACATTTGAATGTTTTTTGACTAAGTTTCAAACGGCTGTTTCCTTAAACCTTTTCGTGAGTGTTATATAGTGTCCCACAAACAAGTGAAATCGCTGCTTGCAGCCCTGATTAGGCCTCACAACAAAGCTCCAGAGTGGTCTGATTTGCTCTGCTTTGTAAACAGATTGTGTTTAATTTTACATGAGTATTTGCTTGGCGCCCGACACCCTAAGAGCACGGCCATATCATTAATAAGCCAGACTTGCTCATCAGACTGTAAATGGCTCGCTTCATGTATAAAATATCAGAGGAATAGAGTGGCCCTGCATTTCTAAAGAGGCCTGAATCGACCGCTACAATCTTAGCTGGAATTTATGGAGCACGTCAACACCTGGACCTGGCCGTGTTTACAACCACACGACCACAGCGCCTGATGGGTGATGAACGGCCGGTATGGAGCCACTCTTTTGTTGATCCCTGGACAGTTCTGAGGATAAAACTGCCTTTTGGGAGCCTATCTGCCCCTCTGTGTACAAGCCTGTTCATGGAGCTAATCAACCAGATCATCTGCTGCTAAATTAGGTTGCAAATAGTTGTTTGAAAGCAGGAGCAAAGGCCATGCTAACTTTATATATAATAAAGTTATTTATGGGGTGCAAGGGACACAAGCCTCAAATACCTGTGTGCATTATTGTTATTCATTATATACTTTATATGTGTGCACTCATAGCTGTTGGTTAAAGTTAGGGACAGTCTGTGGTTTTGATTCAATACTGAAAAAGTTATGCCAAACAATGAAGACAAGATTTTTCATTATTAAAGGTAGGGTAGGTAAGAATGGAGAAATTCATTGCTATCGGGATGTTAAGAGCATTCCATGGAATTTAACAAAATGTGTTTCTGAAGTGATTTACCTACCCTACCTTTAAGAGCTTTTGTTGTCTAAATGTAACCACATACAAGAGTCATGTAAAGCCTGGTTTCTGCTATTTTTAAACCCACCATCCATTTCCCTTTAAGTTTTATAAAAGGTAGCTTTTTTTTTTTTACTGTACTTATATTGCGCTTTATCCAGTCTTTAAGACCCCTCAAAGCGCTTTACATACTACATGTCATTCACCCATTCATACAGAGCAGTGTACCTTACTCTAGGACCTAACATTCACACACATTCACACACCGTTGGCCATGCCATCGGGAGCAACTCAGGGTTAAGTATCTTGCCCAAGGATACATCGACATGTTGACTGCATGGGCTGGGATCGAACCCACAACCTTCTGGTTGAAAGACGACCGCACTCCCTCGTAGCCACAGTCGCCCTGTAGAAGCTTTTCTTTCAATTGTAAATAAAAAACATTTCCAAAGAAACAGATAAGCACTTTCAATGTCTCCTAACATGAATTCGTCAATTTACTTTTAAAATGTGCCATGCAAGATATGTATTTTGTAAAGACAACAAAAAAACAATGTTGGTGGATTGGATCAAAACCCATAATATAAGTCAGGTGTCTGTGAATGTACCGCATACATATCAAAAAGTCCCAATGAATATACTTTGGGGATTGGCGTGTCACAAAATTGAAAAGTGTGCAAAATATTGCCAGATAAACTAGTGACAGGGACCCAAAATGGATGCAGGCATTAAAAAAAGGCGTTCAATAAGTCATGAGTTCCACAGTGATGGTGCATCGACTCGGTTGAGCCGAAAAAGTTCCTCAGCCTTTGTGCAGCATATAAAGTGTGTCCCAGCAGTTGATATTAACTATTAAGCATGACGAGTCTCAAACCCACAAGTTGCAGAGGACAATGCAGCAAGTCGTACAGTACATGTCTGTTTTTCTATTCCCTGGATCTTTTGCAAAGTGGATGGCAGAAGATTTTCCCCCTCAGCACCCCGTTTGTCTGCTCTGCGGTGTGTAATTGTAAATAAAGAAGAAGCCACTCTTCAATGCTCCCTCTGCATAGATGATGTCCTAATTGAGAGATGCAGCGAAATGGTTATAGGGTGTTTTCATTTCATGGTTCACTCCACACTCAACATGCGCTTGCACACACTCACTCACTCACTGACACACACACACACACACACACACACACACACACACACACACACACACACACACACACACACACACACACACACACACACACACACACACACACACACACACACACACACACACACACACACACACACACACACACACACACACACACACACACACACACACACACACACACACACACACACACACACACACACACACACACACACACAAACACACATCAAGCCTGTGGTTTGCATCATGAATAAATTGAATATCCTCTTACTAAGCTACTAAATACATCTGCAGTGTCACGCTACAGTGAGTGATGCCGGTTCTACACAGACCGGTGCGTCCCACCAACACATACAGTAAGAATATCAACATTTGGGTCATGTTACCACAAAGGCTTTATCGATTGGAGACCCATGTTTTTTTTTAGAGTAGATTACGTGTGTGTGAAGCGAGGAGACACGCAGTCCCAATGTGATAACATCTCAAATTGAGTCGAATATGAATTTGCTGCTTGCTTTTGTTGATTTATTTGAATAACTATGAACTTGTGATTTTGAAATTGCAGGGAGTTGAATACTTCCCAAACTTAAATCATGAAATCATCCTTTTTTTGTAGATCTTTGAATGAACTGAATTATTTTAAACACATTTTTTTAATTTAGGTCCGAAATGGAGGGTCCACATTTTACCAACAGACTGTATTAAGGGTCTTATTCCCATCTGCCATTAGAGGCGTGTTACAAAAAAGTCCAACACTTGTTTGAATACATAGCTAGCCTATTGAAGTGCAAGTGTTAAGTAGTGATGTCACCATGTAATGTAAGTAAACAGAGGAGTCAAATGGAGGTGGTTTCAGGCAGGGTGTGTGTAAGAGAAACTCCCTCTAGAAATCCTTTGCAGACCATTTACATGCACAAAAACCTATAACACACTACAGGAAACAGAAAATCCCAAAAAGCATAATAGGGCCTCTTTAAACTAAATCACAGATAAGGTTTAAAATATATTTCTCCTACCGCAACAACATATGAAGCCTTGTGCTAAAATAAGCAGCTTTCATTATACACTACAGTAGAGACTTGGCCTATTTGACAAAGTCTTGCATACACAAAGCCGAGGACAGGAAGTGTTTTCAAAGCAGCCTGACATCTCCAGGTCTGCAAACTAGATGCAGGCCAGCCAAGCGAAAAAGACACAAACACACCATATCAAAGTTTCTGAATTTCCATGTAGCCCACCCTAAATCTGGGGGTTAATCGCATGAATATTTCAACAGACATCCATTAATTTGGTTGTTATAATGCCTTATGTATAACTTGCCTCACATAACCTCTCCTTCTGGTGCTACCATACTTTACTGCATTTCCCTTCCATATTCCAACACCACTGGAGGAGAAATGCACTTAAACTGGAAGAATGGGAGCTCATTGGCTATGCAGCCTGCTCCGTACATCATTGGCTACCTACAAGAGAGTACTCATTGTTCTCTGTAGTAATGGGATGTTCCTTTTGGTTCTCTAAGGACAACATTCTTTATGCATCATGGCAGAAAAAAAGAATCAGCAAATGAACTGCAGGAAACTTCCCTAACCAAGTTTTACGAGAACTGTGTGTGTGTGTGTGTGTGTGTGTGTGTGTGTGTGTGTGTGTGTGTGTGTGTGTGTGTGTGTGTGTGTGTGTGTGTGTGTGTGTGTGTGTGTGTGTGTGTGTGTGTGTGTGTGTGTGTGTGTGTGTGTGTGTGTGTGTGTGTGAGTCCGTGTGTGCCCGTGTCCGTGTGTGCCCGTGTCCGTGTGTGTGTGTGTGAGTCCGTGTGTGCCCGTGTCCGAGTCCGTGTGTGCCCGTGTCCGTGTCCGTGTGTGTGTGTGTGTGTGTGTGTGTGTGTGTGTGTGTGTGTGTGTGTGTGTGTGTGTGTGTGTGTGTGTGTGTGTGTGTGTGTGTGTGTGTGTGTGTGTGTGTGTCCGGTGTATTACAGTAGTACTGCAGCACACAGCCAGAGGGTTCAGTGTTTGATCCCTGGCTGTAAAATGGATTATCTGGTGGCAGGAGGGTGAAAGGATAGCAGTGTGTTAGCTTTCAAAAAAGAGACGCAAGTGAGTGCGGATGTGTGTGTGTGTGTGTGTGTGTGTGTGTGTGTGTGTGTGTGTGTGTGTGTGTGTGTGTGTGTGTGTGTGTGTGTGTGTGTGTGTGTGTGTGTGTGTGTGTGTGTGTGTGTGTGTGTGTGTGTGTGTGTGTGTGTGTGTGTGTGTGCATGTGATCTCAGCAGAGGACAACCCAGGGGAATGGGCGGCCCCTGAGGAAACGTGTCTTAAAAAGCTCTATGGCTCCAGCTAATGCTCACTTTGTCACCCAAACAGGGCGGGAAAGATAATCAATAGCCTTTGATAGCTACTATTAGGGTTTTAACAAGCTTTTCCTCACGCTGGGCTGCTCCACTGAGGAGAAACAAGCAGAGCCAAACAAGCCTTCATCATGCTGTCCCTCTCAACCTTCCTCTCACTGCACACCGCACGCTCTATTTCACCTCCTGCTAGCGCACAGATTCCCAAAGCTTTCGTATCAGGGAACCCCGAACAGATCAACACAGAGCAATGGATGCACATTTGATTTGAGTTCGCAGGTTCGGTATATGCATTGCTGTCTTTATGTCAAGATGGATGGAACCCGGAAGAACAAAGCCTGTGATCTAACAAACCATACCTAAGTATTTTCTACTCAATCAAACTTATAGATATGTGTGTTATGGATCTTGGACATCATATTCAGTGCAGGTGCGGGGAATTTTCCATCTTAAAGGTGGGGTATGTAAGTTTGAGAAACCGGCTCGAGATACACTTTTTGTTATATTTCATGGAATGCTCTTAACATCCCGATAGCAATGAATATCTTAAATGCTTTGACAAAAAATCCATAATATTTTTTCGTAATACTGTAAAAAGTACGACCAATCATCTGAGCCAGCCCGGCTAAAGTAACTGGATGGCCTACCTGCCTGTCAGCCTTCCATCTGTGCACAAACTTATCCCGTGCCCTCATTGGTCATGTGCGCATTCGTGTGTGTTGGAGGAGGGGCTCTGTGAGGAAGTGGCAGATTTTCTCCAGTCGTGTATTTTCAAATTCTAGCGCACTCGAGCTGGTTTCTCAAACTTACCTACCCTACCTTTAAGGAATAAGATTTATTCACACACACACACACACACACACACACACACACACACACACACACACACACACACACACACACACACACACACACACACACACACACACACACACACACACACACACACACACACACACACACACACACACACACACACACACACACACACACACACACACACACACACACACACACACACACACACACACACACACCTCCCAATGGTTACCGGTAGGGGAGCACCTATACTAAACTAAATCTAATTTGCAGCATCTGCGTTTGTCACACCATTAGAATAATTGTTCCCTCCTCAGCTGTATCCCTGCTGTTTTCTATCAATTTCCGCCCCTCAAAATCAAATGATCTGTTCATTTCAAAGCTCGAATGGGCTTTTTTTTCCTGTTAAATCTCAAGCCACTTCTCTCAGAATTAGCCCCTCCCTAAGAACACATAACGCTAATGACCATAATTAACCCAAAATGGAACTTAAATAATTACGGACCGTGAGGATTGCTCATTCAAGAGAAGCGTAAATGAATCCTTCATTTGAGAGCCTGATCAAGGTGCATTGTGTTTTGTTCCTGCTAACACTTAATCTTCATTTGCTAACAAGCTGTATCAGTTGCAGCCGAGCGTCACGCAGCCGCAGTCACCTTGACTCAACGCAAACAGGTCGTAACCAACCATTAGGGGCTGAGGGGAGGCTGATGAATAATGATTTATACTATTTTAACAAATAGCATCAACCCTTGAGCAAGGCCAAATATAAAACACTTTAGGGAGTGAGTGTGTGTGAGAGAAAGTGTGTGTGCATTGCTTTATGAATAAAGGAAATGCATGATCAAGGTTGTATTAAATGTTTCCTACAAGGTAGCACTAGGTTAAAAAGCTGCATTTCTTCTCTGGTCGAAACATTTAAAACATAACTTGAACTTGTTTGTTTGGACTTAAACCATTTGATGTGAGCAAAAACAAGATGTATACATTGCTTAAAGGTCCCATGTCCTGCTTTTCTGGTTATTACCCGTCCCCTTGTGTGTTATGAAGGTTTTTCTGCATGTGAACGGTCTGCAGAGTCACAAACCCTCAAAGTACACCCTGTAGCGAGTAAAACTCTAACATAGAGAAGACCTGTCTATGCTGCCCCAGAACGCCTCGTTGGACATTTCTCTTTTTCTTCCTGGGTACAGTGACGTATTTGGGTATAGTGACGTAACGTAACGTCCAAATGGACCAATCCGTGGAGCCGTTACGTCCGTGGAGCCGTTACGTTTGGACCAACCCGCGGACTTCCTCACACACACACACACACACACTCGGCGGGACGTTGCGAGACTCGCTGCTGCAAGGAGCGGGGCACTGTGTGGGGTCGGCGAGACAGCGAGACACCGCGGAACTCAGCCTGGGCACACACACAAACTCCCAGCCAGGCTGCGGGTGTGTGTGTGTTTCGGGCTGGGTTTCGCTGTGTCTCGCTGTCTCGCCGACGGCCACTGGGCTCACAGGGAGGGGGGGGGGCAGGAGCTCCAACAAGCCGTTTAGGACAGAGAGTGAAAACACATACTATACAGAGATGCTGTATGAGAAACCAATGTGAGTTTGGAACATTGCACAATATAAATCTATTTTAGTCGACCTCAACAAGGGAATTATGATCAGTAGAAATGGTCATGACATGGGATCTTTAATATTTGCTATAATAACTTTTTTTTAAGTTTTTCTTCGCAAACTATATATAAATGTATATATATATATATTCTTTAAATAAAAATGTCATAACACTTAGGAAACTGAGTATTTGTATCAAAGTTATTCACAAATATGCAGTGTAAAAAATGTCATATGGAAAACATTTAATAAGCATTTTGTTAGAAATGGTACTAATCTTTTGAGAAGCGTTAAAAAAAAAAAAGGTGTATGTCATCTAAAACAGGTATAGTTAGATTATTACATTTGAAAGATTTTGGGCCAATTTAATACAAATCCACATTTATGGTCTTTCCGGAAGGAATTTATATCGGTGCCTTTTCCTGTAACTCATGGAAGCTATTTCTATGTTAGAATAATCTTATGAATGACCTTGCTGAAGGCATTTAAAGGGTTTTGTGCCGTTGATGGCACATCCCTCCTGGTGTTATCCAGGGAGAAAGGCATGATGGGTAAGGGAAACGATGGTGGTAATCCAGGTGGGGCTGAGGAAATTCAATAAGAGCCATTAGAGAGGTCTGGCTCATTTGAGTGTCTCATTTAACAACCTTACACAGGGTGGGGACAATAATGAAGACGCAGCAACAGGCTTATTGATACTCTACACAGAGATGCAACTTCCATTAGATTTCTATGTCCCCTGGCACAGAGAATAATCACCAAAATGAAAGACGTGTATCACAAATGTTGAAGTGTATTTAGCATTCTTTAGTTTTACCCTAAACAGCACATTTAGCTGCAGAAACTCAGAGCGTATTTCAGACGTTATGTCGCACATGGAACCTGCTGAAAGGCTGGAGGAAAAACAGAGGCTGGGTAAATGAAATCTCATCCGTCTATCTACGTTCCTGGTTTCCTCTTTATCTCATCCTGCAAAGGAGGGAGGAGAGGGAGGATTTGTTATTTTTTATAGGGTTTACAGTAATGCTCAGAGGGTGAAATTATTCCTGGAGCCCCGAGTTTAATTATTTCCTCTCGTATCAATACAGTCCACCAACGTAATTTCCGTGTTGATCTGATTAAAGAAATATTACATTCTGCCAGGGCACGAGCAAATTGACTTTGGTGGCAAGGTCTTGACAAGAACCAGACACGCAGCTTTATGCATCAGTAACGGCGTAACCATATTATCCATGCACTGCTTCCTTCAGTGAAAAGCAAGATGCAGGCTGTTTCCAATGAAGACAAAAGAGGAGAGGAAGGAAATTCAGGAAGGAAGGGAGAGACTGTGCAGACGTGCAGAAATACACCTTCTCGGAGAATACTAATGCCATGTCATCGGGACCCCAAATACATCAGGAGCATCACAACTTACATTACTCGCTTATATTCTTCAGACTTATTCAAGAAAAGCTGTATTGTACAAGTAATAAACAGAACATTACCAAAGCCCTACAAGCAGGAGACCTTGTTGCTGATTGGATGTCATTACAGCTTGACCATCACTGCTGAAACAATGGATCAATAATGGCCATACTTTTCAGCAAACATTATTGACTCTGATAATTGCAACAGGTCTGATTGTGTGGTCCTTAATGTTATGTTTATATTCGTCATATCTTGTTTTTATTTATTTCATAACTTGTGATTGCTTTATGCAGTGGCTCTTAACCTGAGACTCCAAGAAGATACAAATAAGGGGTCACTAGATGATTAAGAGATACAAAATAAAGCCAGGACAACCAAGAGGGTTTTGACTACATTTCCCAGAGGACCTTTCAACAATCCTATGTAAAGAGGAATGAACTTATGTCTGAGAAAGACTGCAGCTTTGATCCTTTTGACTTCCTGCAGAAACAGTTTCTCTCTTATTTTAGGACCGATATACATAACCTATTAACTGTGATTGTCGACAATGCTTATGATTCTTCTGTTAAGAAAACTACTGGAATATCCCGACATGAAGTTGTGTAAAGTAAGCTTCAACGAGGTTAAGAAATATGCCACAAAATAGGTTCAAAGATCCAGACACTTATCACCAAGAGCTGTTTTAGAACCCTGTTTTCGGGAAGGTTTATTTACTTGACCAAAAACCCAGGCTACTGCGTACATGTAAGCATCTGAAATAAATACTAAAAGAGTCCTACAGTGCAGGAATGTGAGACAGAAATCATGTAAAGAGAGAAGATGAGAAAGAGCAGGGGGGAGGAAGTGGGAGACGGAGCAAAAGAGTGCAGCCATGTGCCGGGATGTACACCTGTACCCAGAACAGGTGTTTTCCACCCCACTTGCAGGCCCCCTGATTAGGAACCGCCACGCTTGCCTTCCCCCGTCAAAGGCTAGCTTATCCCCCATCAGAGCAGCTCAGGCTCTGGGTAAAATGATGGTTAATTAGGCAGCAAGAAAGCCACAGGCTGGAGGTTGATGGAAGCACCCCCTTCCTGACCCTCCACCCTCTGGTATACACAAGGATCTGTGTATACTGTACACACACCGTCAGGAAGCAGAACTGAATCAAACACTGAAGAATTAAAATGCGTAGTTTGGAAATATATCTTTTAAATACTTATTTTCTAAGCTTTGACGGAATGTTTCGGATTAATTCAATCAATTTTAAGCTTTATTTTAGGTACGATTGTCAGAGTTTTACAAATCAGCTCCAGCACTCTTGATTACACACTGTTGTATATTATTGGAAATATGTTTTTGATTAGCTATTTCAAAAGAACAGCCATGGCTGCAGTGAGTTTATTAAAGAGGAAGGGATTAACAGAGCACACTGTACTTCATACTTTATAATATGTCTTTTCCTGGCTAACATGCGCATACAGTACATCGGGAAACAATCAAAAGAGAAAGAAAGAGACTATAATTATGCGCAGCTGCAAAAGCGGGGGGCCAAGATAGGGTTGCATTACCCAGCACTAAACACTTTCACCTGCGTAGCTATGCTCCCCGGCCGTAAACACTTTCACCTGGACGGAGCCTCGTTTTCACGTTTTAATCATAAGTCCACCAGGGAGAAGAATTACTGAGTAGAAGTGACTTTGCACCGGACCAGTATGAAGAGGCAATTCTCAGAAAGCAACAGCTATTGGTTCAATAATCTGTTTTAACTGTTCTCAGGTTACAGTTGTGTCCCGAATAGCAAAAGCCAATCGTGGCGCAGTTTGAATACTTTTGAATTCTGCTCAAAGTAGCCTGTTTATTTTTAAAATAGGGTAAGTACATTTAAGTGCATTTTTTGTCCTATTTTCGGAATCTACCTTGCCCACAGTTGTTCCGAATGTTAAGTACAGTACTGGTCTTTGCCAGAGCAACAAACATGGCGGCTGATTAATAAACCTTTTAATTTGATTGCTTTATTAAAATGCTGCTAATTCTGGGGCTAATAATGTACAGTTTGTTTGGATGGGGGCAGTAGAGAAATGATTATTAGAAATAAGAGCTTCAGGGGAGTCTGAATGTTCTCAATACATTTAATGAAACACAAAAGCTGTGGCCTACAGTAGCATATCAGGATGAATCTTGTGGGAACGACTAACATCCATATGAGATGCATGATATCTCTAAACTCATGGAGGAAGTGTTGGTTAAAGGGAAGCACTCACCTGATATTAGTCTTCATAGTCAAGGCGATCTGCTGTGGATATCGTCTCCAAGGCGATTCTTGATAGGCCTTGTGCTGAGGGAAGAACACTTGACATGAGTATGGATTTGAATGCAGTTGTATGACACATGTATAGAAGACGGCAAACTTCTCACCTTGAGGAAAGTGGTGAGTTGTTTTAATCTCTTCAGTTGTCACTAATCCTCATGAAGTCCAACCATCTATTCATTCATTTTCTTCTGCCTTTTTCAAATCAGAGTCAAGGTTTAACTTAGCGACATCATCCTCCTCTCCGGGATCCAACAGGGTCAAGTTTCTGGATTTTTGATTTCAGCGTAAGGTCTACGTAGAACCAACTACATTCTTCTGCCTCAAGTTCTGGCTCCTTTATTACCTAAAAGTTGTCAATCCACATCCCAAGACCCACGATGCACGATCCCTGGCTTTGCACACTACCCAACTCACAAGGCACCAGGTTGCTACACCTATCCTTACTGGAGGTGGTGTATATTATACAGCTGTGAGTAAGACCAGATCTCATGTGTACGAGCCCAGACACTAGAAGGCACTGTCACAGTCAGCTCTGCTCCGGCCTGGTTGCACAGGGCTCCGGTGTCCCTTGGAGTCCAGGTGAGGTTCCTCTTTCCCTCATGCATTGTTCCATTGATGTCTTTGAAGGGCTCTCAGTCCGGCCCCCTCACCTGAGACCAACCGGAGGGGCACGCAAACCTATTCAACCAGGTAACGTTGGCATTCTTAAATGGGTAAGGTGGCTTTTCTCAAATAGCTCTGAGGATGAATCTCAGAAGGAGATGGTGTTCGTCAAAGTGGGGATCAAACATGCGATGTGGACATTTCCTGGAATGATTTTCACAATTTTCTTCCACATATGCTTTGATGTTATTTTGTCCTTCATTGATGTTACTGAGTTTCCGTTACTGTTGCCAACCCCAAATATCTTACAGAAAAACCTGTGTCTGGCAAATAGGGGGCTTTAGGGTTGTTAAAATAAAGGCACAGAAGAAGAAAAAATAATTTGCTGCTTTAAATGGAGACACGTTAACATCATGCATGGCGCTTGATACAAAAAAGGGGTATTCTTACACCTAAGATCAGAAGAAATGCAAGTAAAAAGAGGTATGTAAGTAGGCCACTATAATATGCTTTAAAGGAAAAACAGTGCATGCAGGTTGTTTGTGCACAAAAGCAACTCCAAACAATTTGAGAGTAAGGTTGTGCAGAGCGATACTAGCAAGGGTAGATAATGTTCAGGGGGGGGGGGGGGGGGGGTGGTGAGTGTTAGGCTGTACGGGGGAATTTGGGTTTTGGCATGCATGGCTCTCCGCGGAGCTACTGGTGCTCACACATCAGAGCTCCAGGCATACCATGCAATACACAGAGGTGATGAAATGCATGTATACACACATACTCGCATGCATGTATCTTTACATGGATACACAGATATGCACACACACCCTCACACATTTACTGTACGTACACATGTTCCCTGCAGCCATAAGCACTGCTCTGCAACCTAATTAAGAGAACAATTAAGTTTGAGGCGGTGAGGATTGAAAATGAGGACTTTGTGCGCGTGTGTGTGTGTGTGTGTGTGTGTGTGTGTGTGTGTGTGTGTGTGTGTGTGTGTGTGTGTGTGTGTGTGTGTGTGTGTGTGTGTGTGTGTGTGTGTGTGTGTGTGTGTGTGTGTGTGTGTGTGTGTGTGTGTGTGTGTGGCAATTATCAAGATCTCATAGTATCCAACTAAAGAATAAAGCCTGTCGCCAGATTGTCAGACATTAACTGCCATTTGATTTTATTAAATTAGAGCCCATTTACCTATACGTATCTTGCCCTGCACTGTTATTTTCATTTTCCTTTAAGTTTTATTAAAATGCAACTTCTTTTTTTATTTGATCTCTAGTTTTACTGTATAGCTTTTCTAAAGCACTTTGAATTGCATTGTTGAAGGACATATCAACTTGGCTTGCCTACATCACCAGTGTCAAAGACAGCTCAAGATATTTTCTAATATTTAAGGTTCGAGAGATATATGTCAAGAATGACCTGTGACAAAAACTCTCTGTGTGTAGTCGCAGATTTAAAAAAATAAATGATCCAATGTTGAAAAAACACAATGCCTTGCACATCTTGCTACAGTCAAAGAGATTTCCAAAGCGGCTCCTAATTGTATCGCTACTTATGCTCCAAGAAATCCTCATAACTTCAAGTGTTGGTCATTTTCTCACTTTTTCTCAAACTGGGAGTTTGCGTGCTTATTTCCAGTTAGCTTTCATAAACCTACCATAGGATCCTGTCCAAACCATGTTTTCTTTTATGTTTATGTACATGATGTCCACCTGACAGAAGTAATATTCCATCTGAGTTTCTACCGCACTGAGCGTCTGTGCTGGCAGCACTAACAGGCTTCTGCGGCCAGGACGCCAAGAAGCAGGGAAATATTAAACAAAGACGGAGAGAGCAGACGCTGAAAAATACCTGCTGGCCCAATACTGAGGCTCCATATGCCCAGCTCTACCCCGACTGCTGGCTGGCCAGCCTGTATGCCCACTCTCTCCCAGGCCTGAACACACACCTACACACACACACACACATGCACAGACAGACAAACACACACACACACACACACACACACACACACACACATGTAACACACGCTTCACTGGGGACAAGCCAGCAAGAGTAATCCTGGCCTACTTTTCTGCCCGGAGCACACTGCAGCAGCGTTTCCACACCACCACTACAGAGGAGGTGCAGGAGGGGAGGATGGAGAATGAGAGGAGATGGAGGGGAAGTTAGGACGAGGGTGGAGGGGTGCAGGAAGATGGAGGGAGCGGTTAGAAAGTGGAAAGAGTGATGGAAAGGAAAGGTATGTCCAGAAAGGGAAGCACGTCTCAATCGAAGTTTAGGGAGGCAATTAAAGAGGATGAGGTAATGACTGAAAGTACAACAATTAAAGGATGAGAGAGGGAAGGAAATCAAGGTATATGACACAAGGAGGGGGAAACAAATACAATTTAAAAGGTCTGAAAGAGACCAACAGAAACAGGGTTGGAGAGAGTTGGAAAATCCTAATAGAAAACAGTGCAACCGTGGAGTCTACTGCCAAGGAAGAAGGGGGGGGGGTTCTGGCTGCTTAATTTCCAAATAAGCACATTAGTTAGAGCCACTTCCTCTGACTGGGAGTTCCTGATGCATATTCTGAGAAACCCCAAACTGCACTGGGGAATTCTCTTACTATGTGCCGATGGACAGGATGAAAAATGATACCTGCAATATGTAAATAAAAGATTACATCACACACCAGCGCCAGGAACACAAACATTACTTATTGGCCCAGAAGATGTATTAAGACAGAAAATAATAAAAGGCTCATGTTTATTTATGCGCATGTAGAATATACTGTATGTTGTGAATCAAATGCATATTCAGGCTTATGCGCTTTAGGGGTAAAGGTCCCGTACTTGCTTTGACTCTGGATGTAATTACTGTGTGTATTCAGAGATTTTACAAAAACATTGTTATGAATAACATTCCCATACATCTGTGGTCTGGTAGTTTCATAAATCCAAATAAGTTGCTATGGCAAGAGGCATCCAATGAACAGGGGTTGGTCGTGAAACGGCATCATCATCAAGCTGGATCAAGGACAAACGGGCAGGGAAGACATGCAGTAAATCACAGTACTCTGAAATGTCAGGCATCTATTGTGGACGAAGATAGCGTTAATTAAATACAAATTAATTAAGTAAAGAAACTAATCGGTGACAATAAAAGTCATTAATCTGTGCTGCTATTTACAACCTCAGCAGACCAAACTGTTCAGGACTTGCATCTGTAAACAAATAGTAGTAGTTCATTATAGATACTACATTTCTAAAACAACAAAAGGGTTCCTGATTACATTTTTGTCAGCAGGGGAACAAGAACATGCTCTAAAGAGGCTTCAATTTGGCTTTTTTGAGTCTGAAACATTTAAAAAGGTGTAATTGTGACATATTTTCACATTTTTAAAACAAAATGCTGCAGGACTTACTCTATACAAGGATGGGAAAAGTCTCTAGAGCACCATATATACAAAACAAATACAGTATCACCGGCCTCAAAAGACAACAGACAGGACTGGCCTCATTGTGAGCACATGATGAGGTTTGCCAATGGCGTGTCAATTTGAACGCTTTTGCAAAGTTAAGATCTAATGTTCTGCAACCTTATAACCGTACAAGAATGTCGAAGACAATTCTGCAAAGCCCTGAATATTATGCACAAAAACTATCCTTTCAGTGCGTCCGAAAACATTTAAATCAGTACAACATCTGAGCATGGCAACTTTTACCTCATTGACACCAACGATGTTTCAGGGCCAGTTCGGAGCTGGAGCTTGAAAAGCACCGGGTTTTCCTCTTCACACCGCAACGGAGCAGCCTCTTAGCTCCGGAATCCGGTTTGTTTCAAGCACCAAAAAATTGTCCGGCTAGAGCAAAAGCACCGCTTACGCCGAGGCGGGGGGGCAGGGGCGGGATCAACTCCTGAACAACAATACACAATCGGCCATTGCTGTTGTTGTCGGTGTCAGCTGTGAGGGGTTTCCGCGCGGTTTGGATTTATGAAGCAGGCACGCAAACGGTTACGTCATGACACAAACGATGACGCAATGACGCAGCACCAGTCGGACTCTGGGCGGTGTGAAAAGAGCCGGAGCTAAGAACCGGTTCTGAACCTGAAAAGCTCTAGCACGGAGCTTGAACCGGAGTTGCGTTGGTGTGAATGAGGTATATGAGGTGGTTGAGGTTCGGGCATGTTGGGATGACACGGCAAATACACGATGTTATGGTGCAAGAAGAGTGTGGTTATGGTTCATGAAAAAGTTACATTTTGACTGAAGGACTTGGACTTTCACCACACTGAGCTTCACACTCGCTACATACAGAGCAAACTACTTCCTGCTTTGTCTTGGGAGGTTGGCATTGTGACAACTAATTGTAAGTATTTCCTTAGGAGACTTGGTTGAGATTCTTACTTTGTGGAATTTCTGTTATTGTGTCCATCCCATTTGTCCTTATATTCAGCACTCTGTGTATACAGTAAAGCCAGTCCTAGGAAGGTAGATAATTATCTGAGCCCTTCTTCTTTTACTGTTCCTACAGTACAGACAGGATACAATAAGGACTGGTGTCGTATGAATCACTGATACTGCGCTGTTAAACTACACAGAGGTGCCTGATTACATTTTAGTCAGCAGGGAGCAAGAACATTTTCTGAGCGATCACAAGGCCATGAAGAAAAAGGAAAAATATGGATCGCAGAAGAAGGGGGAAGGGTATTTAAAGGGTCAAGTCAAACACACACACACACACAGACACACAGACACACACTGCCTCCGTACACACACACACACACACACACACACACACACACAGACACACAGACACACACTGCCTCCGTACACACACACACACACACACACACAGTACACACAGTCGTCCCATTGCTCCCATCGCTCTCACTGATGAAAGGTGTGTCTCTGCTCACGGGTCGTTTGTCGCGGGCATCTCCACGGACGGCTCATTGGAGAGTGCAAGGACCCCTTCATCTTTCACCGTGACAGGTCTCGGACACTGGGCCCCCCGTGACAGACGACCCATAATTCACCGGAGGGGGAGTGGAGCTAATGGCCTTGACTCTCGGCCTCGGTAATGATCACGTCCAGATTTCCAGTGTCACAGACTGATGTCGGACCCCGCCCACTAAAGAGTGTTGTCACTGAGGATCAGATACAGGCAGGGAAGTACCTCACTCACACACTCTGCCCATGCTCATCAAGTCAAATTCAAACCGGGGTACGAGGTTCAAAACATGCTGCCAAGTTATAGCTTGCATAAAACGAATAAACAATGTTGTGTTGACTGATTTAGCTTTTATCAGTAGATATCAGTCAAGCCGTCCACCTCTAACACGATGGAGACTCCTCTAACTAATGGACATCGGAGTGGCTTTGATTATTTTTTAATTGCTCATCATTTTAAAGTACATTTTTCATACACTGAAGGTCAAGCATGTCCCACTGACTGAGCCACAGCTATGTAAACTGTTTCCCATGTTCCACTGGAAGCGTGTCAGAAACTGCGTCTGTTTTTCTGCAGCCACACTCTAAGATTGTTTATAAGTTGTTTTGCTGAATTTTTTTGTCTTTTACAAGCATATTGAATACATTTGCAGCTTATTTTTGACAGATGTGGTAAAAGAAAAATATTTGGCTGTATTAGTGCAAGTAGCACACCGTTTAATCTTTGTTTGTTTTGTAACTGTATAGTTCCTTAAGAGAAGCAGAACAATTTCCAGAGCAAATTATTTTAAATACGACACAAACTTTGGAAACAAACAAGGAAAATAGTCTTGGGGCTTGAAGTTCATAAATAATAAGTTCATAAATATGAAATGTGTATATTTTATCAATATATAAAAGGTATTGATAATACAGTCAGTGGGGAATTCGTAAGTTGTAAAATCAAACGTTTTTCTGTGAGGAGATCGAAGTGGAAAAAATGTGTTTCCATAAACAATTTTGGTATCATAACGGTCGAAATGATGTTTAAACAGATATCCAACTCTGGCTGACATGTTGCCCTGTTTGGCATTATCAGTGAAACCAGTTGAAAAAAAGGAACAATATTTGTTTATGTCTTTCAAAACCACTGCTTTCCACCAGATCGTTGACCTTTTATTGCTGTAGTGGTACTGAATTGCACTCCTCCTCAGTGACAAGTTTGCTACATCCCATAAATACTCATATTTAATTGATGTAACTATACTGTAGATCAGGGGTGTCAAACTCAAATACACAGTGGGCCAAAATTTAAAAAATGGGTACTAGTCGAGGGCGGGACTGGTTCAATGTTTATTGCAAAACTTATTGAAATGAACTTATTGCACATATTAAACCTGGAACTAACAAAGCTTAAAGTATTGCCTATAAAAACAACATTAAACATTAAATAATCAGTTTCATTCATTTCTTATGGCTCTACCTGCAGCTTTTCCAGACTCATTTCTTATGATTACATTTTCCCACAGGCCAACAACAGCTTCAAAAAAACTATTTCCCTCAAAGAACAAACAAACATGCCCTGTTGTCATGAGAGAAAAAGTCCAGAAGGAAACATCCATTGAAACTCAGTGTGCTGCTCGGTGATGCTAGTTCAGATACTTGGGATCTCATCTTGGGTGCAAGTTCATCAATATTTGGGGTCAGGCTCTGAGCTGAGGAGACCCTCAGGATGGAGTGAAGGTGTGCGTGCACTATACCAACGGGCCAGATCTAATAGTAATTAGAAATTATCATGCGGGCCGAAATTAAATCCACCAAGGGCCTGATTTGGCCCCCGGGCCTCGAGTTTGACACATGTGCTGTAGATGGTGCTCGTCAGTATAATCAATAATCAACCAAAGAACAGCAGCCCTGTGTATATGATTCCCACAGGCTGTTTGCACCTTGAGTTTGAAACAAGGTACAACCTTAATTATCCCTTCTGGGAAAACAAGAAATGAAGATATCACAAATATACAGTACTCTGATCTCTACAGGCACTCAAACTCAGCTGCGTCCCACACACTCAATCATAAATGTATTCAGAAATCAGATGAACCAACTATGAATCTACAGAATAAAGTACCATACTGAGTTCATTCGAGTTGTGGCAAAGTATAAATTCTCTCCCTCCATCTCCCTACAAATCTTCTTGTCATATTTTACTAGGCAGGAATCCCCTAAAATAATCTTTGAGGAAGTGTTTTTGAAAGGACTTTGAGTGTTAAAATGAAATTCAACAAGATGTTCCCCCTCGTCTCCATCTCCATGCTCTCCACGGGTGAGGAGATCTAACGACTCCCCACAGTTGTCTTCACTGTGTAAGCTTGACGCGGCCTGTCTTCACATGTAACTGAATCCCTCGCAGCGATGAGGGCCTTCCCAGCAGCTTCTCATCACTCCGCGGAGAAGACGCTCACCATGATTAGTAATAGCGCCATTGATTTTCACCGGGCAGCGTACACTTGCTTCACGTTGAACTAAAACATGGAAGAGATGTTGAAGCCCTTTTTTTTTTTTTTAAGGGGCATATTTCACATTCAGCGAGAGAGATCAGGATCTATTTTGGCGCTGGTGATTGCGCTGACAAGAAAGTGAGGGCTCTTCATTCCAGACAGCGTGGGATTTGCTCTCTCACTATTTAACTACAGTGACAAGTTCTGAGGAAATAATATCATATTGACCTCGTGAATATATGAGCGGTTAAGTACTTTTGTCTCTCTGAAGACTCACCTCCTGGTATCAACCCACACATGTTCAATCTCCAGAAATAATCATCCGATACTAATCACAGAATCACACAGGCAAAGGATGTAATTATAATTTCTTTCCTTTTTCTACCATTGTAAAAACCTTAAGGGGTGTGACACAATAACCTTTCATCTGCCGAACGCCTCGTTTGAATTGAAAATGAGATGGGAAGGATATTATAAAAAGATGAATAAAGAGGCGTTGGGAGGGGTTTTGCGGGGGCCATGAAAACCGCACTCTTGCTTATGAATATGCATATTCATATTTGGACCCTGGTCTGTGTGAAAGACAATGGGGTCTCCGAAGTTTGCTGGCCCCTCTGAGTGCATTCAGACCCGTCCCGTACAAAGACACACATTTTCCGCTGAGGCCTAGTGAGGGATAGCGTGGAGGGAAGCCGCAGCACCCCTGAGTGTCCCTCAATCAGACAGACAGGAAGTGGTCCTGCGAGAACCCCCGTCCCCACGGCGATTCCCATGAATTCCCACAATGCCACTGGCCCCGTTGGTTGGTTACTTATTCAGCGATGCGCCACCGTGCTCCCCGTGAACACAGTCATAAAGGGACAAGAGGGGGTGGGAGAGAGGCGAAGAAAATCATATTTCATTCACCGTCACAACATGACCCAGATAACTGTAGATTGCCCTTTTTCAGTCAGGACAAAATTGCCTTTGTGTCCAAAGTTAGAAGGGCAAAAGGGAAACAAAAAGCCAAATGAAAAGGGGATGCTTCAAAGGTTAATCCGTTACAAGCAAGATCAGAGCGTTTCTTCTTTAAGGAACAGAAGAAAATCTATCTCTTTTCTCTTCCCCCCCTTTCTCTTTTATGTCTGGCCATAAAGAGCCGGTTTTATGTACACTCGAATGGCTGAGGCTCACAGAACATGCATGCGAATGAGAGGGAACCACAGGGGACCGATATATCTTTACAAACATATATGCACATAGAGAGAGAGCAGAGAAGGAGAGGAAAGGGAAAGAAGACGGACAGATCCAAAGACAGATAAAGAGAGACAAAAGTAAGCAAGACGGAAAAGGGAAAGATAAAGAGATGGGAGGGTTAAAAGAAGGTTATGATGGAGAGAGAACGTCTGGAGGAAAGACTGGAAGAAGAGAAGTCTGGTGCTTTAATCGCAAAATCAGAGCTGAAGGACCGGGGCAGGCATGCAGTCATCATAACGGATCCCATCTGAGAATGCTATTACAGGCCTGGCTCTGGTTGAGGCTACTGTGCTCACAGCCCCAGCGCCGGGGCTTTCTACTGCAGCCATGAGCCGCCTTTAATACAAACTGTGCCTGCTTAGCATCAGAGCATTCATCGATTCCCAGGCTGCGACGGTGTAGCACTGGAAGTCAAAACGCTGCCTTAAAACAGCATGTGTGAAATGTTTGCCTTCTTCTGAACTCAGCTGAACACTTTCACTACCAACTAAATAAACTAATAACACCGGAACATTATTATTTCAGAGACTTATAGACTTTTTAAGATCAGCACTAACAATTTTAAATGTATACTATATTCCTAACATTGGGATTTAACAGCAGTACCTCGTTAATAAGTCATTTTTTCCCCTATCAGAATAACAATCCTGTTCAGCACGGATTTTCTAAATAAAATCTTAACAACTCTCAGCTGCTGAAACACAGTTCGGTTGCTTTGTTGCCTACAGGTAAAGCTTATAGCTGCTTGTTGAGTTTTTTTGAATCTGCATATTCCTTAAGCTTGTAAGTATGATTACAAATGTGACAACATATAAAAAAAGGTAAGGAAACTATATTTGGTACAGTAAAACAGGTGTATATTCCCCTAAAATGTGAAACGACCTGAGTTTAAGAGATATAACAAACAACTGCTCTGCATACCACCTCTTATCTAAAAATAAAATCCAAGTCAACATGAAAAAGAGCATCCCCATCACATATTTACAGTATAGGTCTGTTGAGCATACGCCAACTTACCTGCAGGACTGGGGGATGGAGTGATGGATGGCGGGAGAAGGAAGGTAGGAAGAGAGGGGGAGGGAGGAGAGACGCTGGAGGGGAGCAGGAGTCTGGAGTTAAATATTAATCCGTGGTGATTCATCTGCTGTGGACGCCTCCAGGCTCCTCTGCATACCGCCAGCTGTTGGCCCCTGTCTGCTGGCCCTGGATGTGAAAGGCTGGGTCTCTGCCCAGAGTGCCCAGGCATGAGCTTCCTTGGCTGGGGGAGAGGCAGCTAAGGCCAGGGCAGGTGGTGAACCTGGCCGGGACGACAGTGTGGGAAAGTGTGTGTGTGTGTGTGTGTACGTGTGTGTGTACGTGTGTACGTGTGTGTGTGTGTGTGTGTGTGTGTGTGTGTGTGTGTGTGTGTGTGTGTGTGTGTGTGTGTGTGTGTGTGTGTGTGTGTGTGTGTGTGTGTGTGTGTGTGTGTGTGTGTGTGTGTGTGTGTGTGTGTGTGTGTGTGTGTGTGTGTGTGTGTGTGTGTGTGTGTGTGTGTGTGTGTGTGTTATGGAGTGTTAAACATACTGTATGCCTACATTTCTGGGGTCTGAAAGTGCTGTGCTGCACACAGCGTCACACCCACGGAGGGCAATGAGGCATGATACTGTCAGGTTGTGGGCTGAGGGAGATCTGTGGGGGGGGGAGGAATGTGGAGCTTTTGGACTTTGCAGAAATATCTTTATGTATGTATGTAATCCACAACGTTTTGACATATTAAAGTATCAACCTAACTTCGCTACTTAACTTTATTGATAAGTAATATAAAACTGATTGAGCCTCTTGAAATCTTTCACACTTTTTTCTTTGTACATTTCAAGGGGAAATAGTTCAATGTAAAGGGATGGATGTGTAACCCCTAACGCGAACCCTTTTGAATTCAAAGAGAATAAATAGGTGGTCAACACAAACCACAAGAGCTTCAATGACAAAAACACATGTAGAAATTCCAAGGGTGTTAGCCACAATGTTGATTGATTGACAGACAATCTCAAAGGTGCAGTACCAAAGCAAGCAATAAGCACTACAGATGTCACAAAATGTCTAATATGAACTTAACATGTTCATGAATGCACCGTGTCGACAGCAGGTTACCACGATCCTCTACACAGTATGGATCTGAAGACAGCAGAGCGTAAAGCAGCACATGTGCATCTGAAACCTGCCTTACGTATCTCTGTCAAACATGTGACCTGGTGTGTCAGAGAGACAGACGGTCACACACAGCTGCTGCTTTGGCTAACACTCAAAAGCTAATGTACCTTCAGTGATACCGCGACACCAAGAAAGCCAATGTGGCCATGAGGAAAAGGAAAATGAGGATATGAACAAGCAAGGTATTATAATAAGGGTATTGTGGGTGTAAGACCAAAGGCCTACAATCTTAACCAGATATCCTTATGAAAGTAAAATATCTACTTTCAATGTGTCATGAAGCCAGAAAGGACACAATGAAAGAAGGAACTACAATGGAAAAAGATTATGCAATCACAATCCTTTTTCACCGAACAATAACAGAGCTCAGTACGGTGCAAAAGGGTCTTCGTATATTGTTACCACTCATGTTCGGAAGGGAAGCCGAGAACAGCAGGATGCAGGCTTGAGATGAAGACACTCACAGGGTAGACTGCGACTACAAAGAAACCAGAATCAAAAGGAGGTGTTTCTCGGCAGGTGTCCCCCGAGTAGCTGAGCCTCGCCTCAAACTACGCTGTTTGACTTGTTTCACTTAAAACCGGGGAAGAAAGAGGTGGGACGTGTACGCGCCAAACGAAAAAGAGAAATCTTCCTTAACTGCTCGAGGAAACCGTAAAGGCTTGAGGAGGTTTCTCAGGTATCCCCACTTACTCAGGGTTTACTCATTCTCCACCTGAGAGAGGTGAACATAGTCAATTTCCCAACCTTTACCCGACACATTTTTGAAATACTGAGTCATACATTTTTAAAAAGGCCCGGGTAGCTGTTTTATGACTTGTGTCAAGCCATCTGAAGTCCTAACCTATACATCTTTATGGTCAAATTTAAGATATTTTGATATTTATTCAGTAGAAACTCATGGGAAAAACGTCTCACTGTACTTCCCCCCCCCCCCCTACCGCCCCCCCCCCCCCCCTCCTGCAGTTGCTTTGAAACGGCTTGTTAGCACTCCATGGATTCCTCACTGAAACACAGCTGAGCCCATTAACACCCTCCATCCTCATGTTCATGTTTGACATCACACAGCTCTTTTCTGAATATATCACACCTTCAAAGACCCCCTCGTTCATGGCCTGTGTCCATGTATGATGCCCACCCACTCTTATGGCACCTTTTCCCGACGCAAAGGTTACTGAGGAGGAGGGTTACTACAGTGTCTTTGGGAAACAGAGAAACAATTTGAGAGGAGAAGAAAGAGAAAACGCTGGGTCATGAATTATAGAGCAGATCACTTTCGTCTGGGTCCAGGGAGAGAGGAGAGACCACGAGAGAGAGAGATTCACCCCCTTTTCTTCCATGCCCTGTCTGGTACGTGGGAAGCCACTGGGGAGAGGGATTTATGGCCAATTGAAGCGGCAGCAACATCCCTTGGAAAGCAACGAGAGGATCCATAGCAACGATCCTAGCGGGGCATATTAATCCCCTGCTTTATGTAGTGCTAAGTGTACAATAGTAATCAGGATTGGAGTAGGCCCCACTGATCATTAAGGGAAAAGGCTATATAAAGAATTCATAATGGGATTAGCCCACGGCGAATGGAGAAAGAGAGAGAGTGGGTAGATATCTGGAGGATGAAGACAGGGGAGGAATGGGCAGAGGAAGGGTGGGTGGGTGGGGGGGTGGCACGACGCTGGAATTAAATCACCCATCAAATTGCACGGAGGAATTTTAATTTACAGGTTAATGTCGTATTGTGTGACTAATCACAACCAACCGTTTCGATGAACCAGTAGGAAATGGGGGGGGGGGGGGGGGGATCACAGCCTGCTGCAACACACTGGTAATACTTTAAATAGTAGTACCTTGTGAAAACAGATTAGTACAATGTTCATAAGGGATCTTAACTAAACTACAGTAACAATTCACAGTTAATATTCGAGCAGAGAAAGCTTGTGGGAAAAATCTGTTACATAAATATTTGTATCCCATGCACAGACAGGCTTTACACAAAGTCTACTTACAACATTTACTCACCTATAACTAGTGTGATGATATGGTTATTACTGGCCAATCAGAAGCTCCTGAGCATGTGATATCTTTGTTAACATGACATTCAAATCTGCAAGAAAGTACAGCAGATACAGTAATACTATTCCAATAAAGACATACAATCTTACCTTCTAGGATCAATGTGTAAAAGTGGACCAGTATTTACTTTGCGATGTTCCTAAAATGTCCCAATGTAGTTTCATGGTCACTGCATGCAATCAAATAACTGTTAAGGTTGCCATTACCACAAACGTGCTTTTGCTATTTCCATGTACCACTAAATGAAATATCCAGCTAGGCCTCATTTAAAGAAAGTTTCATATAAAGGTCTCACCTCGCAAAAACGACCCCTATATCAGGTTCTAGTAAATGCTTGACAGAGTGCAGAGGTAGTCCATCCACGTCCAACAGGAAGGACACCCTAAGGCTCACCCAGAACACGCTGAAGGGTCGACGTATTATTACGGTCAGCATGGGAACGCCTGAGGATCCCCCAGGAGCAGCTGGACGTGGCTGGGAGAGATGAGGCCTGGGAGCTATAGGGCAGACCTGACAACTGGACCAGGTTAGCATCGATGGAGAGGGGAGAGGGGGGGATAAAGGGATGGGAGAAAGGAAGGATGGGAGAGGAACGTAAGGGAGGAAGGGTGAATCGAAGGAAGGATAGAAGACAATAGGAAGGGATAAAGGGTGGAAAGTAAGGAAGGATGTTAGAGGAAAGGAAGGGATAAAGGAATAAAGGGAAGGGAGGAAGAAAGGGATAAGCAGATGAACGGAAGAAGAAATTAAAGAGGAAACGAGGAGATTAAGGGAAGAAGGTTGGAAGAGAAAAGGAATAGAGAAATGGAAGGAAGGATCGAAGAGGAGACGGTTGGATGGATGGATAAGTATTAAGTGCGATTGTGTTTGTTCTTTCATTTCTTAACCCATACATTTTGTTAGTGAGGATGAAGCAGAAGCTTGGTTTCTAAAACATATTTTAGAGATGACATCAATGATCAACTCCAGTGTTTCTAATATGTGATGCCTTTGTGGGTTTTAGTAATGGAGGACAGCAACACAAACACAGCCTGAGCCTGCCAGCACCAATTTAAAGTAGTCTCTCTGCCTAAATGCCTTAGCAGTACTCTTCTTTCATACCTAGACGTTCACAATTGTTCAGATACCTTGTGTTCTGTGACAGTCTTACACAAAATGCACGTTAAACCTACAGTATCACTAGCAGTCACAAAGTAAGTTCAGCTAAAGCCTCTCCAGTATTAATGCTACATGGGGCCTTGGCTCGGTTGCTTCGGGGAGCTCCTTCATCACCGCGGCAGACCGGGGGGAGGACTTTATTACAGCCACAGCTCGTTAGCTTGAGTGGTCTTAATGAAGCAGCGTGGCGATCAGACAGAAATCATGCTGCCGAGGCCCTGCGTCATTACACCAGCCTTTAATTACGTTGATATATGGCTGGGACGGGCCTCCACACCACAGAAATTCACCAAGTCTTACTGGACTTCGGTCTCCTACGAACTATCACACATTAAAGTGTATTTCCTCAAAGGTATAACTGGCTTTTTCTGTCGCACTGATGGGAGATTTCACTGTTTTATAGCCAGCAACTACAATGATTCATAGTTTGCACCAGACTTCAGGACGGAAACTCCTCTGAAGCAACACCTCGACACTGAAACTCTCTCCTGGAAGTGAGGGAAGTGTTTTCAATCCCAGCTTGCTTCTCAGCACAGCAGGTGGGAGAGTGTATCTCAGGACAGATAGGCAATTGAGGCCAAGTCTTGGTGAGATCGGAAAAGCAACTTGACTGGGTGACAACAGACTTGGAAAGGTACTGTTGTGTTTCATTACTATTCATGAGTTTAGTTCAAAATGTATTTTCCAACTGAGAAAGAGAGAAAGACTTCCAAAGGGGCTTTGTGAATGAGCAAATCGTCCAATAGTCCAATAGTTACAGAGAATAATAATCTGCTTAGAGTTGCAAATAGGCCGAAAACTGAATATCTTTTTCTGTCCCTTACCTAAATGTTCTCTCTGGACACAATACACAATCTTACTAATGGTTTAACATTATAAAACTTTTCTACAGGCGGCAGTTATACCCCAAGATATACTGCAATGTGCCAAAATGACAGGGTATGCAAACTACTTAACTAAATGATTCTAGATTTCAAATCATTTTTTAAACAAATATTTTTGAACAAAGAAATTCATTTTTTGAACTAAAGGTTTCACACATACTGTATAGTGAGTAAAACAAATGGTGAACCTTACTTGTGTCTGTCAAATAAACTCTACAGGCACCTTCAAATGGACAAGTTTAAAGTGTTTTCAAGTTACTTAACATATCTTAAAGTATGTCTACCGACTAGAATGTATAACAGGAAGGGATGAGGAAGCTTTTAGGTCCCTAAAAGTATTTCCCTTTTTGGATAAATACTCAAGGCTTAGAAGCAGCATCACATCAGCGGAAGTAAAACGTTACTGTCTGGCTTCCCCTGCCGCTGTGTGAAACATATTCCACTTTTCTTTCATTGGACTCAGAGTTATGATAGCTATATTATGTCATGCTCCCCTGCCTCCTTCATTATTCAAAATGGAGAGAGAAATCCAGTTATATAATACGAGGGCAGAAGTTCTTATGAGATTTGGAAAGCTCAGCACTAGACATCTCCACTTTGTGTTAATTGGTTTTGCTTTTGAAAGGCCATCATTTTCTTTCGGGACCATTAACCATAATGCTCCAGAGTCCAGGATTAGTTCGCACTCAGTAAGACTGCTGTGTTGTCGTTAAATTCAATTTAACGGGGCACCCACCGGTGCTAATTACTGCTAACCCCGCTTACAGCTCCACGTTAGTTTGGTCACTGTCCCTGTAAAAAGACCTCTGTGTTGGAGAGCTTTTCCTTCACCTCTTGGCCTTCTGGGTTGTTTTCGTTGGGCGTTAGTCTGAGGTGAACTCAGTGAGATGTTTCCCGTTATGCTGTTAAATTCTGGCTTTTCAAAATACCACAAATAACTGTTGAAGAGTGCTTCTGGCTGAAAGGATGCAGACCCTGGGGATTCGCTCCTCTTGTTAATTTTTATTGTGACCTTGTCTTTAACTACTTTCTAAAATAGGCCGACAATCAGAAAGACAGCGTACGAGGGTGGACTCTGTAAACGTTTTAACAACTAGACATTCAGCTACTACTGTTTGACCATCTTTCTGTTTGCTTGCGTCAGATAAGTACATTTCTTGCACTACAATGTAAAGGAAGAGGTTGCAACTTCAGAGTGTCAAATGTGTCAAAGTCACTATTATGCAAGAAACCTGTCATTTGGAAGTAAGATTTTATCCAACATCTTTGACTTTTTGTGCAGCATGTGTACAGTTTTAGTTTGTTTGACTGTGTACAAGCGAATTCAACACGTTTTACAAAAGAAAAACCTTATCTTTGAGTTTTATTCTCTGCCTGCATCATTTTGATTGAAGTGGTTTCATTTATCAATAGTATGTTTTGCACAGATTTGATGAGAACTACAAAATAACACCTAATTTAATATTACCTACTGGTTCAAGAGACATTCACATAACTGCAGAGACGTAGATTGAATGTTGTCTGAAGACAGTTTCCTAAAAAAACTGGGAAATAAACTAAACTCTACTTGAATGTAAATCCTATAAACAGGGTTTGTTTGACATTGCAGTTCTGAATTGTTCAAGGCACTTCTGAAGTTTTCTGTCTGCTGCTTAGAGAACCTGACCTTCAATATTAACTCTCCTTCCCATTTGGCCGGCCTGATATGCTTAAGAAATGTTTGCGCAGGTAAAAGATTCATTATTCAGCCCGAGGAATGGACAGGGGAGGCAATGGCTTTTACCTAACTACCCACCTAAAAGCCTCCCAAGAAAAATACCTGCATTACAGAGCCATGCTGTGGAGAGTGTACTCACTATAGAAGCACTCCCAGTACCTGAATAAAAGATGACATATTGAACATAGACTGTGGGGTTTTAAGTTTATTATTTAGGCCAAGATGGTGTAATTGCCCTAATGCAATGGAGTTGATTTTTTTTTTTAAAGCAATGTGGAGTCTGCTAGTTTCTAGACCTCTGCTTAAACGCAGGATTATGGAGGGACCACTTTAGAGCGCGCACATATTTCAGTGAGCATGGAGTGAGGTCGGCACTGTACATTCAAGGTAGAGACAATAGGCGCGTTCACACCGCAGTACTTTTCCCACTTTAGTCCCGATATAGTTCCAAAATGTCGCGTTTACACCAAAAAGAGCCGGAAGTAAAATTAGTTCATGAGAACCTTTTTACCCCCTTTTCCGTCCCTGCTAGAGAGCAGGGGCTTTCAAGGGAGAAAAAGGTTCCTATGTCTGATTGGCTGGGCGGATTGCAAACCACGCCCCGTAAAACTCCAAAAAAGTTTTGTGAAGCCGCCATTTTATTATCCTCGCATTAGCATTATTAGCATTAGCATTAGCCCAGCGCACCAATGGAGAGAGACTAACTTATGGCAACACAAAAGAAAACATGGGAGCGGTGGAGATGAGGAGGTGTCGGCGCTCTGGCGATTTACTCTGAAGGACTCCCAGCAGTAGAAGCTGCTGGGAGTCCCAGCAGCTTCTACTGAAGCCTTCCCCAACTCCTTGGACTTCGGGTGGCAGTAGGCTATACGCCGTGAAGTTGTTTGCGGCCTGCCAGTAAACCCAAAGCAGAAGAAGAAGAAGTGACCAGCGGCTTCATTTGCGTAATCCTCCCTCAGGGACTTATTCCTGTGTGACCGCGATCTGTACTTAGTTCATCAGAACTAAAGAGTTCTCATGAACCTTTGTGGGAAAAGTACTGCGGTGTGAATGCGCCTATTAATGACTTTTTCATTTGTTCGGAGGGTTTCACAGACTCTTTAATTTTTCAAAACCCAGGACTCTTCACCTGAGGCTAAGAAAGGTTAGGATGGAAGTTTTTAATGTAGAGAACGATCAAACTGCCTTTATTACTAATGATTTAAGCACTGATGTCATCAACGCTAAATAGATCCAGGATGAAAAAAGGCACAAAATCTGATTATTCATGTTTTTATTTATTATGCTAGGAATTGTTTAATTAGATAATTAAAAAATAATCTGTCAATAATTTATTTTACTTGAAATATGCCCTGTGTGTGCTGTTACACTTGACACCTACATGATGCTGAGCCTGGAATGCATTAACAAATTAAATGATATCTAGTTTAGGGAGGATACATTTATTAAGCTTTACTAGCTAACTTTGGAGGCCAATTAACTTGCTTACTTTATTTCGCAAGAAAAACTATTTTTTGTAAAATGTTATTTTATTTATCTTGTTCTGAGCGATGAAGGAAGTTGCAAAACCGTTGGTGATATTTGACTATTTGTTTTAGTTGTAAACATTTTCTGATGCAGTAAAAAAACAAATGTTGAATCCACTTTGTTTGTGCTGCTTTTGAATATAATGTTCTGCTGAGGGGGCGAGTGTACGGTTGAAATGACCCTGAAATTAAGGTTGGCAAAACATACAGCAGTTGGCAACTGTGGATTCTCAATGATACTGAAACTGGTGTAACATGAGACATTTCAACAGTCCTATGCTATTTAAAGTTCTCCTTTACAAAAATAAATACAAACACGCCGTTGCAATACTTAAGAAAACTATTCCAAGTTTAACAACTACTGCTGTGCAGATTAAAACTGCTTTCTCAAATACTTTAAGTACTTATGGGACCTAAACGTGTCTGAATGAACCCTTAACACGGCTCCAACAGCAGATTACTCACTGAGTCCTTGCCCCGAGAGAGAGGAAAAGACAGAATACAGTAAGAGAAACACTCTGGCATCACCTCTCACACTCCCTCCTCCACCTCCCGTGTTGTGTTTGACATTTCCCAGTAATGATGGGAATTTCCTTCCCTCTCCAGCGGCCTGTCCCTCCACGCTGAGACCCAAACAATCGCTCTGCGCCGTGGCCTGTGAAATCCCAGGACGCCGGGGCCCTATGAAATCCTACAGAATGGCTTTTATCCCCTGAAGATACAGTACAAATCATCATTGGTTTTATCTCAGCTGGGGATGTCGATTTATCTAAATGAGCTTAGTCCCTCTAGCTGCCTGTCAGAGTTATTTCTCCCTCTACAACACCAGCCCCACCCTGACACCCTCCCTTCCTCTCATCTTCCGCCCCCCCCCCCCCCATCTCTCAGCCCTTCTCTTCCTCCTCCCGCCCTGATTCACTGAGGTTTAGATCCTTTCCATGTCCTCGTCCTTTGTTCTCCAGAGAGGGAGGGGGCACCAGAGGACGGGGCAAGTAATGGGATTGGTACCCTGAACTGGGCACCAGTTGTGTTCGAAGCCTGCCTTACTGGCCCAAAGACGTGTGTGTGCGTGTGTGTGTGTGTGTGTGTGTGTGTGTGTGTGTGTGTGTGTGTGTGTGTGTGTGTGTGTGTGTGTGTGTGTGTGTGTGTGTGTGTGTGTGTGTGTGTGTGTGTGTGTGTGTGTGTGTGTGTGTGTGTGTGTGTGTGTGTGTTATTCTGAGTCCCTTTAGTGTGCAGTGGAATGTACTTAATCTGCCTGCCATCATAATGCAAATGAAGCTCCCTGGTCCCAGCGGGGAAATAGTGTGTGTGTGTGTGTGTGTGTGTGTGTGTGTGTGTGTGTGTGTGTGTGTGTGTGTGTGTGTGTGTGTGTGTGTGTGTGTGTGTTGTTGTTGAATATCTAGGCCCTTCATAGAGGATACTGGAAAGCTCTTGAGGGGGCATCAAAGAGTGGGCAAAGGCTTCTGTCACACTAACACAATGGACCAGTTACACACACACACACACACACACACACACACACACACACACACACACACACACACACACACACACACACACACACACACACACACACACACACACACACACACACACACACACACACACACACACACACACACACACACACACACACACACACACACACACACACACACACACACACACACACACACACACACACACACACACACACACACACACACACACACACACGTAAAAGGGAGAAATAACACTGACTCTTAATTTTCCCTGTCTTCTCTAAAGGCCTCGCCAAAGGCACTTTTTCACTAAACTTTATTTAAAAACACACTTTCGTACAGCGACAATTTAACGAACTAATACCGATCTTTTTCGGTACTGTATTCATTGTAATTGAAGGCTCAGATGTACAGCCAACACTACGTTAAACAAGATGTTTCCTATCATTACACTGTGCTTGCATTTTGTAATGACAATAAAGTAATCTAATCTAAACGCTGTCCTTTTTTTCAAAATATTTCGTCGGGTTAAATGAAATAATATATAGTAAGACCTCTATGAAAAAGCTTTCAATTCTCCCATGTTACAATGAACCTTGATCTCAGCAGGATTCATCTGGATAATAGAAAGAGGAAGTTGTTTATATTTTAAAGAATTGAGTAAAAAGGATTTCTGTTTTTCATTCTCACTTAACGCCCCCCTGTCTCTTATCATTCAGCTCCCCCACATTCCTAAGATCAAGGTCAAGGTAGATTTTATTGTCCCAAAAATAAATTACTTCTGTAGAGGTTATAGGAAATACCGTGTCCACATGGTAACTAGATATATATATATCGAGGATTCAAGTCAATACTGAACAAAAGAAAAGGAAATATAGACACAAGATCTTTCTAGAAGTAATCTTAAAACATTGTAGTCATTATGCTGGGAGAACTATTGATGGTGTGGGTATTACTTTTACAATTTATTTACGGTTAAAAAAACATAGACTATTAAAAACAGCACTGTTGTGTAGTTACGGTGAATAACTATAATAACTCACCCTGATAAGGACAGTGTACAAAAGACTTAAAGGTCACCTATCATGTTATTTGTAGGCAATAGCTCAGGTCTCAGATATATTCAAATATATAAAAAACATGTCTATGAAGTGTTTTGCTCCAAATACCAAACAGATCACCCATTCTAGCCATGCCTCATATTCCTCTATTTCACTTCCTGGTATAAAGCTTTAAAAAAATAAAAAAGGAGGGGTCTGAGCTCATGCGGGACCCGGCAGCTACTGTCTAAACTAAATGCTGCCGTGATGAAACGCCATATCATGGATTATCAAGGATTATTTCTGAAACAGTATGGAGCTCAAAGGCTTTCTCTCTTGCCGGTTATACCACAAGGTGAGTTCCTTTTTACTTCCTGCTTCTTCACACACATGCTCTTTTTCTGACGCTGCGTGAGTTCCCTGAAACACCGGGGACACATCTGATAGGTCCCCTTTAAATGACGAAATATCAGAAAACCAGCATTACATTTTATGATTTTTACAAAACACTATGGTGAAATAACAATGCAGCACACTGCAAAATATAAACCAATTATCATTTGCCAGTCATATATTTGTTTATACATAATTAATTGCGTTTGCGTCTAATGACTGACAGCAACAATTACCTCTTTTAAAACTTTTAAAAAACAGTTAACGGCCATGAGAGACGCCTGAACCTGTGGATCCTCATTTCAATGCTTTGACAGTCAAAGGTACAATAATGTGGCCAAACCTATTTATAGCAAGACAGTTAATTAGATTCAAAGATTAATTAACGGCTTATCTAATCTATCAGAGGGCTAAAGATAACTATCTAATTAACAATACGAGTGAAGAACAGCGGCAAAGTTTGTCAAACAAAGAACTGTGTGGCTTATCTCCAACCATCACTCTTTCTCCCATTGTTCCCCTCTCATCCCTCTCTTCTTCTTTACTTCCTCTCTCCCTCACACACTCTTCCCCTCTGCCCCTGATGTTTATTGATTGCCAGAGTTCATACAAGAGTATCACTTAATGTGCTTGCTTTCATGTCCTGCCTTTGTTGCCGCGAGCCCACGATATTGCAAATTGATCCGTCGTTCCCCGCCACCCTTTGTCAGGGTTTGTGAAGTGATCTACTATTACATTAGCCCTCTCTCCCATCCGACTCTCCACTCTTTCCCCCCTCTGCTTCTAGCTTTCACTCATTCTGCCTCTTTCTTGTCATCCTTTGGCTAAACACTGGTCTGGGAGCTGATTAGCGGCGCCTCACGCCCGACTGGCTGCATTGATGAGCTCCTTGAGGTTTGATGATGTAGCCAATAAACGGACACTTTTGATTATCTGACCTCTGACCTGTTCTGTAACAACAAACCCCCTCCCCCCACCTCCCTTTCCTCTTCCTCCTCATTGTCCCCTTCACGCCTCCGTCTCTCCATTGTCCTGCTCAGGTGACGACTTGAAAATGAGGTCATGCTTGTTTGAACATAAACAACGGTGCGCATCCTCAAGGGCAGAGCATCCTTGAAATTATTCAGCGCAGGATTTTACGGCCTCTTAGGAACGATTTTGTTTTCAAGACACTGATTAAATAACACAACATATTCTAAATCAGTAAGGCACGATGCAAATGGTTGGTTTATCGTTTCTGCATTTGAAGGGCGCACTCCGGCATAACTTTTGGAGAAACTTTTTCTGAAAGTGCAGAAATCTCTCGGATGTAAAACTTATATGCAACTTGTGATAACTTTTCCCTTTAGGCATTGGAAGTGAGCGGACTCTGAGACGTAAGACAAGCATCCAATAATACGGTTTTTTTTCTCACTTTTCTTCTGCCCTGGACAACTTGGCAGGATTTTGGAAAGGAAGACGAAATGTTTGACGCGCCTGCGGTCTGCGTCCTCCTGAGCCGATCAACGGCAAACTCCTGAAGTGTGTGTGCATCCTTGACAATGTGTAATTGGCTGGTGGAGAGTTTCCCCCGACTTAAGGCAGAGTGCTTGTAATTAAGAAAGGATGCCCAGGCAGGACCACCACAACTACCACTACCACCCCTCAACACACACACACACACACACACACACACACACACACACACACACACACACACACACACACACACACACACACACACACACACACACACACACACACACACACACACACACACACACACACACACACACACACACACACACACACACACACACACACACACACACACACACACACACACACACACACACACACACACACACACACACACACCCTCCCAAAGCTAGTGCTGTCCTGGAGAGAAGACATCAGGAGGAGAGGCTGTTTGCAGTGATTTAAGCAGAAGATGGGGGGGGGGGCTATACAGGGGGTTGTTTTCCACTGTGGGGAGGAGGGTCTGAGAAGAGAGCGATAAGGGGATGGGGGACTGCGGCACAATCATCTTGATTTCTTGTGCTGAACGATTACATGCCATGCTAATTGCTAGCAGAGGGATCTTTAATAAATATTTCATTCGGTGCAGCATCATTACTGCCTAATGTCGTTATTAATCTCCGCCGGTAATTTCCACTCAGGAGGAGCGTCTTTGTGAGGGGAAAGCTGTGTTTTCCCCCCACGAGGAGAGAGAGAGGGAGTGGGAGGGAGAGAGGGAGGAGGAGAATTAGGGAGTGATGCTGGAGAAGTGCCATTACAATACACTTATCAAAGAAGAAGGGAAGGAAAAATGAATGAACCATGGAGACGAGAAGAAAGAAAGGAATGAGGAATACAAAAAAGTTCAAAAGAGAGCGATTGGGAAGTTAACTGAACAGCGCTGGATGGATCATGTGGGAGTTAGCATGGCTGCGAATAATGTTACAGACATGTCGTTTCCTGAGAGGCCTTTTCTATCAGTGAGATCATAGCTACTAATTTGATTTGTACATGGGACGGGGGTTGGTATAACTGCCTCTGTAGAGAAAGATTTACTTTGAGTAAATGTCCAGAGCTGACAGTCTTGATTCAGTGGAAGAACCAATACTGCCAACTTACCGAAGTCTTTTTCTTTATCTCAATCTACATTGCTTTGCTATTATTTTACTTGTAGGCTTCAAAAGTTCAGCCAGGCAGGAATTTGTATATTCCAGAATATATATTCAGAAAATTAAATACCGTGAAAAAGGCCTTGCTTTTACTGCCCTGCTTGTTACGCAATTGAAACAGGTTTTTTCTAAGCTGTACTTTCCAACACTTTCTTTTCGTTATTCATTAGATGTTTGTGTTCATTGGAAAATGTATGTTTTTCTAATGTCAACTGCAAACTAATGTATCCCAAAAATGAATGGAAATATTTCTAAATCTTCCTTTTTAACTTTTTTTTACGAGGCAAAAAGAAATCCTTCCACACAGGACGTTATATATTTTTACATATCCATCATATGTGGTATGTTAAGTCTAAAAATGGAAGCGTACTAAGCATACAGTATGATTACTCTGACAGATAAGCAGACAGTCTTTAGTAAGTGGAGGACAAAATGTACACACTTTTTCTTTCTTACTTATTCTCTAAACTAAAATGTTTAGAGAACTTTTATTATTATGATTATGGGCGTGTACATTTTTGCCACGAAGGTGTCCAGAGGTAGTATCTGACACTGCATCACTAATAATGCAGTGAAATCTATTTTGTTGCTAATCTTTGACACATCCAAGACTAATAATCACCAAAGTTCCATTCCTCTACTAATTATTATATTGGAAAAAAAACATTTTTTTTTTTTTTTTTAAGAGAAATTAAATAATTCAAATAATGAAAAAGGCATTTAAAGGGTTAAAATCCTGCAAATTATTGAATGTTTGGCTCTACGTTAGAAGTTGTTCAAGTGATTCATGGGAAAAAAAGTTTTCATGAGCGTGTACATTTTTGCCACGAAGGGGTCCAGAGGGTGCAAAATGCATCACGAGAGTATACAAAACATGTAAGAGTAAACGACATTGGATTTCAAAAAATGTACTCAAAAGAAGACTTCTTGCAAAAATCCATGCCAAAAGCTGTAACACAGCTGAAATGATCACCAAATAATAAAAAAAAAGTCAGGAAAAATGTACAAAAATGCCCGAGGAGGGCACAAGGGTTAATGGCAACAAACTGCTGACAACACACCCTCCATTATGTGCAGACCAACTGTGCATTGGTTCACACCATGTTGTGCAAGCCATCTCCTTCTTCATGCAGTTTAAGACATTAAGAAGGCGTGAAAATGGCAGCAAACTAAGCCTTGGGCGAATAGCAAATAGCATTAGCCGCCGAGCACACATTGCATTCTGCTCATTCCAATATCCATCTGCGCCTGCAGCTATGCTAGCTCTCTGCTATCAGACTGGCTTATTCACACACATTCTCCACAGCTCTGGTGCCTTTTAGCGCAAAATTCAATCTTTGGTAATAAGTGAATTTGAAATGGAGCGTAAGCACGAACTAAAAAAGCAAATCCAAATCCATGTTGGTTTTATCTAACAACGTATTTCATGGCTGTATTCCAAATGTGTATGTGAATAGGTTATGAATGATTACCAGAAAAATGATTATACGCTTTTCATGATGTTTTAATAACATATCCATCATATGTGGCCGTAGACAGTGACAGTTGGGATGGGATGGAGGGATGGTTTGGAAATACGAAGAGAGGGAGTGATTTATGGACTTATAATAAAAAAGGATCCAGCTAAACTATCTATACAGCCAACACACACACACACACACACACACACACACACACACACTCACACACACACACACACACACACACACACACACGATGGCATTGCCCCCACAGAAAATAGAGTTGTGTATACCATCCAATTATCTGTCAGGGGTGAATAATGGCCCCGATAATATATTCACATTGCCGTTGCCGATCAATTTTTAATCAAGCTGAGAAATATGGAGGAAGTGAAGCTCAAATGACCCACCAGGATCTCTCCCATAATGCTTCGGCAAAGGAGTCCCTAATTTTGCTCCAATCAAATTACTTACCCACCCCCACCCCTTTCCTCCAGCCCCCCCACCAGCCCACCACCATCCTCTGAGCGATAATGGTGCTTCCCAGTGTGGGGCGAAGCAATAACTACAACAGGCTTGTTCCTTTATAAGGGCAGAGGTCAGGGGGCAGTGACCTTATTAAAGACATTTTTTCTGATGATAAAGTGATTAGCTGTTACTAAGCTGAGTATTAACATGTATAGTGGCTCAAAATAAGGAACCAGAAGCACATCATTGCATTTGTATTACTTTTGTATGTCTTCATTTGTGTTCAAAACCTTTCTTATAGACTTATTTGATTCTAAAATGTCCTAAAGGAGATGAAAATTCAATTATATTTAAATATAAGAAAGTCAATAGTCTTCGGGGGTCTAGTGTGCCAACATGTGGTCAGATGGATTAGTTCTTACATATATAACCATTTTATAAAGTGATTTTTATTCATATTAAACCTGCATCTAAACCGTATTATTGTGTCTTAATGGCCACTTATGGGCAGTGCAACAAAGTGTGCATAAAATTGACATACATTATCACCTTGTAAAACTGATAGTAGCATGTTAATGTGTACGAAAAACATTACCCTGAAACAAATAAACAACCAGCATAAATACAGCAAAATGTGTAGTTGTGTTTCAGGCCTATTCGGGAATGTAAGTTTAATATAACTCCGTATTGGTGTCCTTGAGCTCGAGTGGTAAGTATCTGACTTTTTAGATTGCATAATGTTCGCTTCTCGTCACCAGCTAGTCGCTAACTTTGTGCGTCTGCTGTTCGGTGCAGTGTTAGCCTATATGTTGTTTATTAAAGCTGGAAACAAAACTGATCAGGGTGGAGGGGCTAAACCAAAAATGCAGAATTGCATGATACCAAAACAATGAGAGGAAAGGCGGTAGATAAGCCCATTCGTGTTGAGGGGAACTGCAATGCAGGGCTCGTCACAGTGAACAGATGCAGTTTAAAACAACCATGCATTTACTAAAACGAAATACATTTGAAAACAAATCCAAAAACATTTCTGATTCATATTTACTAATAGATGCGTCTCTGATCTTTTGAGACGAACTCGTTTGCCTGCTCGCGAACTCTCTCTCTCTCTGCTGGCTGTTTTTAACATTAAGGCACATATTTTCCAGATGAGGTTGTATAAGATTTTAAAATCAAGCCCTTCAGTTACTGCACGTTAGTTAATTATTAAAATTCCACATAAAAATACCATTATTATGTCAGATGGAAATCCAAGCATGCTTAATGTAAACCAACCCAATGCACTCTATAGTACACAGTAAATCCTTATGGAGGCAAAAACCACAAAGACATGTTTCAGTGTGTGCTGTACACACACATTCATGTGATTTAACCTCACATGCACTCACAGTTATAAACACAATATTTCACATGTGTACGTCCACAATCAACATGTTGTCTGTGCACTCTGAGTAAATCCCACCCTCTATAGAGCGGCCCCCCGGTGCCTGAGTGGGTCACGTACCTCTACGCAGCGCTGGGGCAATCTGCAATGAAAGCTTTCCCATTTGTAATAAACTGCAGCCTCTCAGAAGAGCAATCCTAGGGAGAATCCAGCGCACTCTCTTCTCACTATAACAACAGCGTCTGTAAAACAAATGAGCAGGGAGGTAATTGCAGACAAACAAAAATTACATTTCCAATAAAGGTTCTTGTCTCTTTGGGCTCCCAGAAGCCCCCAGCCCTCCTCAAGCGTTTAACAGCCTTAATATACCCTCTCATCAGCCTTCCTGGTGAGAAGCCGCCTGAGAGCAGCTATCAGAGCACAAACAGAGCTCATCTAATGCGAACAGGTTCAGGGTTTACTGGTTCAAGTGTTTAAGGCAATTAAAAGGGGAAATGGTGGAGGGATAGATGGATGGGAGCATTAAACAAAACACTAAAAGTTTACATGACCCATCTTTTATACTTTAAGACATTCATGGCACTGTGCAGGTTAAAGTCTTAGAAGGAGAAGAGCTTACGAGAAGATTAGCAAAGCCAAAATACTAGAGTGAAAACACACAAATGAATGGTGTTTAGATTGAAAAGATTATTTGTTTGAATCAGCATTAAAGTATGTGTGATGCTACAGGAAGTTTAGAGGTGTTTTGAGCGCACCCATAGCGATACTAAAATAATCCGTGACTCCTATTTTAACAGAGATGATGGAGATGACTAATAATGTAATGCATATTGTAAATAGGTATTACACTTTAAATCTCTAGTTTGCTCAAAAAAGCAGAATGTGCCATGTGTTGCATATTACATCAATAAATAATAGTTGCAAGTTGACAAGTAGGTGTTGTAAACAAAAGGGAATCTATGAATGATTGTCAACCACTTTGCGTTGAGTGCCATTGGGGCAGTTTTGCAAACAACATGAGAGCGCTGTTCTTTTAGAAGTTTGAGAGAGCAAATAGTGAGCGGAATAACGCCTGATGGGAAATAAACAACTCACTTTTAGATAACAACATCTGAATAAACACCTGATGATGAACATGTACTGAGAGTGCTTGTTTGCCCAACAAACGATCCAAAAGTCAAAGTAATTTAGTTTGCAATGATTTAAAAATCACTGAAAAGGCAGAAAATACTCAAATCTGAGAAGCTTGTTTTTGCAAACACTTGCCCCTTACGCTTGGTATACAAATATAAAATATGGATTAGTGCTTATGCTGATGGACCAAGCCATTGTTGACTAAATGTTACAGCACAAGGTTGGGAAAAAAATGTCTAACAATAACATGATAATCTGCAGATACATTTTTACTCACATGTGTGCAGTGCCCCCCCCCCCCAACACACACACACACACACACACACACACACACACACACACACACACACACACACACACACACACACACACACACACACACACACACACACACACACACACACACACACACACACACACACACACACACACACACACACACACACACACACACACACACACACACACACACACACAAGAATTCCACTGAGTGCAGCAGCAGTCATCTCCTCCCTGCAGCGCTGAGATGAAATCAGTGTGTTTATCTGATGGTGAACCCGACATTAGGCCAAGCTAAAGGTCCCTGCTCGGCTTCCTCTTATCAAAACCTGCAAACAGTGAACTCCACGGCCCGGCCCCTCGCAGGGGAAATTGATTACAGCCTGGGGCCAAAACGGCAGCACGTCCACAGCTCTTCACTCCATTATGAGTCCTGGCTGTTAGCTCCAGGATCAGATCCTCAGATATTATGTGATCTGGTAACAGCGATGGGTTGAACGAGAGGTGGTGTAATGCGAGCTTGAATGCCGGGTTAAGGGTTCAGATGACCTCAGCGGTGACTAAACAGTCGCGGTCAAAGCTTTTAACGAGGGGTCTCTGGAGTTCGTATTGGTTTGACATAGTTAACTTAAAGTGGATGTATTGACTGTAGTGAAAGTGGAACAAACCATAGTATGCACGCTCTTTGAAGTGTGAAAGAGGTCGTGTAGCTGCAGAAATGTTGTTTAGCTGTTTGTCATAACTACACATGTATGGAGTTTTACCAAATCCACTATTTCGCTGTAGAGTTGAGAATGGAACAATGGTTTTTTTCCCACATGTCTCATAAAGGTAAATCCACAACAGCTTTCTTATGCTACAGGATATGAACTGAAAACTGACCGGACAGGCCGCGGTAAGAAAACCCTGCAGCTTGGGGAGTAACGGATTACATGTCAAGGAATTACGTAATCAAGACACAAAGACAGGTAACTTTACCACTACAGATACAAAAGTAAGTATGTAAGTAATCGGATTACTAGTACATTTATAACAAAAAAAAAAGCATTATGAACACATTAGAACCTTTCACAAGTCTCTTATACCCCTTTCACACCAAGGCTTTTCCCGTTCTAGCTCCGTGATAGAGCTTTTCAGGTTCAGAACCGGTTCTTCGGTTTAGCTCCAGCTCTTTTCACACTGCCCAGAGTCCGACTGACTGGTGCTGCGTCATTGGGTCATCGTTTGCGTCATGACGTAACCGTTTGCGTGCCTGCTTCATAAAGCCAAACCGCGCGGAAACCCCTCACAGCTGACACCGACAACAACAAGAATGGCCGATTGTGCTCCAGCCTCCTCTGTACCTCTTCAGAAGACCAGATTCCCAGTAGGTAGCTGGTCTCTTCAGTGGACCACTGCTGCTTGTTAAGTTTCTCCATCGTTGTGTACAAACTGGATAAAACGCCGGCTTTTTGTTGTTGTTCAGGAGTTGATCTGCCACTGCCCCCGCCCCCGCCTCGACGTAAGCGTGACGTATGTGGTGCTTTTGCTCTGGCCGGAAACATTTTTGGTGCTTGAAACGAACCGGATTCCGGAGCTCAGAGGCGGCTCCGCTGCGGTGTGAACAGGAGAAACCGGTGCTTTTCAAGCTCCAGCTCTGAACCGGCCCTGGAACCGCGTTGGTGTGAAAGGGGGATTAATGAAAGGCAGGTCTTCCTATAAATAAAGTCTCTGAGCAAAGGGCAACTTTTTTGATATCTTGCTTTTGTTCTTCTTTTTTAAGGTTACATTGTTCTGTTTTCTTACATAATACACTTAATTAAAATCTATTGTAATAATATTGAGTTTCTCTTGTACTTATTTACACTACGTTGGAATCTTTATTTACCACTTTTATTTAAGGATACCTAGATTAGGTAACTTATTACATCTGTATTATCAATTGTAAGGAGTACATTTCTAGTAACCCTCCCAACCCTGCATCTACTCGTGTTTACCGCTGTTATATTGTTCTGTTTAAATGTATGTGCATGAGGGAGATGGAAGAGGGAGAAAGTGTGTGATGGTGTCACCGAGACAAGGAGCTAATAGTTTGAGGGCATTCCTGTCAGTTCTGCTGCATGATCGCAGGTCCTGTGTGGCTTCCTGCAAACTTAGACGCTTAGACGCGTTTGATGTAAACACTCAGAGGAGAAGGAGATGGGAAAGTCCCTGAGATATTTAACTGACTAATTCTTCCACCGGTTTTTTCTCTTTCTCTTCTTATCTCTTTGTTTGCCTCAATCATTCCACTGCGGCGGAAGAATCTGGGAATCCAGGATATGTAAAAACAAACATGCCCTTTTACTTCATCATCAAAAAAACAAAAGGAACGTGTGTGTGCGTGTGCGTGTGCGTGTGCGTGTGCGTGTGTGTGTGTGTGTGTGTGTGTTACAGAGAACACACACATCTTGCTCACAAACAAACACACCTTTTTGTTAAAACTTTGCTCGAGGCATTTCATTTCTCCAATTAGACTTGTCGAGGGCCTGACAAGTCTCAACTTTGTTCGCTCCACCAGGCAGGAAATTAAAAATTGTTTTCAGTTCCAACCAAACCAAAAGCCTAACTGCCATTTGGCACAGACACGTAAACACATTTGCATTATAATTTATGTTGTAAAATTGGATTGTGCATTTCTAATTCCCTGCTGACTTTTGCAGTTTAGTAAAACCTTTCAACTTCCACACATAAATCAACTTCTTATTTCATTTCGAATAATTTGTTTGACGTGCAGGTGCCAAATGAGTGAGGTTTCCTACTGTATAATAGACATAACAAAGTATAGTGGGATTTATTTATTTTATTAATAATAACAATCAGGTTTGTCTGGCACTGATGCTGCAACCTATTACAAATGATCTGCAACTATGTGTCTTCACCTAGGCCTGCTTTGGTTTGGATATCCATTTAAATGTTAACTTTAATGTTCAAAAAGCTCCTTCTGCTCTGAACTTTTGGATTCAGCCTTTGCAGACCATTAACATGCACAAAAACATCACACTACAGGAAAGGGAAAACCCAAAAAGCATTATAGGGCCTCTGAATCTCTATTCTTAATGCTCATAAGCCAAGAAATGACCTGCTTCTATCTCACTGAGGCAAATGGGTAATTCTTTTGTCACAATTCTCATATTATTCTACTTTGGAATTAAGATTGATGGGTTTATTTATGATTGTAACCTTATTATATGAAGAACAATGCCTCACTTCCCCCTTTACGATCCATCCCCCACCATTGCAACATGCTGAGGTGAGAGGGACCCTCTACACTGTTCATATAGCATCAACATCTACGTATAGATCTAATTAAGTTTTTCAAACCAGACGTGTAATTAACGCTTCATCTTGAGAACAACAACTACCTTAAATGACAGACTGTGACCCACATCACTGTAGATTGTACATGCAGTCATATCATGCACACGCTAAGTGAGAAGTGAGACGTATCGGCCACACGTCTGCACTCCCATGCGTGCACACCCCCACGACCCCCCCCCCCCATCTTCCTCTCTGATGTGTTTTTCATGTTAACACTTTGCAGTGCCTTAGGTACATCGTGCGGCTTCCCGCCATACACAGCCCTACCAAGCCCATTTGGAATGTTTTTATGGGATAACATCGTTTTTATTTTTCAATTAAATTTTTATACTTTTGTGTTGTTCCCCCTTTTTTGTTTTAAGAGTTGCTATTTTTCCTCATACAGTTTCTGTGTTTGCTGTTTCTCTCTTCTCTGTTCTCTTTGTCTTGAAAATATGCTTGTTGCTAACTCGGTATTGGTCCCAAAATAAAACCTTGTAGCTGCCAAAAACAGACGAGGAAGATACAATTATTAATCAAATGAACATGTGATCACCGGAATCTCAAATTTAATTTAATTTAATTTAAATGTAAGCCAATTTTGGGGCCGATTGCCGGAATCAGTATCGGCCGATACCGATCGCCGATCCGATCGAGTGGGCGGGGCCTATGGGGATCTTCCATTTAAAGTGATGTTTAAAACTCAGTTAATGGGGCTCATTCACTGGAGCTTCCACAAACAACAACCAACATAATTATTACATTCAAATGAAGGACATTATTCAAGTTTACATTAACTTTGGAAATAACACGGGAGAAATGAGCGGAAGCGCTCTCTTTTCCTCTCTCTCTCTCTCTCTCCTGACAGCCTGTCAGTGTCTCATGCAGCTCACTGATCCAGTGATGAGTGACCCGACAGTGAAGAATAAACATATGTATAACTAGTTTAGCTTGTTCCAGAGGTAGATACAATACCTAAGTGTGTTAGGTCTAACTCTTAGTGTGTGTTTTGCTCTGCTCACCGGTCTGTCACAGCGGGTGGAGCTTATACTGCTAACACGCTACACTTAGATTGGGAATATGGTCACCATTGTGCGTGCTTAACAGCTAAATGTTAGCATTGTCATTGCGAGCATTTTGATATGCTGATGTTAGCATTTAGCCAAAAGCCCCATCTTGACAAAGTCCAGCATCAAAGAGCTGCCGGCCTGGTCGTTTCATTTTTGATTGTTACCAGACCACCGCCCTATCACAACTGTGTTGGTGATTGGAGTTCCCCAATCTCAATATTCTAAGACACTGTTTAATGTTTTCTGTTTGCAAACAGGAAGTATGTTTCCTGGAGCAGCAACAGCAGTTTCTTTGAAGCAGTTATTATAAACACTGATAACCACCATGGCTGAACAGATGCTAACAGACAGACTCAAACTCTATCAACAGGAAAGCCAGAGGAGAGTATACACACGAAACATCATGGCTTAAAACGAAGATGATCAAATAAAAAGCACACGAGACAAAGACAATGATCACCTCGCCAAACAAACTCTACAAGCAACAACTGATCGATCTAAGACGACTGTACCAATCAAACGAGCTTGTGAAACCAAAAGAGGGCAGACAGGATGAACCCTCTCATCTCTTCCCTCTCATCACATCGCACCAATCTGAATCTGGATTTGAATGGTTCGACTGATGAGGAGAAAGAAAAGCTTTGAAGCATCAGTCAGGTCGGGCTTCTTTACGCCAAGCAGCCAAAGTAACGCCATATCACATGTGACACCCCAAAGACTGAGAAATTGATCCCTCGGTATGGACATTGATCGGTTCGGGGGTTTGAACACGCGCTCGGACCGAAGCATGGAGAGAAGGGTCAGGAGCGAGATGTGTGCTCAGGTCTTTTGTTACGGGAATCGATGATCTCCCACCATGGGGGAGATTAGCCCAGTCAGGTCATGTGGAGCACAGCAGGAGCCCATATTATGTTATTTTAGTATATGTGTCCGTCCACAATATGCTTTTAATGAATATGACTTATCAGCATCTTCTTGCAAGCCTTGTCAGAGCAAGTGTAGACCTTTAGAGGGAGAACAATATTGTAACTTGAGAATTAGTTAATTTAAATAACACGATGGATGGATCACCGTAAACATAAGTTGATGACTGTTAAACCTTATGAGAGGGACAGCCTGCTAACTAGCTTTGTTATACACCAACACAATTATCAGAATCATAGCTAAACCAATGGTAGTCCTAAGGGGGGCAAGGGGTACTGTGCACCCATGATATTAAGCCCAGACCCCCCTCTTAAAAATACTTTATAATAATGTGCATGCATCTCTGAGACACAAAAACAGTCAAACCAAAACAAAGTTGTGTCGGTTCTTAAAATCATTTTTCTTTACTGACAATTAACTGCTGGGAAACAAATAAATATACATGTTTGATAGGCATCCATCACAGGAATTGTTAGACTATTGTGGAAATACACAATTGTCTTTCTTTCTGAGAAGATTACTCATATCTGCCCAGCAAAATGTAAGGCTACACCCAGCAGCTAGTTTAGCAAAAAGACAGGAAACAACAACTAGTCTGGCTCTGCTCCAAGGTAACAAAGTGTGCGTGTGCGTGTGCCGGCACCTCTAAATCCCATCAATCAACGTGCTATGTGCTTTTTTTAATCAGTACAAAAACTCAAATGAAAAAAACAACAAGTTGTGGTTTTACTGGGAAATGTGTTGCATAAAAAAAATCTTTCCAAGTGCAGAAAGAAAAAAACAAAGAAGAGGCAACACAGAACATTGTAAGAGAAACAAAAGTGAGCGTCTAAGCAGGATCCAAAGTAAAAAGAATAAAGGTTAGGAGGACTGGAGGAGGTGAGAGCTGAAGTCTTTGGCAGGCCAGAGCAGGCCACAAACAGAGCAGCGCTGAAGGGCCCAGGACAAGTGTTGCCATGTCCCCCTGAAACCACAGAGGCCGCTGGGTAATGAATAAATAAACACCCCCTCCAACCATCTAGCCTCTTCCTGCTCTCCACGCTTGGCAGCCAACACACACACACACACACACATAGAGAAACTGGCACACACACATAAACAATGCACACAAATGCATACATGCATGATTGCCATTGGCCTCACAGACTCACAAACATGCAGGGTGTGTGTGTGTGTGTGTGTGTGTGTGTGTGTGTGTGTGTGTGTGTGTGTGTGTGTGTGTGTGTGTGTGTGTGTGTGTGTGTGTGTGTGTGTGTGTGTGTGTGTGTGTGTGTGTGTGTGTGTGTGTGTGTGTGTGTGTGTGTGTGTGTGTGTGTGTGTGTGTGTGTGTGTGTGCGCGTGTGCGTGTGCGTCTGTTGTTCTATACATCCAGCTGTGTGTGTGCCAGGGTGTATTTCCTGCTGTGCCCACGTCACACTGTTCATCTGTACGCATTTTATTTGCCCATCCATATTTATCCAAGGCTTTGTGGAGACATTTGGCCGGCTGAGTACATTCCCACACTCAGTCCGTGTATAACCCAACTGAGAAATCACCCACACGCCAACGTAGACGCATCGCCATGTCAGAGCTTTAGAAAACAAGAGACAAGAAGCTGCGAGACTCACATGGATGTTGCCTCCGCTCAACATCTCGAGGCCTGACAGTCAGTGAAAATATTCTCAATTATTCAACTTGGCTTGAGAAGCCGAAGACGGAGCAAAGGCCTTTTAATATGTAACTTGTTGTGACAACGCTAAACGACCGTCACCACCGCCTGATGAAATATGGATATTTTGTTTTGTTTCCAGGAGGATTAATTTGTCATTACCAAGTTGTTGCATCGGAGAAAGGCTGAGATCCGCAGGAGAGATGGAGAGTAAAGGGACAGAGGCAGCAAACCTCTAGATATGATCTGATGAAACAGGAAACATGGGAGGCTAGACGTGCAAAAATACACAGGTTTGATTTATATAGGTTTTGAAAGGTAGGCCCTTGTTTAAGTCTGTGGATTCCTTCTGTTCATGCTGCTTGAATGTTGATACAATGCCACTAAAGAAAAATACACCAGTCATTTCCCATTATACACTATGGGAAATGAATGACTGGTGTGTGGTGTAATCATGCATGCCACACACATGAACACCACCTTCCCTTCTCACCACACACACACACACACACACACACACACACACACACACACACACACACACACACACACACACACACACACACACACACACACACACACACACACACACACACACACACACACACACACACACACACACACACACACACACACACACACACACACACACACACACACACACACACACACACTTTCTCTCCATCCCACAGAACATTACATGGTAACCTTGACCTGTCTGCCCATCGTAAATTAACACACCGCCTCTGCTGGCACCTCACTGTGTCATCAGCTCACACCCACAACCTCCATTACACTACACCTGTGTCTCGGTGAGTGCTTTGTATCAGTTACACCACGTTTCTCAATGTAAATAAACTGCTATTGTACTTAATGCTGCGGTATCATTCTGTACTGAGAGATATTAGATTTAAGTCACTGGGAAATCTGTAATGGTGAAGCTGCATGATACAAAATGACAGAATATGTGGGCTTTTATTAAGCATCTGACTTGATAATCTAAATGAACCCTGACAACATTTTGAAAAAACACTAAAGAGAACCAGGATTTAAAGCTTCTTCTTGTGATTTTATACTCCTTTTAGGGCGACATAATCAATTGTTATTCTATTGAAATCACCATATGGATTAGTGCAATATTCAAATCACAGTGAGGACAATATGTGGTAAGGCAAAATAAATGCAGATATATCCCAATCTAGAAAGAGTATTCTACAGAATTAAAAGAAATCCTTGTGTGGTTCATATCCTCTTAAGAAATCACAATATTAGCATTATGTTTTAGTCCCTCTAATAGTGCCGATCAAATCGCATTTGATCAGGGCGGTGGTGGCGAAGTCGATAGGGACTTGACTTGGCAACTGGAAGGTCACCAGTCCAAGTCCCGGCAAGACCAAGTGCTACCGAGGTGTTCCTGAGCAAGGCACCGTTCCCTACACTGCTCCCCGGGCGTCGTTCAAAATGGCAGCCCACGGCTCCTAACACTAGGATGGGTCAAATGCAGAGAAACAATTTCCCCAGAGGGATTAATAAAGTATATCAAAATATATATATATCAGTCAATATAATCGCAATTACTTGTTTTTTCAAATCGTTGCCTAACTGTACTCGTTCTGTAGTTTTGATTTATAAATTTCAATTAAAACACAACCACCATATTAGTGTTACCTTAAAATACTGTTTTGAGTCTTTCGGAGCGTAGCAAGCAAATCCACAGTTGCTTGTTCTTGAAGTACTGGGATCGTCAGCAAGATGCAAAACAAGCGTTTCCCGGTCATGAAGGAGAGGAGGAGATAATGAGGAAATAAGAGCCCTGCTTTATGATGTATCCTGATAAGACTGGTGCGTCTTCACAACAATAAATTGTAACCCCGAGAAGCTTTAATTGAAGTTGGCGATTAAAGTGATTCAGACGGCGATCATTAGACCTGAGCACCGGCTACACTCACTCATTCTCAAACACAACGCTCTGTACAGTAACAAAGCCAATAAGTACTCACATTTACAAAGCTTAAAATGCTGAGCTTGATCCGAAAGACAAAACAATTACAGTGAAAAATACGCCTGCATGCTGCATCGATGCTCTTTGACGTTTATTCATCAATGTTCTGACCTCCGCTGGCCTTCATTAAGTCTGACGGAGCATCAGCAGATAATGTTCAACGCGCAATGATCAACACTTCCATCAATATGAGAATAGATGTCATTGCAATTACATGTCAAGTAAACAAAGTAAAAGGTCACATTTCCATGAGTGAGACGCGCGAGTCATGAAATAAATGTTTCATTCACTTTAACCTTGCAGAAGAATAGAATCTGTGTGTATTGTGTGTGTGTGTGTGTGTGTGTGTGTGTGTGTGTGTGTGTGTGTGTGTGTGTGTGTGTGTGTGTGTGTGTGTGTGTGTGTGTGTGTGTGTGTGTGTGTGTGTGTGTGTGTGTGTGTGTGTGTGTGTGTGTGTGTGTGTGTGTGTGTTCTCTCTGCTCTCCATGCTGCTCTGCTCCCACAGTGCCCCTGGGACCCATCTGCCTCCCTGTTATTAATTCATCAGGCTTAACCATGCAGCGCTTTATGACTCTGTTTGGACTGACGAACTATCACACACCCCATCTCTCTCCCACGGAACACCGGATTGAAAAACAATATCGCTCACCGGATGCTGAACACACACTTGCAGCTTCATATGCCTATTGTATTTTCTGATGCAGATATGTTGTCACGTCAATATAGCCTGTATAGATCGTCTCTGCATCGCTGACACCAAGAGACATGTCTGAACGAGTATTGTTCTTGGTTAGTCCCTGAACCAATTGTCCATCTTTGCGTCAATTCTACAGTGTCAAAACATATCTTAAAGCCGCCTGGTGATTCTGCAAGAACTCTGAAAACCATTAAATCAATCAAAAATGATTAAGCTGTATACAAACCAACAAAATTGAATATCTTGTTACACTTAAGAGCTCCTGAGAGAGCCAAAATATGATATCAGAAGGCCGCAAACCTTTTGGCAACTGGAAAGTCCAAAATGAAACTCACTTTACTATGAGGTTCTTTGACTGCGTAGCCAATTTCCATCACATTGTTGGCTGAAAACACAGCTGATTGTTCATGTACAGTACATGTTCAAAATAAACCCTTTTTCAAGAAAATATCTAAACTTTGCATTGAAGGATAATCTAAGAATCAATCAATGGCCTTCACGTGAATACGTCTTGATTGCCGTGTCTAAACCTATTCCCGTCAAAGACACAGAAGAGATGTGAGATTGCGGCACATCAAAAGACTTTATCTAGCCAGTATTATGTGGCTGTAAATAGCTGCAGCTAAGAAACAAGACACACTTACTGAGAGCCGAGGACGTGGAAGAGGAGAGGGAGGAAGTAAGCTAGGAAAAAATAGAAAGTAGGGAAAGTACTTGACTTGCTACTCCAGGAGCTTGAGATGGAGACAATGCATTCCTCAAAGGACACAACATCAACATACTAAGACATTTATTTTTACAAAACAAAGTTAAAAAATGTCAATTATTTTTATGTGTTACAAGAGTGGTGCACCTCGCAGATCTTTTAGCTTTTCTGAACTAAAAGTTAATTTAATTTGTGACAAGTATATTTATCTATTTGTCCCATATTCCCTCTATCCCTCCACTGTGAACTAATAACATTAAAATGGCCACAAAAATACATTTTCTGAATTAAAAAACTGGACTCAAACACATTTTCGAGGAAACAAAACTGACTACATTTTGTCAAATGTGTCCATTACACAAAACTATAATAATTTGATTAATTTTGAAAAAAATATTGCAACTTCCAAGTCTCTTTTTTTGGAAAATATTGCTTTCTTTTCTGAATAAGTAATAATAATAAAGCTTTATTTATATAGCACTTTTCATACAACACATGCAGCTCAAAGTGCTTTACGAAATGAAACATCACAAGTTAAAAATACACAACAAGAAATTCCCCTCAGATTATTTGTTAAGAACTTTACAGACCTGTACATGCAGCAACATTTAACAGTAAGGAAAGGTTATTTTTTACAGATGATAAAAAAGTTGACACACTTGGTATAGGAGACTTTACGCTCCACTTGGCCCCTCAGAGGTTAACACTAAACTTGAGGACATCCAGGGGGAGTTCCTGAGATCAACAGGGCTTTCTACTGGGGCTATACTGCCCCCCAGTGGACAGGATGTGAACACAATGCAATGGAGAGTGAAAGACAATCAGCTTTATGGCACCATGCATAAGTTAAGAGTTGTTCTGTCTCCTGTTTCAAGTTATCTGATCAGAGACGTTCAGCATTTAGTAGCCAGCTGGGTGTTGATATTATGAAGTTAAACCATCAAATCCACTGAGCCTGAATTATTTCTTATCCACAGTATAAAGACGCAGAGTATATCCAACACTACTGTATATTATATTTTAATTTGACTTTCAGCATTTATCTGATCAGCTTACAGGTTGAAATTAAATTATGACCTGTTTCATATTTTTCTTTGCATTTAATCCTAACAGCAAAAACATTCATGTACATTTTGTAAATGTTTGCTGTTTCTTTGTATTTTATTAAATTATTTACATATTTTTAACTCATAATGCTTTTTAACATTGCTGCTCACACACACACACACACACACACACACACACACACACACACACACACACACACACACACACACACACACACACACACACACACACACACACACACACACACACACACACACACACACACACACACACACACACACACACACACACACACACACACACACACACACACACACACACACACACACACACACACACTAACTTCACCCATGATGTTGGTGTTGACAATACTCTTGTGTGACGCTTAGAGCCTCTACGGAACAAAATGGTTGACAGTTTGAAAATGGCCCTGACAGCGCGATTATATGACAGTGTGCCAGTTATCACATCAAGGGAAAGTTTAGGAGGAAAAGTGTGAGACGGTGTGATCTCGGAAATAAATGATGATAATGACACTCTCTACGGAGCAAAGGAGTGAGAATAGAGTGATGGGACATGTTTCAAATGAAAGTAGAAAGAGTTGGAAAGGATAAATGATGAAACAAAAGATGTATGAATGGTACAGGCTAATTAACCCGCTACAATACAAGCGTAGAACAAAGGCAAAGAGAGACATGGGGATGGTTTGCCACAGTTAGACAAACAAGATGGAGAGGCAGGAAGGAAGAGGATGAGGGTGAGTGCGGGAGAGATCTCATTAGGAAGCCCCATGACAATAAAGCAGAGCCCTGACGTGTGAAAGCTAATCTTGATCTCTTATCTGCGGGAACACAAACTGTGTGTCACGACTTACGTCCCCATTCAACCTCCACACTGTCTGCCAGAACACACTTTTTAAACCACTGAGGGTTTTTAGATGTTTCTGAACAGGGTGGGAAAAGGAAATGTTTGGAAGCTCCAGCATTTCTGCAATGTTTAGCGTCATTTGATGTCTTTTGGTTGAGTTGCTTAGTGTGAAACAAGGGGATAGACATTAGTAAAAAGGCACGATTTGGGACAGAAATTGTAACCTGGCACATGCACATGGATCCTGATGAAGACAAAATGTTACAACCGATTGTTTTGGGGGGTGATCATTCAACCAGGACTGTCTCAAAATATTTACTAGACATTTGACCTCTAACAAGTTAGCTTAACTGAGTTACACATAATACCCTCTCAGATGGACGTGGTGACCGGGGTGCTAGAATATTCTAAATATTACTCAAGTGCACATAATATCCGGCAGTGGCTCATTCAGTAGGGGCTTGGACTGTGAGCCGTAGGGTTGCCGGTTCAAGTCCCCGAACAGACCTACAGGACTGTCTCAGAAAATTAGAATATTGTGATAAAGTTCTTTATTTTCTGTAATGCAATTAAAAAAACAAAAATGTCATACATTCTGGATTCATTACAAATCAACTGAAATATTGCAAGCCTTTTATTATTTTAATATTGCTGATTATGGCATACAGCTTAAGAAAACTCAAAAATCCTATCTCAAAAAATTAGAATAGTTCCTCAGACCAAGTAAAAAAAAAAGATTTATAACAGCAAAACACAATCAAACATTTGAAAATGTCCATTAATGCACTCAGTACTTGGTTGGGAATCCTTTTGCACGGATTACTGCATCAATGCGGCGTGGCATGGAGGCAATCAGCCTGTGGCATTGCTGAGGTGTTATGGATGCCCAGGATGCTTCAATAGCGGCCTTTAGCTCATTAGCATTGTTGGGTCTGGTGTCTTTCAGCTTCTTCTTCACAATACCCCACATATTCTCTATGGGGTTCAGGTCAGGGGAATTTGCAGGCCAATCGAGGACAGTAATGCCATGGTCAGTACACCAGTTACTGGTGGTTTTGGCACTGTGGGCAGGTGCCAGATCATGCTGGAAAATGAATTCCTCATCTCCATAGAGCTTTTCAGCAGACGGAAGCATGTAGTGCTCTAAAATCTCTTGGTACACAGCTGCATTTACTCTGGGCTTGATGAAACACAGTGGACCAACACCAGCAGCTGACATGGCTCTCCAAACCATCGCTGACTGTGGGAACTTCACACTGGATTTCAAGCAACTTGGATTTTGCTCCTCTCCAGCCTTTCTCCAGACTCTGGCGCCTTGACTTCCAAATGAAATACAAAACTTGCTTTCGTCTGAAAAGAGGACTTTGGACCACTGTGCAACTGTCCAGTGCTTCTTTTCCTTAGCCCAAGTCAGACGCCTCTTCCGTTGTCTTGAGTTCAGAAGTGGCTTGACCATGGGAATACGGCTATTGTAGCCCATTTCCCGGACACGTCTGTGAACAGTGACTTTTGATACCTGGACTCCAGCTTCAGTCCACTGTCTTTGAAGCTCCCCCAAATTCTGGAAGCGACTCTTCTTCACAATGCTGTTAAGGCTGCGGTCATCTCTCTTGGTTGTGCAGCGTTTCCTGCCACATTTCCCCCTTCCAACAGACTTTTTGTGGATGTGCTTTGAAACTGCACTCTGTGAACAGCTTGCTCTTTGAGAAATTTCTTTTTGTGTCTTACCCTCCTGATGGAGGGTGTCAATGACGGTCCTCTGGACAGCAGTCAGATCAGCAGTCTTCCCCATACTTGTGATTTAGTTTACTGAACCAAGCTGAGTGTTTTTCAAGGCTCAGGAAACCCTTGCAGGTGTTTCGAGTTAATTAGACGATTCAAGTGATTCGTTGAACACCCTACTAGTATACTTTTTCATGATATTCTAATATTTAGAGATAGGATATTTGAGTTTTCTTAAGCTGTATGCCATAATCAGCAATATTAAAATAATAAAAGGCTTGCAATATTTCAGTTGATTTGTAATGAATCCAGAATGTATGACATTTTTGTTTTTTTAATTGCATTACAGAAAATAAAGAACTTTATCACAATATTCTAATTTTCTGAGACAGTCCTGTATATATGGAGTGTTGACTGCTACTTGGAGAGGTCCCAATTCACCTCCTGCCCTGCCGTGGTGCCCTTGAGCAAGGCACCGGACACCCCCCTTCCCCCCTCACTCCCATTACTCCCCGGGCGCTGTACAATAGCTGCCCACTGCTCCTAGTGCTAGACTCCTGGTACTAGGATGGGTTAAAAGCAGAGAACACATTTCACTGTGTGCTGTGTGCTCTGCATGGGAGGGGATGAAACCCTCTTTAATGGTCACACCATTAAAGAGGGTTTCATCCCCTCCCATTCTATCTTCTACCTATGACATGTCTTTGGACTCTTGACTTTAACTTCTATATTACCAATGTACCCCTCATAATAATCCATTCTCCATGAACATGTTTGCTTTTAAAATCCATTGTTTTACCAGAAAAAAAGTTAGGTACAATACTCAAAAAAGATATATACTCAAAAATACACAAAAGGGTGAGTTTTTGTAATGTATTTCTCTCAACAATAAACGACTCAAACATGTGGGAATCTTAAACTGACTTCAGCAGGTAAATCCTGAATTCACCTTCAGTGTCAAGAGGATATCTTTGTAGCTGCCTGCAAGTAAACAATGTAACCATAATGGAGACAATAGAGTGAAAAATAAAAGATATAACTAAATCGTTAGAAAGAAAATCCCTGAAGTCTATTATGCATTATCATTAAACACACAGCTTCCTCATAAATGCATTAGAACATTTTAGATATACTGTACGTCGACGCGGCTGTCTTGATTATTCCTCAGAACCTTGCGATATAACAAGGCGAACTAAAAAGCATTTTTCAACATTGAGTCAGATGCATGAAGAAGCTACTGACACCGTGGTACAAAGATGGAAAAGGTAGTTAGAGGAGCACCAATCTTAAGGAAGACATGTTCTCCTTCTCTAAGAAACAAACATCCTTTAGCTCCTCGGGTAAACTGCTGCTATCTCTCCATTTCCTGCCCCAAGCAACCTCACTTAGTGCCTTTCCCTCCAGGGAGCTTTTTCTTGGCAAACAGGGCTGTTTATTTGACTAAAACGGGCCCTCACTTCAGCTGCTTCATCTAATTAAAATGTTGCAAAAGCGTCGAGCACTAGCTATTTTATTTAACAGCTAATTGTTCAGACTTCAGGGAGTGGGATATTTTATGCAAACACTTTCCAGAATCTTGGGGGAAGAACACACTGGTATACACACACACACACACACACACACACACATGCACACACACAGGAGATCAGTTTCTTGCTCATTGGTGGGATGAATTTTAAATAGTCAGGAGTATCGAGTTAATCAGGGATAATTCAGTGGGGGGATATCAGGTTGCCTTTTAACAGGGGAGGATGCATGTATGATTAACGCAGCGCTCCCCATTGGACTGAGCAGAATAATTGTCTTGTTTACCAACAGGTGTTTTTAATCTAGAGGCAGGAATTAACAATCCTTGTTTGTGAGGGCGCTCGGGGGTTGTCATGTTTCAGATGTAATGACTTGCCGTTTTTCTTGTCAACAACTCGTGTCATCCTAATTGAGTGTTTCAAGTCAATTAATTTGGAAAGGACGAGGCACACCTAAAACAAATACTTGGTTGTTGTTGTGGACAAACAGTGTTACCTAGGATGTTTACATATAATTGGTGTCAGTAGATTGTTTCATACAGACCTAGAGTAAGTAAATCACTCACACACAGAGACACATCTTCACAGAATAAGGAGTTGGTGTTGATTCATACTACGCAACGAGACGTGTTGTTACAAGGCAGAAAATACGATCCAGGAAGTCAAATGGGATAGCAAAAAACCTCATTTAAAGGTTAATCAAACGCCACTGCAAATGCTAACAGAACTTTTACAACATTGGAGTTATCACACAAGTTATCACAACTGTTGTTATTTTTTGTCACAGGTAAGAGGGACAATACCACATTTAGTTCAAAGTAATCTACCACGAATGTGTGCTTGCATATACTTGATTAACCAACATAAAGAAACATAATAATAACTTAAATGTATAGCGCCTTTCATAACCTCAAGGTTGCTTTACAAACAAACATACAAGGACAAGACATAAACATAAAAAACAAACATAAAACAGGGGGCAGAAATGGAAGTGTAAGTGGGGGGTGGGGGGAGTGAGTTATTGTTGGAAGGCGATGTTGAACAGATGAGTTTTAAGGGTTGATTTGAAGATGTTGAGAGAAGGGGCGTTGCGGATTTCTGCAGGGAGGGAGTTCCAGAGGGTGGGGGCAGCGACACTGAAGGTGCGGGGGCGTGAATGGGAAATGGAGAGCAGGCCAGAGTCTGAGGATCGAAGGGAGCGGGACGGGATGTATGGGTGGAGGAGATCTGTGAGGTACTGAGGGGAGAGGGCATGGAGGGACTTGTAGGTGAGGAGGAGGAGTTTGTAAGTGATGCGGGCCTTGACCGGGAGCCAGTGGAGGTTGAATAGAGTGGGGGTGATGTGCTGCCAGGGCTTGGTGCGTGTGAGAACCCTGGCAGCTGAGTTCTGTATGTACTGGAGCCTATTCGGGGTTTTGCTTGGAACTCCGGACAGGAGTCCATTACAATAGTCCAGGCATGAGGTAATGAAACAATTAATCAGCTTCTCTGCAACAGAGTCGGACAGTGATGGCCGGAGTCTTGAAATATTTCTGAGGTGGAAGAAGGCTGATTTTGAAACGGATTTGATGTGGTTTTTGAAATGAGAGGGTTGAATCCAAGACAACACCAAGGTTGCGGTCCTGAGGGGATGGGGAGATGATGGAACCGTCGATGTTGAGGAGCAGATCTCCCGAGCAGTGCCTTGGGGGCCACAACCATGAGCTCAGTTTTATCACTGTTTAGTTTGAGTAGGTTGGTGGTCATCCAGGTTTTAATTTCGTGTAGGCAGTTGATTAGTGACTGAGGGGGGAGATGGGCAGAGGGTTTTGTGCTGAAGTACAGTTGGGTGTCGTCGGCGTAGGAGTGGAAACAGAGACCATGGCTGCGGATGATGTCACCAATCGGAAGGATGTATATTGGGAATAGAAGGGGACCGAGCACTGAGCCTTGGGGGACTCCATGGTTGACAGAAGCAGAAAAGTAGAAATAGTTTTTTTAAATTGTCATAAGACTGAGCTTTTTAGCTGGAGACCCTTACATTGGTGTCTTGCTCAATGGGCCCCTCAGTAGTGATAATGAGGAATGGACAATTCACTTCTCTGGGAGGTAAACAAACAACGCTCACAAGCCTGCATCATTAAAAACTGCAATATTGAGCGAAGCAACTTGTGATTTTTTTTTCATTAAAAGGTAGGGTTGGTAAGAATGGAGAAACCAGCTCGAGTGCGCTAGAATTTGAAAGTACACAACCGAAAAAATCTGCCCCTTCCTTCAGACTTCCTTACAGAGTCCCTCCTCCAACACACACGAATGCGCACATGACCAATGAGGGCACGAGATAAGTTTGTGCACAGATGGAAGGCTGACAGGCAGGTAGGCCATCCAGTTATTTTAGCCGGGCCGGCTCAGATGATTGGTTGTGCTTTTTACAGCACCACGGCTTCCACAGATGACATTTTTTTATGTATTTATTGTCAAAGCATTTAATGTATTCATTGCTATCGGGATGTTAAGAGCATTCAATGGAATATAACAGAAAGTGTTTCTGAAGTGAATTACCTACCCCACCTTCAACGAGTCATCTGTTTACATTTTTCGTGATTAACCAGACAACCATTAATAGATGGTTTTCCCAAGGTGCTGCTTTATAACAATCCAAAAATGAAAAACTTCATAAAGTGCTGAGAAAAGCAGCGAAAGAAGAAGGTGGAATTTCTGCTAGAAAAATGTCTTAAAAGGTTCAAGTCGGACTCGATAATTAAAACAGTTGCTTATTATTCAATAAGTCAATTGAAAGTGTCAACCTTAGACATATTTAAGGGATACTGTACTGCAGGGTTTTTGTATGTGATAACAGAGAAATGTGTTTCTGTTCCCATCCCTGTAGATTCAGACGTGATGCCAGTGGGAAATGAATTTATCACATTTAAAGTTATTTACGTCCTGTTCTTTGGATATTCTGTCATCCAGAAAAACAAAGCAAATCCCCTCACTTCAGTTTTTATCAATAAAAACTGCAGGCAGGAGTCTTCTTCTCTAATGAGGTGTTAGAGCACTTGGGTTATGGTCTTCATGGATTAGGAGGATAGTGTGAATTTGGTGCCGTTATTGAGGCAGTGAGGAAAGGTGTGTGTGTGTGTGTGTGTGTGTGTGTGTGTGTGTGTGTGTGTGTGTGTGTGTGTGTGTGTGTGTGTGTGTGTGTGTGTGTGTGTGTGTGTGTGTGTGTGTGTGTGTGTGTGTGTGTGTGTGTGTGTGTGTGTTGTAGTAAAGCCTAGCTTCTATTACCTTTTCACACGTCAGCCTGAAGTTGACAGGTTGCTAAAGCAAAGGTATTTTAACATCCAATTTCAACAGTTTTGTGGCACAATTGTGCGAAACTGGGGGTGAAAATGAAAAAAAGGAAGAGAGAGAAAGAGGGACCTAAACTTGGGGAACGGTTGTTGTCATTTCTTTTACCCTTCAAAACGAGAAAAAAAGGAGATGACACACACACCAAGGTCCTTTTTTAGAGTGTGCGTCTCCTTATTGTCCTTTCTCACGAAGTGTTCAAAAGTATGAGAGGGTATGAAAAGACGAAGAAAAGCTTGGACCAATCTTAAACCTGCCAAATTACGTTTATACATTTTTGTTTTTATCAAAAGCTTTACACCAGATTTTGAGAGTGACAAGAATCTTCTAATATAACTCTCTGCAAGAAACAGCATTACTCAAAACGTCAAATTACTTCTTTATGAGAGCAGCAATACAGTCTGTTGAAAACGATCACTTTTTCCTCTTGCGTCCAACACTCATTCAGTAAATTATATCTCTATAGATGTATCGCTGTTTGTTTTAAAATAAATCATAGTATCCACGCCAGATTGAAGCTAAACTTTGAGCCACCGTGTCCGGCCCTCCTCCCTCCAGTGAGCCCGTAGGATCCGTCCTCTTTAGAAAAGGGTTAGCCGGGATTAAAGGGTGTTTCTGTCGCTCTTATCTAGTGTTTGAGCACTTGATCACGGAGGCGTGCCCTAATCCGAACATCGATGCGGTTCCATCAACACGCTCTCCTGGAGCAACTCGCCAACAAAGGGGCTGCCGGGGCTTGTTTAGATGGGGTCCCTCACACACGCGCGCGCGCACACACACACACACACACACACACACACACACACACACACACACACACACACACACACACACACACACACACACACACACACACACACACACACACACACACACACACACACACACACACAGATCCCTTTTAAGAAAACACTGTTTCTGCTGTTGCTCGCTTTGATGGTTGATGCCAAACGTCTAATCTCATAAACTTTAGCTTGTTCTCCGCTGACGGATTTAAGATCTTTGAAGCGTTCGTGGGTCTGTGTGTGTGTGTGTGTGTAGTGTGCGTGTAGTGTGTGTATTTGAAAGTCTAAGTGGCAGATTAAGTCAGGTTGGTTGATCACCAGTGGATTTGTTTACAGCAGGATCTACAAAAAGATGATAAACTGTTTTTGTCAGATCTGTCATGATGAATAATTGCAAATGTTTGGGCCTCCTGATGTGTGAAACATGATAGCCTAAATGATATATGGGGGGGGGGGGGCTTTTCATCAGTGCAGATGAACAATCAGCAAATGTTATTTCTGAAAATCACTTTACCTTAGACGTATCTACACCTTCTGGTTAGAGGTGAAAAATAACATTAATAAACCACAAAATATCCCAAAGTGCTTTATGTAGGGCAATTATTTAAACTTTAATGAGGCCCTATGCTGCTTTTGGGGGGTTTCCCTTTCCTGTAGTGTGTTATATAGGTGTGTGTGTGCATGAAAAGGGTTTGCAGAAGCTCAAATCTAAAGATCTAAAGTCTACGAGCGAGAGAGATTGAGTATGGTCAAATGAGAATGCAATGACCCTCTGCTTCCCTTGTGGGCCTGCTGGCTGTTTGACAGGACTGTAGATCATACTGTTGGATGAGCTGTAATTGCAAGTGACTGTTTTGTGTTTCTCAGAAGTGTGTGTGAGTGTGGTGAGGAAGAGGGGGTCAGTGTTGTTCCTGTAAAAATAAAAGGAGAAGTGTTGCCCTTGCTGTGGATTCTTTAGGAAATTGCTGTCGCACACACAGGGCTGGAGCCGGAGTCAGGAGAGAGTCTGGCTCCCAGAACCATTACTGCGCCCGCTGGAGCCACGAGGCCACGCTGTGTGTGTGTGTGTGTGTGTGTGTGTGTGTGTGTGTGTGTGTGTGTGTGTGTGTGTGTGTGTGTGTGTGTGTGTGTGTGTGTGTGTGTGTGTGTGTGTGTGTGTGTGTTTTGATAGTGCTGCAAGCTTCAGGGGCCAAGCTAGACACATACAAGATATGTAAGTGTAAGTGAATGTACTCCTTTCGTTATTGATTTGGGGAAAGAATACTTTTTGTGTGCTTTTGTCTCTATTTTTGATTACACATATCATAATATTAATTTTGAAAAGGAAGGTGTTGGTACTTTATATGCATGTGTGTATAGAGGTTAATCACCAAGAAGGTAAAGCTATAAATCTTAGCAATGGGAACAGAAAGCTAGAGACGCCACTCTCAAGAAAAAAAACACAGACTAAACAAAGATGACCCCAAACTCTGACCTTTTGCGCACACACGCACACACACACACACACACACACACACACACACACACACACACACACACACACACACACACACACACACACACACACACACACACACACACACACACACACACACACACACACACACACACACACACACACACACACACACACACACACACACTCTAAATGGCACGCACAAGCATGTTGTGACTTGTAGTCCCATGATAGTATAAGGCTCATAATTTCTTGGTACCGCCAAACTAGAACAAAAGGATGGTGCCACAGAGCTTTAGGGACGCAACTAACGCTTGTTCTTAGTTTAGTATCGTAAAGTATATTGTAAAATTATAGATTGTAGACAAAGCCAAAAGCTTGAATTGCTTGATTTGTATCCACAGTAATATATATGTATATGAACTCTATTAAATAAAAGACAAAGAAAGCAAAAAAATCCTCACACATTGAATTCTAAATAATAGTTATTATAGTCAATTAAAGGACAAATCAATGAATAGCAGGCAGGTTTTCACTGAAACTCTGTGTTTGATGATAGGGTGTGAAAAAGGAATGGACCATTCAAATTCAGCAAAAACACAGTAAAGATCACTGGATATTATTACTTTTTGTAGAAAACAATAGAGAGGCGAAGTCCCTCCCTTTCCGGGGGACCTCCATGGGACCTTATTTTGGAAAAAGTATGTATTGAAGTCAATGGGGAGAGAAAGATTATCTTTTGATCCCGTTTGAATCGTGCCATGAATTACACATATGATGTTTGTCAATTTAAAAGCTAATTTAGCAAGTAAAAAAAATTAAAATGTGAAGTAACGCTTTTTTTTTGTGTGAAACCGCTCAATGAACTACATCTCCCATCTCGCACCACACACCAAGACGGCCGTCACGTTGGCACATTTCACTTCTTTCTTTCAGAATGAGGCGAAAAGTATTAGAAGAGGTGAAAATCACTGCAAGTCTGGGCATGTTGAGAGCTGTACTTACACACAAGGGGAGTTAGTCGGTTCCGTAAGAGCCAGCATGCAGTACCGGGATTCTGGGATTTGTAGTCTTTCTAGTTGCGTAAGATTGACAAACATCATATGTGTAATTCGTGGCACAATTCAAACGGGATCGAGAGATACGTTTTCTCTCTCCATTGACTTCAATACATAATTTTTCCGAAATAAGGTCCCATGGGCCGGAAGTAGATGGGCGGGACTTCGTCTCTCTATAGTTGAATTATTCTGGAAAGTCAAACTACCCAACTGCTTTGTGTGAATTTGAAATAAAAAGTTGCTAGCCTGCATGAGGTGATTAAAAAGTGAATACTAAAAGGCATTTTGACAATGATGTATAAGTTGATAACATTACAAAGAAAGGACTGCATAGAAAAATATGCAATTCAACATATCTTTTAGAAATAGCTTGATCATGTGACTCCATTTGATTGCTTCAGAAGACATGAGCAGTCATACGACTCTCTGTCTCCCTCTGGTGGAGCAGAATCAGGTTTATTGCCAAGTTGGTTCACACGTACAAGGAATTTAGTTTGGTGTTCAACGGTGCTTTCATTAAGACAGTAAGGAAAATTAACTTGAATAATTGAGCAAAAATAGAAATACTATAATAACTACTTTAAATACGTTTAAAAAAGAGAAAATGTTTAGAAGAAATATGAATATAAAAGTGTGACTATTTACTCTGAAAATAACATTTACATTTAAAAGCTGTGCCGTTTTTAAAAGAGGTAGCAATGTGCGAGATATACAGAGCAATGTGCAGGGTTCACAGTATTCAAAATAACAATAATTTTCTCACAAGATTTACTTTATTGTAAGGCATATTGTCTATAAAGGGGGTTAAGAGTCAGTGTCAGCATGTTTCCCTGACCTGAGATCAGCACACTGGTGGTGATGCTGCTACAAACTAAGTCACCAGTTTAACCACACTGGAATCACCAAAGTCCCAGTGACTTTAATTTGCTCCCAAAACCCCACAAGAACTGTTAGGTCGACCTTTGACCTGATACCACACACTGGGGCGACCTCATTTATCACCTGGATGTGGAGTGTTGTGATAGGGGGGGGTCGGAGGGAGTAAGAGGGGGGTCTGGGGGGATGCATATGCCAATGTTGGTTTTCAAGGAAGAGTGTGGCGTCGGGGGGGTGTAAGCACTCTCGAAGGGAAAGCAGGCTTTTATGTACATGTACAAAAGTTACAGACAGGGAGACGCTGGCTGGTTTGATTGTGATTGGCCGAGGGGGGCAGGGGATGCAGAGAGGTCAGAGAGGCAGGACTGATGAATGTTTTGTGATACTCAGGAGGGGTCTCTATGAGGGGGGAGGAGCGCACTGTGGTGTGGTTTGAATTAGAGACAAATTGACCCCGTTAAAAAATAAACTATGTATTTACTGTTGTGACTGGGGCTTAAGTGAAAAATATAGGCTGATCATTTCTTATTTTATTTTGGCTTGTTTTGCCAAGTGTTCCAATTTCAAATGCCCATTTCTCTATGCATTTCCACCATGCGACCCGCATGCACAAATTTGGCAAATATTTGTAAATAAGGAAAACCCTCAAATAAGGGAACCAATATCAGGGGGCTCTTTTTTTCCTGAATTGTGTTCTATAGGTTTTTTTCAATTCAAAGGTTTTATTGTAATATGCACATAAGCTACAGTGTAGAAATGGCAATGAAAATCGTATGACCCGAGCCCCTCCAACAATTATAATCAAATACAAAAACACAAATAAAAAATAGTGCAAGAAGTTTTTGTGCAACTGGTTTGCAAAGGCTAACATAGTGACATCACTATGTAACATTCATACATTTAATGGCTAGCGCTACAACCAGGGTAGGATTTTCACCGGCGGCCATGACGGCCATGCCGTCATTGCCCCTCGGTATGGCAGTGAAGCCCCGAAAATAATTGTACGTTCTACGGTCGGCCACCATGGCCCGTGTGCCCCTGATACTGTTAAAATCTCGAAGTTGCTTTAAAAGAGTCAGTACAGTGGTTTCTGAACTGCATTATGGTGCGTTCACAACGGACGCAATGCTAATATTCTCATCGCTCTAATAATCGCTGGAGTTTCACCGCGGCTGTCAGCTGTTTACTATGGAAAGCCCAATGTGCCACTATTCGCCCGTTTATTTCGCCCTTTTTTCGCGCGTTTTGAATCGGCGTCAAAAACGGCAGAAAAATGCGCCAATATACGCGCCAATTTTTGCAAATGTCTTTAATATGATAATGAACCCTTCCTTCTGATTTCCATAGGCACTAGGTTTGTTTGAGACAAGCGAGACCTGTGCAATTTCGATCAACGTCTTGCTAGTGCGTTGCATGATGGATAGTCATTTTGTCCGACTTGCTCTGGAGGCTCTAAATGCAAACCGAGTCAAGCCGACTCCGGAGGTGGCGGTATGCACCTTAAACGTTGTTTGCAATTCGCCAAAAAACCGAGAGAAGAAGAAGCCGACTCCGAGCTGTCCGACTTCAGGCGAGCTTTTTGAGACCTCTCCCGGCTGCGATCAGCTATTCTCGTCTACTTTCGAAGCGAGCCGCAGCTCGTCTCAAACAAGCCTAGTGAGTTCAAAATGTCTGTAACCAATCAGTGAAGAGTAAAGCCAGACCAAATCAATCTGTTGATGAAAAGTTCCTGACATTGTGAGGCTGTGCTGTGAATTGTACATTGTTCCAGATTCAAACAATATATCAATAGAACCTGCCTTCATTGTCTTCAAATAAAATTGCCTTACCCTTTTCCTTAACCCTCTGGAGTATAAGGACATTTTCTTGATTTGTAGACATCTCCTTAAATCACCTTTTAAATGTACTTCTTATAACATGGCACCCATATCTTACATATCAAAAGGTTCAGGACAGTCTCTGCTCTTGACATAAATGCAAGTCACTCGCCTTAGAGCACTGTCTTATGAGATGCTTAGCTGAAAATGAGAAATCTGATTTTTGGAAAACTTCAACTCATTTATTCATGTCATCTATTTTTTGGGGCGTTTTAGATTTGGTTTACCAAAGTCTTTGGTTCACAAAAGTTGTGAAATATATAAATTACACTATAGGCCTAATATAAATGTGTTATTCATGTCTAAAATGAAAATGTGTAAATTAGAATTTTGAGTAAAATAGTTCATGCATCACGTTCCATTAGCGATCCTCAACGCATTGATGATTACCCAAAATCCACTGCGATGTCTTAATAATGCAGGCACACTTTTACCACACTAGATGGCGTAGTTCTCCCATTCAGCAGGATTTTACTACAACCTATTTAACTATGTTACACCCACACAATGCAAGTACACTATTACTTTAATATTTACACTTCATTTCACAAAACACAACAGCATTTCACATTGGACGGAAAGGGTATTCCTTGAGGGAGAACACTTCTTGTTTGTGATTGGACAGAGCCAGCCAGAGAAGCACTGCTGTGATTGGTTGTTTTTGCTGCCAGTCAAGAAATGACGCTTCGTGATTGGTCAGCACCCACAGCACAACATGTCCCAACACATCAGCCGTCTGTTAGCACACGCTCACAAAAACGTCATACAGACATAAATAAAGCAGCAACTGTACTCGTCATGACATAGACAGTCTGTTTTTTGTATTTGTTTAACTTTTGTCCAGTTTCTGAACAGATATGAGGAGCCGTGAGCTCTGAGTGTTTGCTAACAGCTAACGGCTGATGTGTTGGGACATGTTGCGCTTTTGGGTGCTGACCAATCACGAAGCGTCATTTCTTGACTGGCAGCAAAAACAACCAATCACAGCAGTGCTGGCCCTGTCTCTGTACTGCACTTGGCTGTAAATGTAAACATGGGTTTTTACCATGGACTGTATATATAAATAAATCTATGTAATATATATAAATTCAACACTGGAATCAAGCGAAGATTAATATTTTTGCATGACATTAGTTATTTGTCTTTAGCAGTCACTTAATTATACGTTAAATACATTTAATTCAAGCTAAGATACATTAGCTAGTTAGTGCACTAACTAGCTATTGTATCTTAGCTCTTACCTGTGTGCCTCCTTCAAACAGCATTATAACCAGACTGTATCTTAAAACGATAAGTACCAGCTATAGCTACTTGATTTTAGATAAAAAATTCAAAAGACAAAATCAACTAAATGTATTGAAAGACCAATCTTTATTTTAAGGTGCCTTTAAACCTTCAGATGTGAGATATTAGTTACGCAGTAAAAGTATTGACAATAAAAAAATACTGAGCAACTTTAGTTGACTTAACTTTATATTTCTTATTGTCTGAAAAGCATTTATTATACTCATTTTTCCCCCTCTCATATTCACAGTGTGTACCAATTTAGACTGTATTTCCCGTCAGGTGTGATCTCTCTAACCGGAGTACTGTATTGGATGAAGCGGCTCCAGCAAAAACATTACAACATACATCAGATTCCCCAATAGTCGGTGTAGCAGTACGTACAGCAAGTTCATTACATAGATTGTTTTGAACACACCTTCAAAATAGCATTGTGATTATATTACTGGATGGAAACTGAAAGCACGAGAACATTAATAAACTACATAACAGAAAGTATGAATAACAATAATGAAGTTGTGACTGTAGATATGTTTATACTTTATATTATTTACTGTAAATGTTTAATTTAGATTTAATTATTATAATTATTTTTTATATCTATCTATCTATATACATCTCACAATGGGGTAGGTTACAGGAACTTTTCATCAACAGATTGCTTTAGTCTGGCTTAACTCTTCACTGATTGGTTGCACACACTTTAAATGTACTGGCTATGCAAAACAGTAAATACTGTGGTGGAAACCAACTACAACAACATTAACCTATTTTACAGTGATTTAATTGTAATACACATTTCAAAATGATGCCGATGTAACTAAATACTGATAACGGTTAGAAAAAACCATGCTTTGACAAGTGTGCAGAGTCAGACAAGACGGCAGGCGAAAAACTTTAAAAATGCGTGTTTTCTGAATGGAGCGATCCCATTCTCCATTCGATCAGATCAGGCTAAACTAACCTGTATCTGCTCCGTCCAAACTCACAACAACGTCCTAAAGACAGAATTAAACCAGCGACTGTATTCGCAATGACAGAGAAAGTCTGTGGTTTGTACATGTTTAACTTTTGTCTGGTTTCTGAACAGATATGAGGAGCTGTGAGGAGTTGATTAAAGACACACACACACACACACACACACACACACACACACACACACACACACACACACACACACACACACACACACACACACACACACACACACACACACACACACACACACACACACACACACACACACATTTCAAAGTACACTGCTGAATGATGTGCAGTTTGACCCTTGAAGGCTGTTTCTTCTGCTCTGAAATGGAATATATTTGTTACATATTAATAGAATGTTATGTTATTTGATTTGATTTTGGATTTGTGAATGGGAGAAGTAGTAGATGGAAAACATACCAAACACTAATTATTCAAAGTAGAGTATTTCATTTTATATACGGTATTACTAAGGAGGCATAGGCCTATATGATGATATAATGTTTGACATTATTGATCACAAAAAGTGATTTGTTTTCCATGTCATTCGTGTGTTTTTCTTATCAGAAAATGAAGTTATTTATTTGTAAGCTCCAAATACAAATGTTTCCCTCAATGGCCTTTGTGCCCTGAAAAATGTGTGACACCAAAGGCCAAATGGCCTTGCCCCTAAAATGACGAAGATCCAAGACTGGCTACAACACATTGTACGTGATAGGCTAAGAGGCGGGACCTCTCTAAGATGTTGTCCAATCACAACAGAGTCGGCCAGCTAACCAATCTGAGCACACTGGGCTCTGGTTTCAGACAGAGGGTGAAAAGAGGTGCTGCAGCACAGGCAGTATGAGAAAAATAAAGAGCTTTTTGAACATTACAGCATGGAGCGACATGTCACACTAGAGGCAGAAAATACAAATATGAACATGAAAATGGGCAGAATAGGAACCCTTTCAAGTTTAAAATGCTTGAAGATCCAACATAAAGTTTTTGAGGCAAAACAGAACAGCAAAATATCAAGAAAACACCAACTAATTGTCTTTGAATTACTTCTCAGAGAAAAATACTTTTTTTAAACACAGAAAGTCTGTCTGTGTTACAAATGAATATGCTCAGTAGCTCCTCTACACATATCCATCCTTTGTAAGCAGTTCCCCAGTTTTAAATACTCTGATTCAAGAAAAAACACCACCACATCTTCATTCAGAATATTTTTTGATTATTGTCACATGCGTAGTAGCACACATTGGTACACACAGACACACCTCTCTCCCAATCACTTGGCTCCTGAGGCTCAAAGGTTATTCTGAAATGCTGAGATACTTCACCCTTTTAAAATAGTTTTACCCAAAATACTAACATGATGTACAGCAAAGCAGCCACTGCAAAAACCCTTAAAATTCGTAAAGAATGAGAGTCAAAACAAATAAGTTGTTTTAAACCCAACTGTTTAAAAAAAGAGAGAAAGCGAGGAGGCTATGGTAGTTCTGTTTCCACGTCACAGAGTCATAGAAACAAGGATACAATTCAATGACGGTTAAAGATGTCAAACTCTGTCCAAATGAAAGAATAAATTATATAAAGTCCCTACTTTGTATTTAAAGAGACCAATAATCTCCTCTAGTCCTTTGACCAATTATGCAAAAACAAACATTTTCTTTTTTTATAAAAATGCAATAAGAGGGATACAATACAGAGCTACAACCAAGTCATCCTATTTTTAGAAACATAAACATAGATAAGAAAAAAAGCAATAAACTATGTCAAGAAATGTTTGAAGTTACTGATGGTTGTTCGCTTTTTTGGCCATTTTATAATGAGTGAACAAGGAGGGATTTGTTTTGTTTTACCTTAGGATAATGCATATTCATGTATTCTATATTTACATTGAATGTTGCATGTTCTTACTGTACAAATAAAACGTTCTGAAAGTGTTTTAATTTGTTGGATGGCATTTCTTGGTGCAAGCTTTTGCATACTGTCATATGTTTTACAAAGTATACTTTCAAAGTAGTAGTAGAGAAGTAGAGACATCATAGGCCATAGCATAAAGTGGAGGGAACACACCTCCCCAGTGTAAATGACTTTATATTATTGTCTAAACCACTGGTTCTCAACGGGGGCGGTACCACCCCCCAGGGGGCGTTCAGAGAACATCGGGGGGCGCTGGAAGCAATATTTTTGAAAGGGGGGCGTTGAGGTGTTCTTGGGGGGCGTTCACGCATAATGTCTTTTTGTCATGAAAAACGCTGGCCACAGCGTCTTTTCCTGTACAAAAAGCAGCTGTCAGCATCTTTTGTTGCTATAGGAAACCACAACTCTGCTTGCGATTGGTCAGCTGTCAGCAGTGTTATTACGGGTACGTTCGTAAATGCACGAACGGTCAGTCCGCTCGGACAACCCGTCTGTTCCGCCAGAGCACCCAGCTGTGAGCGCTCAGAGCGCAGCCCTCTGGACTGTGGAACGGGGACGCTCGGAGCGCTCTGAGCGCATTTACGAACGTACCCTACAAAAAGCAGCCGGGAGCGGACCGGAAGTCGTTGTAATTTTGGGATCGCGACTGTTAATAATCTGTGTCACTTTGTTAAATTTTGATATGTTTTGATATGACAAATTCCACTAACAGATTCGAACTAAGTGGTCAGTTTATGAAAATAATACCCGTTTCTATGTCTGCTACGACATGGAAGAGCTGGCTAGCCAGGCTGCTCCACACAGAGCTCTGTTTGTTCAAAATTACAACGACTTCCGGTCCGCTCCCGGCACGATGTCTTGTCATGTCACCAGCTAGCCCTCTAGCGTTTGCCGCCATATCGTGACACTACCCCCCCCCCCCCCCCCCTAAATATTAGCATCATAAAACAACAAAAATCATATTACATCAGCAAAATGGCCGCGAAAAAAGATAAAATGCAGACAGTACTCTATTGAATATCTTAGCTATGGCTTCATACCGTCTCCTACCAATGCACAGCTCCCAATGTGTTTACTTTGCGAACATGTATTTTCCAATGAGGGAATGAAACCCTCACGTTCAAAGGAGCACCTTACCAAGATCCACCCGGATAAGGCAGATAAGGAGCGTCCGTTCTTCCAGGCCCTCAAAGAGAAACATGGTAGGAGCACCATCAGCAGTCTCTTCGCTAGGAAGACCACCCAGACTGACAGCGGGCTAATAGCGTCATATAACATCTCCTTGCTGATAGCCAAATGTGGGCAGCCGTTCACAATCGGAGAGAAGTTGGTACTCCCTGCCATCAAAGAGGTCATATCTACTGTGATGGAGCGTGATCCCACAAAGGTGCTGAAATCCATCCCACTCAGTAAGGACACCGTAGCACGCAGGATTGATGAAATGGGTGCTGATACAGAGGAGCAGCTGTGTGCCATCCTGCGGGAAACTCCATTCCGCCTTCAGCTGGATGAGACAACCACTTCTGACAACAATGTTCTGTTGATGGCCTATGTCCGCTATAGCACCTCCAACAGTCAGGAGATGGCTGAGGAATTTTTATTTTCCAAATATCTGGTCACAGACACCAAGGGCCAGACCATTTTTAATGCACTGGATGCTTATCTACAGGAGAAGTCAATCCCGATCAACAACATCCTCGCATGTGCTACTGACGGTGCCCCTTCCATGGTTGGCAGGTACCGTGGCTTCACCACTCTGCTGAAGGAGCAGGTCCCGCATGTCCTCACAGTCCACTGTGTCTTGCACCGCCACAACCTTGTGGCCAAATCTAAAGGTCCACGTCTCCACGAGTCTCTCAATATTGCAGTAAAGGCAATAAACAAAATAAAAGCCCACGCACTGAATAACAGATTGTTCCGACAGCTGTGTCAGGAAAATGATGAGACCTTTGAGCGTCTTCTTCTCCACACTGATGTCCGCTGGCTCTCAAAAGGAAACTGCCTTGCTCGTTTTTGTGAGCTGTTTGACAGCATCGTGGAGTTCCTGGAGGAGGTGGATGCAGCTCTCGGGGAACAGGTGTCATCCAGCCGCTGCGACATCATGTACCTCGCAGACTTCTTTGGAAAAATGAATGAAGTCACGCTGAAGCTCCAAGGAAAAGGAGTTACTCTGATCCAGAGCAAGGAGGTCATCCACAGTCTCACCTCCAGGCTGGATCTATACCGGCAGAGCATAGGCAGGAGGCAGTTTGCTCATTTCCAGCTGTTGACCAAGGTGATCCAGCCTAGGCTACTAAATAATGATAATAATAAATAATACATGTAATAAATGTAGGCTACTCTATGCAACACTATATTTGTGTTCCTGGTTAGTATAAATACCTTATGTTCTGAATGTATTATGAGAATAAAGAAACATCAATTCGTAAACTAATTAGCAATAAAATAACCAGTTTAAAATCGGATGGTAACATTCTGCACCGATAACAATTTCCTGGTTATACTCATTGCAGGTGTCTGAGGCTCTTACCGATGAGCGCCTCCTCATTTACACAGACCACCTGAGGATGGTGAATGCCGACTTGAAGATCCGCTTCAGAGATCTTTTGGACCTCGATGTTCCCACCTGGGTGGTGCAGCCCTTTCAGGCGGACGTGGCGGAATGCGAGCCAGCAATACAGGAGCATCTCATCGACATCCAGAGTGACGATGAGGCCCAGGCTATTTTCCGCACCTCTGGCTGGGGCAACATGTGGGTCAAATACTCTCAGGGTTACCCGGCTCTCTGGGAGAAAGCGAGGCTGCTTCTTCTGGCTTTCCCAACCACATACCTCGTGGAGCAGGGATTCAGCCAGGTCTTCCACATGCAGTCCAAGTACCGCAATCGCTTGAACTTGACGGCCTCAGGTGCACTGCGACTGAAACTAAGTTCTCTGCAACCCGCAGTGAAGAAACTGGCGGAGAACCACCAAGCGCAGGGTTCACACTAACCTTCCCCCCCCCACAATTTGGCGAAATGCAACACCTTTCCGACCTGTTAGTTCTGTAGGCCTAATGTACAGTTTTGTAGCCTACTGTTTGTTCTGCACTGGACATGTTTGAAATTGCTGCTGTTCCGTAGCAGTCTGTTTGTATTCTCTGCTCTTGTCTGAGTTTGTTTAACACTCATAAATATCATTTTTATTCACATTCACATGGCTTTTCTGCTCTCTGGTAAACTAATGATAATGATATTCCAACTGCCCAGTTAAATCAAATCTATTATTTGGCATTCAGTGACATGGTTTTTAAATGATATAACACAGAATATTAGTCAACATTAATATTCAGGGAAGAAAATAAGTCTACTTTTTTTGATGGGGGGCGGTAAGAGACCTGGATAATGGACAGGGGGGCGCTGGCCCAAAAAAGGTTGAGAACCCCTGGTCTAAACAGAAAGTCTAAAACCCTATCTCTAAAGTACTGTGATTGAAAACGGAGAAAAGCAGCAAATCCTCCCATATTCAAAGCCAGAAACAGTACATGTTTGTCAAATAACTTGATAAATTGACTTATTAAAAACTTTTGACAATAAACAAAATTGCCCATGTTGTCTTGCAGGACTAAGTGAGCCTCACTGTTGGCCTTGTAAATGAAAAAACAAGCATTTACCTTAAAGTAGATTGCAGAACTCCATTTTTTTACTTCAGCTGAAGCTAGTGTAGCCTAGCTAGCCAACAGCAGGTAGTTCGCGTTAGCTCATTTAGCTTTCCAACAGCAAGCCATAATACACTTGTAGGCCTACACCTGAGGGGGAGAGAAGTCTTATAAGTTGTGGTGTAACGTATTTTATAGCCTGATATATATATAGAGCCATGTATATTATACACTGCTGAGGTTTATAGTGTTTGTTAATACCTGTATGCACCATTAATGCACCATGACATGTCACAAACATTTACGAACATTTCTGATAGCCGTTGACGCAACCAGCGCGCTCCGTCTCTACGGTTAATACGCATGCGCGGAATGGGCCTGTTCCAAATATCTTCACCTGCAGTCTTGATCCCCTCAGGTAGAGCCCAGGAATTAAGTATGCAAATCTACAGTACATTTAGCCCCATTGGTGGATGGAGTATTCACATCCTTTACTTTACAATTCATTACTATCAAATGACATATGCCATGATTAGATTCGTATAGTATTGCCTCACGTACGTTTTTTGCGGACAAACAAAGTTCTGTTACCAGAATTAATTTACGTTAAGGATTATCTTTTTTAACTTGTTGTAACATATTGAATGATCTTGCCCTTTTGAACGACAAACGTAAGTATGTTTTAGTATAATTTAGGTTGCAACAAGGCTTTGTGACCAGATTAGAAGATTTCATATTGCACAACAAAACAGTGACACTCAGTAACAACACATACATTGGAAAAATAAGGTAGCCTATGTCTGATGTGGGTTTTTTCAACCAAAAAAGTCCAAACTAATTGAAAACAGTTCCTTTTTCACTAAAAAGTCAGTGTAAGAGCTCTGGTTAGAGGTTAAAAAAGCAAGGAACAATTTGGGGGGTAAATGTATATGTTTTAAATAACTCAGTAGTTTAAAGCCTACGTTGTCTTTTATTGAGTATTTGTATGGTCATGCAATACTTAACATTATTTTTCACGCTATAATTAGGTAGATTTATTGAAGAGCAAGACCCCACAAAAATCATATATCTGTCTCCCAGATCAGGATTCAGAAAAATGAGACTGAATGTGTGGTGTTTGCTCCGCTGATGATGAATGGGAGGCTGACTGTGTGTGTGTGTGTGTGTGTGTGTGTGTGTGTGTGTGTGTGTGTGTGTGTGTGTGTGTGTGTGTGTGTGCGTGCGTGCGTGCGTGCGTGCGCGTGCGCGCGCGTGTGTGTGTGTGGACTCATTAACTGTTTATATAGTCTAGGGGAGCTTTGGATAAATGACCCTTCAATACCCTGAGGGGAAATATCTGTTGCATGAAGTACATACAGAATTAAAGCAAATATTAGGACAGCATTAGGATACAAAAACCACAAACACTGACAGAAACCAGACATGGGGGGGAGTACCACTTACTTAAACAGAAAATGCTACTTGATGAATTACTTTTTGATGATTAAATAACATTTATCATGTTTTCCAGTTCATATTCTTAATGCTAAATCAAGTCTATAAGTCAAAAACACTTTACGTTACCCAACAAGGAACATCTGGATGCTTTAAAATGCACTAGACTGAAATCTCTTTTTTAATAAACTTTCCGAATGTTAAGAAGTTCACAGGTTATTAAGACATAGTGAAATTAGAATTGTATTACAAAAACATGGATTGATGGTGTGCATGCACATTATTATGTCTCTGTTTCTTAGCAACTAAAACCATACAGGTTGGTGTCAGTAAAATTGTTCCTTGAAAAGGTTCTTCAACTCAGATTGACTGGCTTGTCTCAGTTAAACCACACGGTGGCAGCCAAAACCTCCAATGATTGTTTAAGGTGATGTCACTTTTTTTAAATAAAACAAAATGTCAAATGGTTGATAATATAAAGGTCTTTATCCCTAAGTCACCCTGACTGCAGTTGATGCAGTTTTATAAATGAAGTAAAATAAAGAGTTATAATGTCAAATAAGTTTAGGCATTATCGTCTGCGTCAAAGTTATACTCCAACATCCTGATCCTTGAAATGTTTCTGAAGACAAAAAATATATGGTATCAATCTACTGTTGTTAGGGCCACTATTTATTGTATTGTGCTCTCTTAAAAATACAGCTGATACTGAGAATGGTACAGTAGCAGCTGGGAGTGAACATTAAAAAACGTACTCCAAAACGCTCGCATGTAAATTCAGTAAAATGTGCAATAGCACAGACATTATGTACATGCAAGTAAACAAAACAAATAAAACAAAAGAGAAAATACATTACTGGTACAAGTTTTTAAATCTCAGTATATAAATACCTTGTGGAAACTCTGAGAAATTGACAAGGAACAGAATTGTATTGTAATAAAGTCAATTTGCAGCAGAAAGAGGGAAAGATGCAACACCTTTCATGTCGATAAGCTAAGTGATAAACTGGATTCTTATGTTGGATTTCCCGCCCTATATATATATTCAAAGCAGCTATCTAGTCTGGTGGTAGATGTTGAATACTCTGTGAAACATGCAAATTAAACCTTAACTTGTGATGAAGCAATTGCTGTCTGCTATATTGAGCCGTTGATCCACTCAGTTGTTCCTTTGATTAAAAGGCAACAATCACAATGTGAGCTTCTCCCTGATAACGCCTTTTTTCAATGTTGTTGAGCAAAGTGTGTAAACTTTCAACTCTATCAGATCATAATTGCTCAAGTATTATCTGTTAACTAGCATGAACCACGCCACAACAGTGTGCACGTTTATTGAAGTAACATGTGAATGATATGAGGGGGCTGAAGGGATGATCTGGGAGGACGAGCTGTGGTCCGTGCAGTGAGAGACTCAGAGTGGGGGTTCCGTCTCCGGCATGATCTGCGTGGGCTGATTACGGGCCCCCGGACGACACCTGGAATTAAAATGTTAGTATACACAGTATATAAATATGCACATTTTAAATATAAATGTTGACGGGCAGAGGATGTTGGGATGGAGGGATGAGGGATAGGGATAAAGGGATGAGGGATGTAGGGATGAGGGATGGAGGGATGAGGGATGGAGGGATGTAGGGATGAAGGGATGAGGGATGTCGGGATGAGAGATGAGGGATGGAGGGATGTAGGGATGAGGGATGAGGGGATGTAGGGACGTTGAGGGGAGGCAGGGAAGAAGGGATGGATGGATGTATCGCTCGGTGTGAGTCGGAAGGGGAACTGTATGGGTAGAAGGGAGAGGGAGGGTGGGTTGAAAGGATGGAGACAAGCGGTGGCCAGAAGTTTTGCCGGGTATAAATAGGGGTGGCCGTGGTTCGAGGCGGAGTTTTAGGCGTGGCCATGAACCTATGTTAACAATTTAACCTAATTTATTATCCCATACAGGTAAAACGTATCTGGAACATTTTATATAGAGTATTCTTTTTTGTTCATGTCATTTATATTGTATTATATTGTTCCTGCTGCTGTTTTTGTTTTTTTTAATTATTGTCTTATGTTTATACTTTACCCACCTTTAAAGATTTTAAAATGTTAATGCCTGAACACATAGGCAACATAATTATGCAATTTGGGATCAATCAATTGCCCATCTATCTATCTATCTAAAAGCGATACTTAAAATATTTTTTGACATGTTTAAACAAAAGAAGCAGAATTTGTATTTGAAAGTGTGATAATACTTGTAATAACTGCAACGTATTGATACAATTGTTTTAATATTCACAGTGTTATTCTTATGAAGCAATCCTTTTGGGAGAACTTTGACGAGAGACATGTAGGATGTATGAAACACCAGCTGAGGGCGCTACACGACCACACTTTTTAAAAAGTGTTTTCCCTACTCAGGCATGAACTTTAAAACAATGCTGGCAACTGTTCAGGGCAGGAACACAAATCTGGCAGCGATCAGCCGAAAACAAAAGTGGCTAATCATCCAACTTCCCTACTCCGGAGATCAATAGGTGTTTCAAAGCTCAGTCCGCAGACTAGTTCCCTCAACAAAGGCAATGGGAGATTACACACAGCTGCTATGGATTACCTGAGAGCCTCTAAGAGATATGGTGGTAAAAAAAAGTTAACAAGATTAACCAGAAAATCCCTTTAATCTTTTTTTGTTTCATCAGACATGCATCTGGAGTTTAGGATCAACGTAGATCAATAACATGAGTGTACTATATTTACTAACAAAAGGGTTACAATAACCAGCCCAAAGTGACAAGCATGTTATTACTGTGATATACCTATAATAAATTAGAATCTGTTTTATGCGTTAAATAGCGAGTTCACAGTGTGTCCTCATTGCTTAAGCAACTTGTTATTTATTTATTAAGCAATATATATAATATCCCAATAGGCATGTATACGATTTCCATTTGAGAACAAAAGGTGACATGTCCGGATTTGAAATCAAGGATCCGGAGAAAGGAAAGGGGGGGGGGGGGGTGATGGGGGTAATTTATCATGGGCCCTCCACCAAAATGTAGACCGACGTCACCGCTTCCGCCCTGCACCCCCTCCCCCTCCTCCCTCCCCCGGCGTCGTTGGAGCTGATCGGCTGCCTGCAATCCAACATGGAGTAGAGAGAGATGGGGCTCTAGCGGGGCCACCCCTCGGTAACAACAGCGACGACGCGCTTTTTACGCACAACTGGAACCGGAGTCGTCGGTGAAAAACATGCGCCTTAGGACTTAAAAACCGGAGTGTGTGCCTTGTGTGTCCGTGTGTGCGTGTGTTTGGGGAGGGGGGGGGGGGGTGCGAAGAGAAGAGCTGGATTCGGCTACTAAATTGTCTCTACAGGCTACGGTTCCTATACTGAAGGCGATGGGGGTGTTAAAGTTATAGGAATAGGGGCATTCGCGATCCCGGAGAAAGTGAGTGTCTTCGGGGGAAAAAGTGAGGAAAAAGGAGACGGAGGATCAGCCAGTCGAAGAGCCGACTCTCGCACAAAGGCGCAGGGGGGATTTATGCGGAATTGGAGACAGAATCGGAGGTGAAAGAATGACGAGCGAAAAGTATGCAACCGCCGTGGTACATTACCTGAGGTGAAACGAGAAAATGATAGAAGAAACACACCCAAACGAGTAAGTACTGTGCTTCAAATGTTTCTCTCTATCCGCATTTCACTTCTCCCAGTGCCTACAAGTTGTGGATGATAAGAGCAACTCTGAGAAATGTGCATGCTGAAACCCAAAGCTGCTTTTCATGTTATGTTTTGCATTTATTTTATTAGCTCAATGTGATTTGGTGCTGCTGTGTAAAGTAATGCATTGACAAGAGGTTTTTTTGAAGGGCCCCCACCTTGGTGTAGACTAGTCTCGAGAAGAGAGAGAAAGGAGAGGAGTAGGAGGAGGAGGGGAATAAGCGTGGGTGGATCGGAAACATTTTCTGAAAGGATCTGAAGCGAGAGAGCAGGCCCTGTTGCAGCGTAACTTAGAAACTCAAACACGCTCCGAAGTTACACCTTTTATAAATACACAAAACAGCGGCCAGCTCACGCACCTCTTGTTTGTGCGTTGTTCAGTAAAAGAGAGAACCTCCACGGCGTTTTACAGAGGCAATTTCGTCTCGTTCTTTGGCCACATCTGTGTGTTTGCTCCTAACCGAAGGGGGAAGTCTCACAGGATATGAGATATCCGATATGCCTCATCCGCCATCTCTTTCTCAATCGCCCTCATTTGCATAGCCTACCGCGCTCCATTCATAAAAACAAATAGGCTACCCAATGTAAACTACTGCTTGCCCTGAACTAAATAGGCTACGAGTCTTTTTTTGTAAGATCACGTATCGTGCTGGTGCTTCATAAGAAATGAAGCTATTACAGATCCGTGCAAAGTGTAGGCCCACAGTCCTGTTTAAACGGCACCCATAGGCCTATATGGAAGCGCTTGAAGCTTAAAATTAGCTTCAACCAGAAGGAACTGTAGCTTAGTCTGACTTACATTCAACACTCGGTGCGCTTATAGCTGCACTCTAGTGAAAACAACCACGATTAAAACATTTCTATGTAGCAGAAGAGCCGAAAGCAACCTCTTGTGCAGACATTTAAGCAGGCGTGCCATCACCATTTACATTATTGGCTCCCAGTTGTTGTATTTTTACAACTCCATTAGCCTATATCGACAGCTCCTGCCTGTCAGACTGCACGGGGCTGTGCTCGGGAGGAATGCCTGCCTTGCAGATCTCTGTTGGCGGGGGTGGAAGGGCGAAGGGCACCGGAGGGGATGTTTGCGCTGCTGTGGCGTGACGCCGGCTCATTCATAAAAGCCGGGCTGTAACCTTCAGCCTGTCCCCATTCATGCGGATGGCCGCAGCCGGCGCACAGAGGCGATGTGTCCCCGGTCACAGGGACAGCAGCCACGGCCGGTAGGCTTTTCACTTGGCATGCTGTGCAAATTGGACCACGCCTACGACGTTGTGTGACTTCCGTTTACAAAACAAACGTGTTTTGTCCCTCTTAAAGCTAATATTTAGTTAAAGAATTTGTTTAAAAAATTTCTTCCTAAGGGCCAATATCGTGACATGAGACTAGATATCACAATATATTTGGGATATCGCAATATCGTGACCCTTTGGGAGCTGCATTTCAGTAATGTAGGCCTAAGTAATTTTCTGAATCAAACCAAACTTTTGTAGCTTTTTCATAGTTTGCCTGCTCATGGATATTAGACTTCCGTTTACAAAACAAAAGCTATTTGTGTTTGTTATAGCTAATAAAGAATTTGGTTTAAAAATGTACTCCCAAGGTGATATGATATATCAATATCGTGACATGAGACTTGATATCACAATATATTTTGGATATCGCAATATCGTGACCCCTTGGCTGCATTTCAGTGATGTAGGCCAAATCTAATTTTATAAATCAACCAATTTTTTTTGCTTTTTCATCATTTGCCTGCTCATGGGTATTAGACTTCCATTTACAAAACAAACATATGTTGTCCTCCTTATGGCTAATATGTATTTAAAGCATTTGGTAAAATAAAACAAAGTGCTTGTCATAGGCCTTCAGTATCTTGATTCTCATTGGCTGATTTGTATCCAACAACAGTCAACAGTCAGTTCCTTCATCTCTGAATATGAATGTATTTTACATAAGCACCTCGTTTGCCTGTTACCTGCTGTCTCATGTCACTTAGATTGAATAGCTAACAGTTAAATCATAGAATGTCTTGTAATGTATTTTTAAGTTTATTGAACAGGGATTTTCCACAGATTAACTGTCATTTCATTACAGTAAAAGAACGTTTTGCAAACTGTCAGTTTAGGTCTGTGTGTTGTTATTCATTAAGCTATCCTTTTGTTACTTGATTTGATGTTTCATACAAACGCGTTATTTGTCTCATAACCGGAAGAAATGTAATCATTGTGCAGTTATCTGCCAGGATGTGTGTTGCGGTTTTCTTATCAGAATTAAACACCGGTTATGAGATTAAGGCCGGGTCAAGGAATAAAAGACACACCTTAATAGCCTTTGTGTCATGTTAAAAGGTGGAGCGGGGTAGCTTTTCTCCTGATTATATGCTCTGTGTCATACTAGGTCATTCAAAGCCGCTCTTATCTGTAATTGACCTTTTTTTATTATGGATAGTGGAGGCATATTTAAAGGTCTTACCTGCTCTGCATACCAATCACTTGAGGCATCAGGTATGGCTGTAAATGGCAAAATAAATACTTAGTTGACGATTATGAGATTTAGTCGACCTATTAATAAATTAAATGGAGTTTGAAGAATCATACAACAGTATCCCTTTGCCTCATAAGTGTCTTGAAAATAAGGCAGTTTGATTTACCTGACCTAGTGTGACACACATATTTAAATGTATTGTTTTTAGGACCTTTTATGTCCTATACACAAAACTAATACCATCAGCTTTCATGTCTTTAATTTGGAGGATGTGTCTCTTTACCCTGTCTTTCTGAGGACATTTATTACCTTTTTTTATAGATGTACAACATCTCTCTTGCACACACACACACACACACACACACACACACACACACACACACACACACACACACACACACACACACACACACACACACACACACACACACACACACACACACACACACACACACACACACACACACACACACACACACACACACACACACACACACCCTTTAGAGGCACATCACAGGCAGAGGATGTATTGATCCTGTGTGCTGCTGCAGGGTCAGCATGTGCACAGTAAGTATTGGACAGGAGATGCCCGGTGACATTCAGCTAAGGTCAACGTAGCAACGAAATATAATCCATCCCCGAACAAAAAGCACTCATCAACGGGCAAACACAGCAGAGAGGAGTTAGCAGGTCTGCATGTTCCCTTTAGCAGGACTGTTCTGTTCCACACACATATTTTTCTACGTTAGCAGCATTTTATATTGATGCTATAATAAACCTGACAGGTGTGGAGTTTTGGGACATCAAAACGATGCATGATTAGCAGAATAACTTGTAATAAAATAATTCTATAGAAGTGGTTTCTTTGACAGCAACGCCTTCTGGCTTCTACATTTGAGCATTATGTAACTATTGCAAATTTTTTAGTCCAGCCACAGATACATCTGTCACTGTTGTAACACTTGGTGTGTGTCGAAAGTACATTTATTTGTCCTGTTCTACCCACTTCCCCTCTGTGCTTTTATCTGTTCTGCTAAAGTGATTTCCTACATATATAAAATACCAAACAGGATGTGTCGCATTTATATTTTAAATGTACAAATTAAGATCCAAATACAAGATTTGTACTCAAAAAGTGAGACTGACTTCAACTGCAACATGTGTTTGAGCTGCATTGCATTCTGGTACATGCATTGTAGAATATAGTATTTTTTGTACTGTCTCTTCACTGATGCAACCTTTCATTTCAAGTGGATGTTTTAGGCCGCTGAAATATTTTCTGTTGACAAACTCTGTGGCTAGCTTACATGTGTTTTTATGAAAACAACATGTTCATATACTTAAAACTGTGAAAGAGAGTGATAGTCTTTATTAAGTGTGGTAATCGCTCTTTTTAGCAATTACACTTTCTTTTATGCTATATTTTTGGTCATATGATTTATTTATTATGAATAATCTGAGTCTGTTTTATCTCAGTAACAGAACACGTATTAGTGGATATACAAGTACATGTGATGATATCCTCTATATGGATCCACAGATAATTAGCGTAACATGATAAGTCACACACACACACACACACGGCAAATATCAATACATATGCCATTTTCACAAACTAACTCCAATTTAATTTGTCTTTTTCTCTCTCCCTGTCACACACACACACACACACACACACACACACACACACACACACACACACACACACACACACACACACACACACACACACACACACACACACACACACACACACACACACACACACACACACACACACACACACACACACATCATGTGGAATAGATCCATGTTCACAGTGTTTCCTGTGTTTTAGAGCAGCTCATCACTGGTTGCTATCCGGAGCCTTTATATAATGGCTGGAGCTGTTTATATCTGGAGACCAAACAATGGACCCGGATTGTTAGCTTGTTTTGTTTTTTTACCAATCTCTGCTCATCAGCTGACTGGATGACCAAGATTATAATAGCTTGAGTTTTCATTCACTTCACTCAGTGTGGTTCCCCTCGTCACACTAGTATACAACAATCCACTGTGCTAGTTACTGAGGAACCAATTTCTTCTCAGCTCTTGAGTGAATGAACTCGGTCAACTCTTAACATTTTTTGTTTTTTAGTTTGTACCTCTCTGTACCTGGAGGATTGTCTTAAATCAACACTCCAGGTACAGTGCAGTACAAATACTGCTTTACTGGACTTTACATGATCCCCTTTTCCGGCATATTTTGACATCCAAAGAAAGGAGGACATAGTTCACATTTGGTTTTTGTGTCTGATGACTCTGCTGACCACATAAAATTATTTGGCTTTGCAGACTAAAGAGTTTATTCCACTTTTCAAACAAGTCGTCCTCGGCTTTCTTGTCCTTCTTGTACAGCTTCAGATCTTCAGTGTTAAAAGTTGAACGTCTCTGAAACAGTAGTAATTTTGGTTTAATCACATTCGAGATTCATTAAAAAGTTATGTCAGATGCTTCTTGGAGACTTGATGTTTTTTTTCCTGTTGACACAAAAACAAATTCTACAATATATAATAGAGGGACTACAGGCTATTTAAAGCTAACCACAAATAGCACCAGGAAACATTGCAGCCCATCATGTGTAGCGGGAAATATACCAGCATATTTAGACTAGGGAAGCCCTAAGAGAACAGTCTTCCTTGTGTTCATTATGCAAATAATGTTCAGTTGGTTTGGCGCCCTGGAGCTGTCCCATTAGTAGATAAACCATTCACTTCTGACAGGTCATGTAAACTACCTGATCAAACACCATGGTTGACATTTTGACGGATGTCGATCCGGCAGCCCGGCTCACTTACATTTGATCCAAATCCTAACCCAGTATAAGAGGATTTGAGGCATTATAGAATGTGTTGTTTGGCTTTTTAGTCACTTGTAAGAGGGTTAGGGCCAATTAGCTTATTTTATATTTTTTGGTTTGTTTCCACCCTGATAGAGATGGAGGGGCTGCATAGAGAGGCACCTCAAGGCTGACTTGGATCATGTAGCTGCAACACAATTAGCACTTTACATTGTTTTTGCACCAATCATCTTGCCGTGTTTCTTAATCCATATAATATAGAAACATGCTTTGGAGTCGCTTGCTCATGCTTGATATCGTGTTTTACGGTTTTGCTAAGCTAAGTTTTAGATGCATGAATTGTGTTTGTTATATGTATAGACCAAAAAAAATCAATTTCTACCTAATTTGACACTATTTTACTCACAAAAAGATTAATAACCATTATAATGTCTGAGCTTTGTGATTTAGTCATGTGACGTTATATTCATGCTGTGTTACACAGACCGACATGGGAGCGCTCCATATAACTGCGGCTGATTGACAGAAAGCCGATCAAACGTCCCCTCAGGAGCCTGCAGGGTCAATGGTTGTGAATGAACTCACTTCCCCCACCACTCTCTATTTCTGCCTTTCACATCCTCACAGTGAAAAGAAAACATGAATGAAAGTCAAAATGAATTGTGAAAAACTATATTTGCTATTTCTCTCGAAAGCAGTCAATTTAAACCTCAAATACCAATAAAAAAACTTAAATACACAGAATTGTATTTAAGTTGCCATGATATATATATGTGTATATATCTGTATATACTATATGTGAAGAAAATATGCATTCCCGCACTCAAAACCATAGCCTTTTTCTTTTTAATTTATTTAATACAATATTAGCTCAATCAAAGTTAAAATAGATAAAGTAAGACTGAACACATGCTAATAGTCAAAGCAATATTTTTAAAAATCCACATATATTCAACTACCAATAACCAAAATCACTCTATTTTCAAATTAAAGTGGCTTTGAGTAACTAGCACAGGGTTATTATGGTATTTTAACTTAATAAACAATATTAAATCAGCTATATGCTTCTGCAATGTCTTGGCAGTTATTGTCACTGTATCAGCAGTGTCAGTCCGTGCTGTCAAATACTTTACGGAGCACCAAAAGTAGAAAACCAATAATGTAATAATCCTGATAGTGAAGCCACTTCCTGATCGCTGCAGACAGAGCATGTGGTGTGTGTGCGTGTGTGTTTGTGTGCGTGTGTGGTTCTGTTGATCCGGCAGAGGTGCGGCCAGTCATTCCTTATCAGAGGAAGTATAGCCGCCCTTATCACACATGGTTGGGCTGCCCTCACTGGCCCTTTTATCTGTCACACATGAGCTGGATTCCAAGCCTGATAACCAGCCCTCTTTAGTGCTTTATTGCAATATTGTTACACACAGACCACGTCAGGTATTTACTGCCCACTAACTAGTATATGCTCTAAAAAAGGAATTTAGAAAAAGAGTTTCAGATCTAATTTGGTGCTGTTTTGATGGTGCTGAATGTGGCTGACAGGCAAACACTAAATGGAGCTTAAGAGTTCATAGACCGTGCATAACGTGGCTTGGCAGTGACTCTACAGGTGTGTACTCCACCCATAGCTCACTTCCTCCATTATGATACAGACTTGTTTGCAAGGTGTGGACCTGTCACGCAAATAGTATAAAACAAATGCTTGACACACAGCATTGGTGCAATAACTTGTAACCTTTCTTACAAGTAATATAAGTGTTTGCAACTCCATAGAAAATAAACATTTGGAAACTTTGAGATAATGGGTCTGATGCATGTCTATCACACTGTAGCTGTTTGCTAATATTGTTTTAATATTACAGCCAAGTTAAAGAAATTAAAACCATGAATGAATTTAGAAACTACTCCTGGTATTACTTTATGGCTAGCTTGTGGTAAGGCAGCTTTAATTAAAAAGTGTTGCTTAACAATTGATCACATGTCCGCATATGAACACAGATCGTATTGTCACCTATTAGTTGCAACAGAAGGCATATTTTTTAGTCGAAAAGAAGCTGTGAAACTAACTTTATGCTTTATTAGCAGAGTCAGTGAGTAGCTGGTGAACATAGTAGCAAGCTTTTTCCATCAGGTGTTGGTGGAGACTAGGGCTGCACGATATTGGAATAAACTGACATTGCGATTTGTTTTCCCCCTGTGATATATATTGCGATATGAAAACATACAGGATTTGAAGAAAATACCTTTTTTTTTTTCCCGCAAACCATCCTTTCCTGAACTTTAATGCTATACAATTGGTATTTCTTTTCAAACTATATTTAACCGGATGAAGCATTTTAGTCACGGACGTCTGGATCTTAAGTTATCAGAGCAACAAGCTGAGCTAGCTCGGTTAGCAGCGCCGAACTGCCCTGGAGAAACACATGAAAGTACTTTATTCAGTTACCTTTAATCACCGGGTCCGTTTGCTTTGGAGATGTGATTGTGATTGGTGGTTTGCTGTGCATGCAGAGCGCATGCGCATATCGCGATTATCGTCACGACACCATATATCGTGCAGCCCTAGTGGAGACTAAAAGAAGAGCGAACAGTAGACTTTTGTTCGCCATGTTTTCTTTGACATGACTCCAAATGAATGCTAATGTTTCTCTGTATCAACTGGATGTGTAAATTGGCAACAAGTTAGTCATTTCAACCATAAATGATTTTCTACCCGCTGCCAGAAGTGACTGAAACTACCCGTTGATGCACCGTGAATTAAAACATGATGCATTAATGTCAGCGCTAAATTATACCGATAGTAAAAAGGGTTATTTGTTCCTCAAAATAAAGGTTAATCAAATGTCAGTGAACATGGAGGCGGGGCACTTAAACCTCCACTATCTTCAACTGCATTATGCTCAATGATGGTGCGTTTGTGTACCAGCTGGTTTTACTCCGTGCTGTTAGTGATAGTCACGATGCTCTCTCACCTAACTTTATATTATTATATTGAACAGCTGGCGCCTACACTAGCAGAAGGAGCGTGTGAGTCATGGTGGGAGGAAGTCAGCCTGCAGTAAATTACAAATGTGGCCTAAAGACATACAAAAACAACACATTGGCCACCAACAGGCAACAGAACATTGTGGTACAGTAAAAGACGTTGAGTGGCTATAAAGTAATACCTATCTTTGAGAAGTAACAGCCAGGCACACCCTGCACCGGCCTTTGACCTGAACCGCTCATATTAAATTGAACCAGGATGTGATGCATGAATTTCTTTCCTTATCTGTGAGGTGTTGAGTTCCCCCTCTTTCTTCCTTTGAAACTGAGTCATCACCTCACTCTTGATGCACCGGTTCACCTTAAAGAGACTTTGAAAATAGCAGCTTGAGTCTGATAATTGAAAATCACCTCAAGCTACCTTTTTTGTTTCAAACATTTGGTTGGAAATAAAGTTGAGTGTGTGCTGCACCAACACGGGATTATAAATACCACCGTCTTTTCTTAAGGTGGACGTCACCATCCTTTTTCCATCATCTGTACCTCGTGCCACATTCGTGCGGACGGAATTAGATTCACAGTTCCCAAATGTACGAGTGTGTATTTGTGCATGAATGTGTGGTCACTCCCAAGTGTATTAAAGTAGCGCGTTGCTGCTGGTTGTGGCTGTCTGTGTGTTCCAACCACAGATTACAGGGTATGTCTGCAGACAGGGCTCTAAACATGGGTCACAAGACGAAACCAAAATGTGACAAGTTCATCTCAGAGAGCCGGTGTCATGTATCTTAACGCACATGTGCTTATATAGCGCAGAATTGTGTGTTATTTCTGTATGCGGGTGCACTGGATGTGTGGTTCTGTATGCGCCTGGTGTCGTACATGTGTTTGAGTCATGCTAAACCGTGGTAGTGTTTCGGTATAAAAAAGCAGCCGTTTGGATTTTCACTGTAAACATGTTCAGTGTCAGAGGCAGAAAAGACATCCTACTGGAATCAAAGTGTGTGTGTTGTGGTTTCTCGAGATTTTTTTTGCTGTCAGATAAGGATAAAACCCAACATTATTCAGACATGCGTGTTTATTTTAAAACGAGGTTAGTTTATCTGAATAACTCACCACAGATTTCTATCATCAGTCAGTTTTTTTTAAACCTACTCTTTAAATCTTTTTTTATTTCTGTAGTTGTTTCTGCCATGCAAAGACTTTTCCAGCATATGTAAGAAGGCGCAGCTATTGTCAAGAAAGCAGTGGTGTAAAAAGTACATTTACTCAAGTTCTGTTGTTTAAGTACATTTTTAAGGTACTTGTACTTTCTTTAGTATGTTCATGTTATGCTACTTCATATTTCTGATCCAATTATATGGATTAAGATGATTGGCATTACCAAAAAGTATTTCTTATTCCGATTCAAATTGTGTTCACATCCATGGACCCCTTATAATCCAGCAATCCAATAAATGGTCATTCTGCATAATGACTACTTTTAGTTGTGTTACTTTATGTCAAGTTTGATGCTTATACTGCTACTTGTGGTGTGTTGCAGTACATTAAAACATGTAAACATGTAAACATGCCATATTAGAGTCAACAAGTACAATTATGAAACCTGAAAAACTAGTGTAAGCGCGCCCCTTTAAGTAGCATTTTGAATACCAGACATTTACTTGTATCAGCGTACTTGTACACAAGAGTATAATTACTTTACTTTAGTAGAATATCTGAGTACTTCTTTCACCACTGCAAGAAAGTTAGTGCTCTAAGAAAGATCTTGCATATAGAAAAGCACAAGTCAACCATGAAGACATAACATAACGTTGATTAAAAATCCAGTTGTTAAAGGCCTAGCTGACAGGTCTTATTCAATGAAGCTGCTGGTACACGACATTCCTTCCTCTCAAATCAGGAAATAATGGGATTATAAATAGATCATTGACGTTTCTGTTTTCGATTTCCATTATTATTATTGTTGCCATTCAAGTTTCCCACGTGGCTGAATATTTTCCTCCGCCCATTGTGGTTTGATGAATGAAACGACGCCTTCCTACAAACTGTACCACGAACAGTTGCAGCCTGCCAATAACAACTATACTTTTCCAGTGTTTTTATTTTGAATCTCCACCGTCTCCACAGTCTTAATTTACTGCCATTTGTTTAAGAAATACTTTTGCTAGTATTAACTTCCTTTCCCCTTAGACAATAAACTTTAAATATCTGAAAGGAAAAGTCTCATTTGAAGATGGGGATTCAGAGGAAGTATTTTGTGTTTGTTTACATAAAAGTGTAAACCTTGTAGGATAATCTGTGGTTGCTTTTCTGTACGGGTTGTTTGTGCTCTGTCACCCAGTCAGTTTGTCTGTCATTCAGTCAGTTTTATGAATGTGTGTGGGCGGGACTCGGTGAACCAGTTTTGCCACCTGTGTGTTTGTGTGTGCGTGTAAGTGTGTGTGTTTGTGTGTGTGTGTGTGTATATCAAATCCCTGGGACTGTCTGTAAGCTAATTATATAACAACACCTCTCTCATTCACTCCTACTTGTCCTCTCTTTCTCTCTCTATCCCTCTGCCGCCCAGACACACACACACACATACTCACACGAACACACACACACACACACACACACACACACACACACACACACACACACACACACACACACACACACACACACACACACACAGTGCAGCGTGGATGGAATATACACAGAGGTACATCCTGTTATTGTCGGATCATTCATGTGTTCAGTGTGTCCCTGTGAGGGTGGCGGCTGTCATGCTCACGCTTGACAATGTTTTTTGTATTTTAAAATTCACTCTCCATTGTATCGTCTCATGTTAAACTCACTGAAGACTCCATCGACTGCAGTGCAGAGGGAGTTTTTGTCATGAATTGTTTTGCAGTGCTGTTTAGACTAAACTGTAGCTGTTGTTGTATGGAGGCTTCACAAACTAACCGAAGCTGCGAGACAATTACTCTGGTTGAATCTGTGAACGATACGTCTCATAATCACTGCATCTGGTGATGAGAATTATTATTTTTAAAATACATTACGAGTGTATGAAATGTCAGATAATAGCCAACCTGAGTCAAAGGGTGATGACTTCAAGTTGTGTTGTTTTGTTATTGACAACAATATTAAAAGAGCCATTATGGGAAATACTCCTCACACTTACCATGTCTTTGAAAAGCCTATGTGTTTATGTAGATCTTTTCTTTTCTTTTTTTATCAATATGTTTATTGATTTTCAGCATACAAAAAATCACATACATAGGACGAAGAGATAGAGCCAAAAGCAATACATGTATACACAGGACAACTACATTACTTTACATTAAAGAAAAATAACAACACTAAATTAAATTGGTACATACATACAACACGTTTTCCAGCAATAGGGCCGTATTTCTGCAGAGGATATCACAGTAATTTACATTTTAACATATGATCACTTTATACACCAGTTATTAAATAGCTGCAAAGAGTTTAAGCCTATTGTAATGTGTGTTCACTTGAACAGTGATAGGATCAAGCCAATGACGCAATTTTAACATAACATAATGGAGGTCTTTTTTAATCGATGACACGTTGTGACTTAATTAGCTTCTTTCTGCTATTTATAAAGCATTGATTTGAGGATATTTAAGTTATTAAAAGGTCAAAATCTTGTGTTTTTTCCCTCATAGTTTAAAGGTATTATTAACAGCACTTTTTGTTATATTTAATAGTGACAGTTGAAATACAGGCAGTAAATGATTTAGAGGGTGAATTATTACCTCAGGAAAAGGTTTAATCGAGGTGTTAAGATATGCAAATTGTGACTCTTTGTTTCAATGAAGTTAGTAGATGACATCCTAATACAACAGCCATTTATTCTATATTGCATTTATTTAAGCGAGGTGGCCTATCTCTGCTGTAATGTCGTTTGATTATTTTGGTGGCTAAGTATATGATTGAATGATCATCCCATTTCGAAATGAACTTCTCGCTGAACTACCTCCACAGTAAATGCAACACCGGGCTGCATATACATTAAAGTGTGTGTGAGTGTGTGTTTGTGCAGACTTCTCCCGGTGCGACACCTCCCACCTCACCTCACACAGCGAGGACGAGGCGAAGTCGTGACTTGAGACGCCCTCAAACATTCTGCTTTGTGTGAAGGCAGATCTATAATTGCCGGCTGTGGCATTAACACACTCTTGAGAATTAAAACTTGAGTTTGAGTTAACAGAACAGATACTTCTCACAGGTTGGGGCCAGGATGAAATGATTGTTGTTTCCTGAGGAATCATTTTTGTTTGCTGAAGAGTTTTTGTGTTGCGTGGAAAGGATTTGGTTCATTAATGCTCACCTGGTATCTTCTCACAGTGATGTTTTTAAAGTCAAAATTATTCTTTTTGTCATAAATCTTACAGCTAATAGGTGTAGTTGCATTGTCTTTGTATTAGTAACACAAATAGCTGTGTGTATTTGACAACTCAGCTTATTCTAATCAATCTGGAACATAATAATACAAGAATCTGATATTAGTTTTGGATTAGTTTTAATATCAGTTTATCTGTGTGTTTAACTAGGTGTAAAGGTGTTGCTCTTATTACACAATAACATGCAATCATGCGGTGGGTGGTGGCGATTTTGAGATTGTTTTGCTTTCATTCATAGCTGCTGCAAATCAAATCAAGTTTTATTTATATAGCACATTTATAAACGATTTTTGGTCGAGTCAAAGTGCTGTACATATAATAAAAATAGCCTACAGTAGAGACACTTTACAGCTAATACAACAGCACAGTTTGTTCAGAACAACACCCTCTGTCCTACTACATAATTAACTAACATCCTCAACAAATAGGAACATGAGAAATTCTATATGAGCATACACATGTGTAAATAAAAGCGCTTTGAGACCTATTGACTCTTTAGATTATAACCCCACCCTACGTTTATATAGACTATTCCGATATCATGCTAATAGTTCTCCCTTTTTCTCTGTGCAGTGACAGCTACATCGTGCGTGTGAAAGCGGTGGTGATGACGCGGGACGACTCGAGCGGAGGCTGGCTGGCCGAGGGTCCCAGCGCTCTGAGCCGGGTGGGGGTCTGCCGCCTGCTGCCGCCCGAGATGGGGCTGCTGCCGACCTCCAGCGGCTCTCAGTTCATCATTCGGGGGGAACGGCTGCGGGACAAACAGGTACACACACACACACACACACACACACACACACACACACACACACACACACACACACACACACACACACACACACACACACACACACACACACACACACACACACACACACACACACGTATTAGCCTGTATCTGTACTTATAGTCTGTTGTGCGTTTATGGGTTTGTATTCATTTTATTAATGTATAAAGCCATTTTAGGAAAGCTTCCACCGTACATATGTGCCAGATTTGCTCCAGTTTGTGACTCTTACAACCTCAGACCCAGTGACTGGATACGGGTCCGGGTACCTGCTGTGCGGACTGAGGCTGGAAAAAGGAGTATTTTTCATTATGGTCCTTGGTCTTGGAATGACCTTCAATCACGCCTTAAACTGACGGCACTTGTCCCTATAGCCTGTTTTAAATTGAAGTTGTCTGAGGTCCTTACCACCAGCTGCTCTTGCAGTAATAAGTAGTGCACCTTTCTTACTGTCCTAATGTGCACAATGTAGTGACTGCTTTTTCGTCTTTTGTTTTCTTATATGTTATGTGTAACGTTACTGCCTTCTTGGCCAGGTCAGCATTGCAAATGAGATTCTATCTCAATGCTTTTATCTGGCTAAATAAAGGTTAAATACAAATAAAAAATGTGCTTCAATATGTGTTTTAATATATGCTGTAATTGCTTAAGCTAGTGTGTTATTTATATGATTACATAGTATGTCTTCTTTTAATAACATCAACCTGCAAACAACTGCAGACGATAATTAGCCTCTATCGCTACATCAGGCACATTTACATAATGGACCTTCCGTACACCAAATTAAATCTTTATAAAACATCTGGTTAGATGTAATTAATATGGGTATTTTCTTCCAACAGGTGATCCTAGACTGTCCTCTGAGGAAGGACCTTGTTTACACCATAGCTACGCCCACGTTTCACCATTGGAAGGTGGAGAACATGAAGTGTGGGCTCTCCTTTCAGAGTCCAGCTGAGGCCAGAGCGTTCGACAGAGGCGTACGGAAAGCTATCGAGGACCTGGCTGAAGGTACGGGGAACAACGAATAGACGCACACAACTTTTTTCCCACAAAGTCTATCTGCTGTCAGACGATGAGCTGCAGAGTTAACCATGTACAAATGTTAACCTTGAGTTTTTGATAGTTGAATTAAAGGATGTTTTCTTCCCCGTAGGCTCTACAACCTCATCTACAGCACTCCAGAATGAGGGCGAGCTGGGTGACGACGACGTCTTCACTGTAAGTACATTACTATACTATGCAAGTACTTACTATGGGCTGAGGAGAGATTAAGTGCTATCATGTTACCAAGTAAGGTGTCATGGTACAATCACTAGTATGTTTTCAAGGCTAAAGAAAATGCCCATGATCATTTATTCAATAATAACCAAGAGGTGCCTAAACATTTCTCCTTTCCTGGTTCTGTCCATGAAGCAGAACGTGTTTAACTTCACTCTGGGTCCCCTCCCTGTGTCACGTATACCTGCTGCAGCACAAGAAATGTGTGTGTGTTGCGGGTTTGTGTGTCTGTTGTTTGTGTGTCAGGGCCTCTCTACCTTAAGTCAGCATGTAGGTCCCCCTCCCCCTACTCTGTAACCTGACACCAGGAGCAGCAGGCAGGGTCACAAGGTCACTTCCTGTATCCCACCACCTCTCTCCCTCCTGACGACCCCCCCCCCCCCCCCCTCCTCCCTCTCTCACCCACCCTCCCGGTTGAAAAAGAGAGCCGCCACCAAACTAGCAGCTAGCAGCTGTTTCCCAGCTTAGTGCGGGACGGTGATTTACGAGAGGAAGTGCCTCGTGGTTCATCTTTGACTCGAGCTGTCTGTAAGGGCCAAGACTAATAGGTGCTCTGCTGGGAGTGTACAGCCACCACAGAGACGCATACAAACACATGAGGGGGGGGTCGGGGGGGGGGGGCTACAGCGATGTCAGAGGGTGGAGCAATTCCCCAAATGAAGCATCAGGTTTTCAGGAAAGTAGGAACTTTTAGTGCAACAAATTCAAGGCATTGGTGTTGTTGCTTTAAAAGCTGCCATATTGACCCCAAATGACACTCGGCTGCTCACTTTTATAGCAATGTGGAAGCTCGTGATAACACAAATAATGACATCTCCTCCATTTATATATGTAAGAATTATGCAGGAAACTACTGAGATCATTGCAACCTTTTTGACGGCTTCATTATTTAAGCACGTTGAGAGCTCGCCACAAGCTCAAACGGCCCTGAAAATCACCGAGACTGGGGACTTACTTTGCATTTCTACTTTTAAATTTGTACCTGAACACATGACAGACATTGCAGCTAGCAGCCAGCTGACCTGCACACACACACCTTTATATATACAGTCTATGACACGCACACACACTCTTTGCCAGCATTAGAGGAATTACCAGCCTGTGTGGTCTGTATTTGAAATCCAAAAAAACAACAGTGTTTAGGGATGATAAAATCCAGCCTGCCACTTAACAGGCTATCTTTAAACCGTCTCGTTATGTGTCTGATGGCTAGCGCTTTTAATTTAAGCTTTGCACTGGTGAAGTCATCAAAAGGGGTTGTGGTAGACGACAAATAACATGATTGAAAGCACAGAGCATTGAGCGCAGCCACTACAAATTGTGCAGGGCCTATGAGGTCCTGCAGAGGAAATACAAGGCTAAGGAATTTCACTATTTCCTTCAGCAAGCCTTATCTTGTCTTGTTAATAATCATCTTACTGTCAAGTGTAAGATCAACAATCACACTTAAATTAACATCCATGGGATATGGGTTCATTTCTGCTTATGCTCCTCTCATCCAGTGCTAATGACCTTTCCTAAAGTTAGCGGTGGCGGCAGTCGTGGACAGGGGGAAATGCAGCAGCAGATTTACAGTCTTTAGGGTGGAGGGGGCGAAACTAGGATGGACATACTTCCCTAAATTAATACTCGTTCGCCAAACCTAAACTTAACCCAACCCTTCCTCTGTCCCTCCCTTCAGCACGTCTCCCCTCTCTCTCTCCCTCTCTCTCTCTCTCTCTCTCTGTCTCTATTTTGGCTCATTCACAACAGGGGGAGTGAGAGCTATTGAAGCAATTCTGGGCTCATCCCAGGAGAGCGAGACGGGCCTGTTGAAGGATGAATCCTCCCGAGCTTTTGAGTCGGGACATGTTTTGTGTCAGAAAATAACTTGAAATGCCCTCTGTTCAGCCTTGGGCCTGAATATATAGAGAGAGGATGTCCAGAAATACAAAGTCTCCCCCTCAACTCCTCTCTGTTTGCCTCTTGGTAAAAGCCTGGTCTGTGTTTTGAATTAGTTTCAGCCGTGGAGGGGAGCTCCTCCCCCCCGGTAATGTCTTCTGCAGGGGGGCGGGCCCTTAGAGAGGCAGCATGTTGTGTTATTTTTGGCCGGCTGCTCTAGGGGCTTTGTAAGAAAGCTGGGGGAAATTCTCAGCATGGCGGTATCCATGTGGGGAGCAGGATATAATAGGGGATCGCTTCAGCAGACAGACGGACAAACACACACCAGATCGTGCTCGTATAACTCTGGCAAATAATTTTTTGCATTGGTTAAAGGGCCAGGTTTTGACACGGGACACATATTTTGTCAATTTAATAAAGGGTGAGGGAAAATGATGTTAGGATTTACTTGGGGGATATGTTACCTGACAAGAAACCATGGTAAAACTGCAATTTATATAGTTGATGCAGTTCAGTGAGCAGAAACAATGTTGATTTAGTTTTGACAACCATAGTATAACACCTGTTTGAAGCATATGGAGGGATGGAGGGAGTCTCAAAATCTCATATTTGTTCTCACATACAGCCATCAATAGGTTGACATGTGTGGTTTTGAGTGACTTTAAAAAAAAAAGTTTAGATAGATTGCTCTAAAATGTTGTGCACACTTTCATGTCCCTCCCAGGATGAATTGAAATCACTTTGTTGATCCCTTATTTTTTCCATAATTCCAATAATTGGGTTTATTGAAATCCCCCTTAGCAGTGCTAACAGCTTCTCTTACTGGGGTCTTAAAAAGGTTTAAACTAAATTAAAAGATAATTACTGACATCTATATGAGACTTAACTTTACGGACAAGAACATTAACACAACACGATAATGCAGATCCTGTCTAGTAGGCTACACCAGATGGCTCTAGACAACGTATTTTTATTTAAAAGGCCACACGCCTCCTCTAATTACAAATAAATAATGATAGATAGCTCTGTACATGAATATCACACCATTAAGCACATGTTAGGATGCTAACAGGCTCAACTGAGATGATGGATATGTTGAACACGCTAGCAATGCCATTGTGATCGTATGGCCATGCTAGTGTTAGCATTTAGCTGAAATCACTGTGCCTAAGTACAGCCTTCACAGAGCCATTAGCATTGCTCTGGACTCTAGTTTCATCATACTGTACATTGCGAGCAATCTAGGGGTTCAGTTTCTTGCTCAAGGACACTTCAACATGTGTTCAGGGAACATGGGTTTGAAACACCCACCTACTTTGCTAACTGAGATACAGCCAACATGTATTTATTTTAGTATTTCCAGTAAAAGTTGAGTACAACCGGGAACATTTGAGTACAACGAATATCAAATTTCACTCAGGTTGATTTTTCTTTCCCTTTTTACGGGGTGAAATCACATCAGTTCAGGGAAAAAAGAAAGCTTATAAATCTTATTGCTGCTGGCAGATGTTGACGAGGTAAAATAAAGCCAAACCTTTATGGTGGACAAGCTTGTGGACCCTTGATACAAGTTTATATTGCATTATTGACCCATGGTGCTCAAAGCATGATTAAACAAATGCAGACAGAAACAGATCTTTTTCTTTTCAACAAAATAGGCTAACATTGAGTTAAGAAAGGTGTTGTGAGGACAGCATATTATCTAATCTATTCTCGGTAGATGGTGAAACTTTAAACCCTCAAAGAGATAAAAAACAGTTATTCTTCTCACACACAAACACTAGCATCATTCTTCATTGGGTCCAACACATCTTGAATATCTCACCCGTAGGCCAACACATAACCAAGATGACATGATGGGACAGGGGTCCTATCAGCTGGTACACCCCCGACCCCCCACAGAGGCTGACCCCCAGTGTGCTGGTCTGAAATCTGTCTGTCTGAGCGCTACACGGCTGCGAACCGACTGTCTAGTGTCTGGCCAAGGTTTGAGTTGGAGCGGAGCCCTGACAGGCTTTAGCGGAAAGCGGACAGGATACTGTTCTCACAAACACACACACCGACCGACAGGCGGGAGAGGTGGAAAAGAGAGAAGGGAAGGAGGAATGTGTAAAAAGTGAATTTGAGGGAAGGAGGACAGGTTGTTGGGGGTGAGGAGGAGGACGAGGAGAGGCCAAAAAAAGGCGAAACTGCAAAAAATGTGTGTGTGCAGATTGCTGGCTTCATGATATCAAGTCAAGCCACCAGCTTGATCTCAAGCATGATACATAATTATCTAACCTGTCAAACAATGTCTGAATAGAAGTGGATTCAACAGTTGAAGGTTTTATATATTTGATAGTTGTTGATTTTAGAGCTGAAAGGATTAGTCAAATACACCTTATTTCCTTTCGGGGTTAGGGGTGTAAGAAAATAAGGATTATTTTCATTCTGGGAAATGTTAATTCCTTTGTTCAGACAACACATGTATTGCTGTGGTGTTTAATGGTAGAGGGTCTAATGAATGCAACTGCCGATCTGTTCCGATTGTATGAAAAAGTTGTATTTCTTTACTCAGATTGGATGCTTATAGGTGGTGTGTTTTTTATACTATAACAGTGTAATATCTATAATATGTTGTATAACCACTTTTGGGTTTATTAAAAATATATACTTTGAGTTTTCATCTCATAAATGCAAACGTATGGAGTCTTATTCATCAGTCTTGTGATACATTTGGCTTTTATTAAGGTTATAATGTTCAGTTTAAAGTGTGTTAGAGGTGTTCAACTATAGGATCATTTTGCAGGCTGCAGTTTGTGCTGCCATTGGATATACCAAGGTGTTTCTAATATGTTGTCCATACCACTTATATAAACCACGGATATCCTAATGTATGTGTCCTTGCTACAGTGTTTTCTTCTTGCCTGTTGCAGATGTTTTATGGCAGATGTTGTTTATAAAAGTTTAACTCGCACACAGGGATCCAAATGTGGATCAAGTGGCTTGAAAACGGGGCTCAAGCTTCCTGTTTTTCCCAATCAGAGCTTCGCCAAGGCTTCCTGTTTTTGTTTGTCCAATCATGGTGTCCTTTCGTAATAACTATTTGTTTGACGTATCCAATCTGAGAGAAGCTTTTGACCGGCATCCTGTGTTTGTTTGTGTCCTCAGAACACCACAGACAGCTCATCCAACTCCTCCCAGAAACTGGAGAGCTCGCTGCCGCCGCTCGAGTCCTCGCCCCTTCCGCAGAGACACAAGTGCATGCTGGGACATCGCCACGACCTCCACGACCCCTACCGGCTCACAGACCACTACTTCATGGACCAGGTGAGACATCCAGTAGCATTGAAGAGTGATGCAAAGAGAGTCAAAATAAATTGTTTAGCTATTTATTTACACTCAATATATAGGTATTTACCAGTTACAAGAACAAACAGTATGAGTTTTTACAACCAGCTGTGTGTAACATTCATTCTGTCTTTCTCCTCAGCCGTTGTCTCGGCTTCCCCGCCATGTCACCTTCCAGGAAGACGAGGAAATCGTCCGCATCAATCCTCGGGAGCGGAGCTGGGAACGAACCACCGAGCGCCACTATGGACGCCCGTCGGACCGCCCCTCTTTCACGGGCTACGAGGACTACCGACACGCCACGGTGCGGGACAAGTTCATCCAAATGGAAGACTCTGAGTCGTACGTCCACTTTGCCAAGACAGAGTCGCAGAAGCACGACTACACCTACCCTCTGGCCCCCACCCTGTCGCCCTCAGACTCTGACCCCGCTCTCGGACCCTTGGTCAATAAGGGCCAGGGCGGCTCGTACCGCCAGGGCTTCTCCTCGGTGGTCTCCGTCCAGCCTCGATCCTTCCTCCCGAGCTCCTCACCGTCCACAAATGGCGGGAAGGGGCGAAAAGAGGACGGGTTGGAGCGCGCTCAGTGTGAGCATTGCGGCGAGGCTTTTTACATCACCGACAACCGGAGAGGTCGGTGCCACGATGCGCCGGACCCTGTGCAGGGGTGCATCCGGAGGGTCAGCTGCATGTGGCTGGCAGACACCATGCTCTACCACTGCATGTCAGACCCAGAGGGGGACTACTCGGACCCCTGCTCCTGTGACGGGGGCGAGGGCGGAGGCGGAGGCCGATTTGGCTCTCGCTGGTTAGCGCTGCTCGGTTTATCTCTGGTGGCGCCGTGCCTTTGTCTCTACCCCCCGCTCCACGCGTGTCACCGGGCGGGGCTGAGGTGCGGCTGCTGCGGAGGCCGACACAAAGCCCTGAGCTGAGGAGAGGAACAATGACAAAAACGTAAAAACCCAACGCAAGCACAGGGAAAGGGAAGGATGGGGATGGGGATGGACACGGAGGGGACAAAGTGGCTGCTCACTCTCTTGCCTTGGTTTCTCTGGGATTCTCTACAAATTCCAGACACTGAAATAAGCCAAATATAAAAACAGTTGGTGCATTTTCTGAACGGCCTGGGAAGATAAGCTCCCCCTTACGGCAGACAGTTCTCTCAGCTCTCCACGTGGCCATTTCATGCTCTGTTTCTAGAGAGAGAGCACTCTTTTTCAGGGGGCCTTTTTTTTTTATAGCTGACCTATATGTCATGTATCACATATGCAGGTACTTTATACTTTGTACACTGACTCGGCGTCAAAGAACTTGAATTGTTTCTTTGTTCTTTTTTTTCATTCTCCTTTGATGTACGCGTGGCCATTTTGTTTATATTCTATTCCAATATCAGGCCCGCTCAACTCCAGCTACAAGAGAATCAGACACTACACCTCTTTGTGTGTGTGTGAGTGTGTGAATGTGTGTGTGTGGATGGTATTTGTGCGAGCTAACAATGCGCACCGAGGCCTTTTGTTGTCTATACTGCAGCTTATCGTAAAGCTCATGTATATAGTCTACATAGCTCTCCACCGTCGACATCTTCTTTGTTCGCCGAAACAAACGTGGTACTCATCTTAATCTTCTAATATCCCAAAGATTCTTTTTTTTATCCTATTTATTTCTCACTGAATTGATCTACCAGCAAAAAGGGTGCTGGGTTGTGATTCACTCAACTAACGAGACGGTGCTTTAAATCAAGCTAGCATTCGTCTCACGTTATTTCAAACAGTGCCTAAACTTTCACCCAGACCAGTAACTTATAATTCCAGTCAGTTTCTTGACACATACACACAAAGCGGTGTCAGACTATGAGGCTCTGATTTCCTCACCCTCCGCAGAACCTTAGTCAGCAGTCAAGGATGAAAGAAAAAAAAAAAAAAAAATCAGATATACCATTAAACTTGGTTCCCGTTATGCCTTAAAATGTGGAGTCTGGCTCCAAACTTCACCCCCGTCCCTCTGAAGATGTCTGCTTTAATGAAAAGCGTGAGCACGGTTACGGCTCCAAGCAATCAGCCTCAACACATACTCTTTTTAAATTGGTTTAAACTATTTTTATACTGAAAAGGAACTCTTAAGAAGGTTCTGATCAAGTGTGTAAACTAAGGACTCCAGTGTGCTTGCGGTGTACAATCAGCTCCCTTCTTTTAGCCTCGTCCTTCAATGAAGCCCACCAGTCACATAGCCTACTGTGTGAGTAACAGCGGTAACAGAGACTAAAAACTGTTATAAAATGATAAATGTAAATACATTTCTTAAAAACTCCTTACTAGTGAAAATTAGTACAAAAGCTTTTGTTGCCTAAAACAAAGTTATGAACGACCTTAGGCCTCTAAAATGTTACTACAGCAATGTAGTGAGTTTTATTTTACACATAAAGATGTGTCCTTCTTCTGTTGAAAGAAGAATAATCTGACATTTTAAGAAACACAAGATTCGTTTGAGGAAAAGATGGATACACTGTCTTGTCTCTGAGCCTGACGCAGGTTAGCTTAGTTTAGCATTAACATTGAAACGGGTGTAAACAGCTAACTTTGCTTTATCTGAAGGTAATAAAATACACCTATGGGTAAATTCAAAACACACTATTCAATAAATATACAATATAACGTTTTGTTTTTCAGAAACTAAAGTGTAAGAAGCTATGCTAGCTGTTACAACTTGCTGAAACCTCCATAACATGTGACTGGTGGGCCTACAGCATTTGGGCCAAAAAACTGACCATCACAAGGGCGCCTTATAGGGGATGTGACCGGGAAGACGATCCTCTTTTAAGAATTACAAAGAAAAAGGATTAGCAAGACATCAGTAGGGTCCCATTGGTAAAGAACGGTAGTCCAAAAAACGGCTGAAATGCTGGAAACAAACATCCACCCCTGATTGTTTTGCCAAGGAAATGTAACTTGCTGTAGTTGAAATACAGAATGCCTGAGGATGTCCTTTTCCCTTCCCTGGTTGTGTCTGTTTCATACATCCTGTCCTGTGTACCAATCTGTACGTCCTTGGTGTGTGCGAGTGTGTTTTTCCCACATCCCTTTCCCTTCTCCTGCTCCTTGATCCAAAGCTACTGGGATCAGCTGAAAATGCCATCACATGCTAAGTTAACATCGATCCAGTATAATCAGATTCTACGATGATGTGATGTTTCAGGGACGGGACCAATCAGATTGGAATGTGTGTGTGTGTGTGTGTGTGTGTGTGTGTGTGTGTGTGTGTGTGTGTGTGTGTGTGTGTGTGTGTGTGTGTGTGTGTGTGTGTGTGTGTGTGTGTGTGTGTGTGTGTGTGTGTGTGTGTGTGTGTGTGTGTGTGTGTGTGTGTGTGTGTGTGTGTGTGTGTGTGTGTGTGTGTGTGTGTGTGTGTGTGTGTGTTAATCTTTTTTCTCTCCGTCTCGTCCGGTGTTTAAGTGTATTCTCACATGTCAGAGCCATTTACAAGTGCCTGAACGCATCCTCTTTATCTCCTTGTATTTAAATTGAAAAATTAAAGAAACAAACTCCCTGTATTGAATTAGACCCATTTTTTACGCTTAGTATTTTTACCTCTGTAAAAAAAAAAGAGCAAAAATTATATTATATATATATCAAGTGTATGTTGTACATTTTTATTTCTATTTGTTTTTTTTAAATAACTGTTTCTAACATGTACGATGGATGTAGCTCTTGCTTTGAGAAGGAACAGGAAGTACTTTGTAGATACTGAAGGGTGGCCAGGTCTGTGAGAAAACTAAAGTGAAATGTGTGTCTTACCTTCCGCCTCCAATAAAATGAGAGAAAACAGTGAAACCACACGCGTGTCTGCTGGTTTATTTTACTGCTATTACTTTTTACCTAAATGAAGGTACTTCCCCATAAATGTCCACAGTAACTAACCACAGCTTTTCTGCTGCATGCATGATCATTTTCTTCAATGTAACTTCTGTTTTATTCTATTCTAAGTGCATGAAATCAGCTCAATTAAGGAACAACAAGTGTTAATGGGTTTCTGCATGACATAAAACTGAAAATGTAAGCAACCATAAAAGACAACCAAACAACAGGAAATGTTACATAAAATATGCCCACATGGAACGGCTGTGCTTGAGCTAAATGCTAACTAAAGAAAACTAACAACTAATAAGCTGATATTTACCCTATTGGTGCCAGATACAGGCCAAAAGTATTTCTTCAAGTTTTAAGGTTATTTCACCATTAACTTTGAGGCAACACAAAGTCATGGGGTGATGCTTGAGCTACATGCTAACTTAAGCAAATGAACAATGCTAATATGCTGATATTTAAAAAGATTTATTTCGCGTTGGCATGCAAAAAAATGGCCTATTAGTGCCAAACACATAGGTTAACATGAATGCCCTTAGTTTGGAAGATATTTGATCATTAACCGAGAGTAATGTGGTGATGATACAAGCTAACTTGAGTAAACTAACAATGCTAAATTAACATTGTTTTTGCGTGTTGGCATCCTAAAATTAGTTAATTACTGCCCAACACAGACAACATGAATATCTTCAGTTGCAAAGATATTTGGTTATTAAGCAAAATATTGAAAGAAAAGGTCATGGGTTGATCAAGAAAAGGGAGAAAAGCTTTTCCGAAGTATGGTTCATCATCACTTTCTGTGGTAAAGCAAATCTAGGGGCATAGTTGTTTTAAGTAGTGTTAATCACATTTTTTGGATGACTTGAGGTCATAAGGACCGACTCATCCAGATGTAGCAATAGCTTGAAGCCATGCAAAAAGTCCCTAAAACAATCCATAATCTCTATGGAGTAAAGTAATTGCTAGAGGATGTCCTCCTTCATGAGGTGAACAAGTTCAGTCAAGGCTACGGTTTATTGTGTTTAAAGTAATACTTCCATAGTTTAATGCTCCAAAACTCCTAAGCAATTAATGAAAAAAAGCACAAAGAGAATTCCTCAGTGGAGAACATTCTCTTCAAGATGTCTCTCCCTCCTCAGCAGGAACATGTGATAGCCATCGAGGACGTCGAGCTGTTTCACTCAGGATGTCTCTGGAAAAGCATGTGGGCGATAATGATGGAGCGCGAGAGAGGGGAGGGAGAGGGAGAAAAAAGAAGAAAAGGACGGTCCCTCAGGGCTTTTTGGGGGCCTGCTAAGCAGCTCAACGGCTGCAAACAGCATCACAGTCCACATGTGCAAACATTTAAGATATCTGCTGGTGTAATGGGGTCAGCGTGGCCCCTCTCTGTGCACGGAGCACCGGAGATCTCTTCCCACTGAAGTTTTGAGGAATGGGTGGCTCGTCCCGCACCAGTGCTGTGGTTTCATGTCCAAAGATAGGCAGAGTTTTGATGATTTCCTCCTTAGGACTTAGTTTTGTTCTACATTTGCACCATGTGAGTATTGGTTATGCAACATTTGAGCCTGTTGAGTTTCTCCGTCAGGTCTGAATTACCTGATAAACTCACAGAGCAGAGATGTTGCAGTGAAGCTAGTAAAGCTTACAAGCAGCTGGATAATTGTTTCAGCATTCCCTGACTGAGATCAAACCCACCTGAGATAAACTGGGAAACATCTCTCTACTCCCACCCTGTGGAAAATGGAAAAGGATTGTTCAAAACAACTTAGCAATATAGAAAAATAAAACATGTTTTAATTAAGTCTGTTAAAAGTAATCTAAAAGTTAATTATAAGTAATTGTTTTAGCACTGACGTGTACTCAAGCATTTGCAGTTAGAGTAATGTTAGTGGTTCCTGTGTCAAAATAGTGATGCAATATCGTATGTTAATATATCAGTTTTCAAAAAGACCCACAAATATATTTCTAGATTTTACTTTAAAGTCTGAAATATCTGAAAAACTTTGGTCGACTGTCATCGACACAACAATGTTCAAGTTGTCAAGTGAGCCCTACAAATATTGGTTTTGAATATTTAGGCATGACGAAGAAGATTGTTGAAAGAAAAGTTGAGATTTTCACCTGAAAAATATCTGACGGAATGTTTACCTTGAATTTGTGGAGATAAAGAAACTATTCAAGCTATCAGATGAAATACTGTACATGAGTTGAGTATTTCCTTCTGAGAGGTAATGTCTAAAGTCCTTTAAAACTGCACCACAGTGCTTTGTCCTCTGTTGAGAGGCGGCGATGCGTGTTTGTGCTCTGATGGGGAGGAAACTTCAAACGGGGCTTCAGAGGTAACAGTTCAAGGTTAAGAGGGAAGTGGCAAGAGTCGAGGGATTAAAATGGAACAAGGCCGGAAGAGTCAGGGTGAGATCTTTATTTCAGGCTCGGAAAGAGAGCCTCTTCCTCTGGTGGCGCCAGTCCTCTGCCACTGTTCCATTTCCTCTTCCTCCTTCTGCTCTGTGGCTCTGTCACCTCCGTACCTCCATCCTTTAGTTTAGTTATCTGTCAACTCCTTCTATCTCACCTCCAGCTCTCTGGAAAGACTGGGAAGAACTCATTCATCACTAAAAGAGCAGAAATGGTAATCGGTAAATTGTGCAATCATTTGATGGACGCATGTTCTCAAATCTTCTACCTTTCTTTTTTTTTTCATTATAGTAAACAATATGAAATGAAACTGTAGGACTTTGGGATTTTGCATCATGTTTTTGAGAGTTGCAGCCAAAAGACATACACCTTCAGTTCATTTTTAAAAGGCATGTTTAAAGGTGGGGTAGGTAATTCCCTTCAGAAACACTTTTTGTTATATTCCATGGAATGCTCTTAACATCCTGATAGCAATGAATATCTGAAATGCTTTGACAATAAATACATAAAAAAAGTCATCTGTGGAAGGCGTGGCGCTGTAAAAAGCACGACCAATCATCTGAGCCGGCCCGGCTAAAGTAATTGGATGGCCTACCTGCCTGTCAGCCTTCCATCTCGTGCACAAACTTATCTCGTGCCCTCATTGGTCATGTGCGCGTTCGTGTGTGTTGGAGGAGGGGCTCTGTAAGGAAGTTGGTTAGGTACTTTTAAATTCTAGCGCACTCAAGCTGGTTTCTCCATTCTTACCTACCCTACCTTTAAGGAAATGTTCTAAAATCTAACCTAAATTGCACATTTGACTCTACTTGACCTAAAATCCATGCTGAAACCTCTTAAAATCCATCATTTAAAGGTGGGGTATGTCGTTTATTTCAGAAACACTTTTTGTTATATTCCATGGAATGCTCTTAACATCCCGATAGCAATAAATATATTAAATGCTTTGACAATAAATACATAAACAAATGTAACCTGTGGAAGCCGTGGCGCTGTAAAAAGCACGACCAATCGTCTGAGCCGGCATACTCTTTTCCTCTCCAGTTTGATGTTAAAATGTTCAGTTAAAACGGTTAAAACCGGTTAAAACCATAAAGTAGGGTAGGTAAGAATGGAGAAACCAGCTTGAGAGCGCAAGAATTTGAAAGTACACAACCGGAAAAAATCTGCCTCTTCCTTCAGACTTCCTCACAGAGCCCCTCCTCCAACACACACGAACGCGCACATGACCAATGAGGGCACGAGATAAGTTTGTGCACAGATGGAAGGCTGACAGGCAGGTAGGCCATCTAGTTACTTTAGCTGGGCCCACCTTTAAAACCTGTATCACTATCAAACCTCTGCTTCATTAAAGTGGACCTATCATGCTATATTTGAATAATATAGTGTAGGACCATACCTATATAAGGCATATTTATACTTTTTATTTTTCAAAATACCAAACAGATCATGCATTTTAGCCATTGCTCATTTCGCTCAATGTAACACTGTCTTTGCATGGGCTGATTCTCTGAGAACAGCACCATCTACAGGCCTGGCATATGTACTACAGCGTCTCCAGCGCTTTCCAACGGCAATGTCCGTGGCTGTCTCCTCCTGATTGGTGGAGTTGGCCCAATAGCCATAGCGCCACTTCTCTGATGTCACAGAAGTGTTCAAATCTGGATCAGTCTGTATCAGATCCGTTGCAGCCCCTTTTTTAAGAGATTTGGGTATGGAGGAAAATAGAGAAGGTTGTGTTTTCTGACACTTGGTGAGTTCCCTGGAACACCGGGGACACATATTCATGTATAAAAGACGTACACAAGTGCATTTTGCATGATATGTCACCTTTAAAGGATGATGAACACTTTGAGAGTGTTTCCACGTTGCAGAGCTTTAGGTTTAAATGCTGCTGCACATGCATTAAAATATATCCATCCAGCCACTAAGGCAACTAATAAAAAGTAAATGAAGTAACTTTATTATTCAACGTTTGCTGAATAGCAGCCAGTGAAATAGCGAGGTCTATCTTGAGTTTGCTAACATTAGCTAGCATTAGTCAATATAAACTACATACCAGACCAAGTAAGGCTGCAAAACAGATGACATGTTAAATCGAGCGAGGGCGCTTTGTTATTGTTTATGAATGCAATGTTTTGTTTGTGCGACGAGGAATGTGTTTATTTCTTTTGAAAGATACACATTCTAGTTTTAAATCTTAATGAGCCGGTTATGTATTTGTTTTGCTCGAACACTTAACAGAAGCAGAAGATCTGAAAATCTTTCCTGTGTTGCAGATTATTTAGTGATTCTTAACGTTACCCACCGATCTTTCCCTTTTTTCCAAATCGATTTGTTTCTCTCAGCCCAAAGATGACTCACAGCTCGACTGGCTGCATGTCAGAGAGTGGAGCGCGTCATTACAGCTTTGTGTGATATTTTGTGTTGCATAACAATATTTGACTTGTTATGAAACTTTTACTCATTAGGCTTTTTAAGTGCAGCACATGGTCTTCAGATGCAGAGCCGGTCTGTTGACATACAAGATGTTTCATTTGGGATTGTTAAGTAAAACTATTTCCAAATGTACGTTATTAAACTTTCATTCTTCATTTCTGGGCTTTTTTTCTGTGTCAGATTTCTGATGGTGTCCGGGCAACAACACATCTAAAGGACCAAATTCAGTACACATGACTTTTTTTTTATTATATAGATATATTCTCCAGGTGGATAGGAAATTAATGTTTACATAAAATACTGAAACATGTTAATTACATTTGAGTTTAAAATCATAACTTTGCCAACAAATTAGATTTTTTTTAACAGCTTTTTAAAAGCAGGGGTTTCGACTTCTGTTAGACTCTAAAAAAATGAAACTAGGGTCCTAAATATTTTTGTTTTTGTAGAATAAACGCACCTCGATGCTTATAGAAACAACTCAGAAGACTTACTTCTTAAGAACCTGCCACAGAAACGTCCTTATAAATCACTTTTCTTTATTTAAATCAGCGTTAGGCAGTTATGCTATGAACAACAAAAGGAAAACAGTGACAAAAGAAAGACATTAAAACAGATCCAGTTAACATTAACTGCACTTGGCACTGGATAGACGTTCATGGAAAGAAGAAGAAAATAAAATATACACATTTTTCAAAATAGAAGTGCCTTCAGTCGACCATTGGGAGTGAAAGACTGGAGGATTTAAATTATAGTCTCAACAGTATTTCAACGTCGATAAAATACCATTTTACTATTCCCAGGTTTGCGGTGCCCTGCGGCCAAATTAAAACCGATTTCATCGTCAAGCTGCCTCCGCTCTGAGGTGATCTGAAGAGGAACACTACAGGTGAGGAGCTATATTTACTACAACTGCTCACACCCGATCATTCAGCTCGAGATTGAAAGCGAGAGGAGGCCCACATACCCCAAAGTACCTTCAAACACCCGGTGTCAAGCTTAAGGACTTTCCTGCGTATTCATCCCTTTATAAAAATCAACCATCAATTCTTCATAAAAACACGGAGGAACTTCTGTTACCACAATACACTCCATTTGCAATGGTAGTAGTGCACAGCAACACAAAAAAGCAAATGAAAAAGATATAAATTCAAAGCAAAACAAAAAAGTGTGATCCCTCTCCCAGAAGAGAAACGAAAAAGTCATGATATCTTTTTATAAAAAACAGACATAAAAATGTGATCGCTCGCCTGGAACAGATGCTGAAAGCGGCCGTGGCTGTTTGTGGTGGACCCTGATTGTGACATCACAGACGCTTTACAGAGACTTTGCATCACTAACCCTCGGAGGTTTAATCAAGGGAAGGAGACCAATCTTTCTTTAACACTTTACCTGCCAAGTTCATCCCTTTGGAGGTAAACAAGCAGGTTGTGCACCAGCTAAATATTAACCGTTTTCATTTCTAGTTCAGGTAAAAGGTGGCGTGTCAGTGTACAGTAGGGCTGCACGATATTGAAAAAAATGACATTGCGATATTTTCTTCCCCTGCGATATATATTGCGGTTTTTTTTAAC
>NC_136909.1:82193374-82249233 GCF_949606895.1 Notothenia rossii
TATATATATATATATATATACATTTTTTTATACATTTTTTTGTATTTGGGATTGTGGGAAACGGTATTTTGATTGCTCTGTCTGTACACACAAACTGAAAGATTGACAATAAAGTTGACTTTTGATTATGTTAATGGGAAGTGTTTTCTTGCACGCTTCCACAGTGAACAAAGGATTGACAAAATATGAGAAGTCTTTCTGTTTTTTAAAGCCAGCCCTCATTTACTTCAATTCAACGAGGCATGCAAGATAAAATACAATTTCTCAAGGAATTAAAGTCATATGTGGAGATTATTTGGTACTACAAATGCCTTTAAATGTTGAAAATGCACTTTCAAGACATTGCAGATTTACAAGGAAGGAACAATTATTCACATTTTGGGTTTCAAAATCTACATTTCAACTCTTTACATACCCCAAAGATACATTTATATTCTTTCCAGACAGAACTCTGGTGTGCAATACATATTTAGTTTGATATCTAAAAACCTCTGTTGCTTTAGTGGTAGCTTAGCTGGGCTGACACCATTTTGAATGTGTGTGTGTGTGTGTGTGTGTGTGTGTGTGTGTGTGTGTGTGTGTGTGTGTGTGTGTGTGTGTGTGTGTGTGTGTGTCTGTGTGTGTGTGTGTGTGTGTGTGTGTGTGTGTGTGTGTGTGTGTGTGTGTGTGTGTGTGTCTGTCTGTCTGTCTGTCTGTCTGTCTGTCTGTCTGTCTGTCTGTCTGTCTGTCTGTCTGTGTGTCTGTCTGTGTGTCTGTCTGTGTCTGTCTGTTTCTGTCTGTCTGTCTGTGTGTGTGTGTGTGTGTGTGTGGCTTGTTAATGTGTAATAGGGCAGACAGAGTGATGTAGTTGTATCGTCATTGTAGTGTATAGTTGCCCTCCTGCTGGCTCACCTGGTGTCGATGTCTGCGGCATGGATGGTGTTGAAGAGCAGCTCGGCCACCCCCACCCCCTCCACGTTGATGAGGTGCGGCTGGAACAGAGCCTCGGGGGCCTCAAAGCGCTCTCCTCCCCACCTTGATCAGACGACCATCTGGCAGCTGGAGGTGTGTGGGAGGAACGAGATGAAAAGAGACGGAAAAAAAGAAAATGACACCACTGAAGAGGTAGGATTTAATGTATGACTCAACAGAGAGTCATAAATCTGGACTGGAAGGTTTAGGAATAACACGGCTCTATGGCTGTTCGAGATGTAGGAAGAGAACTTCTTTATTAAGATGTGTGTGTCTGTGTCTAACAGAGGTGGAAGAAGAATTAAGATCGTGCACTTAATAGGAATACTCTGTTACAGTAAAAGTCCTGCATTCAAAAGGTTACTCAAGTAAAAGTAAAAAAAGTATTAGTATCAAAATATACTTAAAGTACCAAAAGTAAAAGTAGTCATTGTGCAGATTGCTCCATTTCAGAATAATATAAATAATATGTTCTCATTATAATGATTGATCTTTAAAGTGTTCTCAAAGCTGGTAAAGGTGCAGCTAGTTTGAATGACTTTGTATACTAAAGGGTAGCTTGTGGATTTACTCCAGGTGGAACTGAAGTCTGATTTAACACTTGGTTATATTTCACATCATTCATCCACATCTGTGAAGTAACTAAAGGTACTTACGTCAATGTAGTGGAGTACAAGTACACACGCTTTACCTCTGAATCGTAGTGGGAAAGCGTAGTAGAAAATGGAGATACTCATGTGAAGTACCTCAGAATTGTACTTAAGTATAGTCCTTGAGGAAATCTACTTGTTTACTTTACACCGCTTGTATCTAATCGAGTTTGAAATCCTCTGATAATATCGTACAGCAAGTTAAATCCCTGAGGCTCCAAACTGAGGTGTGTGTGTGTGTGTGTGTGTGTGTGTGTGTGTGTGTGTGTGTGTGTGTGTGTGTGTGTGTGTGTGTGTGTGTGTGTGTGTGTGTGTGTGTGTGTGTGTGTGTGTGTGTGTGTGTGTGTGTGTGTGTGTGTGTGTGTATAAAAAGGCTTCATTCAGCCGAGGGCAGTAGGGAGGAAGCCTCGGCCGCAGAGTGGCTGCACAGGAAATGATGTAACGCTCAGTTCAGGGCCCTTTCGGCCACAGTTACATTGCCCTCCTTGTTTCGTGCACACAACCCATACTTACACATCCATGTTCACACACCTACACACACACCGTCGCCTACACTAACCCAAACACACACGGTCAGTGAGCTCTGAGACACAACATGCTCGGTAAGGCGTGCCGTAACGCAGACTGCTGGCCCTGCGTTTAGATTCTGTGGTTCCTCTGCAGGGAAAAGGCCCTGGAAAGAAAAGCAAGGCTGGTGGAGGAGGAGCGCTGCCCCCCAAAATGTGTGTGAGTCCCAGAGAAAACAGTTATGGCGCATTTCCACTGCAGGGCCTAGCACGGCTTAGTACGGTATAGTTCGGCCTTGGTAAGCCAGGCTCACTTTATGCTGCGTTTCCATTACAGTTTAGGAACTGGGGCGGTAACTATAGTAACGCAGTGTAGGCGGAGCCGTGACGTCATCATCAATGTGAAACACAAAACCAACATCAGCCGTTAGCTGTTAGCCCTCAGAGATCACAGCTCCTCATATCTGTTCAGAAACTAGACACAAGTTAAACAAGTACAAACCACAGACTGTCTGTGTCATGGCGAATACAGTCGCTGGTTTATTTATGCCTGTATAGGCCGTTGCTGTGAGTGTGGACGGTCGGAGCATATACTGCGTTAGCTTAGCCAAATCTCCATTAGAAAACACGCATTTTAAAAAAGGTGTTTCGCCTGCCGTCTGTCTGCAGACTTGTCAAAGCATTAATTCATGGTTTTTACTAACCGGTATCAGTATGTTGTTACTTCGGCATCATTTTTGAAACGTGTATTACAAATATGTTCATCTTGTTGTAGTTGTAGCCCCCTTGCCAGCGATTCTCTCTCTAGTTTAGCGTACTCAGCCCAGAAAACTGTGAAAAAGTACCCACTAGCCGGAACTACGCCTAGTGGAAACGCAACCAAAAACGGGCCGGGCACGGCACGCTTAAACCGCGCTCAGTCACTAGCCCTGTCTCGTCCCCAAAAGAGCCAACAGAGGCCATGTGGTAGTCTCCTCAGCGCAGATTTAGTTACCCCATTAGTTCTGATTACTTCACAAATACTGACACTTTTCAATAACAAACCCTTCGGGGGGGATTCTTTCTGCTATTTAAAACCTGTGTGCATGAAAATAACTCGCTTATAAACAATTCCAATGGGGTGGAAATGTGTGTTTTACATAAAAAAACAGCTGCTATTTGTTTCTGAAAAATATGAATGCCCTAAATTTTTGGAGTGAATTCAACGTCTTTTAGCGGTCGTTGCCATCACAAGCATATTAAAACACTTCTGACTCCCCTTAATCCTCATATACAGTCTTTGTCCAGTTTAGTTTAGTTATCTTTTTTTATTTTAATCTTGATCTTTTATGTGTGTGTTATTTATTAGATAGTTGACAGCAGGAAACATGTGAACAGTCAGCAAGATGACCTGCATTCATGAAAACAAGCAGGAGAGTAGAACAGTTATTAAATTGACTGAAATGATATATTAGACCTTCTCTTTTTTTGTCGTTATTTAAATGATCTTGCTATCTAATATTATTTTTTTGTAGCTCTTTGTGGTCCTATATGATGCCAACTGAGTGACGGGTGCACAGATTGTCCACGTGAGGGCAGCAACTGGTTTTACATTTTGGTTTTAGACTTCCTATTGTGTCTGCAGTGCTCAAAAGGATGACCACTAACATGAGGTTACATTATTAACTCAGCAGGAGTGACAAGTCTCTAAGTCTCTAAACTGTCACTGTGGGTATTCAAAGTGATCAAAACTGACACACTGTCTCATATGTCTATTCGGTCAGTTTCCATTAAACCAATGTTATGTTAATCCAAAAGTAGATTTAACAGTGTTTTTTTTTTTATGTTTAAAATGAAAACATGTGAGTATTTACCGTGTATGACTCCACCAGCACGGTGGTCTCCAGCGCCAGCTTCTGCTCCTGCTCGATGTTGTAGCCGACGTAGCACAGCTTCTCCTTCATCATCCTCACCGTCTCAAAGTCTGCAGAGTGGTTGAAGGCATAGCCCCTCAGCAGCAACAACTGCACCCGAGAGGGAGAGGAGAAGCAGAGAGGTCAGAAATAGGGCAGCAAGATTAGAACAAAATAACAGCGATTATTTCTGACTGATATTGATACGATTAACGATGTCGGAGAGATTGGTTATTAATGTAGATTCCTTTAAAAAGGCATATGAGAAGGATCCAAGTGTGAGATTTAGGTTAGGATACCTCTGCAGTGATTCGGATATTGCACTTCTCAATCTGTACCGCAGCTTTAGACAGGAAGCAATATTCTTTTAAATATCTATCTTTACTTAAACCTAGAACTAGATTTTCTCAGAATAGAAACCCTGTCACTTCCTTTTTTTCGAAAGAAGATGATGTCAGTTCCCACTTTGTGAAGTGAAATTATGGTGCAGCGCTTCTGTGTCTTATTACCTAGAACAGTGGTTCTCAACTGGTCAGGCCTCGGGACCCACTTTTTACTCGGTCAATACATCGCGACCCAACATTTTGAAGCACTCAAATCTATTCAACAAAAAAAAACGTGCTGTAATATATACGCTTTTTAGAAATACTAACATAAACTATGCATTCTGGTACACTGATAAGAAAATAAATAAATCTATTACTACCCGACATATTAATAATATTTTTATGCCATTGTTTGTTTTTCACTTTGTTCTGACATCTTGCTGCGAGAAGAGTAAAGAGGAGATAGTCTGTGTGACTTACTTTAAATTGTGGGTAAGGGTAGATAGCCCCCATTGTTCTGTGACCTGTCAATCATCAAACCGGGGGTCATATTTCATTATGTGTTCATTTGTATCTGAAGTTGCACCCATGGATGTATACAGAAGAGTTCTAACGCAAAGTTATTCTCCGTGGGGGCTTCCGTCAACAATCTTGATTCTGATTGGCCAGAAGACTCGAAAAAACATCAGCAAAGATATTTTATTGAGAAGATGATCACTACGTGACAGAAGTTTTCAAAACCGTTTATAGTCTCCGGTACTTCCAGTCCAACGCCTACTGTGTGCACAGCGTTAGAAAATCGGGCCTTCAAAATAAAAGTTGGACTTTTTTCCCCCAAAAAAAGAAAATAATTCCAATTTTTTTTTTCATTTTTCTTTTTCTTCACTCACACATCCGCGACCCACTCGAAACGGGTCCGCGACCCACTTTTGGGTCGCGACCCACCAGTTGAGAAACACTGACCTAGAACTACCGTCTTTCCACAATCCACAATATTTGTATTCATTTAAATTACAGTATACAACATCTAGGCTAACTTATTTGTTTTTGTTGTGTTTTTTTGGCTACTTTGACTCAAAAGAGACTGTCATGGCTGACTCTATACCTTGATGAGGTAGCGGGTGATGTCCCGACCTGCGATGTCCAGACGTCTCGTCAGATGGGGGAGGCTGAAGCCCTCGTACACGGGACAGATGTGAGTCACACCGTCTCCCGAGTCCACCACCACACCGGTCAGAAGGCCTGAGAGAGAGAGAGAAACACACACACACACACACACACACACACACACACACACACACACACACACACACACACACACACACACACACACACACACACACACACACACACACACACACACACACACACACACACACACACACACACACACACACACACACACACACACACACACACACACACACACACACACACACACACACACACACACACACACACACACACACACACACAATAATCTCCAACCTTACCAAGCTAGGTGTGTCTGAGTTGTATACAGTGTGTGTTTTTGGCTGAGGATTGTTAGCCGTGTATGAAGGGTAAACATACGAAACATGTAGAGATAACACATTGAATGTAACAATTACTGCTAATAACAGCTCCCTCGTTGGTATTAACCTCAGAGATAAATGGCATGTGTGGAAACAGGCTGAGTTTCACTGTCGGTGCAAATAGTTTCAGAGTTCATCTGATCCGGCCTGAAGCAACACAGGTGAGCTTTCAGCCATCTGAACACTTTAGATGATATCAGAATATCGTGTGTGTGTCACTGGAACATTATAAAGTGATGTTAATGTGACTGTCTAGACTTTCTGGCAGAGAGAATAACATATCTGGTAACCAAGTGTTCTCATAAAAAAAATCTTTGCACAAACTATTTGACAAAGGTGTGGTAGTTCAATATTACCACACGTGAATACTTCCACAGTTAAAATGAAAAGCACATTGTCTCTGGGCTGCTGAAATAATAATGATTTACCAGGTATAACACAGTCTGAGGTCAGGGGAAATCTAATGCATTACTGAGGGGTTTGTTGGAGTAGAACACCTGCAAAACATCTGTAACATGGAAAGTGATTCAGTTTGCATGTGTCTTCCTACCTTGGGCATAGAGTGTCAGCACAGCCTGAATAGCAATGTAGACTCCTGAGAACTGGTAGGTCTCAAACATCACCTGTAGGAGAAGTCATCAAAACTGTAAGTACAATTGTTTGTAAAGGAAAACAAAGACATTTAGTATATGAGGTAAACAAAAGCTCTCAAATACATCGAATACATGTTTTAGAGTTAGAGAATATATGGCACTAACCAGCTGTGATACAGAGCAGAAAAACATCTTCTGACGGAGTAAGACATGCAAAACGCTAAATCAAACGTCAAAATACCTCAATCAATGTTTTTATTTTTGGGATTTCTTTACTTTTTTTTGACGTCATTTATTTATTTATACTTTTTATTATTGGATTGCATGTGTGGAGAATGTGTTCTGTGTTTGGGATAAGTGGAAAAAAAGGTGGTACATATTGGGATCATGCTCCTTCTTGATTATGTCACCCTGTGAAAATTCAATAAATATATTAAAAAAATTAAAAAGAATACCTCAATGATTTTTTCCCGGTTCTTGGTGGGGTTCATGGGGGGTTCGGTCAGCAGGATCTTGCAGTTGCGGGACTCGACGTTGAGCTTCTCCGGGCCGAAGGTGTAGTCCCACAGGTGCTTCATGTCGTCCCAGTTCCTGACGATGCCGTTGTCCATGGGGTAGTTGACCTCCAGCATGGAGCGCAGCTCGCTGGCCTCGTCCCCCACCATCAGGTCCTGCAGGGGGAGGGCAGAGGTCAACCAGGAGTTATTTTACAGTTTAGTTTCCCACTTCTGAAAGCCAGTTCCGATCAGTCAGGGTCACTGGGAGTAAGAATGAGCACTGAGTATTGGTTAAGAGCAATACAATCAGGAATGTGTTCCCCATGGCCAGCTGGTCTCATAAAATCACAGAAACTGGATCTTCAAGCAGAGTCATGTGTCAGATGACGACAGCTTTATTAATGTATTCTCAAAAGGAGCTTTTTAGCTTTAAAACTCAGTTACCCAGCATGCAACAAGCCATCATTTTCCATGCACCTGGAAACACTTGCGTTTCCCTCCAGCTACAGTAAACCACTTGTTATAGAACCATTCAACCAGATCCATGCAAGGCAGCCTGGAAATGTAAACATCGGCTGGGTTAGCGCTCAGTGTTAGCCACACAGTCAAGCAGCCCACGTTCCACTTGGAGACATCAAAAGCCTCGTGAAGGCAGCCATTTTATGGGTTCATCCTGTGTGCTTTGGCATTAAAAAAGTACCAGTCAAAGGCTCTGCCTCCATGTGGCCTCGCTTTTTTTTTTTTAAGTGAAAAGAAAAACAGATGTGCTTCCGTCTTTAACCTCCAGCTGTCTGCCATGCACACTTCTCCCCCCACACTTCCTCTGAACTAGTAAAGGTGAAACAGCCGCAGATACTAAAGTAAATGTAGTCAAATGGACATTCCTTGTGTAAAATATGTTTTCACAGGGAGGTACAAATATCTATAGTGCATATAAGTACACAACATTTATCATTTACCACCAATCGTTCTAGCTGCAGCTGACATTTCAATTTTTTTTTGTGCTGAAAACTGTATTTATTTCAGTCCTTAAATAGCAGCAGGATGGAGGTGGGGGGTGGAGCTGTCAGCAGATCAGAGACTCTGAAAATGGAACCGGTCCAAAATCTCTTTTAGCAGTCCATCGATAACAGCTGGCTTATGATTCATCAGCCTTTCCTGCAACACTTCCCTCCAGGAGAGAGGAGTGCATTAATGTGAGGGCTGTACATCTATCAGACCCTCTGCCACTCATCTGGCAAACGCTCAAACTCAACGGAAACTAGTTGGGTTGGGAAATAACCGAATCATTGTGTGAGTGAAAAACTGGACCAAAGAACAACACAACTCTCCAGAGCAGGCACACACCGAGCTGAACTTACCATCTATGGGCTTTCTACTTCATCGTAGGGGAACAAAACATGGAGGAAGAGGAAGGCAGATTTATAAAAAGAGATGAATAAACAAAATAATTGGGAAAGAACAGGAAAAAGAGATAGGATCGTGCTAAAGGAATGGGAAATTGGCCCAGTGCTGCTTAATAAACTGGGCTTTACCCCAAAATAGGGTTCACTCTGTTGTGTAGCCGTTGTCAGAACTAAATGAGACTCAATAGAAAGATATTTTGGAGTGGAAATAGACAGTCTGTAGCTTTGACATTATTGGAAACTGACTTTGTGATTCCATATCTTGCTTTTTCACTCTAGTTTTTCCAGTGACCGGGTTCGCCCTTGAAATCAAGACTTTCTGGTTAAATTAAACAATTCATTTTCAAGGCCGCATCAGTTTGTACCTTGATCTCAATGTTCCCAACTTTGGCTGTGGAGCGGATGATGGGCCTCCCAACGAGCGCAGGGAAGATGTGCTCCGGGAAGTTGGAGCCTGCAAAGCCGCACTTGACAAACTGAAAGGAGAGACATGAGAAGCAGGGATGAGAGGAAATTCATTTAAGTACTGGAGAGATAAACTGTGCAAGACAACGGCACAGCCATCCTGCTGATAACAGGGGGCTTCATTAGCATTTGGACAAAGATTGTAAAAAAAAAACGCCAGCCCTGCAATTACAGAACCTCTAGCTATTCGGGGAAAATAAGTGTGAACAATTAGGGCCAGTGCCTGCTTTAGCCTCATGGTAGAAATCCATAACTTTTTTTTTAAGGTTTATCTACGGATTTTAATTTGATCTTTCAATGGCTAACCATATTTTTGGTTAATTTATAAATATAGGATGTTGGGATGGGAGATACTGGCAGAACATGTCCCATAAGTAATAAAGTATTATGTTACATCTATAACATTAATATAAGAGTAAATTATCACTCACACACACACACACACACACACACACACACACACACACACACACACAGTATATAATTGTTAACATAGTTCCTTAGGCCTAGCGGATTTTCCCAAATGCAAGTTTCACACATTCTTCCTCTGCAATGTAATAATGGTAAAAGTATTTATGTTATTGCAACATCACTGCATCTACTGTCTTTATATTATGTGTGTAACCTCAAACAGAACATCAAGAAGAAAGATGTTACTAAAGACTTTTCCCCAAACAACTGCCAGTGTTTAAAGAGTACATCCAAAGAACATCCACCAACGTATTTATCTTATTACGGTTCACTTCTAGACGTACACACAGTTTGGGAACTTGGGAAGGAATTTGGTTTAAGGAGCTAACAAGTGAAATAAACTGATTCTCTCAGTAAAGTAAACAAAATCAGCTGCTGTATGATAACTCGTCTTATTTCATGGTGAGTTTTAGCGGACGATTGTTCAATTAAACTGAACAACTCAGAGTTGTTTAGCAGCTGCAGATTCAACAGTGTCCTATGATGTTTGACAGCGAGTAACGGTGCTCTACAAATGTGTTGACTGAGGTTCTGACTCGTTTCACTTCCTCTTGACTTCTTAGTTTAACTCAGACACAGGGCAGGTTTTTATAGCTTTGCATAAAGCTCCTGAAAAAGACACATCTAAAAGAAAAGCGTATTAGTCAGTTACAAGCTGAGCCAACATCCTCTCTGACTGCTGCTGACACTGAAGAAAGGAAGTCTCTAGCATTGAAAGAAGCAGTGTTACCTGTGTGCAATGATTCATTCCTACACATTAACAGATCAGCAAAGAGTATTTTAGAAACTGCTCGTTCTGTTAACAAACCACAGCAGCTTGAAAACCCCCTAAACTCACCGGCCCAATAATCTATTAAATCAGCAAGCTAGGTTTGGACAAAGGACCACAGCAATGTAGTGCAGCTATGACTAACACTGGGCTGGGAGTCTGTCATTTATAATAAGAACTATTTTGCTATATTTCTTATGACATATCTATTATTTGATTAAGATAGCATTGACCTGTTTGCCTCTCACAAATGCATTCATAACTACAATAAGCAGTACTTATTCCACTGTACAGTATTTCCTTTGACATTCTGTTCTTGTTCATCTTATTCTATTGTACATGTTTGAAGACTCTTGCATTTACTTGGTCACTTGCAGAATTCCCTGCAACATTAGGCTTATTGTATTTGATTTGACATGTTCATAGTTTACTTCTTTTGCATTGCTTGCACATTGGTCTTGCAGCATTCTCTTGCATTATTTTTTATAGATGTTTTTTTATGTGTTTTATTGTTTTAAGTCCTATATGTATTGGTGTTGCATTGTTGAAACCTGGGTCTTAAGATTTTCATTGCCATATCTACACTGTAGCTACTGTGCAAAAGAAAATCAAGCCTTTCAATCTTTTAAGTATATGTTGACCTGTCAGATACGATGTTTGTACTTAGTTAAGATGTGTTTAATAAAAAGCTGATAAGTGAGGAATGTATGGGAGAAAAAAAGTGTATGCTTCGTGTTATTATCAAGGCCAAACATACCTAATCAACCTCAATTTAGGTGACATTTATATCCGGGAAGTTAGAGCTGCTGAACAAAAAAGTATAGGCTGTCCTCTTTTTAACCAGACACGGCCTAGCCTAGCTTATATAAAACCTAATGTTATATGCCAATAAATAAGATACTGTTTTGATAAGTACACAAGATATAATGAATCTGCAAATCCTGCATCGTTTGCAAAACAAATCCTTCAAATGCCGGACAGCCAGACAGTAAAAACCAGACAGCCAGCTGTTAAATGCTAAGTTAGCATGCTAGTTAGCTGCCTTAGCTAAGTAACCATTTGTAGCAAATGATAAGTTACTTGTCTGGTTTATTGTGTCTGTTTGTTCCACTGTATGAGCAATAGTCAGAGCTGTGTATCAATCCTTTATCCTGACATGTACACCCCCTTTAGGTGCTGTTTCCGTATCGGGTCTGTATGAATGAAAATGAGCCAGCTAACAGGCTAGGCTAGCATTAGCTGGGTGGGTAGCTTTGCCGCTGACAGCAACACTTCCGGTTTCAGAAAATCACTCGATGTGAAGACCCTGTTTAAAAGACAGCCACGGATAGAGAGTGTGTGATAAACTCACCCCGGTGCCATTGTCACAGACCACCACTTTCCTTCCCTGGCTGTCCATTATGTTAAAGCCCAGTAGCCGCTGAACCTCCCTCAACTTTCTTCGGCAAGCCGGAAGGAAGACACACCAACCCGGCCGAGAGGAGGAAGGGAAGGGAAGGGAAGGGAAGGGTGGAGAACATCCGGCGACTGAGGTGTTCAAATGTCACTTCCAAAACTGTTGTTCAATGTTCATCTTTACACTTTTTACATTCAAAATGATAACAACTACAATAACATAATGATTGCCTTGACAAAAAACTGTTATAAGGTCCTAGATCCATGTATTCAGAGCAGCCTATACAATTTCCACATGCAATATGTTAGTTTCTATTTCCTACATCAGTCTGGATCTTCAATTAAATTCTTCATCTTTTATTTCTTTGTCCTCTCAATTTGATTAACTTAAGAGTGTGTTCAGTAATCATTAAAAGAAAGATCATACCTGACTTAAATAGAAAAAATACATCCTGAAGTTCAGTTATTTTATTATCAACATTTGAAATATCCATAGAAGGAAAATATAATTTTATATTTCACATACCTTCATGAAAGCCACTTCTTCATTCTTTATGTCTCACATATCATTTAGTATATTTATACATTTGTCAAGGATAATTTCACATACAAAATAAGGTGACAATAAATATACAATCAAACAATAATTAAGGTGGTGAAATAAATGAATAAATATGTGTTTGGGTGAGTGGTTCACCATAATAAATCACAACACTCAACTTTAAAAAGACTAAAACAAACCAGGTCAAAACTGAAATCCTGCTTTTTTGCACAAGACAGAATATAGCCAGCAGGGGGAGTAATTACACTGAAGCAGGTATTTTAACTCACTGTAGAGTCCACAATGCCTCTTGTTTTGGAGTATTTGAATCCTGTGTATATTGCAATAAGCTAATTAAGAATTGGGTGTAAATATTGTGGAGATCACATATCACTACAGATTTGGGGAACATCATTCTTTGGGTAGGAGGATGCTTGGGAACATGAGGACCTTGGCCTGCATGAAAGAAAGGTGAGGCAGACCAGAGATCAGCCTGGAGGCCTCTGCACTCAGATCCTCGTCGTCCTGCTGAGGTTTCCTGATGGAGAACACACACCGGATTAAAAGACACACAGAGAAGACAAGGAAATGTTGCATTAATTATACAATAAATATCCTTGTTTTTAGATTTAAAGGTCACCTATTATGCAAAATCCACTTGTTCATGTATCTTCTACATCAACACGTATCTAATACGAAAAAAAAAAAAATCTCTCTCTTTTTGTCCTGATCCATTTATATAAAACCTGTCTGAAAATGAGCTGGTCAGATTTTGGCCACTTTATGATGTCATAACGATTTGTTGTCTTGTGTAACCATTAGCCAATCGCCAACCCCCCCCCCCTTATCACCTGAATCTCCTCCTAGAGCACCATTGTGTTCTTTTTAACCAAATCTCTCTCAGAGGGGCGTGGGGAGGGGCTCCTTATTTTCATCTAAAGTAACAGACAGAGAATCAGCACTTTTGAAACAGGACTGAAACAGAGGGGATTATGGGATGGTGCAATGATCCGTTTGGTATTTTGAGCCAAACACTTCAGAGACATGTTCTGTATATATCTGAGACCTATAATATATAGATGAAAAACAGTATAATAAGTGTCATAGTAAAACAAAAATATTAAGAGTGCATGGATGTTACAAAGGAACAGACCTGACTGCAGGGCTGGTTGTCTCTGCAGCCGACATCAGGCGATTCAGCGTGTCCTCTATGTGGATAATGCTAACACCCGTTTCCAGTTTGCTGATGGTCAACTCATACAGCTCCGGGTCAACTCCTTCACATGTGAGTGTGTGTAGCAAACACACATACAACTCAATGAGTGTCAAGAGGACTTTCACACCCACAGCACAAGCTATATTTATAGCAGAAGCATTATGGATTACTTCATATTTCTAATTTCAACCTCATTTATAATACAATCTGACCTGGAGGAGGACTGTTGCTACGGCTACTGCTGCTGCAGGACCTGCTCTCCTCCTCAGGACCAAAATAATCCAGGTTGAGAGCAGAGCAGTCTGTGCTAACAAGGGAGACAGGGAGTGAGGATTATTGGGGGGTGAGAAAAAGAATGAGGTAGCTTGATTTTTTATTCATAAAAGAAGAAGAATGTTTTCAACGGGGAAGACTGAGAGTGGAGAACAAAGCAAAGAAAGCTCAACAAAGAAATGCAAAGCTGTTGGTATTCCTTAAAAATTAAAAATCAGAGACATCACATAGAATAAAGTTCCAGAAACATGGACATAACATGACTCAGGAGATGGAGGTCAGAATCGCTGCCGAAGTCAGTCGTCAGCATGTCACCCACATTGATTGTATGCAAAAAATATTGAAAAACTCGGATCATTTTGATTTGTTTCTGCAAAAGCTTTTTTTTTTCAAATATTCCTCTAATATCTTAAATTGAAAAAGAACCAGCTAATCTTGAAAATGACACCACCTTTTTGTTTTTTACACCTTTTGACTTAAAAACAAAACGGACCCCATATCCCAGCAGGCTGTGTGGTGTGTGAATATTCCAACTTTGCATTCATCCACAGAAGAAAGGGATTCAGCTTCCATTGAGAGAGGAACGCTGAGAGAAGAGAGGTGAAACCAAGCAGAAACGATCGACTGATTTATTTCAGTATTTACAAGGATGTTCTACAAGTCGTTATTGCAGTCAGTGCATTACATCTGGATTTGAGCAGTACATCTAAAAAATAAAAAATGTAAATAAACTAGCTATACGTAGGTCCAAAATCCAATAACCTTTTAGAAAACAATTGCTGGCATAAAGGCACAACTCATATTAATTACTGTAACTCCAGTTGTATAAACAGTTCTGATTGGTAATGAAATATTGACAGTTATGAATTTTCCTCAGACTGAATTGCTTTGGAAATAAACACTTCTTTATCCTGTTCAGCTGCTCATAAGTACTGAATATGCATCAGTGCACAGGGAGTAAAGCAAAGAAAAATAATAAAAGCAGCATAAAATGACAGCGGTAAGGATTGTTAGAATTATGACAATAATCTCCAACGCATTGGAACCTAATCACACAATAAATGCATTAATAAAGTATTACTACAAACACATCCTTTAGTGGTGACTGGTTGTTTGAATTTAAAGGGCCTAAAATCTCTTGATTTGTTCCTCGTGAATACAGTAAACGTGTTTTGAGCACCTACAGAGAATATACTGCCCTCTGCTGTCCAAACTTTACTATTCCAACACTGTTTGGACGTCAATGATCCATTTGAATCAATGAACACAAACAAAGTAGGGGGTTCAAACAAAGGGCCTAAACTCAAACCTGTCTGCATGCTGACTTTTACCACTTCGTGATTTTGTGATTTAAGAAAAGTCAGTTATCTTAATGAGCAATAGTTTCGCACATAAAACATTTTGTCATTCTTCTTTTTTATACTTTTACTTTGCCCACTTCCAAAACATGCAAAACTGGTTCTGCTGCACATTTCATATAACCCTTTTATTTTCTTTAGCAGCATCTAATCTGCAACACTTTTTCTGGTCTTTCTCTGGTTCGGTCTTTTAATTAAATGTACCAAAGAAAGCCCTGCACATAAAATAACGGTAATAATAGCAACAATTACTGATGTATACATAAGGATAGTCATTGGATTAGAAACACATCCTTTGTGTGTAATACTGATGTAAACACTACTCTAAAAATGTGATAAATTACATCAAATATCTCCTGAGCAAAGAATCACTCTAATACCTGTGTTGTCTTTTTTGGTTTCTCTCTATCAAAAGGTCTAACTTAACTGTGGGACATTTGACCTTTTGGCAAGCTCATATGGGCAAGTAAATAGCTTCCAACCAAAACTAAACACTGTTTAGAAAAAGGGTCAGAAACTGGATAATGGTGTCAGATGTATGGGCGTTATCATTCTTAGTGCATTATATAGTCATGCACTAGGAAAAAGGTAGAAGAGTAAGTTCAACCTTCACAGTGGTTACAAATAAATCCAATAAAATTGTCCTTTTGTATAAAAAAAATCCAAGGAATCGTCATGGCAGATGTTGTGACGATGCTCCATGAATTGACTGATATTAGGATGAGTAAATAAGGTCAGTGCTTTGGGGATGTATCTAGCCGTACCCTCAGGTATTTTGTGTTGTAGTTTAAAAGGAAATGCACCAAAAGAGTTCATCCTGTTTTCCCTTGTAGTCCCTAGGTGTTATCACGTCAACATGGACGCCACAATGTGTCCACATAACAACTGGGACTGATAAATACTGAGATGAATTCTTTGTAAACGCTGGCAGCAGGTAAAGATGAGACACTAGTTGAAGGAAGGAGAAAAGGGTAGCCAATACAATGTTTCCCCAAAAATTGTTCTGGAATCAATTATGTGTTATTTTTATGCTTTTTATCTGTCTTACTTTGAGTCCAAGTTTAGGGACTGGGTCTGTTGGATGTTATATGTGTGCAAGTATTCTTGTTTGGACAGATTATAGAGACTGTGTTTCATTAGGTGAAATCACAAGATGTTGTGGTCACCCACTGAGTGAGTGGAGGGGAATCAAAGGGTCAATTAAAAGCAGCAGAACATGCCCTGAAGGAAGTGAGGAGGAGTCCAGAGAAACTGCCAGAGGTTCATTAGAAGAAGAAGAAGAAGAAGAAGAAGAAGAAGAAGAAGAAGAAGAAGAAGAAGAAGAAGAAGCCACGCAGGGACAGCTCAAACTGTGGTCTACTTCCAGCCCCAGAAGTGAGGGGCTCTGCGGGGGGACGTACCGTCCTGAGAGCTGCTCCAGGACAGCTGCCGGGGGGGGAGCGCCTCCTGCACACAGAGAGAACAGAAATAAATATGTCTCTTATCAGAATAGTACCTTAGCAGTAAGGTACGTTTATTTATATAGCACATTTTCAGACACAGAGGAAATTCAAATTGCTTTACATCATCATTAACACTTAACAACAAGACAACAGAAAGGAACACAATAAATAAACATAATGGAATAACAGATTCATAAAAACCATGCATAAAAGAGATACAGAATAGTTTAAAAACAACATTGTAAATACGGTAGGTGCTAAAACAAGTTAAAAGACTTCTGGGTAAGCAGATGAAAAAAGTAATGTTTTTAGCCGTGACTTAAAAGAACTCAGGGTTGGTGAAGACCTCAGGTACAGCAGGGTAAACGCTGAGCAATAGGACACCTGTCTTGAATCTTGTTTGTTATTTGTAAATCATAACATATCAGGTATGGATTTAATCTGCAGATACTCTGGTTCAGAATGAGAACAAACTTATTTTTTACACTTTGATTTTAGGTGCCTACTGCTAGAAATACTTTGACTACTGAAGCACTTTCTGTTGATTAAGAGGAATGCAGAGCCAGCAGTCAACAGTGTTACAGTCAATCAAATACTGCAACCACAAGAGGTCCTTCAGCGTACAGTAACAAAAAGTGAGAAAAGCATTAGGCTGATGGGTCCAGCAGTTTGCTCGACTGACTGCAGCATGATCTCCCCACTGGCTTACACCTGGCCAGAGATAATTGAATGAAATCAAAGAGTCAAATTTACCTGCATTGAATATGTTTTGTGGTCCAGTGAGCCGGGGGGTTTTGGAGGTGTTGTCTGTGTGGTGATGACGGCTGTGTGTCGTGGAGAACTGACAGCTGGTACCGAGTCTTTGGTGGGCTCCAGCATTCCCTGAGGAGTATTAAGTTGGAAGAACATTACAAAAAAAACCAAGTTGAAAAATCTGTAATCATAAAAAATGCTTCCTCTTCCCAATGAGGCCAAATCAATGTAGTTCATACTCACCAGGCCGGATGCAAAAGCTGGCACAGCCACTGGCTGCTTCTTCATGCCAATGAACACCTTTTAAAAAGAGAAAATAGATCTAACTTTTAGCAAAAGCCACCACAGTAGAGTCACAGCTTGTAATTCTATCCCTATTAATTCTTCCCCAGTTTAATATTCTGTATAAATACTGGAAGTCAAGCTTTTTCATTTGCCCTTGGATTGACTGTGGGGCAGTGCTCTTTAACACTGAATGCTATATTATTAAAAGTTTACTGCTGTTTTGATAAACTCACAATGTTCCTTGTCTCCACACCAAGGCACCTGAGTAGAGTCCTGTTAGTGTAGGAGCCCCCCCACTGAAACTTGAGGCCAACTGCGTCATGGAGGTCCTGGTGTGGCAACCACACCCCCCGCCCAATCCTGAGAAAGGAAAAGCAGCAATGTGTCGTATTCGTATTTATTAATTAAAAGAATAACTGCTGCATCCTGAAAGTGTCACAAAATGGTAACATATCCACCATCAACACCATTTCCAGGGAGTCAAACTCACCACTGAGACCTGGGACAGAGTGCAGGTTTCTCCTCCTCCTCGTCCTCCTCCTCCTCCTCCTCCTCTTCCTCCCCCTCCTCACTCTCAGGGGAGTGTTGGGCCTGAAGCAGGGCATCGAGGCTGAGCACCTCCTCCTCACTTTCCACAGCTGGGACCTCCACCTCTGGAAAGTGAGCCACGAGGAGCTGCTGGACACGGCAGGACAGAGACGCCTAGCCAGAGAAAAAGGGGAGAGGGAAACAATTATTTTAATCAAATGTTCAAACACTTTTGATTGGCATTAAAGTGGCAATATACTTTATTTTACCTTAAACTATCACTATAAAGTAAATGTTGAAGAATAAGAATATGAGACCATTGGCATTTAGATGGTTCGGTATAAGTCTCGCTTTCTATATGCATTTGACACATTTTTCATTTGCATAAAGCTTGAGCAACAATAATATCTTTCGGAAACGCAAAAAATGGTCTATTGCCTCTTTAAGGTTTTACTGTAGTTGTTGTAATGCCTGTGAAACAATTAGAACGTTTCTCTTACATGTGTCGAACAAGAAAAATAAATATTGACAGAAGCTTGAAAAATACATTCTGAGAAAAAAACTCCTGGATAATAAGAATCAAGTTTACTCTGTGATCTCTGATTACCATCACATAGAGCAACAACAATAGAGACCGTTTTTAGGGGAAGGCCTCCCACCTGACGGCTGTTCCTCCTGGGCCCCCCCCTCTCTGGCTCCTCCTCTGTGTCCCCATCCGCCTGCAGACTGCTGACTGGCTCTTTGAACTGGGTCCAAGTTCTCCCGTCCTCCTGAGCCCCCTGGTCCTTGAACTCCGCCCACGAGTCCTCTGCGTCCTCCTGCGTGGGCGCTGAGCAGAAATCTGCAAAGCTGTCACTTGGAGGGAGGTTTCCTAGACTCAGCCCCTCTTCATCATCATCATCATCATCACTTTGGACGTGTCCTTGCTCTAACGTGCACTCTCTGAAGTCTGCAAAGTTTTCTTCTGCATGTGTTCCAGTTTGTGGGAGATCGGAGGTAGCAGAAGTTTCCTGAGTCACAGATTGGTCGCAAAAATGAAAACCCTTGTCTTCTTCCGACTGTCTGTCATTTCCCAGTGCTTCTCCTTCCTCATCATCATCATCATCAGTCGGGTCCCAGTCAGTCTCATCATCGTGGGAAACAAGAGATGAAACATTTGGTTCTAAATCTAAAGAAGGACACTCCATTGAAAAGTCATCACAGAAGGAGGTCAGATCCTCTGAAGCAGACTCGTACACACTGAATGTTTGGGGGACAGTAGAAATGCTGTTTCCTCGACCTTCTCCATCTGACTCTCCATCCTCTGTTACCCCTGTGGTGTGTAAAGAATTTAAACAATGCCCCCTTTCCCTCTGAATGTCCCCACACTCCTCTCTAGAAATAGGCTCTTCCGATTGGAAATCCTGAGGCTGGTCATGGTCCTGAGATGTTTGCACGAGTGCTGCATCTCTTTTCTCAAAGTGCTTGACCTTAGTGCAAACATGCTCCTTCTTTGTCTCACATGCACAATGAGACCTGGGCTCAGAGTCCATCACAACATCCTGTCCTGAATCATGCCTGTGTTCCCCCAAGCTGTTGGATGACTTCCTTCCTTCCTTTCCTCTGGCATCCCATTGCTCTTTGCGGTCGATGGGAGAGAAGCCGCAGCACCAGGGGTGCTCCGCCTGCTCTGTGAACAAAGTGAAATCAGCAAACCCTGTTTCTTCCTTGGGACCCCCAACAGCAGAGGCTATGGGGGTCCTAGAGATGTGGTTCCTTACAGAGAATCCATTTGTGAGGTGCACAGATGATTCAGCAGTACATTCCTGACCCCTACCGGACCCCACGTGCACAGTGGATGTGGGCTGGGATTGTTCAACAGTGGATTGAAGGGCGGCTGGCTTTATGGTGGTAGACGAAAGCTGTCTGAAGCTGGAAAGGGAATCAGGTGACTCCCCAACGGAGAATGCCCCAAAGTCCCCAAACTCGTCCTCCTCTGATCCCACTTCCCCGTCACCGTCATCATCCAGTGGAGGGGGGGAGACGGAGTGCAAGGGGATGATGTTTGGCTCCATGGGTTCTCCTAGCAGGACTTGAAGGCCTCATGCACCTGGGAGAAGAAAGTGGAAAAGAGCAGGAAGATAAGCATCATAAACAACAGTTTCTTACACCTACATAGAAGTTTTAGTATAGTTACATTTATATTATGTTGTATTTCGGGATCTTACTGTAAGGAAATGAATGAATTACTTTGTACCAGATGTACTCTCCCCCCTGCTAGTTGTTTGCACCCTCAGGTCATTCTGTTTAGAAATAGCTTAGATTGTAATGACCTACACCAAATTCAAAAAGGCCCACTTTTTTATTTCGACTGACCTTCCTGAGTATCTCAGTTTTGCTTAACAATATTTATTTAAACTTTATTTTGTTTGGAATACTATGCAATTTATTCAGTTTTGCTTTGCATCTATCTGCGTGAAGACCTTTGTAATGTTGGTTTTGATGGTTGCTAAACAAACCTTATTATAATCATAATTCAAAGTGTAAAAACCAATGCATCAGAGACCTTTCTAGAATATTTAGATACAAGTTTCATGTCTGACCAAGTTTAACCTGCCCCAAAAAAAAAGCATGAAAATATATGTCAATAACAAATTGTTAACTTCCTGATTTGTAGGTGACATATTTCGGTTCAGTTTTGATATTCAGCAGGTTTCAATGATGAGAATAGATAGAGGAACCTGCAAACACTTTTACCACAAAGTAGAAGCTTTTCAAATCTGAACTTAATAAAACTCTCCCACAATCCTCACACATCCTCTTTTATGTCCATTTCAAATGTTTACACCTATTAGAAACAGCCTTAATGCCGCTGATTCTGGAGTGGAAAGTAGGCTGCTCAGTAAAGTGATACAGGAAACTCTATCCGCAGCTTTGTGCTACATGGAGGAAGAGTTTAAACCGAGTCCCGTGCCTTCAGTATCAGGGATTAGTGCCTCAACATAAACACACAACTGCTCCTTGAAACAAACTATACACATGAACACAATTGGCCATTATAAATACTATTGTTACACAACTATTTGTCTTGTAAATACTCAGTAAAACAGGAAAAACACCCTGGCATTATTTATAGTGTCGTATATCTGGACAGACAGGTGTCATGTCATTACATTAACAGCTAATTATGAAGCTTTTCATTAAATGCAAACACTGTCTTAAGATATATCGGTTTATGTAAAGCTGAGCTACCTGTGGTTAATTATTTTTGAGTTAAAATAAGCTGCGAAACATACATCTTAAAACGCATTTGGTTGTCAAATAAAATCAAATGAAGATATTTGTCATATATCATAAAACACAAGTTAGAATACAAATACTTAAAAAAAACAAAATAACATAAAATGCAGGTTTGCTGGTTCCAAAAGAAAGGGCTTTTATCTTGCCTGTTACAACACAACAGCTGATTAGCATGCATTACCAGCAGCTAAGCTAAAGTAGCTGTGTATAACGCTAGCCTACCGTCCAAAACAAACCTTGACGTGCAGTTTAAACGATGCTAGTTGCTATATAGGAATATAAAGAGGTGAATTTATATTTACCGACACTCATGCACTTTGTCTTCTTGCTATTTCTTGTGTATTTCTTGTGCCGCAGCTTGGCTCTCCATCCTCTGTCATCCTTCTCACTGGGTATTAACAGAGATGTGTAGAAAGTGAGGAGGTCTCACTATGTCAAGTTTCCAGGTGCTGGATTAACTCAGTTTGCAAAGGCATTGGGGATGTTTCTATTCTACTGGATGTGTAGGGGCTTAATTACAATGCATTCAAGATTTCAGCGTGACGCCAAAAATGTACTTGCTCCAAAAATAATATGAAATGAGGTCATACCAAATAATGAACATACATAAAAAAGAAAAATATATATGAAAGAGAAATAAATACATTAGAGAACAACAGTGTTAATGAAAAGTGGTTGTCATTAAATTATATTTCATCGCCACTCTTGCTAGCAAAACAAACAAACAAACAAAAACGGGTTAATGTTTTGAGTCCATGAGGTCACTCTTCTTCAAAATAGACGATCTTTACTTTCTACCTATCTATTTTTATTTTTATTGTATGTGGGTTAGAGTCTATAATATTCTTTCTTTGTGTATTATACACTATACTATTACAAAGCAACCTTAATGGCATATTTAAGAATTTTAAAATGTGAATTGTTGTTTGTTGTTGACACACTCACAGATTCTAAAGACAAAAACACTCAAAAAAAGACATTTAAACAAGAACGTATTGTCTTAACAAAGAGCGATGGTCCTAGTTAAGCAGCATAAATAGTTATTATTAAAAATATGTTTGAGTGTAATTCTGCCTGTAATGCCTTGATATAATTGAGATTTAGCAAAAACTTAATCAGAAAATCCCAGTGTTCCTCCTTCATACGTATTCCAGTTTAATTGACATCACTTTTATGTTTTGCTTATATGAAGTGGCGAAAATGTACTGAAATGTTTGTACCTCTCTAAATGTATCTGACGGCTGCGTGTGTGTGTATTGTGATTCAAAATGTAACAATACAGATGATTGCTGGATCCATGCTTTTCATTGTTACAGGTTTACTACAAAGTGTCTACAAGTATCACACACAATTCATTATCATTTCAAAATACACAAAATGATTTTATTCATTTGAGTAAGCCGCTTTGGATAAAAGCGTTTAATAAGTAACATGTAATGTAATGAAAAGAAGAACAAGACAATCATGAGCAGAAACAGGCATTATACAGATCAGGAGGAAAGTGGTTCAAGATCTCAAATGAGCAGAACAAAAAACCTTCAACAGAGAAAAACAAAAACAAATTATGACACAAGACAATTTGATCTGCATTTCGACTTTCTCAAGAATCTCGCTTTGACAAACGAGTAATGTTACAATGTTATTCTTAGGTCTAAATGTATTGTGAATCCTTCTTCAGATATGTATTTATTGTCTATATGCTGTGTACATGTGTTCAAGTGACAAGCTTTACATCAGTATTTAATCCTTGTTTACTGTCCTTTAAAGAAACTCCTTTTTATAAATTGTTGCATCCCAGATTCTGATCACTTGACTCAAAATAATAACAAAAAAATAATGTTATCAGTTCTTCTTGTTAACTTCAAGCACATTCAGGGAGGACAGAGATGTGTACATGTGTGGCAAAACAATGATAAAGAACAAATTATAACTTTTTTGAGATGACATTGTTTTTAAAGTGTGCTATACAAATAAAATGTATTATCAAAAGTCAAAACTAATGAGTATGGGATGTGCTGGCTTTATGGTTCTGGTCGTGATTCCACAGTTTTGTATATGTGAGGAATCTTTGATCACACTTCAAACAGAGAAATTTGAGATCTTTCCCACGACATTTCTTTAGATGATTGGTACTGGCGACCTTTTTTCTACATGTATTGCAAAAATATGGCTTTTCCCCTGTGTGCATCCTCGTGTGGACATTGAGATTTGATCTTTGAGCAAATGACTTCGTACAGTAAGAACACTTGTATGGCTTTTCCCCCGTGTGAATTCTTAAATGCGCAGTCAGTAGGAACCTACCGACGAACGACTTGTCACATTCAGGGCATTTGAAAGCCTTCGTGGTCATGTGAACCTTGTCGACGTGTTTGATCAGATCATAGTCCGTGTTAAAATCTTTAATCGTTGAAGTCCTGTCATCCTTCTGGGTTGGTTCCTGCTCCATAAAAGCAGAGTCACTGTGAATCGGAGCACAGGAGGACGAGCCTGACCCGGTGTTCCCATTGCAATCATCGTTTAATGTCACAGTGATAGTGCTGTAGGTGGAAAACAGCTGGGTGTCATTTGGATCCGTTGTTTTAGTATCCATGAGTCTGATGTTGACATCCTTGGAAGAGCAATTGTTAAGGGCTGGGAGGATCCACCGATTCACCTTTTGACTGCGATGAGGTAATGATACACCATTCCTTTGGTCGAATGTGTTGTCTGTGCTTTTGTTTACGATACATGTTACAGCCGGGGAAGATGGGAGCAGTTCACAGTTTGTAGCTGGTTCTGTTTTATGATGTGTATCAGTGTAGGAAGGATCAGCCTGCGTGTCTAGAACATTGATAGTGATGTCTGGAGCGATACTGCAGTCCGCCTGCTCTTCCTTGATCTGAAGAGAATCACAGATCTCCTTTTCCTCCACATTCGGCAGCAGCTGTTCTGGTTTTTGTGAAGGCAAAATCTCCTGAGAGATCGTCTGGGTGTCTAAACAGACAGAGAAAACACATTTTATTGTTATAACTTGGTGAATGACCCTCGTATGACAAAATAAAGAACTTTGAACCTTAATATCTTACACAAACAAATGTACACATGCATGCACTGTCGGCGGTCAGAGGACGGTTAGCTCTATGCTACATCTGGAGTCATAATGTTACTTGATATGGAAGCTATTGAACAAATTCAAGAGTTAATGACATGACAAAGCTATTAAAAAGAAAGGAGACTTTTCAATTGAGCAAATGCATATGTTTCCAATAAGGTATTCATGTGAAATAGTACTAAAATCCAATACAAATGTAGTAATAATAAGTAATTGATTTAGTCACTGGGTCACATGATAACAAATAAATGAGAACAATAAAATGCTGGTTTCTCCTTAAAATATTGATAAAGAAGGTGGACTAAAAACCTTTAAAAAGAGAGTTGTGTCCTATACTCGTCCAGTGTAGTAATACAATGCTGCATTGATTCGTAGTTCACGGGTCACATGACAGGGTTGCTACTGAAAAAAAGTAAGCCTTTCAACAAATACCAGCAGAAGGTAACGTAACATTAATGCTTGCCAACACCAACCTGCGCTCAGTAATATAACTCTCGGTTTCAGGACGGTCAGCTGCTCGATCTGCACTCTCAGCTGGAGGATTTCTCTCTTGCTGCGGACAGCTTCCTCCTTATACTCCGACACCGTCTTCTCCACCAGTCCGAAGACTTCCTCTACAGCCGCCTCCAGCCGCTCGCTGACCCGCAGCTTGAGCAGCAACGTCGAAGACATCATTGAGCTCCGGCAGCAAATGTTATGGGCGAAACAGACACTTTCAAATGAACTACGTGACCTACAATATCAGCCGTTTCATGTACCAACTGCCTGACTGTTTTAAGTAAACTAACCGTTAGTTTGTACTTCCGGTTCAACGTCATGACGTACCACTAATGAGCAAAAACAAACAGTAGCCCCAGCGCCGTATAGATAGAAGTAGCCCCAGCGCCGTATAGATAGAATCCGTCTATACGGCGCTGAGTAGCCCTATATTAATTGTATTTTATGGGAAATTTCATATCCTTAAATAAGATGGGCTGACTCCAAAACAATATATTAGCACTATTAAAAACATAAGGAATAATGCAATCAAAAGTAATTTGATATTTAAAAAATGTATTTTTCTTTCCGTGTTTTCTTTACTGTATGTAATGTCTTGTTGCTTTTTTGTCTGCCCCTGGACTTTGTCTGTGTATGTATGATGTTCATGTATGACATTGAATAGATTAATAAAAACATTTTAAAAAATAAAATAATAAGCCTTATTTATGGAGCTAATTTCCTGCCAAAACTACAGAAACTAAACACGTTTTCTTTTGAATGCCCACTGAATTATTAACAAACACAGTATGCTTTGCAAATACAATACACCTTTGACAAGCTAATGCATTTTATTTTGCAATACAAAAAACGTGCTTATCAGACAAATACATTAGATTTGTCCAATTAATCATGTTCCTGAACAATTACGATATGTCTAAAGAGCTGAACTGATGAGGAAGAGTAACCTTTTTTATTATATATACATTTTTAAGTTTTGGACTCCTTTGCATTAAGTGCTGTCATGTCAGTTTACATCTTTGTGCCTGTAAATGTGGAAAAAATCAAGACAATGGAAAAAATAAATCAAGAAACAGGAAGTATTGGCATGAAACAATTTGGAAGTTTTATTTGTTTATTTCCCTTCTATACAATAGTGTCATTTTGATAAAATGTTAATATAAAAAATGTTGAACGAAAAGAATGTAAATACAAATGACATGCACTTGTTACATGTTAGTGTCTGCATGCATTTAACCCATCCTAGTGTTAGGAGCCTGGTGCCTTGGTCAACTAGCACAATCCATACTTTTTTCCATTTGGGAACTTGAACCAGTGACCCCAGAGTTCCCAACCCCAGAGTTACTGAGGATGTTATGAATGTGTTATTTGAACAAGGAACTAAATGATACTGACGTACCTACCAGGTCTAAACCTAAAATATATCACATTTAAATCAAAATTATTAAGCTTACAGCCAATCGTAGTTTCAAATTCTAGCGTACTCGAGCTGGTTTCTCCATTCTTACCTACCCTACCTTTAAGTGAGAGTTCAAAGATAACCCAGGCCGATCCTAGTACTTTCACACAGACACATTCTCACACAGCTTTAAGATTTTTCTTCCAAGTTCAGTCCTTGCTGTTTCTCAGTGATGTGCAGTTTCCATGACTCGTGAACCTGCATATGCACCTTCAGGTCTGCATCTGTGTAAAAAGTTCTGCCACATGTTGGACACCGAATGGACCTATCTGTGCTTTTCTTTTCTGTCCCTGTGCACAATGCAAGATGTTTGCTACATACAAAGTTCTTGCCGCATTTGTCACAAATAAATGTTTTTTTTTCAGTATGCCGTCTCATGTGAGAAAGGCAATTGAACTTGTATCTGAAAGTTCTGTCACACACGTCACAACTGAAGGGTTTTTCATCAGAGTGAACTTTTGTATGCATGACCAGCTGGTGCTTCAGATTGAACTCCTTGTTGCATTCGAGGCATTTAAACTCCTTCTTTTTGTTAATCTTACCTACATTCCTCTTTTCTTTTGCCATTTTGCGTTTTTTCCTCATTTCGCAAAGTTTGAAATGATTACTTGTGTGATAACTTTTCTCACAATTGTTACAATAATACGGTTTTTCCCCAGTATGCAATCTCATGTGAACAACACGAGTAGAGTTCTGAACAAAGGATTTGTCACAGTAATCACATGCAAAGGGTTTTTCCCCTGTGTGAATTCTTATATGCATAATAAGGTGGTGCCTTTGATCAAACTCCTTGTTGCACTGCAGGCATTTAAAGGCCTTGTTCCCTTTGTGGCTCTCTTCTACATGCTTTCTAAGATGAACATCCCTCGTGAAACGTTCACCACAAAGACGGCAATACGTTTGGTCTCTCGGAGGCGGATGGAGTTCCTTAAAGACCTCAGCGCTATGACTCTGTGAAGGCAACGGTGATCCATCTCTTTCGTTCCCCTCTTCTTTCATGCTTTGGTTTACACTCAAAGTTTCAGCCGTGGAGCATGTGAGCAGCTCACAGCTAGGGACAGGTTCTGATTCACCATTGTTTGAAGAATCAGCCTCCGTGTCTGGGCTGAAACACTCATACGCTTCCTTCTGTTCTAACTGCTCTTGGATTTCCATTTCCTCCAGAACAGGAAGCGCAGGGACCGGCTGGGCATCTAAAGTACAGAGAGGACACATGTTATTATCTGTCGACTCAGTAATATTATTATCTAAGTAAGTGTTGCATACAGTCGTTAAACTTTAGCAATTTAATATTATAGCTTACTGGATTTTTTTCAACACCATGTACTTTTTTGTACTAAGTCTTGCTAATTTATAAATAACAGATCCAATAATAGGAGGTGTGCCCTACTCGTCTAATACAATACTGCATTGATTTTGAGGTCATGGGTCTAATAAAGTGGAAGCTATTCAAAAGGTCACACAACACCTATTGAACAATTTGAAACTATTTTCTCTCAAATTATGTGATTTTGGGTCTTTCTGCCGATAGCTTGTTTGTTTGATCGTAATAAATACTCCAAATCAAATTATTGAGTAGATTGACTTTCTTTGTGTAGATCATTTGGTAAATGATAAGGCAATAAGGTAATAATAATAATAATAATAATAATAAGTAAAATTCCGGAGCGAATGTCTGTCGAAAATCGAACCTAAAACCTCGGTCTCTACAACAATATGGCCAGGGCCGGCCCTTGGCATAGGCAGTATAGGTGAATGCTAAGGGCGCATCAATCTATGGGGGGCGACGAAAATTGAATTGAAAAAAAAAGTTAGAAATTTAAAAAATATATATTTTTTGTATTTCATAACACAATATCCCGATTTTGGATCGACAAAGTACATCTTATTATCTTATACTAACAGAACTACGCCTATATATTGCATACAGCGCCCATAAACTATGCCCCCCCCCCCTCCCCCTTTACTGTGTAAGCGGCTGCGGGGGGGAGAGCTTTAGAGAGCTCTCTCCTGAAAGACTGAGCGGCTCTGATAACCTCAGCTCAGTGAGGTAAAGGCAAACCTTGATATGATCATTATAGTTTTATAAAAAAATAAGAGAATAGATTTTCTTCTGTTATTTTTACTGTCCCCAAAAAGCGCGTCGGCAGCCTCCAAGAATGCTTCTTTCACAACTTCGTCTTTGAAAAACTTCATGTGTCTTGCAAGAACGTGACTGACACGATAAGATGCTATGGTAGCAGCCTTGCTCTTGATGTTGGGCCTGCTGAAAATGTACTGCTGTGCATTTAGCTGTCCTTTCAGGTCCCTCCCCTTTTGGGAGCGTAGGGCAGAATTAGGAGGGAATTCCGTCTTGTAGCATTTGTGCACTGTTTTCAAATGCCGCTCCTAAATTACCCTTCTTCAATAAAGCCACGCTCGCATTGCAGATGAGACAGATGGACTTTGAATTGGAATAGATACAAAAATAATCATCCTCCCACTCGGAGTGAAAATTATATATTTTGGGCTCTTTTGCTTCTGCCATAATTGTGGTCTTGTGTGTGTGTGCGGACTGTCACTCCTGTTGTCACAGACAACGTCAGCAAACTAGTGCCCACTACCCACCAGTCACGCCCCGATACATGGGGTCACGACAATCACAAAGCTTTGATGCGTTCAAGTGCATTATTCTGGCACAGGAAAATTATGTTACAGGACATTAACGATAAAAAATGATATTGTTGTTCTATTTTTAGACACATCTCGCGATCGACTGGGAATCTCCCCGCGATCGATCGACTGGTTGGGCACCCCTGTCTTTAAGTATAAAATACTATATGACAGTAAAAAAAAGTTGTTATTAATAAACAAGAATACATTTTAAAAAGGGGATTGATTTGTGAAATATCCATAAATAAAAAGAAAATCTGCTTACTGTTCTGTTTCACATGGGTGTTGAGAGATGTATCCATAGATCTCTTAATGTTGCTCTCAAAGTGCACCAGATTGATGCTTTTAACTTCAATATAAAAACAAATCTTCCCGGGGGACCATGCCCCCGGACCCCCCTAGAGGAGGTTAGGTCCACCCCCCACTTAAATCATGTTCAAATGGATAGGATACTAAATACATTTGCACACATCTTGTGTCCATATCTTTCGGTTTTGGTGGTCATGTCACAACCGTGCACGTGCGAGTCAAAGTGAGTGTCTGCATTTTGGGGGGGGGGGCGCGCCGCCGCCAGCTAACATCTTGCCTAGGGCTGCAAATTGGTCAGGGCCGGCCCTTCATATGGCAACCGGCTAGAAGCGAACGTAGCATTGATGCTAAGTCTGATGAAACCAACCTGCACAGTATAATACAACCGTCGGTTTCAGGACAGTCAGCTGCTCGATCTGCTTTCTCAGCTGGAGGATTTCTCTCTTGCTGCGGACAGCTTCCTCCTGACACTCCGACACCGTCTTCTCCACCAGTCCGAAGATCTCCTCTACAGCCGCCTCCAGTCGCTCGCTGACCCGCAGCCTGAGCAACAGCGTCGCCGACATCATTGCGCTCCGGTTACCGTTGGCAGATAATGTGAAGGGTGACCCAGAACGTTTTAAATAAAGAACTAAAGTGGTCGTGAACTGAATGCCAGTGGCAAAACAACGACTTGCTTTGGAAAAAATGCTGTCCAACCGTCCAACTTGATTGGCAGGCGTCAGTTAATACTTCCGGGGTCAACGTCCCACTAGCTTTGTTACGCTACTGTACAAAACAACTTCAAACCTAATTCTGAACATTTTGCACTTTTAAAAATATAATGAAAAAAATTGTGTATTTAACAAATATTGAGTCTGAAACTGTACTGTATTATTATCTTACTTTGGTAAGTAGAAAATATAAACTGGGCACTCGTAGCCTACAGTACACACGTCATTGCTTTTCACCATTATTGTGATTTTTCTTAAATACATTATAGAAAAGGGCCTAACCCCCACCCTCCAAAACAAAGAGGAGTAGAATTCTACATCCCTCCCAGGAGAGGTATTTGACCTAAGGGGGGTTCGTTTAGCATGAAACACCTGAAATAACTAAAGGACAAGAAAGTAGCAAGAAAGGGAGGTGATAGAAAACTATTGGTGCTAAAAAGTTAGCAATGATTGAGAGACAGACCTAAACATTTCAGATGTGTGTATCTCACACGGCACTGTAACTTATTTGTGTATCTTTGCTTTTAAATGCCATTTTATATCGTTGCTTTTAAATTAGTGTTTTTAAATGTAATTTCATAATATCAAATCAATTTTTATTTATATAGCACATTTAAAAGCGATTTTTGGTCGAGCCAAAGTGCTGTACATGTAATAAAAACACATTACTACAATCACAATAAAAGACAATATTTTACAACAGAAATATAAAAAACAAAAACACAGGGAATAGTCAGGTGTCATATTCCGCTCTGACTAGAAGGCCAGAGAGAAAAAGTGTGTTTTTAGCATAGACTGTATATAAAGGTTTTTAGTGAGGATTTAAAAACCCCTAGTGTCTGGGCCGACCTCACATGGAGGGGCAGACTATTCCAGAGCCTGGGGCCAGCTGCTGCGAAGGCTCGGTGCCCTCGGGGTTTGAGCCTGGCGTTGGGCACTATCAGCAACAGCTGGTCAGCAGACCTTAAAGCTCTGGCTGGGGTGTAGCGATGGAAGGAGCTTTTTGTGGCCAGTCAGAAGACGTGCAGCTGCGTTTTGGACTAGCTGCAGGCGTTTAATTGAGGCCTGGTCCATACCCACATACAGAGCATTGCAATTGTCCGGTCTCGAGGTAACAAAGGCATTAATAAACCTTTATAGGTCTTTAAAAGAGAAATACGACTTGATCTTGGCATATAGTCTTATTTAAAAAAAAAGAAGCAGGATTTGACTACGGTGCTGTCCTGCTTGTCGAATTTAAAAGTGCTAGTGAAGGTCACTCCAAGGTTCATGACAGAGGGGAGGATGTTTTCATTGAGAGAGCCCAGAATATCAACCGGAGAGGCTGTATGTATATGTTTCTTAATGCTCTTAATGTCTTTCCTTTTTGTAAAGCACTTTGAATTGCCTTGTGTTGAAATGTGCTATATAAATAAACGTACATTGCCTTGCTTTAGTGAGACAAAATAAATAATCAGATACACTTTATTTGGCTTCAAATATATTTCCCAAGACAGTCACTGTGAGCGGAGGCCCTCTGTAGAAAAAGCAGCAGCCTGACAGGGGGCTCTATGACTGTAAAAAGCTTGAGTCATGATGACAAACGTTCACTTTTCTTTTAATTGATTTACATTTGAAGCAGTAGAGCAGTGTGATGAAGGGGTCTGACAGTTGGCAGTTCCTTCTGATTCTCTATAAAGTTATTTCAAACAGTTGGTGAAAGCAGGCCTCCAGCGTTGTCTTCCCCTTTGATCAGCTGGAGTTTTTGATCTTGGCTCTGCTGTGGCTCCATTTTGGGATTCCTCTCCTGCCGAGCGGAAACATCTCTTCTGACGCTTCTGAGCCATCTGTGAAACATGGAACATCCTTTGATTGACTCTGATTTTAGGGTTGATTCAAGCTCTGGAATAAAAATATGTAGAATTTCTCCTCTCAGTCTCACTCCTGTGTGTAATCTTTCATTTATTCATATAAGAATCTGGAATGCATTACAAAAGTGGAACCCAAGCTCAAACATTATTTGAATATACTGTATAGGCTTCCGACTAAATAAATAAGTATAAAAAGGAAGTACTTAAAGTTATTACAGTACCTCAGAATTGTATTTAGATAGAAAGCTGAGTAACCATACTTTCCATTACACACCGGTTGCTATGTAATGTTAAACTTTTAGGTAAATTGCATGTCTTTAAATGAAGCTCAGCACAAATTCTTTCAGGAAGACCGGGTATATATACATTCACTCCGGAGCTGCATATAATCAGCTCATCACGGGCATTGTCTTTAACCGATTACATTCACCTCATTCTCCAGCCTCCAATCACTGTGCTGCAGCCAAACTTTCAAATGGTTCTCCTCTCTCCTGAAGTCAGCTGTGATTTCAGGTGTTCATGCTGCCGCCCGCCTCCTCCCCATCCACCTCCTTTCATCACATCCAGTGCCAGGAGAGCTAATCCAAAGACCTCATCACATCCCCTCTTCATCCCATCTCCTCATCAAATCAAGATCTTCAGCATCATCACCAGAGTCTAGACCCCGGGGGGTTCCCTATATGCTCACGGCTGCATTTCCCCCTTTAGATATACCATTTCAGGATCGGGGTCTAATCGCCAAAGACTTAACGTTTATCATATGAAGTGTCAATAAATGTTCTTTAAACAAAATGAGGTCTCTCCTGATTGAACTGGATCTTGGAAGGATAATATGGGAGCAGCTCATTATTTTCTGAGACAACGGTAAACACAAATGTGGGTGCCAGATATTCAGACAGACACTGAGCACAAGAGCATTTTCCAAGACGAGATGTTTATTGGTTTGCAAAGAAGCTGTTTTTACAAAAGCATGGAAAGAAAAAATCATTAAGAGAGGTCTGACAAGGGTTGAGTGCACGTCTTCATGTCCAATGCATATTCTCAAATACATAAAATCAGGATATTTCTGGAATTTGCATCACATCTAAAAGTGCTCAGTTTTTTTTGGAGCAGATGTTTAATGGCGAGAGAGCTGAAATTGGATCGACCTGCCAACATGATGCATGATACATGAAAGACTTCCAGAAGATCAAAGTCTCAACCGAAAACACCCTGATGATCCTCAGACATGATACATCCCAGAAAACACAAACTGACTCTTACCCTTTTTTGCAGTTGAAAGAAAATAACATTTGATCCAATACTCGTTTCACACTTTTCCTTATATCATAGTACAATATGTAATATATGACCTCAAATACTTTCCTTATAAAAAAACTCAACTTTTGTAATAGGCCTTCATATAAACAGCAAACATGTGTACGTTAGCAATACAGTTTCTTATGACGTTACCACACGCAACCCTGCTGGTTACATGGTAATATATAGAAATGATAACATGATTTTACAACCACACAATACATGAGCAACATTAGCCTACTTCTACTCAGAAATGGACATCATGACGTAGGTTTTTAGCACTTTTTAAAGTGCGAAAAGTTCTGGGAAAAGCTTGATTTTTAATACGTTGCGTCAGGGGTGTTCAAATATTGTAATTTGGTTAGCATTTAACTGGAATCTTCAGTAATACTACGCTAGCAAAAGGTTAACAGGTCAAAGGAAAATCTGCTTTAGAATACGGCGAAAACAGCCGATTAAAAAAAAATTAAGAAAGCACAAAGAAAATCGTACGTGGCTGCATCGTACGTGTATATCAAATGCCAGGTACTAGCTTACATGCACAACTAAATGCCTTCTGCTGGTTACTCAGCTCGGTATTCCTCATGTAAAAACTAAGCCTGTGAGGCCTTGTTATAAAATATGTACATCCATAGTCCAAAAATCAGGGTCACAGGGTCAAAACAAGTTTGGATAGGAAGGGGTACAAGTCTTATATTATATTAACAGCATTTCCACATGGCCATCAGATTACAATCAGAAGGAGAATAACATTCACTTTTTACGTGGCATTTTTAAAGGGCTGAAGAACAATTTATCTATCAGGTGGTTTAGAGCGAGAATCTTTTCCCAGGATCTACAGAACACATGGGATCATTAGGAGATCAGGAACTGGGTCTTAATGTATTCAATACTACATTTCAGGAGGAACCACATCATAGGTTGAGGTTTTCTAAGCACACGTACCACAAATGTTTAAGCAGTAATGAGAGAAAGTGCAACAGTACCACCTCAGTATGCTCTCGTACCATGCCAGCGTGTCATGTACCTGCACCACACCCACTGCGCACACACACACACACAGCTGGAAAACACACAGGTTGTTAATGCAGAATTAACTGTGACATGTTCAGAAAACACACTCCCAGCACAGCTCCCTGCACTCACACACACACAGGGACATACAAAAAAACACTCCCTGTTTAGAGCCCTTTAGTTCAAGATTCTTTGCAATTGTTCATCCCCCTTCCCCCTTAATTCCTACCTTATGAGAAACAACTTCACGTTAACACACCTTGTTAGAACATCCACGAAACACACTGCTGAGTTATGGTACTTTTACATGGTGTATATTAACATTATTACAGGAAACTAGCAGTACAAATATGGTCACCAGTTAAAAAAAACACCCGGTTAACACAATTACACATTATTTGTACACATTTATTCTGTTTTTGGACTGTATTTTGACCTTTTAAACTGTACTGCCCTCTCATACCAAACTGTACTCGTTTCCTGTTTGTGTTGAGGAAAACATTCTGACTAACCAGGAGAAAACAAGTCCTGCGCTTATTGCTACTTGAAAAGAGCGAATAGATACTCAGTGCACGTATGAAACGCTGCACTTAGCACAGTAACAAGATGTTAAACCAAGAGGTGTCTTCAAAGTCTCAGTAATCAAAGCTTCATTAGTGTAAACAAAGGCAAACATTACATCATGCTTTGCAGTGAAGTCTGCTCTGCACATTATGTCATGGCTTCTTCCATATTCACAGCAGCAAAATGAGCGTGGTTACATCAAAACTGAAGTGTAAAAAACCTGAATGGTAGTTCTCTGCAGCTTTGTGAAACTGTCTATGCCTTTTTGCTGAGTCAAGCCGCTCAAAAAGTGGATTAGGACCATGACGCAGCATTAGGAGCCTTCCTTCAACTCTCTGTTTGATATGAAGTGTAACATCTGTCTCTGAAGACAAGCTTCTTCAACCTGGTCCAAGCTAATTCAAACCTTCTAATAAGTCAATCTGTAGGGGTTTAGAGGTTGTAAATAATGACTTTCTTAAAGGCTAATAGAAATGTACCGATGTGTGACGGATCCTATTACTATAAGGCAGGGGTCGGCAACCCCTGTCATGCATGCGTTAGTGTGCCGTAACCAGTGGCACACTAGGAATAAGTGGAATAAGTGTGCAAAAATATTTAAATTTTATTTTCGGATCCTGAACGAGACCGCCGCCAGAGCGCGTCTACCTGCAGAAGGAAGCCATGCACGCAACGCAGCCCCGCTCTCTTTAACTCCAGGCGACTTTCTGCCGCTTTCCTCCGTGGTGCAGTGCTGAGTACAATTCACGATCGTCGGCACAGTGATCAAAACCATTTTTTTTAAAATGGCACTTCAAAACAAAAAGGTTGCCGACCCCTGCTATAAGGCAAACAACTTTTGGGCTAATCGCTTGAAAGATAAAAATCCCTTCGGTTGATCCTCCTGCAGAATAAAGCTGGATTTGTCTTTCTAGCTTTTTCATGCAGATCTCATCGACAATTTAAGACCGTTTAGGCGTCTCTCTGTTCATCATCTAAAGGACTTTTATAATGATCACAGTTTCAGTAATAGATTTTTTTCAACACATTGACTATGCCATTTAAGTTTGGGGTATCAATCGAGGTCAGAGAGTGTCTGAACTCTGCCTGACCCCTCAGCAGGTGCACCAATCAAAAGCCGTCAGAAATTAACTTGCACGCCAGACACCTTGGCGCCACCTTGCAGCATCCACACATTGCTGCACTTTCAAGACTTGTATAAATACGGCTCCAGCCCACTCTGCGTATTTCCCCCACTTGACAACAATGCAACGACAGCAGGACCAGAGCTGCTTCGACATGTGGCATGACTACATGAACCTCGGGAGTGCTGGAGAGGGTGCGGGGAGTTTGAAGTGACGTTTTTTCTTTTGTCATCTTTTTCAGCGTTGATTTGCAAAAATTAAAAAAACTGCAAAACTAGAGCTGTTTTTTTTAAATTATTTTATAAAGTGTAAAAATGGTTATCAAACCTTGGACAAGTATCAGTTACAGGAATTTAAAAACTGCAAAACTAAAGCTTTTTGATTTATATGATGCTTCCCTGTTTTTTAAAAGTGTTAGATGAAATATTTCAAATCAACATTTGATTGACCAAACATGTCCATGTGTTCATGTTCACAAAAGTGTTTGACGTTGCTGCTTTTAAAATGATGAGTGTTATTGTCAACAGAAAAAGTGCTATGAAAACTTGAGAACAATTGTAAATCATAGACTTTTTAAAACTGTTGTTTGTTTAAATATTGAAGGATTAAATATGGGGAAAGTTACTCATTTTAATTTCGGCCCGCAGGATCATTTCTAATTACTATTAGATCTGGCCCGCCGGTATATTGCACGCACACCTTCACTCCATGCTGAGGGTCTCCTCCGCTCAGAGCCTGACCCCAAACATTGATGACCTTGCACCCAAGATGAGATGCCAAGTATCTGCTTGAACTAGCATCACAGAGCAGCACACTGAGTTTTAATGGATGTTTCCTTCTGCACTTTCTCTCTACCGACAACAGGGCATGTTTGGTTTGTTCTTTGAGGGAAATCGTTTTTTTGAAGCTGTTGTTGGCCTGTGGAAAAATGTAATCATAAGAAATGACTTGGGAAAAGCTGCAGATAGAGCCATAAGAAATGAATGCAACTGATTATTTAATGTTTAATGTTGTTTTTATAGGCAATAATTTAAGCTTTGTTAGTTCCAGGTTTAATATGTGCAATAAGTTCATTTCAATAAATTCTGCGATAAACATTGAACCAGTCCGGCCCTCGACTAGTACCCATTTTATTATTTTGGCCCACTGTGTATTTGAGTTTGACACCCCTGGTTTAGACCAAAAGCTGTTTTCATCAATGGCCTATAACTGCATTTTAAGTCTTACCATAAGTGAAGCAATATGTTATATCTCATAAACCCTATCTAAGTTTGTGTAAAACCTTACAGATCATAGTGAATGTTGATACTGTAGGAGGCGTAAACCAAGCACCTTAAGACAGGATACTTCTAATTGTGTACTGTGAGTGTTGCAGATAACCTCTGCTACTACTGTGTATTATAACTGCCTTTAAGACTTAGTGAAGGGAAATACTTGAGTGTAGAGTGGAAAGATTATAGAGACAGTATTATGTTAGACTGAAATCCTGCTTCCTGCTTTAAAGCGTCTGTCAGTCTGTCTGAGCGTGGACTCACCGCTGAGGTGAAACGATTCAGGAAACACTTTAAACACATCCTGTCGGACTGACTATAACAGCACCGGGCGTACCAACAAAAAACTGTGACAGTAAGTTATAATGTTGTGCATCACTATAGTGTATCTTCTATCTATGCTACTATATATGAATACTATACATTCAAATGCCACCAGGGTCTGCTCCTGCTTCCAAAAACACCGGACTCCTAATGTGACTGAAGTTTGAGTCACTCCTGCACACTTTGACAGCAACTTCTTTAAATATCCACTAAACTGTGTGTGTGTGTTCTTTAATGTGAATTAGTTGCATATTGGTTTAGAGTATGATTCAAATAAGCTTTGCATGAAATAACTGAGTGTGACAGCAGAAATCTCAAACTCATTTAAAAGCCTTTCCTCCTCTCTCCTTGCCTTTAAAGTAAACACTCATGGATCTACTTCCTGTCCAGCATACAGGGGGATGGCTGCAGTGATCACTACATCTACCAACACACATGCAGTGTACTGTACCGTATCCCGTCAATGATATAATCCTCATTTTTGATGTATTTAGGTCGCTGAGACTGCAGCTCGTTACCGTGACAACAGGGATAAACCCAGGGGAGGGCCTTCGGATTTGGAAACACACCAGCTCACCAAAAAAAAACAGGGTGCAATACTCTGCACAAATTCTGATCGAGTTTTAGAGGCAAAACCGCACCTAGAAACACAGCTGGAGTGGTTTCAAATCTGAGAAAGTGTCAAATCTGACACAATATTTGCTTTAAAGCAGTTTTATCTCATAAGAAAATCATGTTTCAGCCCTTGTGGGAATGTGTCAATGCTCAGGTTGAATATCTTAATACTGCTCAGGTCCAGTACTGCAGACTTTTACTGCATAGAAATTCTATAACCAGTGACTTTCTTTCCAACTTGATAAAAATGCATATTCCAGATAACCCTAAGTGGGTTTGGAAGAGTCTTACAGTTTCAGAAATAAAATATGAGCTGCTCAGAGACAGATGTTTTCCTGAGAAGCTGCATCCTTGAAAGCACTCCAGACCTGTGTCTACCTCAGCATCCCTATGGGACTCAACATCAAAAATGAATGCGCCATTAATAAACCATGAGGTCCCTGATCAGAAGAAACTGGGGCTATGAGGAGAAAACACATTACCCTAAAAAGCAGATCCTGGTTCAATAGGAAGGAGAGAATGAAGATGTCTAACTTGTCAAAGTGGGAGCCATTTTTCCAGTTGTTGCAGTGTTGCATGATGGGTTATGGATGATGACGTAACAGGCGCACATGTGTGTGTGTGTGTGTGTGTGTGTGTGTGTGTGTGTGTGTGTGTGTGTGTGTGTGTGTGTGTGTGTGTGTGTATATGCGTGTGTGTGTGGATTTATCTCTGGACCAGTCCTTGCTTCACACGCCGAGTTGCAGAGCAGGAAGAGCGAGATGTTAACCGAGCTTGGTGATCTGTAGATCTCCTTGTATCTGTACCGTGTCGATGGAGGTGAACGATTTTACTTTGTGGTAAAAGTCAAAGAGCTGGTGTCCGTCCACAAATATCCGGAACCTCTGGTGCTCGCAGTGGATCTCAATCTGCAGGGGGAGGAAAGAGGAACAAATATAAAGTAATTTACAATTGATAATCAGTACATAAAGAAACTTTGAAATTCCCACTGAAGCTAAAACAAAAAACAGTTATAAAGGCTATTTTTGTCCGAAAAGGAAAAGACAAATTAGCTTTCTTGAAGAAAGTTAGTGAAGTGAGTGTAAAAAATACAACATTCGTTTCTTCTCACGGACATATCTCTTCGCTATGGGCAATGTGGCATCCTGACTTTCACCAGTGACGAATACACTCCTCTGTCAAGTTCATAAAATGAGATTTGTTGATTCTAGAGAATACTTAAAGGTCCCATGTCATGCTTTCCGGTTATTACCCGTCCCCTTGTGTGTTATGTAGCTTTTTCTGCATGTAAACGGTCTGCAGAGTCACAAACCCTCAAAGTACACCCTGTAGCGAGTAAAACTCTAACACAGAAAAGACCTGTCTATGCTGCCCCAGAACGCCTCGTTGGAGATTTCTCTTTTTCCATTTGTTTCTTCCGGGAACCAAAATGGACCAATCCGCGGAGCTCCTCACACACCAGGACCTTTAGCGTACATTTTCAACTAACAGGGAGTCCCATTGACTTGCATAGAGCTCCCTGGTTGGTAATAGACGAGTTGGGATGACGGAGAAATGCTCTCCGCAGATCCATTCTCACAGCGTTTATAAACCTTTTTCTTACTCAATATCAAGCCACACTTATTGTTTTTACTTCGGCTGTGAGTGTTTGTGTGTGCTCAGGATGAGTTTTGCGCTGTCCCGCTGTATCACCGACCCGGAAACCACACCAGTAAGCCAGCTCACTGAGCAGCAGCGAGCCTCGCAACGTCCCGACCAATCAGAGCACACTGGGCTCACAGGGGGGGGGGGGGGGGGGGGACAGAGAGAGAATACAAATACTATACGGAGATGCTGTATGAGAAACCAATGTGAGTTTGGAAAATTGCACAATTTAAATCTATTCTAGTAGACCTCAACAATGGAATTATGATCAGTAGAAATGGCCATGACATGGGACCTTTAAGAAGTGCAAGAACTACCATACTAAAAGCACATGGGATAAGTTGTTTCAATTCTCACATTTGTTACTTAAGATTGCATCATTACCTCTTACATTACGTCATTTATATTCATTTTTCAACATACAAATGCTGCAGCTTGAACTGAAAAGAATCACTGAACCAAGGTGTTATGGGTCAAAAGAGAGGGGCGTTCACCAGCCACCTTGAAATCCTGCTACTCTACAAAATGATTAACAAGCGCTTTTCTTTTTGTGTTTAACTGGAATCAGCCCACCAAAACGCTGTCTGATGAATACGCTAAGAATGGGACTCCACGTTGCTTCCAAGCAGCTGCACACTGTGAATCTCAGCAAACCAAACACAGAAAAGCAAACAGAGTGAACCCCTCTGTACAGTTCAGACCAAAGAACACAAAGATCATACTTCCAGCAAAAGATGTTTCCGATAAACTCAGAAACACAAAGCAGCCGTCCTGCTCTGAAACCAAACAGCACGTCATGTGTCTGTCATGCATGTCTCTGAATTCATTAGCGCCATCTGCCAGCTTTAATCTCCAGAGTCATGTCTCTGCTGACCTGCTTGGTCACGCTCCAACCTCAAACAATGACACTTTATCAGAGAGCTGACATTACATAACCACAAGGGATCAGCTCTAAAGACAGGCAGGAAAATGTTGGCCATTAGGGACTGAACCCTTTCCCTCAATTCAAGTACAACCCTCTACGTTAAAGGCGGCTTCGTTCACGTTGGATTGAAACACGTGACTATATTTTTAGGCGAACACCATGTGTGTCATTCTAGTGCATATTAGGGATGCCAGAAACTGGCCATGATCAAAATCGAAAATCGGACAGCCCTGGCGAATAATAATCGATTATTCGACACGAAAAAAAAAAAAAAAACATAAATAATAATAAAAATAAAAATAAATAAAATCAATTTTTAAAAATAATTTCCGATTATGGAGACTGTAACGAATATTCAAATAATCGCTGGCATCCCGAGTGCATATACAGAATTTATTGGAGCAGACAAGTCATCAGGTCTTATGAGCATTACTCATCATGCATATGTGCTGCTGCTGTTGTTCAACCCCCCCCCCCCCACCCCTCCAACACACAAACAGCTGATGCTGACCCCGATGCATCAAACAGACCAACACACAGGATGCAGCCTGTATTCAGAGTGGAGAGATATGATGAAGCATGGAAAGCATTTCCTGTTTGTCTCTTATTTCCCTACAGCAAGGCGACATGTGATTAGCGCTGGTACAGTGGGCTGCTTGTACTGCTGAGGACAGGCTTTTAAAAAGATAAATGCATCAAAACATGAAGCAACAAACAAACAACTGACAGACTGTGTTGGAAGATGAAATAGACAAATGTTCACAAAAGAAATGCTGTAGATCAAAAGCTGATTCTTGCTTGAAAAAAATCTTAATACAATGAATGACTAAACCTACTTCTCTAGCACTAATTACATCCAGCATCATTAGCACATGTTGGATTGTGCAACATTATCTCAAGGACCCAAAATTGACTTTCTTAGAGACGTGCGCCAGTTGCCCCAAGGTGTGTAAAAAAAGCCAGATGTATTATTTGAATTCTTCTTACTGCATGCACCGACATCGATTGAACTTTCTAGGAAAGATTTCAAAGAAGTGTGCCGGCTATCCAAATGAAAACGATTATTTAAACTCTCCTGCTTTGTTTACATTCAAAACTCTGGCATGGACTCTTTGCATAGTTGTCTTTTCTTTTGCGCTCATTTTGATTCTGCATCTTATTTTGTCCTTTAGGAGCTTGTGCTTACCTTGTTGACACAGCTTAAAACGGTTAAATATAGCACAAATGGCCCTATACAACACACGACACAACACATCGCAAGGACAAGTTATTTCAAGCACACCCCAGCGTGAAGCATTTGAGGGTCGATTTGCCATTTTAACTTTTTATTTATTGTCAATCTTGTTAATAACCTGTTTTAACTGTTTGTTTTTTTGACAAGTTATCTGATTGCATTAAAGGTAGGGTAGGTAAGAATGGAGAAACCAGCTCGAGTGCGCTAGAATTTGAAAATACGCAGCCGCAAATAATCTGCCCCTTTCTTCAGACTTCCTTACAGAGCCCCTCCTCCAACACATACGAACACGCACATGACCAATGAGGGCACGAGATAAGTTTGTGCACAGATGGAAGGCTGACAGGCAGGTAGGCCATCCAGTTATTTTAGCCGGGCCGGCTCAGATGATTGGTCGTGCTTTTTACAGCGCCACGGCTTCCACAGATGACTATTTTTATGTATTTATTGTCAAAGCATTTAATGTATTCATTGCTATCGGGATGTTAAGAGCATTCCATGGAATATAACAAAAAGTGTTTCTTACGTGAATGACCTACCCCACCTTTAACACCCCAGCTGCTTGCTCTTTTTGGACTGTTGTTTGAAGGCTATATACGTGGAGCCAAATCAAAGAAGAAAATAACAGTAATAACAGTTGAAAGGAAATCCAAGGTGTAAAAAAGAAGATAACCATAACTGTAACCAAGGTGGTTTAGAAAGGTGTGAATGAGGTCAAAGGAGAATGATGCTGGAAGCAAAGAGGGCATCCCAACATATTCACAACCTGCACCTGCTTGCAAAACAGGAGGCAGCAGAACCACCTGGTATGTGAACACAGAAAAAGCATCTTTACCCTAAAAGGCTGATCGGGGATGAAGGGAAAGTAGTCGGTGGACGCCTCCTCCCCGGTCCACTTCCCGGCGATGCGGGCGCTGCGCATGAACTGACGGTCATTGAAGCGGGCGGTGAGTTTGAGGGCCACATCGTGCAGAGTGCCGTCCTTCTCCGAGTCACGACCACAGGTCAGGCTCACGTCAAAGCTGAGGGAGGAAGGGAACAGAGGAGTCAGACAGGCAACATATGAGACCAATAACTAATCTGGGATAAGTCAAATGCATACATCTGCTGTAAGAGCAAACCTATTGTTGTTAATTATGCATAATCCCTGCTGCTAGTTTGTGTTTGCCCCCCTTCCCCAACAGCTGTGGTGTGAACACACAACGTTCTTTGTGTGAGACATGATTACAGAATCAGAATCCAGTTTATCGCCAGATACTGTACGTTTACACTTTTGTTATGGTGTATGGTGGTGCAAACATAAAACACATTTGAAAATAAGATGTAAGGGGTCAAACATATAACGGTTAAAACGTTAAAATGTGTTTTTCATTAAAAAAATTAAAAAGAAGATGGACAAGTATTTACACCAAATGTAAATATACAAAAGAAACTAAAAGGCAAATATATTTAAAAAGTATTACGTATTACGATGAAGACATGACGATATACGACTGTAGTGTTTTATATTTGGTGGAGGGCTGTGCAGAAATGTGCAAAACATATTCAGAGAGATGAACATGAGAACTAGAAGTACAGTAACCAACTTGCTGAGATGCAACAAAGAACAAATCTGTTTCTTAGAGCCTCTCAGCAGCCGGGACATTCACATGAACTTTGGCATGAAAAGTGCCAGCAGCAGCAGCCTCTCAACATGATGAAGTCATCGGGAGGTTTCTTCCAAGTTTGACACAAGTTTCCATATAGGGTGAGGACACACCCAAAGCAAGTCTGCTTCAATGGCTATTTTTTCCATGTTCCCCCCTTTTTTTGTCCCTGCTGGTTGGGGAACGCCCTTGTCTCTGCATATTTAAGAAGCCACTATTCTCTGAAGCTGCCCACGCATTACTCACTGTGTCCCGGAGTGGATGTGCAAGTAGTTTAAGAACAAAACCACTTGAATAGGATGTTTTAAACATGGTGAATTAAAGCAAGCCTCTTGATAGGGACTCTGCATGCATTGTTAAGTGTTATTTTACCTCTCTGGCTCCAGTTCGACTATGCCCATCACTATAATCTTCTTCCCTGGCCGCATGCCTCCCCGGATGCGTCCACTGAACGGCACCGTCTATGCAAAGCAATGTGAATGTATTAAGCAGAGCATCAAACAAGGACATATGAGATCCGTGAAGGCATCTTTCCTACCAGCAGGCGGGAGATTTCCTTGTCAGGTGAGATGAGGCCGGGGTTCCCCAGCGAGTCGTTCAGGTGGTCGTCCTCCACATTCTTCAACACCAGTGACAAAAGACACAGGATGCAAAATGTCATTTACCGCTCCAACAGGTAGGATATATTATGAAAATGTCAGATTAAACACACAGCACCAGGTTTATTGATACAAATGTGGCCTTGCATGCGGTTCTTCCCAAACAATGAGGTGGCAGCACAACCTGTCATGTTGTTTGTCCTGTTGTGCTCCATGTGAGATAAGAATTTGGCCTCATAAAAAGCGAATTAAACGTGATAAATTAGCTAGTGGCGCCGCTTAAGTACACCACCGATACATTTCACCGAGAGGATATTGGATTTCCTCTCCGGCTACAGATGACAGAGGAGCCGCTCATTCACGGCGCTAGGTGCTCCACATTTACAATAAGCCCCGGATAATGGACCATACGCCGCTTTCTGTTGAACCCACAGCCCTTCATGCACACGAAATTAATTCAGACACTTGTACATCCTGACCATGCTCCGTAAAAGCCCCCAAAATACTCACTATTCCGTCTTTTTCCGCTGCCTGCACCGCCATCTTGAGCAGAAGAGCATAGGATGCTTATTAAGGGAGCAGAGCTGCCGGAGTGTGTGTGTGTGTGTGTGTGTGTGTGTGTGTGTGTGTGTGTGTGTGTGTGTGTGTGTGTGTGTGTGTGTGTGTGTGTGTGTGTGTGTGTGTGTCAGCGGCGTGGCACTGACTCAGGAGGATATTCCTGTTCCTGCCTCTATTCTTGGGTCTCTCTCTCCTCCAGTGGTGTATTGTAATTAAGTATTCTACATTTATTCAAACACTGTACTTAAAAAAAAAAAAACGGATGTAGCCTACTTTATTATTTTCAAAATACGCTACTTCATACTTTTTCTACACCACATTTATTTTACATATTTAGTTACTACTTAGTAGTAGTAATTACTAGGCTACTACTAAAGCAGATGTAATTGCTTTACTTTATATTTAAATATTGAGGTAAAGTAACTAAGTACATTTATTCAAACACTGTACTGTGTTTTTTTTAAATGAGGTACTTGGAATTTTTCTTCCACTACATTTTGAAAGCAAATATTGTTATTTTTCACTTAACTACATTTACTTTACATATTTAGTTACTTTGCAGATGTATTTGCAGTCAGGCTACTTTATATTTAAATCATGTACACACATTATAATATAGGCCGGGGTTAAAGGTTAAGCTACAAAGTAGTATGTCAAGTAATTCAAGTAAACCCTACTTTTACCAAGGGAAACATTAAAGTGATAACAACATACAGGAAATGGACCAATGATTAAACATTTTTGAAATATCTGGTGCTTAAAATGGCCATTTGGCATAACGAGTACTTTTATTTTAGGCACTTCAAGTATTAGTAGTACATTTGAATGCAGGACAGTAAATTACTTATAATGTGAGTACTTCCTCCACCTCTAGCAGCATATCCCTCCGCCACACTGCATCTGCAAGGATGGATATCTGCTGACATATGCTTTATCATCATTACAGACCAGAAGCTTAATCCCCTTCTGTTGGAGGAAGCTAATCGGACAGATTCCCCCCCAGTCTTCAGCCAATAAGGCAACGTGCCTCTTAAGGGTTTAATGTGATAGATTATACAGTGTATAATTCAATTGAATAACTGCCTTTATGTGCTTTATTCAGGTTAAATATGACACTTTGGTGCTCTGGCTGGCCTAATTGGCAAACGTGTGCACAGCCAGTAGCTTAATTTGAATGATTTAAACTCTGAGGCTACACATAGCTATATTTAGATCAGTCATAGTGGTGAGCCTGGAACATTAATTACTTTTCATTGAATGTGGACATCCACTTTGCCTCCCTTTTTAATTGATTTTTGCACAAACACCCCCTATCTCCATCCCTGTGCATAACATCTCTATATTAAGTGTAACAGGTGACTATTCTGCCCCTATGTGGAACTTTGAATGCATTACAAGCTGAAGCAACATCCAATAAAAATCCTCTTATTCTTTTTTTAGATGAGACTTTATTGACCACAAATTGGGACATTGTTTTGTTACAGCAGCATTTAAACAAGGCATTGCACATTGAATTAAACATTGAATTAAATTCAAATAACCAGTAAATATAGACACATTAACAGTAGAAAGATACACATTTATTGATGACATATAGAGACAATATAAATTCACAGAATAGGTTAGGGGATTGACTAAACAAGACCAACTTACCGACAAAAAAATATAAAGATAGGATACTATGTACAGTTTTTTCCATATATACCTGACACTTCAGTCGATTACAAGCTGTTTATATCAGGGATTTAATTCATGCATAAGTGATTACACTCATGTCTCTTATGGTAATACAACCTTTGCTTCTCGGTGCCTTCTTGTGGTTTATTTAGGAACTACATCTCACACCATATTTTAAAAATAACTTGTTGACAAATGATCTCTGCAGAGTTTCGATGAAAGAAGAAATGTCAAACATGCCTGGGATGGACGTGTGGGAACATTTGACCTCTTTCAGGATGAACCAGTTGGAAACATGTACGTTCCCTGAGGAAGTGAAGGAGAAGCGCTCCCGAACAAGACCCCTGACAGCGGACACACAATACTGAAGGTGAGTCTAAATGAGGTGACTGCAGTCACTGCTACAGGCAGGCTGCTAACACTGCAAAACATATCAATGACATCCTCTTATTTGGTGTTCCTATAGCATATGTGCACAATATACATTAAATAACTGGTACTGGGTGTGTATTGTATATTTTTTATTTTGTAAATTGTATAATTTCTACTTTTTCATGCATGCTTCTTAATTATATGAAGCTATCTTTGGCTCTTTACTTGTTGTTACAATGTACATTTACCCTCTGTGGGACGAATAAAGGTTTCAGATACTGATTCTGAATAAGTTAAATTGGTTCCAAGTTCTTTTCTTCAGAACAACTTGGGAAACAGACACAGGCAAATAACTTCACAAAAGGCCAAAGACGATAACCAAGTGATTCCATTTAACCAATTTGGTATTTTATTACTTTAGTTTAAAACAAACATGATGAATAACCTCAACATTGCATATCAAATTACATGTCATTCATATTGTATGGCATTACTGTATCTTTCAGCATCCTGAAGCAGTTTTTTTCTAGTTTTTTTTCTTTTAAAGTGCATTCTCTCACAGCCCCAGTCCTCCAGAGGCAGTGCTAGTCCGTAAATTAGGTCCTTGAGTCCCTCTGGAGTTTCCTGAAGCAACACTTTCCCTCCTGAGCTGCTTCAGTGATTAAACTCTTGTTTTGAGCTCCATCTTGTGGTTTATTTGGGTACTACACCACCATCTTAAACAATTCTTTCAAATGTGTAAATCACATTTTTGTTATTTTATTATCAGCAGCCCTTTACAGTAAACGGTTATATTGTGTGGTCTGCAGCACAAATACACTTTGGCCTAAAATTAGCATAAGCTACACAAAGTAAAACATCAGTATTTTTTGACTTATTTTTGTATTATTTCTTTAATGTTTTCTTTCTATGTAATGGCTCTTTAGAAACAACTGAAATGACAACGAACATGTGAAAAACTAAAGACAAAAGTGTGAACATCTTTTTACAATAAACTGGAATAATATCTTAAGTTAAAAAAAGAAACATGGAAATCCTGCAAAAATCCAATATTTTCCTAGTAAGTCGTTTCTAAGACTGTCAGCGTTTAACACAGCAATAATCTTGAGTATAAACATGTCCCACAGTGCATCCCCCCACCCTCCCTCCTTCTCTCTCCCTTTCTCCTATCTCCCCCCTCTCTCCTCTCCTCGCAGAGCTCCAGCCGGTGTCCGGTCCCTCCTCCCTGCTGCCGCCATGGCCGCGGAGGATGCCGGTCGGGATGCTGCGACCCCCGGACCTGCTGAAAGCACCGAGATGGACGAACGGGTAAGATTTCTTTCGGATCATTATGCATGCTTTCTTTGCTAAAACGATGGAAGTCGATACTCGACAGTACCAGGCCTCTCGATATCTGTCACGCTACTGCAGCAAGATGGAGAGGCTGCTGCAGGATGCACCGGCGCAGAATGCCCGTTATCTGGTTTTGGCACAATATTTAAGGAGGTAATGTGTGGTTAGAGGAAGCATGATGAGCTGTATCGTACACGTGAAGCCAGAAAAGGGATCCGTGTGACGCGCTGGTGTGGAAAGCAGAAGTGCAGCAGCTGGTCGGTGCAATGCATGCAGGGCTCAGAGCTGATAAACACCGGACACATAGAGGCCGTCCTCCCGCAGTTTGGGTTGCTCTCCTCTCGTTTGCGGCTGATTGAAACTCGCCTTTCGAGCGCGGTTTCTTCCGCTGGTCTGTGACGCGAGTTGACAACAACTTGGCAGGCAAGGTAGGAATTTTCCTGCTGATCAGAGTGTGAATGAGAGAGGCGTTGTTGGGCTGATTGAGGCCACTATCAAAGCACCAGGAGAGCCTTCTGCAGATGTGCTTATAAGCCTGCTTATTATTGGATGATGGTTGGAAGAGTGAGACTGCAGCTAAACCCACTTTATGTTATTGATTTTTATCACAAACTGGAGTAGGATGGATGGATCACACATTATCAAGCAATTAACATGTCTAAATGGCAACTTGCCAGAGCCTAAAGGTATACTGTCAAGGGAATATTAGTATTCTAAAGTAGACATTTTATGAGAGGAAACAGTGAATTGGGTGAATCTGACAACTTGTTAATCTGCAACGATCAAATGTTGTTTTTGTGCAAAATGGCTACAAAAAATAAGTAGATAAAAAATAGATAAAATTCAATTTCTGTTATAAATGCATTGTTGTGAGCATACCGGTTAGAGTCTCTTGAGAAGGGTGTGTTTGTTTGAGTGAGTTTGTGTGTGTGTGTGTGTGTGTGTGTGTGTGTGTGTGTGTGTGTGTGTGTGTGTGTGTGTGTGTGTGTGTGTATGTGTGTGTGTGTGTGTGTGGCCTAGCATTACTATACTTGTGGGGACCTAAATCTGTTTACACAGTCACGTGTGGGGACTCGCTTCCCTTATGGGGACAAATTGGAGGTCCCCATGAGGGGAATCATTCATTTTAGGGTGAAGACTTGGTTAGGTTTAGGATTAGGGTAAGGGTAAGGCTTAGGCATGTGTTGGTTATCGTTAAGGTTAGGATAAGTTTCCAGGAAATGCATGTTAGTCAATGTAATGTCCCCTGAAGTGATGTATGTGTGTGTGTGTGTGTGTGTGTGTGTGTGTGTGTGTGTGTGTGTGTGTGTGTGTGTGTGTGTGTGTGTGTGTGTGTGTGTGTGTGTGTGTGTGTGTGTGTGTGTGTGTGTGTGTGTGTGTGTGTGTGTGTGTGTGTGTGAGGTAGTATTATTTAGACTGGAAAGCGTCCGTTCTCCAGCTGTCTCCGAGTGAACTGAACCTGTTCTTCCACTTTAGTTCTGTGGGCAGAGATGTTTGTGTCACATGCTCTTTAGTTTCTTCAGTCTCACAGTCTACTCATCGGCTGCTGTACATCCCTTCCACTTCTCCTCTTTCTTACCATATTCTCTCAGGGTGAGTGGTTTCTGAGTTTTCTGAGTTTCTGTTTGTTTGTCCTTAGCAGTCGGTGTGTTTACCTGCAGATGATTATATATTTTATCGAGTTTTGTCTCAGATGATGGATCTTAACTGGGTTTGAAATCAGATTGTTATCTAAAAGCCTCCAGCTTTGTTAGTGAGATCTGTCTTTGTGTATATTCTGCAAAGAAAGGCTATAGTGTCAAAGGTAAGGCCAACCAAATGTGCCAGATTACGCAATGCAAACCCCATAACCTCCTCACTGGTGATTGAGAGATTTTGGATTAAAGGAGGGAGTTAGTTGGAGAACCGGGGAAAGTCCGTCAAAGAACGTGGCTGTTAGAGATTACTGGCAAAGGATTGTTTTACGACCCAAATACTCTGTCTGCTGCAGCTGGACAAGATGCAAAGAAACCACGTGGAAGATATAGTATTCTTTACCATGTTGTTGTGCCAGAAGTGAAATTACACTCGTTTCACGTCCCCTTTTTTTATTCATAAAAATAGACCAACCTCTTTCAGTGGTTTGAGGACTGGCTTACTTAGAAAAATGGTTTGTATTTCTTTCAGATACTTACAGTAAAGTATTTTTAAACTACCATCAGTCTGGGAGGCTGTGGCTCAGTGGATAGTCTGCTAGACTTCAAATCAGGGGTAGCAAGTTCAAGTCCCACTGCAGTCAGCATGTCATTGTGTCCCTGAGGCACTTCACCCCAAATTGCTCCAGTGGGGATTGTCCACAGTACTGAATGTGTGTAAGTTGCTTTGGATAAAAGTGTCTAACAAGTAACATGTAATGTAATGTCTGACAGGCAGATGCTTTGTTCCTCAGGAATCTGCAGCTCCACCGTAGTCACTGTGTTCAAAAAGTGTTTGTTGATGTGTTCTCACCCTCGTTTAAGGAGTTTTATACTCCTACAAGTTGAAGGGAGGATCACAGCAACATTATGTGTCTAAAAGCTCAAGTATTTGTGCTTCTTTCATCTTGTTTAATATGTATGAAACCTCTTCCTGTATCTGATAACAAAGCAAAGGAGGAGGGACACTCCCTTCCCGCCAAATATTCTTTTATGTATAGAAATGAAACTGATTCCGCCTCTGACTGATGCAGATGTGTTTGTGAATCTTTAAGATCTCGTTGTCATTTTGTCACATTAGCTCAGTTTAATTTGGTGAAATGTGCTGTCAGACAGTCATGAAGATCAGTTGTGCTGTTTAATAAGGTCTTGTCCTCTTTTCCAGCTGAAGGAGGAGAACATGAAGGCTGACCTGGAGGCTTCTCCGCCTTCTGGGCCGGAGGATTTGGCGATCCAGTGTCGAGATGTGGGTCGGTCGTACGGCAAGATAAAGGTCCTCAACAACCTGAACCTGACCGTGCCACAGGGACGAATGTGAGTGCAGCACACTGAATACAATCTGAATACACACTGTTTTACTTCTGAGTGTTTATCTCTGACAAAACTAAACCAGACTTCAAAAGTGGATTCTTCTTTATCTGTTCTTTTGCTTGGACATTTAACAAGCCTGATCAATAAAATACAACTCCTTTTACAATGGCTGTCTCTTAAAAAGAAGTGATAAGGAAACAAGAAGAAGGGAGACAAGGAGTACAGGAAAAAGGCTTAAACATAAACACAGAATTATTGAAGCAGCCCACATTTTGATAAGATAAAGTTGTATTGTTTGCCTCCACTTCACACTAAAGAGGCCGCAGCAAAGGACTTTTCCCTCGTCATGCAAATACGTTTTTGCAGACTGGGTTGAGGTGTCCACTTCCTGTCTGAAACCAGTCTACTCATGTTGTTTGTGCTCAAATATCAGCAGGGAGACGATTCTTTCAAACTCTTTCGCCTTTTTTTATATTCATTAAAAGAGAGGAATAGGCTGAACAACAGGCTGATCATGAATTGTAGTTTTCTTTCAACTCTAACTAGGGATGTCCCGATCACCTTTTTTTGCTCCCGATCCGATTCCGATCATTTGATTTTGACAATTTGCCGATATCGATTTTTCCCGATCCGATCTTTATGCAATGCATTGAGAAAAAAAAGCATTCAAGTTGTCCCTTAAGGTTATTTTTTTATTTAAATTGGATATTCTATCCAACATGGATATAGCTTCTTTCTTTCACAGCAGCATTGGATCAGTTCAGTTGTGCAGCATTGGATCAAAATAAAATAAAGCTTCCAGTACTCGTTAGCTTACTACTACAATTAGACACTGCGCCCTGCCCACTCTGTTGCCAGATTTGAGAGAAATAAGCAACCAGGTCTATGAAAACAAGCCCCAAAGAAGCAACACATACATGATGTTCTGTAATTTGAAACCAAAACTAAGGCCTCAGGATGACTTTAAGACTTGAACATGGTCATTTTTGTTTTGTAACATTGAATACAAAATGTTAAAAAAAAGTATTTAAAAAAAAAAAAAAATCCCGATCCCCGATTTCTTTTCTCCCGATTCCGATCTTTTGAAAATCACGTGATCGGCTCCGATCCCCGATCACGTGATCGGATCGGGACATCTCTAGGTACGTCTACACTACAGGCATCAAAAAATGCTTTCAACGCTTCGCCCATTCACTTGAATGGGGTGACGTAGAAGATTTGTAATCTTCGCCGAACTGCATTGTGGGGAGCATGGCATGGCTTTGCAAGCATCACGAGCATCTATCGGCATCAAAAGTTGAACAATGTTCAACTTTTGAGGCTCGATGCTTGGCATCAGCCAATGAAATCCCGTTTATGCAAATCCCGCCAGTGCAAGCTCAGCCAATCAAACCGCGTACAAGCTGGGAGAGCCAGACCGCATTTCATTTCCTCATATTCCAAACGAGATATTACGGTAGCAAATCACCCGGTTCTTTACGACCGAAACTATTTACCGGGATACAAACCGGAGGAACCAGGCATGGAGGGAGGTGGCAGAGACAGTGGGTGAAACTGATAGTTTTTTCGCCTGTTTGGAGAGTTTATATCCAGTTTACTTCGTTTTAACATTGCTATTGCTTTGTATGTCGGGGGCGGGAGATTCATGTGATTGGTTGCTCGCAAAAAATCGCCACGCTTCAGACACGCCTAGCTTCAAGATTTTTTCATGCCTGTAGTGTAGACGGGCCGTAACTCTAACCAGTAAACTGTGGTGAAGAGCGCCATACTTAGAGTTATTCCTGCCTCTTGATTAATACATTCTGGGGGGGAAAGTATAAAGTGTTCCTTTATCCAACTGGTGTTTATAAGTATAGCATATCAGGGTGCAATGTAATCTTCTGCTGTTGTGTTTTGACTGATAGTAACTTACACAATGTCTTTCAGGGCGTGTAACTACAGCATGTTAGCCTGCAGTCACTGTCAAGCTTTATCCAATATAGTCATCTTGTTATCTTAGGTTTAGGTGCTTACATAGACGCTATCTACTTCCTTTTTTTGAAACACTGATGAGGAACTCTTTAAGCTTCTTCAATAAAACAGAAACTACACTTACTCTAACATGATCCACTAGCTTCATTACACATGTGTTATTACTGAATATACTAGTTAGAGCTTTGAGTGTTTGCTACTAATTCCATATACTGTTAACTCTAAAAACACATGATATCATAACAAAATAATAATAATATAATAATAATAGATTTAATTTGTTAGCGCTTTTACAGTTGCTCAAAGACGCTTTACAGATAATAGAGAAGAGAAAAGAAAAGAGAAGAAAGGAACAACAAATAAATATATAGTTAAAGTTAAAGTCAAATAATACAAAAACAATCACACAGGAAAAGCCAGATTGAAGAGGTGAGTTTTTGTGAGTGTTTTGAAGGTGGTGAGGTCGGTGCAGTCTCTGATGGGTTGTGGGAGTGAGTTCCAGAGGGAGGGGGCAGCGACGGAGAGGGCTCTGTCCCCCCAGGTCCGGTGATTGGTGCGGGTGGGGATGGATAGGAGGTTGGCTTCTGATGAGCGGAGGCAGGGGAAGGGGTGTGGTGGTGCGGCAGGTCTGTGAGGTAGGGGGGGGGCCTGGTTGTTGAGGGCTTTGTAAGTTATGAGGAGGACTTTGAAGTGGATTCTTTGACGGACGGGGAGCCAGTGGAGGTTCTGGAGGATGGGAGTGATGTGTTCTCGGGAGCGGGCGTGGGTGAGGAGGCGGGCAGCAGAGTTCTGGATATAACATATATCTATATATATATATATATACATATATATAAATAACATCAACTCTGATCATTTCTCAACTCGCAAAATTACCCTGAGAGACTTTTATCTCCAATTACTTCACTACTTCAGACTGTAACAAAACTACTGTGAAAAAAACCTCATATGTGCAATATATACTTTCTACATTTTATTAACGGTATTACTGCTACTACCATACTTTTTTATATTCGCTTACTTCTCATGTGTTTGCCCCTTTATAAAATATGCTAGTAAAGTATTTCTGTTTCTGAAATGCTGTTTATTCTGTGTTGCAGTTATGGTCTTTTGGGCCCCAGTGGGTGTGGGAAAACCACATTACTGAAATGCATCGTGGGAACTTTGAAGATCTCACGGGGTCACATCAGCGTTTTGGGGAAGCCTCCTGCGTTCCCTGGTCATCACGTGCCAGGCAGGATGGTCGGGTACATGCCGCAGGTAAACACCTTGTATCTTCCATTGAAATGTGTGTAAATGTGTGAATGTATGCTACACGAATACACACCATGCATTTAGTCCTGCATGAAATATTTGTAAAAGCCATAAAAACAATGCGTTTAACCTCCTGTTGTTTGCACGTATACACACACGTACAAAACAGTAAGAAGTAAGAGCATTATGCAGGAGAGGTTATGGCTTATGAAGATACTGCCCCTATTAAATATCCATAGTCATAACTGAAAAAAGAAACATATATAAACAAAGATTGCATAATTGATCAAGTAATTCAAGTTAAAGTAATTTAACATAGAAGTTTAGAAGTTGAGATGTATAACAATAAAATCCATGAAGTGTTATAAATCAAATTTAGTTTTTTAAATAAGGATAATCTAGAGCAAAGTGATGGAAGTAGGTTGTCCCTGCTTAACTAAATTAAATTCAGGTTTAATTAGAGTTAAACACTTCTTTGATTGGCTCTTTTTTTAAATATGCAGATGCCAGGTCAAGTGATTTGCAGCTCTTTGTTAGCATCCAGTCCAATTACTTACAAATAGTCAATCTGCCAGAATATAGCGTTTACAAATGGTCAATACCGAGGGTTAGGGTCATTGAGGTCTACATTAAGTACCCTGCTCCTTTATTTTAGCTTCTGTGAGTGACCTGGACCCTAGTGTGTCTGTCAGGGGATCATTTCGCCCTGCATGTCCTCCTTCGCCCTCTGACGCAGCTGACCAACCTTGATTAGCCGCTATCTCCCTGGCTGCCCTAGCATTTTGTTTTTGTTACCAGTTTATGCCCGGGCAACTCTCGGTCCGAGATAGTTATTGTTGTGGGACACCTGGAACACATCCTTTTCGGGGTGTAGATGACCCCGAGCCATAAGCGACAACAAACGTGATTCAGTGTCCTCAGCTGTTTAGTCTATCTATTGAAGAATGTTGATTATTACACTCTGAACTAGTTCAAACCTGGAGCTACAGGAGGGGTCTTCAGAATTGATTTGTGGCATCTCAACCGTGTGGTCAACTCGTGGCCAGTGACATGTCTTGTGAATTCTCCGGCCGAAGCTCCAAATAAACCGTCAGTGTTTGCCATCAAAGCTCCAGCTCTCCATCGTGTCTCTCTGAGTCCTGATTGGTTCAGACGTTTCCCCCACATGTCTCATTACTGTCCCACTGGATATCTGATGAGGCTGATAACACACACAGTGAGCGTCCTCCCCTGTGTGACGCTCAGCATCACATTGTCCCTTAAGGGAGTGATCTGTGACCCGGAGAGGATGAAAGGTGACACCCCAGGGTGCTCCTAAGGATGCTACTGTACTGTAGTCGCTGTGAAGTACTGAAACGCTGGCAAAATATAATATATCATCATGATTTGTTGTTACAGAAACATGTGCATCATGTTACAGTATTATTGCCATTTCATGATACTCTGTGATACTGAATACTTTCTCAGATTTGGCTTGTCAAGCTTCTTTTATTAGTTGATAAAGGTTACTCTGACAACATGTTGATATCCCTTAGAGATATATTTTGGTACCAACATCTGTGTGTCTTCTTGTGGAGTATGTATTGAATTTTCCAAATAACTTCATGTATTATGTTTCTAAATGTGTAGCATTAAGACAGGGATCAACTTTTTATTTAGGTGTCAGGCCATCCTCAAAAGATATTATATCAAATGTAAATATAGAAAAAA
>NC_136909.1:82249433-82336931 GCF_949606895.1 Notothenia rossii
TTGATTAAGGTGCTGAAGTCCAAAGAGACCACCACCACATAAATCACTTCCTGCTTTAGCCGTATCCAGGGATCACTGCGGGATCGCCACGACAACAGCCCTTGATTGCTTTGGCAACTGAGCGGTCATGTGGACTATCGGTGCAGGTCTATTTTTGCACGTTGTCAGGGGAGACGGATAGTGTCTTGACACACCGGGGACAAGTGCACCAACACACACACACACACACACACACACACACACACACACACACACACACACACACACACACACACACACACACACACACACACACACACACACACACACACACACACACACACACACACACACACACACACACGCCTGCATATTCTTCGCAGTTAAGAGAGTTATCACCTTTAATCTTGAGAAATTTCTCTGCGTGTTTATTTGATTTAAAATAGTTTCCTATCTCCTGCGACGCCTCCCCTCCGTCTGTGGGATTTACAACCAAACTTAATCTGCCGTGACATTTCTCTTTTTATTCCTTGCAGTATTTTTAGCCCTCTATCAGTGCAGAGCATCAGAGCGTTTCTGTCTCTGTGTTCCCTTTATCTGGCTCTGCGTTTCTTCTTGATCTTATGTTCTCCGTGGTCCTTAAAGGAGTTATCCACTGATTTATCATTGAAGCTTGATTTACGACAGATAGTGTAAAATCTAATTTCATTCTGCAGAACCACAGATATTGTATTTACTCACATGGATTTTTGTGATTTATCTTCTTTGTTAAATCCTGGCGCCTACATTTCCCACAATGCAACATTTGGTTTTAATGCGCTCACAGCTGCAGAGGTCTCACTTCTTCCAAACTCCTGCACTACATGCATGTAACAATAATGTGTACATTTTATTTCTACCCACTTTTAGGTCCTCTGCAGTGCTGTGGATGAAAACAGCCTCTTTGTTGTATCTTCTCTCACTCTTCTCCCCTCCTTGTCCCCCCCCCCCCCCCCCCCCCTCTCTGCAGATGCCTAACGAAGGCTCCCTGTTTCTGGTGATAGTTCTGATCGTTCTGCAGGGCGTCACCGGCATCTCCTTCGGCCTCGTCATCTCCGCCGCCATCGACGACGAGCAGAACGCCAACCAGGCCGCCCTCGGCATCTTCTACCCCAACCTCATCCTCAGCGGTAGGCCTGCAGCGTGTGTGTGTGTGTGTGTGTGTGTGTGTGTGTGTGTGTGTGTGTGTGTGTGTGTGTGTGTGTGTGTGTGTGTGTGTGTGTGTGTGTGCCAGTAATGTGTTCCCTGTCAGTGTTTTACTAATATATATATATATATGATGTTTTGGATTGCTTTAATGCTGTAGATGTTTAATATTTAACCAATATTTTTGATTAATTGCGGAGGAAGGATATTTTCCACTGAGAAGTAGTAAAGCGAAGGTATCAAGTAGCAAGTGTGTGTGTGTGAGATCAATAAACTGTCGACCCTTCAGTGAAACCAGCCACTTAAGCAGACTCTGAAGAATAAATCTTCCATTATTGAGTCTAAAGCCTAAGTTTGAAGATTGTTCTTTAACTTGGAAATAGCAATTAAGAACATCTTACCATAAGAACCCTGTTGTAGCTGTTAAGGGACTTTCCAACTATCACATGATCTGCGTCTTTGAACCCGAGGAGTCCTTAAAGTGGTCAGGAAAAAGAAAATGGAAATTGGAAAGGACCCTGTGGTGAGATTTAATAGGGAAATTTTTTTGCCACTTCCTAACTTCCTTGCATGTTTTGTTTTCATTACAAATCAAAAATATTTAAGATTCAAGTTCAAATATTCAAAAGCTTTGTTGTCATATGCACAATATCCACAGCGTATTTGTTGACAATACAAAAATCTGAAGTCCTAAGCTCTTCTAACGATGCAGCATACAATATACTTAATACATAAAAGTACAAAAGAATAGAGCAAATGCTCATTTCTGCAGGTAAAAATGCAGGAGTAGGTACGCTAGGTAACTGTACAGGGAAATAAAGCACTGCTCATTCAAATAATATACAACTCTGTGGATTGTATAAGATGTTATTGCTATAAACAAGTGAATTCAAGAAAAGGGAAACCAGATATAGTTTGAGTGCTTCATGAGGCTCATTTTGAATATAAACACTGTATTATAAGAGTTCTTGTACATGTGTAACTCCTGTCCTGTGCTCAGGTATCATCTGGCCGGTGGAGTGTATCCCGTATCCTCTCCGCTACCTCAGCCTCGCTCTGCCTCAGACCTACGCCTCCGAAGCCCTTCGCTGTATCATGTACCGAGGTAACACATACTACACGTTACACAACACTCACCTGGCCCCTAACGTGTGTGGTTAGCGTGTTTTTAAAGGTCCCCTATTAAACTGTTTTCTTCAATATATTAAAGGTCTCAGATATATACAAACATGTCTCTGAAGTGTTTGTCTCCAAACACCAAACAGATCATTGCAGCATTACCCATAATCCCCTCTGTTTCAGCCCTGTTTCCAAAGTGCTGATTCTCTGTCTGTTACTTTCGATGAAAAATAAGGAGCCCCTCCCCAAGCCCCTCTGAGAGACATTTGGTTACAAAGAACACAATGGTGCTCTAGGAGGAGATTCAGGTGATAAGGGGGGGGGGGGGGGGTTACCTTGGTTGGTGATTGGCTAATGGTTACACAAGCCAAAACTTCGTTATGACATCATAAAGTGGCCAAAAATCTGATCAACTCATTTTCAGACAGGTTTTTATAGAAATGGATCAGGACAAAAAGAGAGAGAATCTTTGTTCCTGAAACTTTCAGAATCTCTTTACACAGAGGGGACACATGTTGATGTAGAAGAGACATGAAGAAGAGGGGACACATGTTGATGAAGAAGAGACATGAAGAAGAGGGGACACATGTAGATGTAGAAGAGACATGAAGAAGAGGGGACACATGTTGATGTAGAAGAGACATGAAGAAGAGGGGACACATGTTGATGTAGAGAGACATGAAGAAGAGGGGACACATGTTGATGTAGAGAGACATGAAGAAGAGGGGACACATGTTGATGTAGAAGAGACATGAAGAAGAGGGGACACATGTTGATGTAGAAGAGACATGAAGAAGAGGGGACACATGTTGATGTAGAAGAGACATGAAGAAGAGGGGACACATGTTGATGAAGAAGAGACATGAAGAAGAGGGGACACATGTTGATGTAGAAGAGACATGAAGAAGAGGGGACACATGTTGATGTAGAAGAGACATGAAGAAGAGGGGACACATGTTGATGTAGAAGAGACATGAGGAAGAGGGGACACATGTTGATGTAGAAGAGACATGGAGAAGAGGGGACACATGTTGATGTAGAGAGACATGAAGAAGAGGGGACACATGTTGATGTAGAAGAGACATGAAGAAGAGGGGACACATGTTGATGTAGAAGAGACATGAAGAAGAGGGGACACATGTTGATGTAGAAGAGACATGAAGAAGAGGGGACACATGTTGATGTAGAAGAGACATGAAGAAGAGGGGACACATGTTGATGTAGAAGAGACATGAAGAAGAGGGGACACATGTTGATGAAGAAGAGACATGAAGAAGAGGGGACACATGTTGATGTAGAAGAGACATGAAGAAGAGGGGACACATGTTGATGTAGAAGAGACATGAAGAAGAGGGGACACATGTTGATGTAGAAGAGACATGAGGAAGAGGGGACACATGTTGATGTAGAAGAGACATGGAGAAGAGGGGACACATGTTGATGTAGAGAGACATGAAGAAGAGGGGACACATGTTGATGTAGAAGAGACATGAAGAAGAGGGGACACATGTTGATGTAGAAGAGACATGAAGAAGAGGGGACACATGTTGATGTAGAAGAGACATGAGGAAGAGGGGACACATGTTGATGTAGAAGAGACATGGAGAAGAGGGGACACATGTTGATGTAGAAGAGACATGAAGAAGAGGGGACACATGTTGATGTAGAAGAGACATGAAGAAGAGGGGACACATGTTGATGTAGAAGAGACATGAGGAAGAGGGGACACATGTTGATGTAGAAGAGACATGGAGAAGAGGGGACACATGTTGATGTAGAAGAGACATGGAGAAGAGGGGACACATGTTGATGTAGAAGAGACATGGAGAAGAGGGGACACATGTTGATGTAGAAGAGACATGAAGAAGAGGGAACACATGTTGATGTAGAAGAGACATGAAGAAGAGGGGACACATGTTGATGTATAAAAGACATGAAGAAGTGGATTTTGCATAATAGGTGACCTTGAAGGGTCATTCGTGTGCACACGGCTCAGATTGTTCTACACAACATGGCCAGTGGATCTAAATGTTTAATCAGCTCTGGATCCAGTGTAACTTCCTGGAATGTAACGTAAAGCGGTTCCTGAGTCTTTATCTTTACCTCACCGCCAGCGGACAATAACACCGACGACAATCAGAGCTCCCTCCGTGTTACACGATACACAGAACAGGAAGTCAGAGGAGCTGTTTCCTGTTTGAGAGCCTTATCGTAGAGGTGGAGGTGGAATATGAGACACAGACAGAAGTTGACAATTCAATTTGGGGGATTAGCTGAACCTTCTGACTTTGCGTCTCCATCCTGCCACATTCACTGATTGGATTCACTTGAACCTCAGTGTCTCATCCCATTTAAATGAATGCATTCACTACAGCCTGAGAACATGAGTGAGATGTGTGTTATCCTCTTGTCCCTCATACACAGTTTCAAAGAACATAAAAAGATCAAAGTAAAAGATTTAGTAAATTAAAAATGTTTTAATACTTATGCATTCACATTTTCAAGGTTTCTGCAGATCCATAAAAAGTCTTAAAAGGCTGATTCTGGACCAAATAAATAAAGCCTAATTGGCATTTGAATATCTTAAATCAATGTTTTAAAATGTAATCTTTTTTGATGTCATGCAGATTAGTATAGTGGAACATTTCTATATCAATTCTAAGGTCGCAATTTCCAATGCAATGTGTTGTTGTTTTTTATATTTACAGAAGTCATGCTGGTGGGCGGCTTTTTATCTTTGGATGTTCTTTTGTTCAAGGCTTTATACTGAGCTAAAGTAACTGTTGGGGAATCATTCGCTTAGGCATTCAACCTTTGACACAGTTCATCATTTTCTCCTCTCACTGTCTCCTTTCCCATGGCATAGGTCTACGGCCTTGGGTATTGCTGCTATCTCTCTTAGGGGGGAGGGGGCAGCTTGGGCGCATTGTTGTTGCCAGCTTATGACCGAGCACAAGCTGACTTGAGATGGTTTATTTTTCAGGGACATCTAGAAGCCCTTCTTTTTAGGAACGTAGGTTCCCTGGCGCACATTCTTTTCTATGGACGACAGCAGTTAGATTCAGGGTCCATATTTGTTTAGTCTTGCTGATAAAGAATGTTCATTATTACACTCTGAACTAGTTAAAACCTCGAACTACAGGAGGGCTCTTCAGAATTGATTGTGGCATCTCAACCGTGTGGACATGTCTTGTGAATTCTCCGGCCGAAGCTCGTAATGAACCGTCAGTGTTTGCCATCAAAGCTCCAGCTCTCCCTGTGTCTCTTTTACCTCATTCACACCAACGGTGTTTCGGGGCCGGTTCGGAGCTGGAGCTTGAACAGCACCGGGTTTTCCTGTTCACACCGCAGCGGAGCCGCCTCTGAGCTCCGGAATCCGGTTTGTTTCAAGCACCAAAGAATTGTCCGGCCAGAGCAAAAGCACCGCATACGTCACGCTTACGTCGAGGGGGGGGGGCAGGGGCAGGGGCGGGATCAACTCCTGAACAACAACAAAAAGCCGGCGTTTTATCCAGTTTTTACACAACGATGGAGAAACTTAACAAGCAGCAGTGGTGGAACCTGAAAAGCTCTAGCACGGAGCTTGAACCGGAGTTGCGTTGGTGTGAGTGAGGTATGAGAGTCCTGACTCTCCATTGCTACAGAAGCTTCCCCCACACTAACTTATTCAACAAACTGTTTTGGGATTTTGACACTCTGAAAGCGAATAACCTTTGATAACAATAACTTGACCCCCCCAGCCTGTTGTCTCCTGTATCTAATTTTAAGAGTATTAACATAAATCTGTCCCTCAGGGTGGGGTCTCACTCGGATGATGGTGTGGCGAGGCTTTGCAGTCACGCTGGGCTGGAACACCTTCTTCCTCATCCTCGCCACCGTCATCTTAAGGCTGAGGTCGTGAAGGCCTGAAAACATCGTCCACCGAGGGGACAGAGACAACAGGAGGAGCAACCCACCTGTGTGAGGAGGAAGTGGAGGCAGCAGAGGGGTCACTGTGGTGAAAGGGACTCCATCGGTCCCCCTCCTCCATATGTTCTGTCTCACACACAGAAAACACACACACCACAGCTGCTGATCCTGCAACAGTTGCGTTGGCCTGCGGGAGGGAGATGGCCCAAAGCTGCACGTACAAGTGCTCAAGTTAAATATCTACCTGCACAATATAATGAATATTTAATGTAGATAAGATCATTTATCCTATAGTTTGTTTCCCTTCTACGTGCAGCTTGTTGGAACTCCCCCCCCCCCCCAAAAAAGGGCCATGAACCGACTCAGGGTCTCTTTTTTTATTTTATTTTCCTTCGCTCTCGATGCTAACAGAGAGACTTGCTGGTGAATACACCCTAAGATTATGGTTTGCCGTACAGTATTCGCTGCCTATCTTATATTTGCATTATAGAGGAATTGCGTATGTAAATGTGAGAAGGAGTCGCAGCACAAACAAAACAAGTTAAATATTCTCTGCTTGCTTTACCAGAAGGACATTTGAGGAGGGGATTGTTGTACCGTCATGTTTCAAAGTGCTGATCGCTTCATATTGTGCAGGAAAGTCTCCCCGCTCATCCACAGCTGCCGTATCTTGTCTCGTTTCATTTTAAGTCAGATTTCAATGTGTCCTGTCAAATCCTGTTCATGCATCACCAGGTGCTCAGCTGAAGTTTAGTTTGGTGCTTTTCTCTATAACTTGTGTTCTGTGCCTGAAAGAAGGGGTGGTTTGATGTTGCTGTTGTATATTCGTTGTATCTCCACTTTGCTGGACAGAGTGGATTCAAAGGTCAGTTTAACACCTCCTGCTTATCTGCACAATACGTTGTGTTTTTTTACATCCAAGTCTCAAACTGATCATGCTTTTTGATCGTTTTGACCACCAACAAACAGTTAAAAGAGTAAAAGCACACAGGCTGTTTTGGATTTTGAAGAGGCTGGGATGTTGCACTGTGGGGAAAAAGGAATCTAAAAATGAGGAATACATATCAAATCTAGACCACCATGTAGTTGATTTACTTTAGGACCAGTGAGTTTGTTTATAAAAGCTCAAATGTCCTTCCTTTATTTACACACCACAAGGATATTTTAAACCCTTGGTTCAGATGAGGTTGTGTAGTTTTTTTCAGTTATAATTGAGTTTTTGTTTAATGAAATACATATAATTCATTTGTAACGTATTGGAAAGGCTAATTACTTGCAAAAAACAAAACAAAATATAAGTGTACTTGGTTGATAATAAATGTAATCTAGTTAATTTCTCAATTTAAGCGTTCTGCCTTTTAAAGGAACAGTCCCACATTGTTGAAAGTACATGTGTGTTTTATTTAACCCTCCTGTTGTCTTCGGGTCAAATCTGACCGATTTACTACTTTCCTCAATCATAGCTTTTTAGTTTTACATTCCATTCCATTATGATATCCTTCACAGTCGACATTTGAACATATAAAATTGCTGATCACCACTTTCATTGAATTTTGGATGATTTAGTAAACTTTGAAACACCCATGGTGTTCCCGGTCAAACATGTCCGCCATAAAGAAAAGGAATTAGTAACCATCCGGATCAGATCACACACACACACACACACACACACACACACACACACACACACACACACACACACACACACACACACACACACACACACACACACACACACACACACACACACACACACACACACACACACACACACACACACACACACACACACACACACACACACAGAACAATTTGACCCATGTCCCACTCTTATGTGCCCATCCCCCCACATGGATCAACTGGCACACGCAATACATGTTCAGTGTCTATTCTTTGTACATTTACTGCAGTCTTTCATGTATACCACTAGTCTGATACAATATTTAAAGTTTGAAAGGGTGTTAAATGAAATTTGGTGATGATTAATGGTTTTTGTGTTCATGTAATAGCAGTTAAAACAGGACCGGTCAAATTTTATCGCGAACACCAAAGTAAGGGGGGGCAAACGAAGACAATAGGAGGGAGACCAATATGTCATGTTTGTACGCTTAGCTTAGCATAAAGTCCCAAAACATGACGAATCTTCCCATAATCTCTCAGCAAGAAAGCAAATATTTTTTCCCCCAAAACTTTTAACCTAGTGTTGAAAAGGCAGCAGAATCCAGACTCACGTGCCAAACTCATGATCAATTATACATGTTTACATTCATCTGGATGCATGCCTGGTTCCTCACAAACGTTCCTTATTATCAGATGAGTTTCCCGGTTCCGATGAAGGACTAAACACCAGCATGTGTTGTGTTTGGATGTGAATGCTCCTGTCTCTGCTACGTGTTGCAGTGCAGGTAATGTCCACTTATATTAATGTACTGAAGAATTTGAAGGCGTGTGGCACAGTGGACTATTGCGTTGGTGTACAGATCAGGGGGTCACAGGTTCAAACCCCACTGCAGTCAGCATGTCGTTGTGTCCCTGAGACACTTCACCCCAAATTGCTCCTGTGGGGATTGTCCACAGTATTGAGTCTAACAAGTAACATGTAATGTAATGTAATTTGAGTTTATAAATAATGATAATGATGTTGGATTACGCTGTGGTCTGATAATGACGTTGTGTGCACAGTATGCTGTTTATAAAGTTCGATGTTGAATCTGTCCGAGAGTTTGCCGCGCTGTAAATCTGCTGTTGCTCTCGTTGCAAACCTTAAGGGACATTGTGTTCTTGTTTGGTGGAAATATGAGAGTCAAACTGTGAGGACATGTTATATACTGAAGCTCTGTTTATATTCTTATATTTAAAGAAATGAATCCCATATCCTGCTGGGATAACCAGTGTGTCCTACATTACACAATTATTTTCTTTTTTACAAATTCAGTTGGTTAACAATCTGTGAAAAAATTGGCTATGCTTGCGTGACACTATTGGTAATATTGTGAGTACACGGTTTACATTTTTTGGGATCATTTCTGAACTATTGGTTAAAGATTTTAATGTTTTGATTTTGTGCTTTACATCCATTTTTGAGGAATTCATTTATGTTCACTATTTACATAAAAACGAATGCACTTGTGGGAACATCTACCTAAAGAACCCACCAACCGTTATGTAAAAAGGCATCTTGGTACAAAGTATAAAGACTTGCAAGAACTGAAGGCACTATTAAAAAAGTACATGACATAAATTCTTATTTGACTATTTTAACTATATTGTATTTGTTCCGTTATCCGTGTTGCTTAGTTACCAATCACATTTTTTAGCATTATTCAAATGTGAATCTAATGTCAGAAAAAATGTGTGTATCCACAATGTGATTTGGACCGGCTCCAAAATGTAAGGTCTTCTTCCTTGGTCCATGTTTCAACCTTTTACCAAGTTTAAGGGAAATTGGGCAATTAGCTTTTCTGTAATCCTGCTGAAAAATGAACAAACCAACTAACAAACATAGCCATCCATACTGTAGGTTTGAAGTGATTAAAATTGAAAAACCTGTTATGTCCTTTCTTTAGATAAAGGCAAGGACTATTGTATTTATCGTTTTCATTGAGAATAATCTGAATGATTAATATTGGGACATAGCAGTTCATGTAACGATCTCTGCAGTATAATACTGTAGATTCTTTCCTCAACCATTTGGGACTTTAAGATGAATGCAAATATGAAATGTCCAATAATTAAGTGGTGTAGAGCCGATGAATGGGAGTCGGAGGCAGCTTGTTGAGTATGGAACTCCACACTTTATTTTCCATGAAGTTTACAGAAGGGAAGAATAACTTGCATACATGCTACTCAAGCTAGAATGACAACAACCAGGTACACTCTCTAGGGGTGTCAAACTCAATTTCATCTCGGGCCACATTAACATCATGGTTGCACTCAAAGGAACAATTTTATATATAAGACTATATAAAAATACATATATATATATTTTATAAAATAATGTATTATATTACATTATTGCCTCTGAATTGGATTATTATCAGATAGGATAATGACTTAGTAATTAACTACGTCTAAAAACAGAAGTATAGGGCAAATAATTGCAAGTCTTCAGTGAGAATGTCACAAAATGATTTAAAAAGAAAAGTCAAATTCTGGAGAAAAAAAGTCTAAAAAGAAATGACATTTTGAAAAAAAAGAGTCGGAGAAAAAATGAATATTTGGAAGAAAAATAGTAAAATTCTGAGAAAAAAGGCAAATTTGAGATGCATTGTGGGACATGTAGTTTATGGGCAACGTGCTTCTGTAAATCGGCATGTAACCATATAATAAACATATGATATTCTTTGCAAGCTCTCGTGGGCCACAGAAAATGAAGTCACGGGCCGGATTTAAGACTTAAGACTGTTTGTAATATCACATATATATATATACTTTTTAATATTTGTTTGTAATATCATCATAACTGTACATGTAGCCACTTGTTATTCAGATGTTGAGTTTATGGGCTAGATTTTGGGGGGGATAAACTATATGGATATAAAGATATTGAGATTTTTTTTCAGGTTAATACAATGGTGAAGTGTCATTTAATTAGAAAATTCAAATACGTAATATATGTTAAAATGTATATAGCCACTTCTTATTCCGACTTTTAGATGGGGAAAAGGGTTTCATGTTACGATACCTACAGTATGGATGTTTGTTCCACATTTCTGTTGCTTTTACAATCCTGAAAAGCCCATATTTGAAGCAATCAAAATAGAGAAATCAATATGTGCTTGTTTAAAAGGTCCCTCTCTCAGATTATTAAGGTAATCAAAACTCTACATGTTGCCACTTCTTCTTCATATTTTTGACTTTATGAGCTTCACATTGGAACATTTCAGATCATGTAAACATATGTAAAGTTATCATTTCCTCTCTGCTCTAAACTCCAGTCGTCTACCTCCACTGTCTCTTCTCAAAGGGCTCGTACATTTCCACTGTGTGTTATGACATGTAAACGCACCGTGAGGGCAGACACGCTCCGATGAAGTTCTTTTCATGTGTTTTGAGAGAATAAACCTGGTTGAGAAATCATCCCTTTGTCTCGTCGTTCTGCCTCTCTCAGCGCTGCCAGATCTGACTCAATACCAAGAGCACAAAATCCCCCACAATTCCTGCGGTTACAACAACACCCGCAGGCCACCACAGATTTATTCAATGACATCATGATGGCTTGCATCACTGTGTTGCCTGTTGCCATGGGGATAGTGATGACCTCGCTGCCTCCTGTATATGCTCTCCTGTTGTCTGTTTGAACTGTGTCTGTCTGTCTGTCTGTCTGTCTGTCTGTCTGTCTGTCTGTGTGTGTAATGCTATCCAAATGTTTTCCTTAAACTCATATACATTAATTGTATCAGTGTGTTTGGGGGTGTTTTTGTGTGTGTTTGGGGATGTTTTTGTGTGTGACGTATGCATGTGTGTGTTGTGGTTATTCCATGTGTTTTATGGGGGTTAATGAGTCTCTGCATGCAAAGCCTTCTTGTGGTGTGTGTTCACAGAAACAGTGAGTGTGTACGAGTGTGTTTAAATTGAGGTCTGTATTTGTTTGTGAAGAAAAGAGTTTATAAAGTTTCAATGTTTGAATAGCTGAAGGTAAAAAGGTTAATTTATCTCAGTTTCATACATTTCTTCTGGCAAAATTGGGCCCCTTACTGCTGAAGATGTTTGAACTCTTTAGTCTTTTCAGCTTTTGGTGTGTTTAGTAGCTATTTAATAAAAAATAAAATATAATATTATTTTGTAAAATAGTTATTGATCAAGTACTGCAGCAAAACGTAATTTTGTAGGAATAAGCTGAACTGAATTGAAATCCAGTTAGTCTTTTGGCTTCACTATAAATAAATTAAACGGATAAACATTTTGGAGTGCAAAAATGGTGAATGGACTGTACTTATATCTGTCTTTATCAGGTCTTTTCGACCCCTCAGAACGCTTAACATACTACGAGTCATTCACAAAGAGCAGTACCACTTACTCTAGGGAAGCTAACATTCACACACACACACACACACACACACACGCTCACACACACACACTCACACACACTCACACACCGTTGGCAATCAGGAGCACCTCAGGGTTCAGTATCTTGCCCAAGGATACATCGACATGTTGACTGCACGGGCTGGGATCAAACCCACAACCTTCTGACTGTAGCATCGCCAAAATCTGACTAATCTTTATTTTATGTTTTTGTCAACAAATCAAAAAGAAGCTGCCCCTCAAAACTCTCTGGCCGTGTCTGTAGCTCTCACAACATTGATTCCTGATTATTATTAATACATAAATAGCTATATTTCCCCCAAAAAACTCCAACAAAGGAGTTCTATGAAACACTTGAATGGATGGTGACAAGTTCAATTAATTGTTTGTGTATTTTCACAGAATTTGATCAGCATTAAAATATATTTATAGTTAGAAATGTCATCAACCTTAACCTGTTAATACACAATACGCCTAATCTCAAGTAGATCTGTGCACACGAGTACAGTTACTCCCCGAGCAATCTTCTTTTGTGTGTGTTAATCGTTTATCATCTTCTGTACACATTTTTTTTTAAAAGGCCATGGTACACCTCATAATGCATCCACTGGAAAATAGATAAAGGCCTCTCTGACAGGCTGCTATTAAAACGCTCCTCCTACAGATCAGTGTGAAATGAGAGGATGTCTATTACAGACAATTACAGTGTTTGTTGCGCTTAGTGACGACACCATAACTAATTACAGTCAGCGGCTCTGTAATTACGAGCAGCGACACCCTGAGTCTTTCAGGACTACACAGTGTGTTCCTGTCGCTCTATATGTAGCCCGATATGGACACAATGTACAAGATGATCCATTAAAGTCTAATCATGTGAGTCAGAAGAGGACAGGATTGATCAAACAAGGCAGAGAAGATTCTGTGTTATGAGATCCAGATCCAGATGTTGCTCAAACTTTAATTAATGGAGATTTCCAGCAACATTTAGAGTTAACGCTGTCTACATCTGGTTCACATTTCCCCCAATCATTCTGCAACACGGCATGTGATTATATTTACAACAATTTCCATAATTTATTGTTCTGGAAAAGTTGAGATTAAAACTGGCTTCGAGTGAACTGCTGTCTCAGCTCAGAGGAGCACAGAGCAGGACCTTTGGTTGTAAATGTGGCAATGAATGCTGATTTACAGTGTTTGTGGGATGATTTTATCCCCTCAAATGGGACGTGATCAACCGGCTCTGACCAAATGAATGCTTTACACTCCCTTTGAAGGATTACATCAAATATAGGAGTTATTTTAGGCACCCAACAGATGCTGGAGGCTGTAGAAGACATGTCTACTTGCATTACAAATGAAGAAAAGAAGAACATCAGGAAGGATCCTTTGCATGATAATGAAAAAATAAGATTAAATTGACAATATTGATCTCACAAAGTGGAAAAAACAGACGTATTTAATGAGATAGGACTGGGAATATGTTATCATAGCAGCAAAAGTACAAAAAACAGACGCATAAAGTATGGTATGGTAAAGTGCTTCATGTATTGGTTTACTATAATATGGTTAAATAGTATATGCCTTATCTAGGTATCTTACGGTGGCCTTGAAGGTCAAAACACTATAACATTTCACAGAATACAACAGCAAAGACAAAACACAACAACATTAACAAGTACCCATACGAAACAACAAAGATTACATTCATTAAATTATGTATTTTCTTTATGTAAAAAGTTATATATTGTATTATCATTTAGTGTTAGGTAAGTTATCGATTTCATGATTTGGTTCACAATGATATTGTTGATTAAATGCTTTCTTTTGGGATCCACACTTAAATTCGGCTATCCTGTTTTAGATTTTTGCTCAGGATATTAATAAATTACTTGCTTTTTTTAATAATATTTGTATTTGAAGTATATTGCATGTTACATTGCGTAGGAGTCGGATTCTTAGGATTTGAATTGCCAAATATACGCTGTATGACTTGAAAAATGAAATCCCTTTGCTGCGAATCGCCAGCTACTTTAGCAGTTCTGCGCTAAATGCTTTGTTTAAGGACACAAATAAAGACAGGCAGTGGCGGCTGGTGGAAAATATTTTAGGTGGGGCTGTGGAAATGGTGACCAAACAATACTAGGGGGGTCTGGGGGGATGCTCCCCCGGTAATTTTCTTTTGAGAAAATACCCCTTAAATTATGACTCATTTAACGGGAAGAAACTCAGCTGATGATATGAACCATGTTTACCGAAACAAAACACAAGTCTCACAAGAAGCGTCTAAATGAGCTAAAAAATGCTAACGCACTCTAGGTATAAATCAATCGATACAGTATACTTATCGGATATGCACCAACAAGCTTAGCTAACAAGCTGAGATTCCACAGATTCTAGAAATATAAGTATCATCACTGAGCGATCAGAACTCGCGACAGGGGAAGCAAATACAGACATCACACGACGTAGCTTTAGGTAGCAAAACACAGAGATATGCTCACCTTTTGCTGTTATTCTGATCAAAAACGAGAAAAAGGTGGCTGAAGGTTAATCCATAGGTTAATCCAATGTTTCTGGCACTTTGAAAAAAATATTGATAATCCATAATTCCATTTTTATGTCAAAACAGGAGTTTTTATATTAGCTGCTAATGATAGCTTCCAGAGTGTATGACAGCTTCCTGTTTTGTCTCCTTGGATCTGAGTCCAAACAACTCACAGACTGCACCGGCGCTGACGTAGGCGCCCTGTCACCATCAGATTTCACTACGCTGATTGGCTGAAATTATGTTTCGGCAGCATAGTTTAAAGATAGCAACAGTTGGCTTCTGATGCACTTGCTGCACTCTCGTCTGGATGCTGTGCATAGCGCCCAGACCATGGATGTATAAGGCCCAGCCGAGAGAGGGTAATGATACACGGGCAAGGCCAGGCAGGAAACATGTGACTTATCAGTAACTTTAGACATCGTAACACAATTTTAAACGAGATTTTATTGTAGATTATACATTTTACTGATACCAATTATGTAATACTTACCTTGTTTATTAAAAAAATATATATATATATATATTTTTTTATTTGTAATGTGGGAAGAGGGGGGGGGCGGCACCCCTAGCTCCCCTATGGGCCGGCCGCCACTGCAGACAGGACATTTTCCTCATCATTCTTTCATTGCTTTTTGACCAACATCCAACCAATCCCAGAGCAGTTCCTGTTATCTCCGGCCTTCAGTGGACAGCCTGCTCCTGCAGTCCATTACAGCTCACCTACCTTTTTCAATTTGCCACTACATCGCCAGCATCATTACAGAGAAAAGCTCCCTGGAGGACCGGCTGCTGGTGTTTGATCTGTGGACCAGCAGCAGGACTCCAGGTCTGAAATGTCATTATCACCTAGCTGCAGAGACTGAGCTGCTGCTGCTGGAGATGTTTCAGGTGTTCATGCTTCATCTGTTGGAATCATAGAAGGGATTCAGAGAAAACAGGGTTATTAAATCTGTAAAATACGGTGTTGGAATAACTGAGTGATTGAAGATGTGTCACCTGCTAACTAGGACATTTTACTATATCGTTTTTGATAAATTGTTAATATACAACAACAACAACAACAACAACAACAGCAACATGGCATAAGGATCAATGCAAAACAAGTTTAAAGGCAGAACTGCACTAGAGGTTTAGGTGAACCCCTTAATTTATGGTAGATTGTAATTGGCGAAGAATTAAAACTTAGTTGGGATCATCGCTCTCAAAATCAATGTCACATCTTTTTTTTTTATTTCAATCGACAATAAGTAAGCCATTTTGCATTGCGTGTAGTCATTTTGAAATTAATTATATCATTATTTCAAATAAAAATGCATTTCAGGACTTTAATATACACAAAAACTCACACATGTTTAACATAGTTATTAGTTGATTTCTTGCAAATGGCATGGGGTATACGAATGCTCCATAGCTCACCAAATTGCTTTTAACCTTCTGATGTATTTGTAATGCATTTCTATTTCTATTCAATAGTTCATGAGACATTTATTTCAAGACAAATGTGTGTGCAAGGTGGTGCAGGAGGCAGAGTCATTAGGATATACAGTATCATGTCTAAGTTATCTTAGACATTTGTGGACTGAAACCACAAATGTCTAAAATACATTTTGCTAGTCCAATAGGTAGGTGGGAAAAAATGTCCCCCAAAAAGAACACATTTTGACCGTCTGGTGGCACTAGAGGTAGATTCAGTTTACCAGAGTGAGTAGGATTTAACCTCTTGGCCCTAAATTGCAATCCAGCCAGCAGATGTAGAGATATTAAGTCAGAACCAAACCAACAGACCAATAGTGACATTGCTGGCTGTTTAGCTAGAATGAAAAAAAGTAAAAATAGAAACCTGGAAATGCATTTTTTTCCAGAAAGAGCAAGATTGCGAATGAACACGCTAACAATGCATTTTCCAAACAACTGAACCTGAATGTTTGGGATTGTCTTTGCTGTAGAACAGTTCATCTGGTGTTAGCTGCTCAGCCAGCTGGGCGTCTAACAGCTGAAATGGAAAAACATCTCACCAGTTGTCTTCCTCTTGTCTTGGCATGTTTATTTTCTCACAACCAGTTTACGACTTAGATTAATCCTGGGTTGCCAAATATCATCCGGAGCCTGCAATTGTCTAAAAGAAAAGTGCAGGCAGGTGCAGGTTTGGAAAGCTTAGAAAAGATTTCAACTTTTCTCTGTTCGATTGAGCAACGATGTTATCCTGAACATAGTGTCCTTCACAACAACAACATCTGCAGCATATTGCTGTCAGTGGTGGAATATTGCTGAGTATTTTGAGAGAGTACTTTCAGGTTATGGAACTTTATACTTCTTCTCCACTATCTCTCACAGGTTATTACTGCACTTTCTAATGCAACTGATTTATCTGAAGGCTATAATTACATAAATGATTAATATTATAAGTGACTGGACATTTTTATGGGTATTTACCTAGCAGTAGGCTATGTGAAATAATCAAAATTATCTCACCTTCACCAGCTGCAAATTAAATTGATGATCACATTACATTTATTTAAAAAAACGCATAATCTACTAATATTTTGATGGGCCATTGTGCAGAATAAAAAACCTATACTTTTACTTGCTAGTACGTTTTTAAATGCAGTTTAACGTAACAGAGTAGTTTTACACTTCTACTTTTACTCAAGCCAACTTCTAAGTACTTCTTCCGCCTCTGATTACAGTACAGTAAATACTGCAACCTATGTACAGATCACGTATCTACCTCATCACACACACACACACACACACACACACACACACACACACACACACACACACACACACACACACACACACACACACACACACACACACACACACACACACACACACACACACACACACACACACACACACACACACACACACACACACACACACACACACACACACACACACACACACACTATGTGCTTGCTTTGTGATATGCTAAACATTCTGTAAACATTATCCCGTGCATGGTTACTGTCACCATGGCAGCATGACAACAGCGCTCGGCCCGGCCCCTCAAACACGGGACAGTAGTGTTATTTAATATTTGGTTACGCATAAGCACAGCATGTTTCTATCACATAATCCTGTCACACCAGCGAAGACTTCTCCTCGCAGCCGTCCTGACTCCAGCCCAGCTGTTGCTATGTTTTCAGTCTTATCGAACGACAACAACAACGATAAAAAAGCTGGCCAAGAACAGTCTGCCCTCTGCAGCCACACACACACACACACACACACACACACACACACACACACACACACACACACACACACACACACACACACACACACACACACACACACACACACACACACACACACACACACACACACACACACACACACACACACACACACACACACACACACACACACACACACACACACACACACACACACACACACCACATGGGAGCAGAGCAGATGATGAGATTCAGACAACATATTGAAGACACATATCAAGTTAAGTGGTCTGATCAAAAGTCCATCTGTGTGTGATTCGGAGAAAATGAGCTGCTTTGGGAGTTTTTTTTCTTCTAAAAGTTGGAGGTGCTTTGGTTGCAGAACATACTGTTTTATAATCCTGAGGTCAAAGTTCAATCTGTGAAAACATTCAGTGGCGGCGCTGCTTCCTGTCAAACTAAAAACCTGCAATAACTTGCTCCACGTTGTTTGCCAAAGGCTTACACTTCTGTTAACACTGAGCTACGAAAATATGTAAACCTGCAGTATTTTGAGGATGAAACTCAGACATAATGAATCCAAAACGTTTTAATCCTCTGCACGCAAAAGCAACTTTTCATCTCTATTTCAATCAGCTTTCAGCAGCAGAGCTTTAACACTATCCCAGGCCGAGAGACTGTATTTCCATCTGTGTACCCAGTGTCTATTTGAATATTTTTAACGATCATATTCAGCTTTATTGCAGACTTCTGCGGCCAGCTGCAGTGCAAATTAAACTCTTCTTCTGGTCCCAAAAATGTCTTCTAATGTTTTGGAATCAAAGTGATGACTAAAGACATTAAGATGAACTTCTTAAAACTAAAATTCAAATTTCATAATGAGTTTAATTAAGAAAGTAAGAAAATAAACAGTAATTCTAAACTATGTTTGCGAGCATCCTCAATTAAAGTTATTTCCTTCACTTTGCAAAGCAGCATGTGAAGGAATTCATTAGGTGCGCACGACAAATTATTCCCATTCCCAAAATAGTTCCTATTGTGTCTTTGACAGCAAAAACACAACAGGACAGTATTTATACTTTCATCTTTTGTTATACTTGTCCTCTTCAAGTTGTCTTTGTGTTTTTACTTTATTTCAATATATTATATGGCACTTTATTTACTCTACTTTGAGGTAATTGCTAACAAGAGGCAATGTAAATGTGTGCAAGTTCAAATAAATCAGCCACTTTTGTTAAACTATCCTAACTGTCCACTGATAGACTGGTTTGCACTCAAGCGAGTGAAACACAAGTACCGTAAGAAGTGTTGTAATCCCACCATGTGCACCGTGTGTGTGTGTGTGTGTGTGTGTGTGTGTGTGTGTGTGTGTGTGTGTGTGTGTGTGTGTCATTTTTCATCATTTCCTGACGCTTCACACAGGAGTGCAGCCCATTGGCTCTTGGAAAGAGAAGCACTTGTCAAAACATCCATCAGTGGCGAGGTGAAGCGAGGGATCAAAGGAAGGTGTGTCTGCAGCCTTCAGCCCAGCAGAGGTGTTGACGTTGTCACCATAGCAACGTAAACAGGAGGGTTCAAACACAGATTAAAACGTGTGCAAAGATTATGTAAGGTGTGTGCATATGCACAGACACACATGGTCTCATATGTTTCTTAAGTGTGTACAGTCAGAGTCTCCTTTCACTCCTGGTGTTCAGCAGAGCAGCAGGCATGTCTTTTATTGGCAAATGTTAAGTGTATGTTTTACAGCGTCTCAGTAGTGTAAAAATAAGTCTGTCTCTGTGTGTGCATACGTGAGTGTGAGTGATCAGCATCTGGGAAACTACATTCATTTAATCTGTCCATGGCCTTACTGGATTTTCCACTCATTCTCACCGTGAAATATTGTATCCTACACACACAGACACACAAACACACATACTCTCACAAACAGGAGGTTGTCTGGTAAAACTGATGTTCCAGAGATTATATACACACAGCTGGATCTGTACTGTAAGGATTTTGTTTGCTCCACATCTGGGACGGATTCACTTACTTTGGAAGAGAGAGGTCATTTCATACAAATGATTAAAAACGTCTTCTGTGCCCACAGCTGTGAAATAACATTTGATACTTGTCATCTGTGATATGTGATGCACTGGATTTTTTTGTTAAGGTTTATTTCTACATGTATTCGCTATTAAAGGGGCTCTATTGCTCATGTTTGGGTTTTATGTTTGTATTATGTGACTCTACTGTCTGCTATGACAGTGATGGAAAGACCACGTGATGTATTTATTATTTTTCGGGGGATAAAGCTTAAAACGGTGTACAGGGTGAATATAAAACACGGAACATGCAACAAAGTTCCTTCAGTAAAATGCCAAGAACAAACTGCTGTAACCACAAAGCGCTCCACAGAGCAGTATTTATTTTAGAAATATGTTTTTTAATGTTTTATTTCCCACGGACTGTGCAGTGCAAAAAACATGTACAAACAAGAGTGTATTTGTTGGACTTGAACAGAGTGAAGCTCAAGGGGTTTATAGTCAGTTTTTTGTGTCAGCTATCTCAAGGCTATTTTATGAACTCGTAAACAGATTTAAAAGACATTTGTTTGAACATCAGTGTCATAGGTCAAGAACATGAGATCAGTTCTTTGAGTGGATCTGGATCCAGGTGTGGATGAAGGACATTTTCAAGGATTTAGTAACATTAGGACGGTGGAGATTTTTGATTAGTTAAGGTTGCTGCAGTTTCATCAGACATGCTATATCTTATGCAGGCTCTAGTGCAGGTGCTGCACAATATGCGCTATTTTGGATTAATCAATAAACGTAGTACACTGATAGATCAATATAAATCCGATGTTGTATCGCCAGGAATTATATAAAGTGGATTCTAAAACAAACTAAATAACCATTTCTATAAAATACTAGCTCCCACACAGCATGTTTGTTTACAGGATGCCACATTTAACACATAAATATACAGATAGAGGTGGCAGAAACACAAACTGTTTTTATGTCAGTGTGGTCCAGCCAGGCTGAAAATGTAAGCACTCATGGTATGTCAGGTGTTTCGAATGAAAGTGAGCATGAAAGGGCACATGAAGGAGAGAGTCACGCTTGTCTGTGGAGTCTGAATCTCTCAGATTCACATCAAAGTTCAACGTGGAGGCGATGAAGCAGACACGTTTTGTTGTTGTTCAAGGTGGGTTCACATGGCCGTCTGCTGGGTGTCACATCAAAACTCTGTGTGGTGGACAGATGTGATCATTGATTTCATGCAGAGGTGCACTGCCAGAAAATCTTTACTCAAGTTCTGGGGCCACTACTTACAGCTACTTTATTTTGTATTTGTAGATTTTAATTACATTAGTAAACAACCTTTGTGGCTTTACATATGTTTTCTGTTTATGTTGTCTAACTTATATGTATTTTGCTTTTTTAATGGCCAAACAACTTTTCCCCTGTGAGATTGTATTAAGCTATCTAATCTTATACAATTAGACTTGAAACAGTTGACATTTAGCACATTTCCATTAATGTAGTTATTTGAATATACATTCTGATGGAAACAAACACAATTACAAACATTTTGGGGAATAAATAATACAACTTGAACAGTGTGAGGTGCAGACTTCATCTTAATACTTTAGTGAGTTTGTTTTACTAAGCCCTTTACATTTCTTGTGTTGAAATGTGTTCTATAAGTAAACTTGCATTGCCTGAATAACTGTTTACCTGTAATTGAGTCATGCGTCTGGTATCGAGTAAAACTACACGTCCCAGAATGCTTTGCGGTGACGCTGTCTCCACCTCCAGCGTACGCTCGGAGCCAGAGAGCTGCCCTGCTCGGTGTTTACGTTGAGATGCTCACAACAAAGGACAGCACACCGCGGAGAGCCTGTCATTTAAAATGCAGCAGCGAGGATATTCTGTCTTAAGCCTCTACAACTCATAACTGCAGGGGAAGAGGACAACAAAAAAAAAACACCTATTCTGCTTCCATTTTTACCGGGTTTTCTTTATTTATTTATTTTCAAAACCAGCATAGAGCGGAGAAATTAAGACGAAATTTCCCTTTTTTTTTAAGCCGGTGGAGCCTTAGCTAGATTGCTAACCTCAGCAAGTTGCATCTGGAGAAGCTAGCAGCACTGAAGACAACAAAAGGACTTCATCATTTCTATCGCAGTGAGTACATGTTTACACCTGACCCCTTTAATTAATCACATCAACGGCTAAACACGACCGTTAGTGGGCTAATTCAGCCCTAGCAACCTTTTTAACGTTCCTTGTAATTAACCGTCACCTGCGTTGTCCTGCCAACGGCTGTAAGACTAGTAACTGACCGTTTATTAACGCTACTATACCTCATTTCATAATATGCAATGTACCATAGTTACACTATCACATTGCTTGTACTGTAAGCGATGCAGCTGCAGATCTCTGTCAGGTGTCCTACAAATACTCATGCACAGGGGTGGATAGTAACTAAGTACATGTACTCAAGTAACGTACCAGAGATGTTGTACTTCTAACCCATTACAATTCAAAGATAAATAGTGTACTTTAACTGCACTACATGTATTCATATATTCAGTTATTTGATTTGGATTAATAATGTGAAATATAATCAACACTTCAATCAGACTTTCGTCACACCTGGAGTAACATTCACAAGCTACCCTGTAGTCAAAATAAAATAATTAAAACAAGCTGCAACTTTACCAGATAAATACATTAATACATCAATGATCAATGATTATAATGCCAACATATCATGAGTGTACAATGGGCCAATTTGCATAATGAGTATTTCGATGCTTATATATTTGTAATTGAGTAACATTTTGAATGCAGGACTTTTACTTGTAACAGAGTATTCCTACAATCTGAGTACTTCTCCCTCCTCTGCACCGAAGCTCTATAAAGATACATCTCTGTGTGTGTGTGTGTGTGTGTGTGTGTGTGTGTGTGTGTGTGTGTGTGTGTGTGTGTGTGTTTAAAGATGCAGGTATTAATTTACATAACTTCCAGTCTGCATGCTGACCTGTCACAGGGAGAGGGGGGGTTTGAGTGGAAAAGGCAACATTGCCTGATAAGGAATTAAGCAAATGCACGGACTCTTGCCATTACCAGGGCTTGATTGCCAGTTAATGACTTCCCTCCCCTCCCTTGTTTCTCTATCTCGCATCTCATTCTGCCTCTGTGTCTCTTACCCCCATCCTCCCCCTCTTTTTCTTTTCCTCTCCCACCCTACACCCTTTCTCTTTCTCTCTGTCTCGTTCACTCTGTACTGGTAAGCCATGATGTGATGTTACAGATAGGGATCTTTCTGACTTCCCTTCCCTGTGTTGGAAATGTCACCGTAGAGACAGACGTGCTTTAACTCCATCTGCCCCACCAGGCCCTGTTTCCATTGTCTGCTTGTCAATGTGATGATTAATCGGGACATTTGGTGCCAATGGCGTGGCTAGTACATTTCATTCTTTTGGTTTTAACCAACCCAACCAGACTGATTTGTAGTAGGACTTCCTAATGATAGAAGTTACTAGCAGTGTGTAGAAGAATGTAAATGCTTACAGGATTTTATTACTGAAACTTTGATATAGACTGATATTCAATCCTACAACTGCTCCATAAAAATGCTGCTGAGTGTGAGACAAATGGATATTTTTGGATACTTTTAAAGGAAAGAAATTATGTCAATTATAATGAAATCACAATATGTTAAACATAGAAGTGAGTTGCAGTTATGTTTAGTTAAAAAAAGCACAAGGATTTAAAAAATATATATAAACAATTAAAGTAAACCAAGTAGAAAACAAACAAGTTACAATTACTTAATTTAGATTTTTGGAATAATAACCTTGCTGTGATAACAAACATATGATGCAATAAACCATGACAAGACCTTATCACAATCAGCAGCACATAAGGAGTCTGTCAGTTCAACACATTTTAACCCCTTTTTTATTTGGTTGTAAAAATCGGAACAGGAGAAAATTCCTCCAAATCGTGGATTAAGGATCTTATTATTATTTGAAAAATATTCTACATTTAGAACTTTTGACACATAGTACAGCCAACATACAGAAGCCACAATTAAGTTGCAACTTCACCAATCTTTGAGATACATCAACTTCCTGCACAACACAACTGTTGTATCAGGCGACACTAGGGTCTATATCAGATCTACAAAAGTGAGTTCAGTCTGGTGTCAGTCAGAGTCAAGTTGAAACACAGATACCTATAAAGAAGATTCAAGAATCTTTATTATATTTTTGTACGGACTATTTTAAGCCTGCATTCTCAAAGTCCTATAAATGGTGATACCTTTAGTGGGAAGTTCTTGGGACAAATTGTTTGCCGTGTTGTAATGCACCATACATGTTTGAGTCTGCACATTTGCATTTGGGTGTGTTGCCTGCAGGCCTGTGTGTGTGTGTGTGTGTGTGTGTGTGTGTGTGTGTGTGTGTGTGTGTGTGTGTGTGTGTGTGTGTGTGTGTGTGTGTGTGTGTGTGTGTGTGTGTGTGTGTGTGTGTGTGTGTGTGTGTGTGTGTGTGTGTGTGTGTGTGTGTGTGTGAAATCGGAGCTGATGGTGTCAGACGGGAGCACACAGAGAGCTCTGATGTCTTAATGGAGGCTCAGAGCTGCTCCCATCCTAAGTAACCCGGTCTGTGGGGAAACCGAGGCCTCCAGTCTCTGCCGGGCCGGATGCTCTATCACTGATGTCCAGGAACCCAAAAACATATATAGATGTATTTTGAATAAATTAAAAGCTTTTGGTATTCTTGTACATGCTCAGCAAGCTTTGAGATCTAATAGATCCTGAAACCCTGCAGATGATATATTGTTATATAACTAAAAAAAAGTACTTAAAAGTCTGATGAATATGTCTTTTAATATTATATATATTTACATTTCTTTATAAAGAGTTTACTTTCAGTAGCATTATTATTTTATTTATCCATTTTCAGAATGGGAAAATCTGTCCTATGGGGCAATGGTTGCAAATTGCAATGTAGGATGTTGGTATTAATAGTTTTCATAACTCATCAACTCTTCATGACTTCCTTTGAAAGACACATAACTCCGCAAGGCCACCTCAATCCACGATCAAATGCGCCTTATATAAATATTGCGAATTAGCCTACAAGTCATTTCCAGAGATATAAATGACAGGTATTTTTGAGAACATTAATACTAATTAGGGATGCACGATATTGTTTTTTTGAAACCGATACCTTCCTGCTTCTCAAGACCGATACCGATACCCGATAATAATATAATATATATATATATTAAATGTACCTGTAGTTTTTTCCTCGTTTTAGCCCTGGGGTCGTCTCTGGCAAACTTCTTGCCTTTTTCAAAAGCCTCGTCGATAGGTAAAAGCCCCGGTGCCTTTGCAGCTGGCTTTGGATTCGCCGCTAGTTTAGCAGCGCAGGCGTCTTCGTAAGCTTTCAACACACCATCGTAGCGATGTCGATGTTTCAGGTGACTAATCAGGTTGGAAGTATTATAGCTCGTTGCATTTTTCCCTCCTCGTGGAACTTCTGCATTGCATTTGTTAATACAAATAGCAAGCGAACTATCTAACTCTGAAACTTTGAAATAGTCCCATACTACCGACAACATGTTTGTTTACTGTCCTGGCTTCACGGCCGCACACCATTTACGTCACAGCCAGGCATGAGTTAGGGAGCGCTGGATTTGTGAAAAACTCCCCTCTTCCTAAACCACTAATACCACAGTACTGGCAAAACGGGAGGAGCCGAGTGAAAAACAAGCGCCCGTCATCCCAATCCACCCACACCGCATTATTTTTATTTATTTTTTAATATTTTTTAATAAAAATATATATTCTATATTATCGGGGCTATTAATACTTTTGTCGGGTTTATCGGGATGACGTCAGAATTCCTAATATCGGACCGATAATTATCGGCCCGATAATTATCGTGCACCACTAATACTAATGAAAGAAAACATATACCTTTTATATTGCACATGCTGTGTAGCTAAGTGCGGAAACCTGTGTCTATGGCAAATTGATTCAATGGAAATAGAGGAAAGCTGTCAGGCAGCAGTTGGTGGTTAACACCTTGCTGCTTAGTGAGTATGACTAAGATTCAAACCAACAAATCAACGCCAAACAGCCGTATGTTTGTTTTCGCCATTTAAAACCTAATGATGGGAAGAGCATGTTCCTCACGAGGGGGGACTTTTGTTATAAGTAATTGATAGCATTTATCTTTTTGCGTGCACGTGTGTGTGGTTTTAACAGGGAGGGTCTCGCAGCTCGGCAGGGTGTAATCTTCGGCACAGCTGAGCGGCAGCTTTCCCCCCGCTGTGTGTGAAGAGCTTGACATTCTCCTCCCGCTTCAGCTTACTCTGTGCTGGGCTGGTAAACAGGCTGGAGTTTGAGGAGGGAGATTACGTCTGTCATGGAAAGTGGGTCAGACAGTGGGCACGTTTTTATAGCCTTGTTTCTGCAAGGTAGGGAAGGAAAGAAGAGGGGGGCATTAAACCACCAGCTTTTTTCCACAGCGTTAGAGGCAGCATGTGCTCGGTTCAATTATCTTATTCTCTCCTGTCAGAACCGTTATCAATCAGCTTCCCAAAGCTCGGCTAACAAGCCATGTGTAGTGCAAGTCATTTCCTATCCTGTGTTCAGGAGGGGAGTTTAGGTGTAGGTGTTTTCAGGCAGAGCATGTCTTCCTTTACCCGCGTTCATTTGACCCCAGGACTGTAATAATTCGCCCCCAGACAGTACGCACTATGCACTGTACACATGTTAGCGGTGGTTTGCTAGCAAGGTACGCATTGGCTGTGTATGTGTGTGTTCAGTGGGCTTGTGTGCTCACTGCTCAGAATCTGATTGATATCACCATAAGCTCCAGTTCTTTCTGGTATCTTCCTCAACGCGGTCTCTTTTTTTTCTTTATGTCTCCATATGTTCATGAATTGGAAACTTAGAGCTCTGGCATTTTCAACTCACTCGTAGCTGACTTCAGTCTTTGTGTCCTCTGGCGTCTTTGTATTGATTTACATGCATTCTTGCCTTCTGAAATTCTCCTTGTGTTTTGTATCAACACGCCTTAATGCATTATGATAAGAGTCAACATCATAACACGGGAGAAACATATATTAAAAACCTGGTCATCTGCATGAGGCGGAGAGGGCATCTTTCAGTAACAGAGCCCCTTCATCGAATCTTAGAAAATGGTGAAGAGAGAGAGATTCGATATTGGTTGAAGGAAAGTAACTGCATCATTATTACATTTTTTTGGTCTGACACTGAATCAGGTTTTATATTAGTGCTAACAGTGTAAAGGTACGTGCATTGAATCATCAGGTAGGTCACTACACGTCGACATTATCATATAAATTATGTAAACGCAGTTTGTTGAGAAAACTGTTTATTGTAAGCCATTTAAATGATTCAATTCTGATCTCCTCAGAGTAATAACATGTAATGTAAGGACTGTAGTCATGTACAAATACACGTGCCCAGCATTCAGATTGTACAACGTAGTCGTTTCTCTTTCTTCCGTCTTGATCACACCATCTGTCTCTATCTTCAGAGGAGACTATTCATTATTAATTTAAGGAGCTATTTAAGTATATGTATGCATAGGGGTGAGTACAGTAACCCATTTTGCTCCATGAAAATGAAGAATGCATTTCTAATTCCTCTCGCTGCCTGTTTTATTTGTTCCCTTTCTCCCTTTATGCTTCTCAGTCTGTTAAAGTAACTCAAGTGCTGCCAATACCTGAGTCAGAGAAGTGAGCGAGGGGTGGAACTGAAACATAGTGGTGCCGTTCAGCACCTTTTCAAAACAAGCTGTTGGGGAGTTCACAGTTCTTATTTGGCTTTGACTTTATTACTGTAACGGTAAACCGGCTGCATTTATGAATAGAAACCTTATTTGTGAACGTTGGTGGAGTTCTGGGAAAAAACATGTCAGTTAATGTCAGGGATGTGCTGACACAAAAAGAGCTTTGACATGTTGGTGGAACTATATAAAGTGTGTAAGACTAATGTAAGAAAGAGAAACCATACAAATATTTTCAAATACACTTCTTTCATTAATGATTTTGTAGTTTTATAGTTTCAATGCCTCTGTGCCAACAACTGCCAAGGCCACATGTATTTGGGTTGTCAGTCCGGGCCTCCGTATTAACCAAAGGATAAATGAACTCGATTGAATTAGAATTTGATGGTCAAGGGCCGGCTTTTTATTTCTAATGCTTAGGGGCAGCATCGAGGGCCTTTGGCATAGAAAGCCGTATGAATGGAAAATGCTTTTTATAATAATGGTCCAAAATGATGTGAAATACAATTTTTTGGTTAAAAAGACTTCCTTATTTTCACTGACATTTCATGATGGAATATAATAATTCAATCAGGAGAGACAAGTTTTCGTTTGATATAACGATATATATGTATTGCCGGGAATACACAGATGCATGTAATGGTATTTGGCGATTAGACCCAGTTGTGCGGGAGTATCATACGGGAGGGGAAATCCGAACCGATGAATCCCCCCCTGGGGTCTAGACACTGGTGTCGGAGCTTGAAGGGATTGATGGAGGTCGGTCTGAAGAGTAGTGGTTTAAGCTTGACCCTGGATTTGGAAGAAAGGAAGGTGGAGGAGGGCTGCGTTGAGTCGCCTGAAATGACAACTGTGAGGAAGGGGAGAGAGCAGATTTAAAGGTTTAGCAACGCAATATGATAGGCTTGTGGGAATAGAGGCGATGTGAGTGACGCCCCCGATCACTGATTGAGAGGAGAGAGAGTAGTAAACTGGGAATATGTGAATGAATGAGTAAAGACGGTCTTCCTGGTTGAACTTGTGCTGAGATTCATTACTTTTATTGAAAAAACTAATCCACCGATGATTAGATAACAAAAATAATTTTGCAGATGAATCTCTTCTCAAAATAATATTTGAAGTAAATGTTCTCCTCGAGTATTAAAGCATTTGTTGTCATCTGTTTTTGTTGTTGTTTTGTTTTCAATGCATGTTAGATGAGTCAGTCTGCCCTGAAAGCAGTTGTGATTGGGGATTTTTCCCAAACCAGATAAACTAGACGACACGACAAAAATAAATTTGCCAGTTTAAATGTACTATGATGCTGTCAAATGACTTCAGTAGTGTAGCAGGGTGGGCCAACTGTGTCTTATTATATTTAATCTGTGACTAAAGCACATACTAACATTGTGATGATGATGATGCTGAAAGTACTTCCTGTTTTACAAGCCAACCAGATTAGGGGAGAGGCAGGGGGTGTTTCTCAGTGTCGAGGAGGCTTGCTTGGTAGCACATGTACCTCCGAGTGAGTTCCTTCAGAAGCGAGGCAAGTATACCTCCTAGCCTCGGAAAACAAAGAGTGGAACAGGCTAACAGGTGTGCGTCATATGAGAGGCCCCGCCTTACATTTTCAGAGATTTTGGAAATTGGTCCGTGTGCAAAGCATTGTGGGGATTTTAAGACCGCGGAGTCTACACATGTGCAGCCTCGAAATTTCCCGCAACGAAGTACGCCGGCCTCGGTAGAATTCCAAGTATGCTGGACATTGGAACAGTCCTTCGGCGGCACTCGATGACGTAGTATCCTTGAAATAGTGGCTCTGGAGCATCCTTCCTCGACATTGAGAAACAACCATCGTCTCCTGACAGAAATGTGTTGAGAAGCAGAGTGGCAGGTGCAGAAACGTCCCAGGCGTGGACAAAGGCCATCAAGTGATTGATGTTGTTCCTTTATCACTTTGAACGTTTGGCACCTGAAACTGCTTACTTCACTTTTTACCTTTCTGTTTCGGTGCTTCTCTGTACCTCTGCCAGGACTCAAACCACAGTCTGCTTCACTTTAATTTCCCTTTATATCAGCAGAATCCTCCACTTTTACAAGCAGGAACTGAAAGCCCTGTTGAGGTTATACATGCAATGTGAAAGTAAGAAAATGTGTGTTTGTATGATTCTCAAATGACCATCTATGGTTTCCTTTCTATGTAGACGACTGCATTATAAACTACTCATATATTTTGGCACCTTCTTCATTCCACACACACACACACACACACACACACACACACACACACACACACACACACACACACACACACACACACACACACACACACACACACACACACACACACACACACACACACTGATTCATACACCCTTGGGTCTGCTGTACCACACACACACACACACACACCTTCATCTGTCCATACAGACCTGTAATTATCAATTCCCCTCTGATCATGGATGATTGCCATTTCCTGCTTCACTTTCCATCCTCCCTGTCTCAACCCAAGCTTGTGTGTGTACATCCTTGCGCACAAATGGCGTGTGTAACTTGTTGTGGCTTCCCCAGGGAGCTCTGCTGTTCCTGTGAATGTAGTAAAAGACTGAGCAGAAGTTGCTGAAAACTATTAAATAATTAAAGTCTAAAGGTCATTGTGCTCAATACAGCAACAGCAGACAGTCGACTGGGATGTGAAACACAAGCAGAATTGGTCATTCTGAAATATATAATTGATTACATAACATGGGAAACTATTGTTTACACAGTCCCATGTATTCCCAGAAGTCTGTTTTTATTTTGTGCCGGAGATCGAGCCAAAGGTATGAGGTGGAAGCAAGCCAGAACCAAAGCTAACCCCTAACTGAAGCCTCAGCGCTAGCAGCACTCTACACTAGCTTGTTTCATTCAGCTGTACAAGAGACTAATGATTACAAGCTATGACCAGGTGCAGCTCAATTAGACCTGCAGCGACCGCTCCCTATTCAATCCCCAGAGAAATGCAACCTTCACAAACACAGCAAGGACCCAAGCACGAACAAAAACATGTATCAGCCTCAAGAAGAGTAGATAACCTTCCCTCCTGATGTATTTGACTTGTGTAATACAGTTGATGTTATTTTGGGTTGTAAAACGCGTCTGATACGCTTCTTGGCATTTCATACCTCTGTCCTGAAAACAGTTAGCTTCTATGTGAAATGATGTAGCCTAAGTATTTCAGTCTTGGCAAATTCTACTCATGATTAATTATGGAAACTAACATTTCAATAGGCTCAAAGCAGCCTCATGCCATGTTTACAGTCACCCATGTTGCTGTGTGAACTAGATGACACTTTGTCCTTTAACAAAATACATTAGCCAGAGTTGCTGCAGGTTACATCCGTCCTTGGCATTCCTTTCTCAGTGTTAAAAGCAATAAGCAAGCTCTTGAGTTAAACTCGCATCACGATGAAAGCATTTTCCCCACGTAAACACTGGCATATCCATAAAAGCAACTCTGTGATATCCAATGTATTGCACACTAACTGTCTTTAAAACCTCACGATAACTGCAGAGTCAAACAGCCCCCTAAAAGGCAAAACCATTTATCAAAAAGCTTGAGTCACATGTTTATCAAGAGCTTCAATTCTGACATAGTTTTCCAAGCAATTTAGATCAAACTGTGCGTTTTTGTTCTAAAGCACAGCCACAACACGTGCCATCATTCATTTGTCAAACAGACAAAAACTTGAAACCGGTTGCCGTGGCAGAAAGCAGAGCAGATCAGAGAGAAAGAAACAAAGCATCGCTGCATCAGTGTGCAAACTCAATATGTGTATCCCACTCCTCCTGAGTAACGTATTGAACAGCCATGATGTGGCTGTATTATTTGCCTTAATATTGACATGTGTTGACCTTAATAACTCCTTGCAGCAATGAGGATTAATTGAGCACCGTATTTCTGTCATTTGAATTATACAGCGCTTCAACTCCCTAAATATGTATTCAAGTGAATAACAGCAATTAAAATAGGGAGTGTTTCCTCCCTGCTGCACTGATTGCATATTATTCACTCTCAGCTCACACACACACACACACACACACACACACACACACACACACACACACACACACACACACACACACACACACACACACACACACACACACTGATTCATACACCCTTGGGTCTGCTGTACCATGCTTCTAGGAAGGTCACTCTGTAGGCCTTTGTACACTCAGGAGATGGGGCTTGTCTGTACATGTGTGTCTGCATCTGTATGGATGTGTGTGTGTGTGCAAATCACTGCATGCGCTTGTGTCTGGCTGCGTTGTCCACCAACAGGTCAGCTGTTTGTTGTCTGCGCATACGGCAGTCTGTGTTTTTCCCACTGAATCATTGATGAGGCTGTAATCTGAACGCAGGCCCTCATATTTCTTCCCCTATGCCTCCTACCATCAGTTAGCCTCCTCCCAGCGCCGCTTACAGGAAAAAAAAACAGTACGCTGCTGCTCTGACAAAGCACAGACGGCAGACCAGCTCCGGAAACTGAAAGAAAAAACAGTTTGAAATGAAGATAGCGCCACAGTTGAGCAAACATGAAGGATCAGACTGTCCAGAAGGAAGCGGTTTCTTACCTTGTTGGGCAGTTCAGCACGCCATGATGTATGCACACATTCACTTACTTCTTTTTATGGCACAGTCTTTTAGAGATGTCCTGGATTCTTTGGAGATGCCAGTCATGGAGACTCCCGAGGCCACTGGTAGTTTGTTTTGATGAGTTCATTTCATTCTCACCAGGAAATTGGCGCCAAAGGGTCCAACTCCATTCTGCTTCTTTAAGTGGTGGATGGTTAGGGTGTGAACGGTGCTTTCATGTACCAAAAAGTGAAGTTTGAGATACGTAGATCGTCCTTTTTTGCTCCACAGCTGTTAGATCAAGTGGTGACAAGGTTGTTCCTACAAATTTTGAGAGCAAGTCTTCCGATTGTTGTCCATGAGAAAAGACAATGTCAAACAAATATAAAGTAGCCCAAATAGATAATAAAAGGTAACGGGAATTCTGTCTTTCAAAAGTGATACGTTGTCGATAAGTCGCCCTACCAGTGAATTTCTGCTAGACCAAGGCATGTAGTGAATTTTTTCTTTAGGTGGTCCGTATGTTGACGTGTGAGGTTCCCGGTTGAACTGGATCAGAGCAGTGTGATGTAGGCTTTTCAGCAGCCTGGAAAATATTCACATGACATTTCAGCGTGTCCTCATGTGCTGGTTGTGTTACGCGTGAGGCCCGATGTCTTTTGAAGCCATCTTCACTATGTTCACATCTGCTTTCAACAACACAGCTCGGGTTTACATTCCTCACCTTGTTCCTAATGTTTGAGTCCTCTTCCTGACCTGCTGCACATATTTCATGCCTTGCTGTTTATAGCTGATGAGTGTGAGTATTGTTGTGGCAACGCGTCCTCAGGTCAAGGGTTTTGAGTCTGGCCCAAGTGGATTATTGTAATCTGCCTCGTTACCGACAACTGAGGATCCTTTTTAAAGTCGTTCCTCATGGATACATATCTGCCACTTCAATGTGTGTGTGTGTGTGTGTGTGTGTGTGTGTGTGTGTGTGTGTGTGTGTGTGTGTGTGTGTGTGTGTGTGTGTGTGTGTGTGTGTGTGTGTGTGTGTGTGTGTGTGTGTGTGTGTGTGTGTGTGTGTGTGTGTGTGTGTGTGTGTGTGTGTGTGTGTGTGTGTGTGTGTGTGTGTGTGTGTGTGTGTGTGTGTGTGTGTGTGTGTGTGTGTGTGTGTGTGTGTGTGTGTGTGTGTGTGTGTGTGTAGACTCAGTGTGTTGGTAACAAGGGGAAGTGTTCTGCTTTGACTTCAGGTTTACACGCTCTGTTGTAGGATAATGGTTTCTCCAGAGGGCTTCAACACCACAGAGTCTGTATGTCTTGTAACACGTTTCTGTAAAAAGGGTGATAACAAAAATGACAGATGCGCTGAAGCTAATGATTTGTTTTATTTGCCATGTGTGCCCCATCCTGAGTGAGCAGGTTGTTCATCACACAGTTAGTTTACTTTTTATTTGGCAGACTGTAATCCAGAGTGGATTACAGTTTTGCTCAACTATTTTTAAAATCTGCAACTAAGGATTATTTTCATCATTTTATAATCTGCAAATGAAAATCTTGGTTCAGTCGTTTTGTCTGCAAAATATCTGATGTGATTAATCGGCTATCAAAAGAGTTGCAGGTTAATTTTCTGTCTGAATACTATTTTGAAGTGACTAATTAGACCCTCCAGAAAAACGCGATTCTGCGATCGCAGAATTTAACGCATAATCAGCAAAATGGCGCAGATTTTTAAAAGGCCGCATATTTATCAAAAGGACGCATAATCCCCGCATTTTTCCACACAAAGTTGAGAAAAAAAAAAGTTAACTCGTCGTAAATAAGACAGCCCAATATTTTAAAAAAAATCTATTTTTTTTCGCAACTTTCTGCATTTTTCGCAACTTCCCGCAATTTCACCGCATAAAATCACATAAAACCCCTGCATGTTTAATCGCATAATCAAGGATTTTTGCCCCTGTTTTTCTGGAGGGTCTAACTAATTGTTGCAGGTCTATTGTTAAGGCTATCATTTAAGCAACATGGGCAACATTTCACTGTTGACTTTGTTTCATTACTTTTTTGTTATGGAAAATTAAATATATCCAGGGTTACAGGTCTTGATTGGGGTTCAAATGTATTGCTCCAGACAGAATCTAGACCAAAGGATTCATTCATTCAGGATTTCCTAAATGATTAGGTTTGATTACAGTGGTTCAGCAGCCTGTTATGTCGACCAGACCACAACTACTGCTCTGCCCTCCTATCTCCAAAGAATGTCTTCCTTGTGTCCAAACAAAGGAGTCAGACTTTCTTGTGTTTTAAGGAATGAAATTTAAGTCAGAATTTTGCCTCCAGTGTTCTCCCACCTGGATGTCCATCTATTGGTGTGTGTCCACCATTATTTCTTCCTTCCTCTCAAGTCATTTGTCATGGGGATGATGTGATATAGTATGTTTCCATCCATCTTGGTGTAAATATTGGACCACACACAGACACACACTGCAGAACACCTCAAGGGACCATTGAACATGAGAGTGTGCTGCCTGTGAGTGGGCAGGGAATTGGGACTCGGTGTGTGCATCGACACGCTGACTCTAAATCACAGGCTGCATGGCGATGGCTAGACGGAAGTGATCCGGCCACCCTTTCAATATCTCTTCAGCTTTAGAGTGATCAATAATATATCCAAACGGAAATATGTGTAAACCGTGCATACTCTCGTAAACACTCAATCATTTTAGTGCTCAGTAACTCAGGGGTTCACACTCTGGTTCGTATTGATAATGCAGTCTTATCTGTCTGTGTACACCCAGCTGAGCTTCAGGGGATGTCATTTGCGCTACATTAATTTTCTATAGCGTTGCATCAGCAGTGATTTTCCCTGTCGGTTGTATAGTTCCTCTGGATGGAATAGCCTTGTATGTGCCAGGACACAGTCATTGTGGGTGCGTTCTGAGGCGGTGCATTGGAGTCTTTGTGCAAATGGAAATGACAGAAAATACTTTAACTGATGAGAGATGATAAGCTTGTTACAGTTGTATCGCAGTAAACATCCAATCAGACACATACACCGTTTACATTCAGTAAAAAGGTGTATGAACATTTTGTCTGAAATCTGATTCACACCACTGAAAAAAAGTGTGTGAACAGGATGGAAAATTAACACTATTTTACATTTGTGTGGCCATTTAGTTTGACAGTTAACCAGCGGCGCTCTGGGAGGACTTTATTACGTAAGAATTGCATTTATTACGTCAGTTAAACAAAGACTGGCAAAATCCTTTCTTCATGGTAACATATTGCAGTCCATGAACTCCAGATGCCAAAAACCTGTTTCTAAAGCCCAGTGTTTGTAAGCATTATAAGTTAAGTTAGTTTGATCACGACTAACACATTTGTCAGCAAATGATATGAATAAAGTTTTCTTTGGGTTTTAAAAACTATTCTGATTCCTGCATGTTCATGTCCTGCAATGCCATCTGTTCATGTTCATTGATCAGACAAGTCTGAGCGAGGATCAGAGATAGAATGGAAGATCGGGCAGGATCTGGCGTCAGGTTTGCCCGCTCCCCCCTCCACCCCACAGATCAGATTCAGAGTCATCAGGCGTCTAATCCTGACAGTGTGCAAACCCAATCCCTCTCCCCTGACCTGGCCATGCAACTCTACACACCAGAGACCGGACCCACGGCGTCTGGAAACGAGCTTGCGGCCACACAAAGACCCACATATGCACACACAAATGTATTTCACTTGGATCGTATATGAAATCCCCACTGATGTACACAAAACCTCCTACATTCAAACATAAATAGTTAAAACACGCTTCCTTTGGTTTGTTATTGAGCGTTGTTAAGATGAAACTCTTCTAGACAAGCACCACTTACAGTCCAAGGAAGAGGTTTATGGTCAGACCAAGCAATCTGCCACTGTAAAACCTCCTGCAGGATGTGTTGCATAATGCTCCAGCTTGGTCAACATTTATAAAAGCAATGAAAGACATTACAAGAATCTGTATAAGGACTTAGCTCATGCTCTTTCCTACTTTCAAGTCGAAAGCAAATAACTGATGTCCAGGCTTTTTTATGACTTTGACTTAAAAGTAAAATTTTGACCAGATATTTCAGTTTGAATCACATTCCTATGAAATAATGTACCCATATGAGTGTAATTGCTGAGCTCACACTTCATTTAGAGCAGGGGTGGGGAACCTCTGGCCTCCGGGCCGTATAAGGGCCACGAGACCATTCGGTACGGCCCTCGCGGTAATTTATAAACACACGCAAAAACGAAAAAAATTAAAGAAATCTAGACCGCAAAAGGATTAAACAAGCGAATGCCTATTTTTCCTGGCCAAGGTCAGGTTCCCTGAACACAACACGAGCCTAACGTGTCATCCGGCACTTCTGAAATGGCAGTACCTGCTGCAGTTTTTGCTTGGCGTTGTCTTTAGTTGAAAGCCCAGTGGCGATCTGTTCATCTGTCATACTGATCATACAGTCAATAACTTTGTTGTTATTAGCATCTGGTTAGCTAGCTATGCTAACGAATATACTGTAAGAAGCTTTTTCTCCAACCAGTGAGGTAAAGGCACATCTTTATATGATCATTATAGTTATAAAAAAATAAGAGAATAAAGTAAACAGGTATAAAATACTATCCATCCATCCATCCATCTTCTCCCGCTTATCCGTGGTCGGGTCGCGGAGGTAGCAGTTCCAGCAGAGAGCCCCAAACTTTCTTTTCCCTGGCCACATCAACCAGCTCTGACTGGGGGATCCCAAGGCGCTCCCAGGCCAGAGAAGAGATATAATCCCTCCATCTGGTTCTAGGTCTACCCCTTGGTCTCTTCCCAGCTGGACGTGCCTGGAACACCTCCCTAGGGAGGCGCCCAGGTGGCATCCTAACTAGGTGCCCGAACCACCTCAACTGGCTCCTTTCGACGCGAAGGAGGAGCGGTTCAACTCCGAGTCCCTCCCGGATGACCGAACTTCTCACCTTATCCCTAAGGGAGACACCAGCCACCCTGCGGAGAAAACCCATCTCGGCCGCTTGTAACCGCGATCTCGTTCTTTCGGTCATAAAATACTATATGACAATAAAATTAAAGTTATTAATAAACAAGAATACAGTTTGAAAGTTTTGATTTGTAAAATATCCATAAATAAAAATAAAATCTGCTTCCAGTTCTGTTTCATATGGGTGTTGAGAGATGTATCCATAGATCTCTTAATGTTGCTCTCAAAGTGCACCAGATTGATGCTTTTAACTTCAACCTTTGAAAAAAAACTGGACTCCCCTAGAGGAGGTGAGGACCCCTATAGAGGCGGTTGCTCCCCCCCCCCCCCCCAAACACTTAAATCATGTTCACATGGATAGGACACTAAATACATTTGCACACATCTTGCGTCCATATCTTTCTTTTGTGGTGGTCATGCCACACCGTGCACGTGCATGCATGCGCGAGTCATGGTAAGATATCTGGATTAAGAGGTTGCTTTTTTCTTTGCACAGCATGAAAGAAAGGCAAAATGAATGGGCTGTGATTTGTATCTTTTTAAGCAGAGGTCAATCGGCCCTCGGAGGATGTTGAACAAATTGAAAAGGCCCTTGAGAGGAAAAAGGTTCCCCACCCCTGATTTAGAGCTATAGACATCACATCATATCAGCTGTACTCTGGTGAAAAGCTAGCAACGGTCCCGTTTACTCCTGTCATTGATCATTTTGAGCTGTGGAACACGTTGTCTTTGTTTGTGATTTGGCTGGAGACTTGCTGGCTAGTTGACTCTCCCAAGAAGCAGCTGTTGTTCATCACTGGAAGCTGAAGTTTCTGATCTGAGACACTGACGTGGTTCTGCCTCAGTCTGTTATTTTTCCTATTGCTTTATATGATGATTAGAGCAATTTTAGGCTAATTGTAGAAGTTTAGGCCCACACTTTAAGTTAACGACGGAGCCTCGAACTGAGGTCGTTTTGTAGAAGCCTTTTTTATGCTGTTTAAATAACCAGCTCGTCGAAGGCTTTACCTTCACCCCTCACCGATTAAAAGGTTTTAAAAGGTGAAGTTCAAGGCTGTTAAGATCTAGAAAAAGTCTATTTACCACTGTACTGCTGGTCGCTTGGGTTAGACAGACTCGGCCACATTGTAAAATAAAAAGGGTTCTCATTAAAACTTTTATATTTTCACATTAGGTCATATTTCTGGACAAATCTTATTGGGTTGAAGCTTCACGCTTTTCCTATGAAAAGAAACATTTATCCCACATATAAAATCAAATCTATTTAAAGAAGTAGAAAGTCACTTTTAATTACCTTTGCAAATAGGAGAAGTGTGGGTTGGAGGTGAGACCCTGTTTATTCATGTTTTTGTACTTAAAGATAAACGTAGTAATGCATGAATATAGAGACCTGCTTAGATGTTCAGGAAAATGTGCCTTCTAATGACTACAATGCATATTATCATTGTAGTTCAAATTGAATATACCCATTTGTATTTCCGTGTATTGAATATTGTGTTAACGGAAATGTGCGGTGGAACTTTGCCCTTATGCTTCGCTGGAGATCTTTTCACTGCCACTCAATTTAAGGTCGGACTGAAGCAGCAATCACCTCCTTTCCTGGAGGCCAGGAGTTTAAGCACATGGATGTGCCTTTTCTCTTCTACTGAGCTGAACACTTAGACCACTCTCCGAACAGGACATGCGTTAAGTAGGTTGGAGTTCCTCCTGGAGTGGAAACTCGACAAAGAAAGCTTTAGAGGAAGATCAGTGGAGCATGCTGCCTCTCACCATGTCTTGTTTCATCTGTAGTTCACATTGAACCATCTCACCATCCACACAACTTTTCTTTAGTTGGAGGTATCTTGCTGAGCTCTTTTCAGGTTCCTGTTAATGTATCATGAAACATCACTTTTTTCATTATTATAACTTTCTATCAAAACAATTCCTGAAATGTATTAATGTTTGCTAATTGATTAATTGACTAGTGTCTTAGCACTAAAATGAACAAGGATTGTAACTGATGGTGTATCTTCACCTCTGTCTTTTAATGAGACCAGTGTTTAGGTAGGTAATGCTTTTTATCACTCCCTTCACGCCATTAGCAGTTCCTGTGTGCGATGTACCCATGGATGTACACACAACTTTTACTGGATTACGTTGATACTGAAGAAAACTTAAAACACATAACATTTTTCATGCAGTCGTAATTCATAGAATTGTTTTCCCAATGGACACAATGATTTTAGAGATGTATGTATCACGTCAGTGTGACATGGGTCTTACATTTGATAAAGTTCTGTCCTAGATGATCTCATTGGTGGCATCTTGCTGGATGTCTTGAACGTTAGAGAAGCTCTCTGTAGAGTAAGCTGTGAGCAGCAGACTGGAAAACGGCCTTTCTACTCCAGTGGTGCAAAATAGAGATAATAAGAAGGTAAATCCACCCATCCATCTGTGATTAAGGGATCAATCTACAATGGATTCAAAGATGAAAGACACTGAAGAGGAGGGAAAGATGAGACTTTCTGTTTTTGGAAAATAGTTTCTCTAAGCTTTTGAAGAAGACATTTGCTTCTGCTTGGGAGACGCTCGCGAGGCGCTCACAGTGAACATGAAAGGTGAGAAACGCCTAAAAGCCTCAGAGTGTTTGAGGATGTGGTGAGAGCCAGTAATACTGGAGCGTTTTGGTGTGTGATGACCTTAATGATTAAGGGCTTTCACAAAGATCACAGCAGCCACAAGCCAGAAGATGAGCTGTATTTGTTTCTCTCCTAGGTTCCTCATTTTTACACACTTACACCCTAACTTACACCCGCACTAATAATACAACTGTCATCAGGCTGCATTGTGTTGATACTTGCCCGGCAGGCAGAATAACTGTTGCTCTTCTTTAGTCATCATAACAACCCACATAATAGGTGAATATACAACCCACAGGTTAAAAAGACTTTGTTGAGACAGCTACGACCAAATCAAACCCGACAAAACCAAAGCAAGATAGATATGCTACGAATAAGCGATGTGTTGTTGTGGCACTAGAAGACAGATAAAGAAACAGATATATATTCGTTTTTTGTCTATCCTTTTATATGATGTCCAGTTTGTTCTTCAGATGTGCTTCATATTAAATAGCTCAGATAGTCATCCTCCCTGAGTGGATGCCAGGCATCTGTTATTATTTATTGATCCGATGACCCACTTCACCAGGAGGGTATCATTTCCACTCTCCAGTAATGAAGATGGCACACTGTGTTGGAGGTCTTGGTTTTCTCTTCTGCCCTGACCTGGTGCCTGATGTACTCTTTCTTCTTTCTTTGGCCCTGTTTTTTTATACAGTTGTTAAATGTCACATGTTCTGCCGCTTCCTAAATGTGACTTGCACTGCTGTTCTTTATCTCTATATGTTAGTAAACTGGATATCTCTGGGTTAGACCGATAGTTGGATACAACAACAGAGTAGAATAAGGTAATTAGTCATTTTCACAGTTTTTCGACCAAAACAATATTATACAAAATAGTAATTAGGAAAAAAACAAACCAGTATGCACTTATCTCATTTGGCCAATTCTTCTTACTTATTTTTGGAAGTTATGAACAATTGAAATGTCTGTCGTTAAAGGCAAGCCATTTTTGCAGACAAGGTAATGATTTAAAAGCATTGGGGATACAAACACTGGGAACTCTTTATGCCTTAGTTACACATATCATTAGCACACATTAGTGTTTTGATATGTTGGCGTCTGGTATGGGAAGTTGTGTCACATGAGCCAAAAGACTAAGTCTCAAGGTTCTCATGGTTTTTGTCTGGTTATGAATCCAGACCTACCTTACATTGTCCATGCAGTAGACTTAGAAGATTAGTTCAAACCAGTTCCCTCTTTGAGTTTTTTTGTGTCCATGACCCTGTGAATGTCTTCTGACCCACTTTTGGGTTCCTAACAGCCGAGCAACACTGGTTCTTGTTTAGTTGTTTGTTTCCATAGAGCCATGCCTTGTGATCCTGTAAGTGTGTCACCCTTTGACTTACCAAAGCATCACACCCCTTTGAACTCTACGTGAATGCAGGACTCAAATCCTTCAGAGAACTCTATTAACTTTGGGTGTGACCTGGTTAGTTGATAAAAGATCCTTTGCATGACAAGTGCGCTAAATAGGACAGTTTGACATGTCGCACTGCAGGGTGGCTGGCGATAAAGATCAGTGCAGCTGTTGCCCTGTTTCCGTGTGAACATGAAGACGTATGTGTGTGTGCCGGCTCCTGCACATTTGTTTGTCATGTGTTGTGCTCCGCTGGCAGCCAGTGGGAATGGCAGGTGTCATCCACGACGACTCCTTGCATTGAGGTTTTACGAGGTCTTGAGAACGTGTGAGGTTGCTGTTTTGCTGTCAGCAGCACGCCGTTACAATCCCTGACTGACCCCGGCCTGCAAAGTCAGCCTCACTGAGCTCCAGATCTATTGTTGTAGGACTGTGTGTGTCGGTAGCTAAGCAGCAGTTGGCATGCAGCCACACCGAGCTCTGTGTCATGCAGAGTTACAGAGGCCAGGAAGCTTAGTCAAACACTTAAAAGGATACACACGCCCATAACACAATTTGAAGCAAATTCCTCAGACAGTTTAATGATCAATCATTTGAAACACAAAACGCATGTTTCCCTTCAATAAAAGCCTCATTAAACCAATTGGCATGGGTTGTTTCTCAAGTGAAAATAAGTATAGGTTGAAATACAAGATTGTAAATCTGTCACTCAAGTGTTTTCCTGCCTAGCTATAGAATTAAACCGACATCATTCATCATTACTTTGATGGAAATCCCAGTCTGTGATGTTAAAGTGTAATGTTCACTATACCAACAGATGCGGTAGAGAGTATTGGCCTGTTGGTTCACGGCCTTGAAGCCACACCTGGTTCTGGAGAGGCTGCTGCTGTTTTTGTTGAGTTCTTGATAACAGTAGAGTTGCAATAGATTGATAATCCAGCAGTCTGGACTCTGAGGTGTTCAATAACAGGACACTCTCACTCAGATCTATTTTTCTTTAGTCTTCAGTGTCTGGATCCATAGGTACAAATCAATTCCTGGCAGGTCACCCAACAGCTCCCTGGACGCTACTGACGACGGTGCACATGTGAGCGTACAGAGAGGATTTACATGTTGAGTGTTTTAGAATGCACTGACAATGCTGCGTGTGTGTGTGTGTGTGTGTGTGTGTGTGTGTGGGATTAACCTCGTGTCAGGGGAGCAGGTGGGGCTGAGGCTTACGTCCAGTTTTGCAGTTTGTACACACCCGTCTTCACCTCCCCCTTCTTTCTGATCACTTTTCCAGATCCTCCATTTTGCTTTATGGCTGCAATCTAGTCTGTGCAATTTATTGAAATGTATTTGAAATTGCAATATATATTGTTGCTCGACTTGCATTGCAGGAATCCAAATACTTGTTCAAGGCTTAATATGCATTAAAATAAATAAAGTATTATGTAGTAATCTAAAGAGATATCCCAGCATACAAATCGTGATCTACAGACATAAGAAAAACAATTTGTTTTGTACAGATCATCTTAAAAGAATCCAACCCAATATCTTGAATCATATTGCCAATGGCAGTATCGGACAAAAGACTCACAACTAATATTTTTTTTCCAAATGGTGCAGCCCTTCCCCCATCCAGCATCAAACATCCCTCCTCCACTTCTACCTCAGAGAAAGCTGGAAAGATTCACAACCATTTTTACCATCTGATCGGAAACGTTAAATATGTTGAACCTTGGTGTCTTTTCTGTCTGTGAGATGAAGCTGTTTGAACTTCCAGTTGTTTAAGACTACGGTACTGTGGTTTGAGACACTAAGAGCTATTCTTAACACAATCAACACTTAAGGTGAAAGATGTCAGGATACCATTTATAAACCAAAGTGTTACTTCCTTCAAGTGTGAGGCCGTGAAGCAGCTCGTGTGATTAGAAGGATGTACGAGCTGGTACTTTTCCAGGTAATACAAATCTAAATGTATGTTAAGTAATGCTGAGTCATGCTTAGTCTGACATTGTGTCTAAAATATTTACGTGGAAGGCCTCTATGCTTTTCTCCCTCTCCATCTAATGAGACTGTTTCGGCCTTCCTGCTCTTAAGAGTTTGGGATTGAAGCCCTTCATCATCAGAACACTTTACTTCCTATGCGTTATTCATGTGTGGCTTTAAATCCTCTTAGCAGAAAGGCACTCTGGGAATTGTAGGAGGAATGTTGTCCCTCACATGAGAACTGTAAATGAGGATGTTGATGTTCTGCTCTTTCTTGTGAACCATATCGTAGCATATTAATCAGATTTCTTGTGGTCGAGTAAGCGGTAGAAATAGCAGCACATACAGAAAAAAGCCCATGCCATGAAGTCCTTAGCTTGTTGAAACAGGAAGTGTATCCTCTCATGCCTTCTTTTCTCACACATGCTTTCTGTCTTTACTTCTTGTTGCAATTTCCTGTGAATTTAGAAAGCTATGTGCGTGCTTTTGAATCATTCCCTGAAGTCAGCATTACAGACACCCTGTCCTCACGCAGCATGAAGAATAACCCACATGTCCTCCTGACCTCAGTCGTGTCCCTGATGCTTTGAAACATTGCAAACAAATGTCTGTTGGTGTGAAGTGTGTGGGGGGTGTATTTTGCATTTGTACCTACTGAGCCGTAAGCAATTTGAAGCAAATCTAAATGAAGGCTTTGTATGGCTCAAATGGATAATTTAGTTTGTACTCTTCTACTGTGCTCTTGTTGCAACAAACTCCACATTGACCCGGGGAAGAGGTCAACAGATTTATGTCTACTGTCTTCTTTACATTTGTCAGTGAGAAGCTTTATTTGGAAGGTGTAGTGCATTATGACCCCATCACTTCACGTACAAACAGAATTAGTAAAGAGTATGGAGTACGAGTAAAGGGAACACAAGTAGTTGCATCCTTGAGTCTATCATGCTTGACAGATCTGAACATTTCTCTGCTTTAAAGAATATGAGACGGGATTTTAGATGAGCTTTTCCCTGACTATACAGTATATACAAAACATTTGAGCTGGAGCCCCCTGCCCTGGCATCCCTTCTGAACTAGCTTATTGATATGCATAAGGTGCCCTTTGCTTCATGCAGACCTGATACTCTTTGAATATTGCCTACATCAAAACGTGTACAGCTAGGACTACAAATCCAGAATGTACACACAGACAGATAGCCCCAAAAGCTAGCATGATTTTTGTTGTCATGAGAAACCGCGAACACTATCAAACACACAACGACTGAAATACATGTCTTTCTGAAAATCCTGAAAAAAAAATGTCCATCTTGCTTCTTCACTTCGAGACACTTGTCTATATCTGATCAAATGTTTATGTTGATTGTCTTTTTGTCCCTCTGCAGGACGAGCGGTGCTGCGAGCAACGGACACATGAAGCATGAGAGGGTGGAGCTGAGGCTCAGCTGACCCTTCCCCTTCCTTCTCCTCCTCCTCTCCCCCCCGGGCTCCATTCGATCAGCACCTCTCCCCCCTACCCTTCCCCTCCTTTTCCCCTTCCTGAGTCCCTCACCCTGTTGGATCTCACCTCTCATCTCGCCTCCCCTCCTCCTCCTCCTCCTCCTCCTCCAATCAGCCGAGCCCAATGTACTCCCCGGAGCAGGAAAACATCTCCACCTCCTCCTCCACCAAAGTGCCAGTGAAGTATGGAGAGCTCATTGTGCTGGGGTAAGCAACACACCTGGGAATTTATCTTAATTTACTATCATAAATGTTTGTTCTTAAAAATACAAGAAGTACAATGGACACAACTGGAGTTACTTTATGTTTTGTAGATTGAACATCATCTGTGTGTATTGGCCCTGATGGTCTGTATTGGACATTGTAAGGTCTATGGATGATCTATGTGTTGATTGCAGGTTAGGTTATTTATCTCAGTCCCCTCAGTGTTTCAATCAATCTATGCCCTCTGCACATTGAGCTGGAAATGGTACCTACCCATGTATACTTTCTGGTTTGCATTCTTATGCTGTGTATACTAAAGTCAGTGACTTTGAAAAATAAAAAATACACCTGCCGGCAATACATTTTTACCCTCTTAATCTACCTTTAGAAATCTTGAATCACAGACTCAAGACACCATATTCCTTCCTGTTGGCAGTGTCATGGTATTATGCTGATTGTCAGTGAAGGCATCCTACACTGATGCATAGCAATGTCCCAAACACGACTGCATGTAATCGACTAAAAGAGTTGAAATATAGGCTTTTTAAAATGTTTTATGTTTGCATGATTTATGTATTTTGCAGGCTTGTGAGACCTCAAGCATAATCACGATGCATTAAGGTCATAAACATTACATTTAAATATAAATGTGTTTTCTTTACGACACAGTAAAGCTGTAATTACAGTGGTGCAGATGCTGAAGACTAATTACAGAAATCATAGTTTGAGAACAATGGAAATTGTGTTGGCTTACAAAAAAAGAGCAATTGTTCTGCTAAAGTCCCTGAGGGAATATATGGGAAGGATTTAGATGTTCTTTGATTTGTCGATGAACTCGGTGACATCTTCCAAAAAGCTCAAAAACCTCTGAGAAGTTAGTCACAATATATAAACAAATACAGTGCTCTAGGTAGGACAGTGGTTCTCAACTGGTCAGGCCTCGGGACCCACGTTTTACTTTGTCAATAAATCGCGACCCAACATTTTGAAACACTCAAATCTATTCAACAAAAAATCGTGCTGTAATATATACGCTTTGCAGCATATATTATTAATTAAAGTGAAGTACAGTGCATATATCCCTTATATATTCACAGAACTAAAGTACGCTTTTAAAAATATCATATTTCATTATGTGTTCATTTGTATCTGAAGTTGTACCCATGGATGTATAAAGAATAGTTCTTCCGCAAAGTTATTCTCCGCGGGGACTTCCGGCAACAATCTTGATTCTGATTGGCCAGAAGACTCGAAAAAACATCAGCAAAGATGTTTTATTGAGAAGATGATCACTACGCGACAGAAGTTTTCAGAACCGTTTATGGTCTCCGGTACTTCCAATCCAACGCCTACCGCATGCACAGCGTTGAAATAAAAGTTTCACTTTTAACAAACAAAAAATTCAATTTTTTTTGTCTTCACTCACACATCCGCGACCCATATAAACAATTGTGATATTTGTGTCCAGTGGCACAGGGTCATGCCCTCGGTGACCTCACAGATAGGATTGATGAAGGATTGGATTGTTGGAGAATAAACACGTTTCTTGGAACAACACTATCTCTTCCTTCAGAGATTGGTTTTGACTCAAGTCCACATACTCAGCTGTAGGAAAAACCTCTCACCCCACCCTGCATTAGTAAGGAAGACATATAGCTGCACATACACACACACACACACACACACACACACACACACACACACACACACACACACACACACACACACACACACACACACACACACACACACACACACACACACACACACACACACACACACACACACACACACACACACACACACACACACACACACACACACATAAACACACACTTTCTCCAATAACAACGGACAGTGAAGGACTTCCTTTATCTGTCTGTCTCCTGTGTATTCCCCAAAGGGCTATTCCACTCCCCTTCCCAGCCCACTCCACAGAGGAATGTAGATGTCGGAAAGACTCCTTACACTCATACACAACACACACACTTTCTTGTGCACGTACAACACACACACACACACACACACACACACACACACACACATTTGCCCTGTCTCACACAGTTTGTTTCACAGCTGACTCACAGTTTGTTCTTCTGGGTTGTGCTGGAGCGACACTGTGGAAATGTTCCCTGGTGGAAAAAGGCAGCGAGCAGTAAACGCTGCCCCATGCCTTTACAAGGGAGAACCCCTGTTTCCCGCTTTGCTTTACTTTTTCCGCTCCTAGTTTTTAAATTCCAGGTCAGGTCACACTTTTTAAAAGACCAGTTGGACTGATTTCTGCTGGAGTCACACTGCTGCCAAGTAAAGTGAGAACTAAAATAACTCACATTACATCAGTGTGAATTGAGAATTAACATGAAACCATTGGTGGTAAAATACTACAGAAACATACATAATGAGTGAAAGGTAAAGAGTCGTGTCACAGGTTAGATGACCATGTGCATTTAGGCTGACACTGTGATCATTGACTCACCCTGAGTGGATATGGATAATAGGACCTGGCTAACCCTTGAATTGTAAAGAGCTAAACCACTGTTGTAGAGTCCAAACAAAAACAGTTCCCATAATACTGGATATGTTAGTAACACCTCTTTTCATTTTGGCATTGAAATCTGTTTCCTTTGTAATAATTGTGTTTGCAATGATTTTGCCTCCTTCTTCACTGACACAATTCAGAAAATCCGACAAGCAGTCAGTGCCTCTGCATCAGGTACAGCAAATGTGTTGTCCCTATGTCCACCTAATATCAATTCAAACACCATGACACAATTCCATCAGATTAATGATAAAAACCTAGAGGACATTATTCAACTTCTGAAATCCTCCTCCTGCTGCCTTGATATTATTCCAACAGGATTTTTCAAAGATATTTTTCCTTGCATGGCCTCAGATCTACTTCATATAGTAAACAAATCTCTTCACTCAGGTATTTCTCCACAGGCCCTGAAAACTGCAGTCTTTAAACCGCTCTTAAAAAAGAATAATCTAGATGCTTCAGGAATGAACAATTACAGGCCCATATCAAACCTGCCATTTCTAGGAAAAATCATTGAAAAAGTTGTTTTTCAACAGTTGACTAATTTCTTGCATTTAAATAACTGTTTCGATGTGTTCCAGTCAGGATTTCGTCCAAACCACAGCACTGAGACTGCTCTTGTAAAGGTCTTCAATGACGTCCACTTAAACACAGACAGTGGCAGAACTTCAGTGTTAGTATTATTAGATCTCAGTGCTGCGTTTGACACTGTTGACCACAACATATTATTCGACCGACTAGAAAACTGGGTGGGACTTTCGGAAACAGTTCTAAATTGGTTTGAATCCTACTTAAAGGACAGAAAAAACGTTGTTTCTATAGGTAAATACACATCTGAGTTGACAAATATAACATGTGGGGTACCTCAAGGCTCCATCTTGGGGCCTCTTCTCTTTAACGTCTACATGCTACCACTGGCTCAGATAATGAAAAACAACAACATAAGTTACCATAGCTACAGTATGCGGATGACACACACATTTACGTAACAATTTCACCAGGAGACTATGCTCCAATTCAAACACTGAGTAAGTGCATTGAACAAATCAATGACTGGATGTGTCAGAACTTTCTGCAATTAAACAAAGATAAAACTGAGGTAATGGTTTTTGGAGCCAAGGCAGAACGTATAAAAGTTAGCGCTGAGCTTCAGTCTGCAATGTTCAAAACAACCGATAAAGCCAGAAATCTAGGTGTAGTCATGGACTCTGACCTGAGCTTCAACAGTCACATTAAAACAGTTACTAAATCAGCCTACTATCACCTAAAGAACATATCTAGGATTAAAAGACCAATGTCACAGCAGGATTTGTCTTGTCCATGCTTTTATCTTCAGTAGACTGGACTACTGCAATGGTGTCTTCACAGGTCTCACTAAAAAATCCATTAGAAAGCTGCAGCTGATTCAGAACGCTGCTGCTCGAGTCCTCACTAACACTAAGAAAGTGGATCACATCACTCCTGTTCTGAAGTCTTTACACTGGCTTCCTGTGTGTCAAAGAATAGATTTCAAAATACTGCTGCTGGTTTATAAAGCTTTGAATGGTTTAGGCCCAAAATACATTTCTGATCTCATGCTAAATTATGAGCCATCCAGATCTCTCAGGTCTTCAGGGACTGGTCAGCTTTCTGTCCCCAGAGTCAGAACTAAACATGGTAAAGCAGCATTTAGTTATTATGCTCCAAATACCTGGAACAAACTCCCAGAAACCTGCAGGTCCGCTGCAACTCTGACTACTTTTAAATCCAGGCTGAAGACTTTTATTTTTGCCGCTGCTTTTAATTGAACTATTCACATCTTAAACTGCACTGTAACTTTTATCCATGTATTTTTTCTTTTAATGTTTCTTTTATTATCTTTTCTTTTTAATGACTGACTTTAAATGCCATTTTCTTAATGTCTTTCATTTTTTGTAAAGCACTTTGAATTGCCTTGTGTTGAAAGGTGCTATATAAATAAACTTGCCTTGCTTGTCCAGTTTTTATTTACTTAATGAAGGACACTTTTTTGTTTTCATAACTGCATGGAGCTCCACCCTTCTGGTTCTCCAGCAGGCCGAAACAAGTGCCTGGATTTAATTGTGTGTGACTCCCGTGTGACCAAGAACAGGCTTGCAAAGGCAAATCCTAACAGAGAGCCCCATCAACACGTAGAGCAGTATTGTGTCTGGCCTCCTCGCTAACCCCAGCTCAACATCACCATCCTGTTTGAAGCCCAGTGATGCCAGCAGCCTGATCCGGAGGAATGCTGCGTTTCTCTGGGGACGGTCTGTTTACAGGCGGGGGGACTCAACATCCATGTGGCTTTTTAAACAACCGTGACGTCACTGGATACACTGCAGTCCCTTCAGATCCATCTCTGTCTGTCTGTATATGTGTGGAGCCTTTTTTCAAGAGGTGCAGTGTCCAATGCTCCAGCCTCACCCGGTTGCTTTTGTAGAATATCAGTTATTTTCGAAAATGTTATACATTCACATTTGGAGCATGCTCATTGAAATACATATTATCATCCTTTCACATTTAGTATTGATATTCCTTTTTCTAGTTTATCTATAAGCTATTGAATTGAACTTTTTAACATAAAAAAGCTATTGAATCTTTTTCACACACACACACACACACACACCACACACACACACACACACACACACACACACACACACACACACACACACACACACACACACACACACACACACACACACACACACACACACACACAGGCAACTTGTGTGGTTTGGTTGGTCACTTATAGTGTCGTGAAAGTGGTGATTAATGTAGCATTAGCCCATTCTCACAGCTTTTTTTCCTCATAAATTTGAAGCGTAACTCACTGCATTTATGGGTAAAGTACAATTTGAAAAGTAATCTGTCCACGTCAGCCTTTCATGGGAGTATTTATGTTTCCATTGTACGACATGACTCCTCATTAGTGACGCTTCACAAACGAGATAACGGCATACACTCTGACGTTACAAGCCAACAATTAATTTATCCCTGTCTACACGGAAACACCGCAAACAGAGTTTCTGAAAATCTTTTGGAAAAGATCAGTTTTCAGTCAAATGAAATGCTGACTGATTTGTGGATAAAAAAGGCCAAAAAAAAAGCTAACTTTACAGAAATACCTGTGTAGGTGTGGGCGAGGCCTCGGTCTAATACCCTTTGTAATGGTAACCTGTAAACACAGAGGTGCTCAGCCATAGCCTGTCTTTATGTTTTTATTGGTTTACTTTATAAGTGGTGTCTTGTTGCTGCACACTGAGCTTTAGTTTACTAGTGTTTGGAGGCAACACACACACACACACACACACACACACACACACACACACACACACACACACACACACACACACACACACACACACACACACACACACACACACACGCTTGTTGTGGGAATTGATGAATACAGTACACACACACTGACTTTCCTAACTCTGGTCCTTCCTGACTCATTGTAGGAACAAACTGTAAATGCACACACACATTAAACGTTGGCCATTGTTGTGAGCGTATTTGGATACATGTATATGCACTTATAATTAAACGTTACCCATGGGAATCTGGGTTTCAACTGCCAGCAAAGCGTTGGGCTTTCTCCAGCAGACTGCCCTGCCCTCTCTCCGGATACGGGCTGAACTTCGCCATGGTTACACTCCTGCCATGGTTACTGTTCCCAAACGTTGCTGTGGCTGTGTTCTCTTCTCACCATGGTTACTCATAAACCCTCCGAGCGGCGTTTGATCCCAACAGATCTGCTCTCAGAAATTTCGCTGCAGGCTGGGCGTCCTCAATGCAAAGGGTGGTTTCAATCCAAGATTCTGATTGGTCAAAGACACGCTCCAGCTGTGCAGCAGGAGTTCTTTTTTTTTTTGGTTAACTTCTTTAAATGATCCTTTGCAGACATTACACAGTGTCTGCAGTCCTGGTTTAAGACGTTGAACCTTTTACGTCTGAATGAGCTTACCTTTTTATTATGACTGTTTTTTTCTTTTAAATAGTCTTTTTCTGGCCATTTTGCTTTGTATTATGGATAAAGAATTGACAGATTTGAATAACGAGAGAGGGGATGATATGCAGAAAGGTCCATTTTGTTATGAAAAATAACAAACATTAGCTTCAGTAAATACAGAAAAGCCTGTAGGAAGCATATTTCATTGCAGTTGAGTATATTTGCACTACATTAGTGAAGCTGGAGGAGTCCATCACTTCTGTGGCTTCTTGATGTCATAACAACGTTAAAGTAGTGAGCCGTGTGTATGCATATGGTAATGTTTATAAAGAGGTGGTTCCAGGGCCGTTTCTAGCTGTTTGGGGGGCCATATGCAAGATGCTGTTTGGGGTCTGTGATGGCCACAGCCACACAGGGTAAACCAACTACACTGCACCCTCACCTTCAGTAGTTTTGCTTCAGTGCAGCCGCAATCAAATATGCCAATTAACACCACACATTTGCTTTAAATGGTAAACTCTTTATTTGATTGTAATATGACAATAATTCAAACATTTTAACACAGCTAACACAAGTATTTGTTTGTATTAATGACTTTCTTTGTCTCTTGAGTTATAGCTTTTATAGGCTTAGTTATTAGAAATGATTGATTTATTATGTTTTCTTTGGACTTTTGGGTAAATAAAAAACCCAGTTTATTTAAACCACTCCTGTGTCCTGTACTGCTTGGTCCCTGACGGGGTCCCTAGTTTTTTAACTAGAATGGGGGGATTCTGAGACCTTTAAGATGATCTGTGGAGATGCATCAATCTGTTACACTTTAAGAGGAAAACAGGCTAATTTCACGAAAACCTGGAAAGGACAGCAAGAGTGTTTAAACCATTAGCTGCCTTAGAACATGTGCACTTTATTTCTCCATAGGGGGTTATTTATTTGATTGATATACCTTGTTTTGCTTTTGTTAATCCCTTAACATTGTTGTAAACGACCTTCTAATAAGTTGAATAAGCGATCTTTATTTGCGTGTGAACACTACCTTCTTGGCCCTTTCTGCTGTAATGAATCAGCTGCAGGCAGGTCATTTTAAATCAGAAAAACACTTAAAGGTAGCTAGAGATGACAAATGTTTTCTCACAGACCCAAACGGCACAGTCACGGTGCTCTCGGAGTCACAGAGGCTCCTTTCTGTTGGAGGGAACGCCTTGTTTATCCTCCTCAGCCATGCATCGGGATAAATGAGTCTCTTTGTGTGTTTATTTTCTCAGTCTTTCTGGGGTTATTTTTGGAGGGCTTTGTTCTTTGTGGAGACACGATGTACTTTTGTTTAAAAAGAAACGGCTTGTATTAAAAGTATAGGCTGCATTGAGCGTGTGTAGGTGTGTGTTTACTAAATGTGTGTGTGCGTGTACAGTATATATGTGTGCATATGGTCTTTGAGGCTTGGAGGGAGTGCAATAAAAGACCTCAAGTATTTTCCGCTATCACAGTTTTTCAATGTATTATACGACTGCTCAGACTATAATGCCCTATTGTGTGTGTGTGTGTGTGTGTGTGTGTGTGTGTGTGTGTGTGTGTGTGTGTGTGTGTGTGTGTGTGTGTGTGTGTGTGTGTGTGTGTGTGTGTCTGTGTGTGTGTGTGTGTGTGTGTGCACAGGTACAATGGCTCTCTGCCTAACGGGGACCGAGGCCGACGTAAGAGCCGCTTTGCACTTGGTAAGAGACCGAAGGCAAACGGGGTGAAACCCAGCACAATTCACATCGCCTGCTCTCCACAGGCAGCCAAGGTGATCACACACACACACACACACACACACACACACACACACACGCTTTTGTGTTCATAAAACATGTAAAAAACATATAGAGTGATAAAGAAAATGCATGCATTAGTTAGAAAACAGCATTCCTTTATCCTATAAAAAAAACCAAACATCGTCTGTGCAGGCGTAAGATTTTATTTGTGTGACAACATCAAATAAAACACACCCAGTTCAGTGAGTTTGGCCTGGGCTGCCGGACCAAAGGCTTTATTGAAATTCTGTTTGTTTATTGTCTGTGATATTAAAGCACCACGCACACACACACACACACACACACACACACACACACACACACACACACACACACACACACACACACACACACACACACACACACACACACACACACACACACACACACACACACACACACACACACACACACACACACCATCAATGAAAAGGAAAGGGGTTTGAAAGACTTCACTGAGTTGGCAGAAAAGGGAGAAAGAGCAGGTACAAGTGTCTGAAAGTTGAAAAGGTATTCGAACAATGTTTTTTACACGGCGTTTAACGATCGCACGCTGAGGGTTTACAAGGGAAACCAAAGTGAACGGTCCAGTGGAAGGCAACTGGGCGTTTATTTAGTAAAAGCCTGGAAAGCACATGTCCGTATTTCCATCGTCAGTTATAGGGCCGCCCAGAAATCTGGTAAATAGTCCGGGCGCTGGACACACACTTACCATTTCTCACACACACAGTCGAGCCTTTTAGATGAGTCTTGAGAAGTGATAGTCATCATTTGTCCTTTGGGTGGTCCTTACTCATTTGAAAGATGTTGAGGCTATGTTAGTGACTGTGTGACTGAACTTTTCCCCCACCCCACCCTTCCTATCAATTGTTCTCTGCTGGGATCAGGGACCAGACGTTTCGTCATAAAGCATAATCAAGTTTAATCCTTGTCTACATTAAGGGTTTGCTTTGAGAGCATTTAAAAGCTCTTAACATGTGTCTCTTAATCTTCTCTGTATCCCTTCATTTTGTCCCATCAGGCCATAAGCAACAAAGACCAGCACAGCATCTCTTACACTCTCTCTCGAGTCCAGACGGTGGTGGTGGAGTACACGCACGACAGCAATACAGACATGTACCAGGTAACAAGCCTCAGCTCCTACAACCAGTTACAGTCCATAAGTAAAGGACGGATTTGCATCAACAATTAACACAGATATGACGCATTTATATATTTTAGATCCAGTGTGACTCCCTTCTATCCAGCCTGAGAAATGTCTTTAATGGAGACATATGTTTATTTACAGAATCTGACTTTTCTTGTACCGTTACAAATGTATGTGCATATGTAGTTTTTTGTAGTAGTAATTGTCATATTCATGGGTACATCGAAAACTTCTAATAGCTAATACTTATAACTTACTGCATACTTTTAACGGCCAATGTAACCAAATCTAACTGAGTGAGGGTTAGGGTTAGGGTTAACCCCTAACCCAACCCCTCCACTATACTTCCTGAACACTTTCCCCAACATTCCTGAATTGTGGGAACTGTGGTTTAAACACTTAGCAGGGCTTGTGGGGTAGAATAGACAGAGTGTGTCAGGCAGTTGTAGATTATAACCTCAACATTTTTTAAACGTATTCACACCATCTCAACCTCCCCTCTGCAGATTGGTCGATCCACAGAGAGTCCGATAGACTTCGTAGTGACGGACACGGTGGCGGGCAGTCAGAGTAACGCAGACACGCAGTCGGTCCAGAGCACCATCTCCCGCTTCGCCTGCCGCATCATGTGCCAGCGCACGCCGCCTTACACCGCACGCATCTACGCCGCCGGCTTCGACTCCTCCAAGAACATTTTCCTCGGGGTGAGCTGCGTTTTCTTCTACTGTTTCAGACACTTCTACGGAACTGCTCCTGATGAGGTGTTTGATTGCAAGTGCTGGGAAATATGAATGACATAAACATCAACATGTGTCCCCTCTTCCTCATGTCTCTTCTACATCAACATGTGTCCCCTCTTCTTCATGTCTCTTCTTCATCAACATGTGTCCCCTCTTCTTCATGTCTCTTCTACATCTACATGTGTCCCCTCTTCTTCATGTCTCTTCTACATCTACATGTGTCCCCTCTTCTACATCAACATGTGTCCCCTCTTCTTCATGTCTATTCTACATCTACATGTGTCCCCTCTTCTTCATGTCTCTTCTACATCAACATGTGTCCCCTCTTCTCCATGTCTCTTCTACATCAACATGTGTCCCCTCTTCTTCATGTCTCTTCCACATCAACATGTGTCCCCTCTTCTTCATGTCTCTTCTACATCAACATGTGTCCCCTCTTCTTCATGTCTCTTCTTCATCAACATGTGTCCCCTCTTCCTCATGTCTCTTCTACATCAACATGTGTCCCCTCTTCTTCATGTCTCTTCTACATCTACATGTGTCCCCTCTTCTTCATGTCTCTTCTACATCAACATGTGTCCCCTCTTCTCCATGTCTCTTCTACATCAACATGTGTCCCCTCTTCTTCATGTCTCTTCTACATCAACATGTGTCCCCTCTTCTTCATGTCTCTTCTTCCTCAACATGTGTCCCCTCTTCCTCATGTCTCTTCTTCATCAACATGTGTCCCCTCTTCTTCATGTCTCTTCTACATCAACATGTGTCCCCTCTTCTCCATGTCTCTTCTTCATCAACATGTGTCCCCTCTTCTTCATGTCTCTTCTACATCAACATGTGTCCCCTCTTCTTCATGTCTCTTCTACATCTACATGTGTCCCCTCTTCTTCATGTCTCTTCTACATCTACATGTGTCCCCTCTTCTTCATGTATCTTCTTCATCAACATGTGTCCCCTCTTCTTCATGTCTCTTCTTCATCAACATGTGTCCCCTCTTCTTCATGTCTCTTCTACATCAACATGTGTCCCCTCTTCTTCATGTCTCTTCTTCATCAACATGTGTCCCCTCTTCTTCATGTCTCTTCTTCATCAACATGTGTCCCCTCTTCTTCATGTCTCTTCTTCATCAACATGTGTCCCCTCTTCTCCATGTCTCTTCTTCATCAACATGTGTCCCCTCTTCTTCATGTCTCTTCTACATCAACATGTGTCCCCTCTTCTCCATGTCTCTTCTACATCAACATGTGTCCCCTCTTCCTCATGTCTCTTCTACATCAACATGTGTCCCCTCTTCCTCATGTCTCTTCTTCATCAACATGTGTCCCCTCTTCTTCATGTCTCTTCTACATCAACATGTGTCCCCTCTTCTCCATGTCTCTTCTTCATCAACATGTGTCCCCTCTTCTTCATGTCTCTTCTACATCAACATGTGTCCCCTCTTCTCCATGTCTCTTCTACATCAACATGTGTCCCCTCTTCCTCATGTCTCTTCTACATCAACATGTGTCCCCTCTTCTTCATGTCTCTTCTTCATCAAAATGTGTCCCCTCTTCTTCATGTCTCTTCTACATCAACATGTGTCCCCTCTTCTTCATGTCTCTTCTACATCAACATGTGTCCCCTCTTCTCCATGTCTCTTCTACATCAACATGTGTCCCCTGTTCTCCATGTCTCTTCTACATCAACATGTGTCCCCTCTTCTTCATGTCTCTTCTACATCAACATGTGTCCCCTGTTCTCCATGTCTCTTCTACATCAACATGTGTCCCCTCTTCCTCATGTCTCTTCTACATCTACATGTGTCCCCTCTTCTTCATGTCTCTTCTACATCAACATGTGTCCCCTCTTCCTCATGTCTCTTCTACATCAACATGTGTCCCCTCTTGTTCATGCCTCTTCTACATCAACATGTGTCCCCTCTTTTTCATGTCTCTTCTACATCAACATGTGTCCCCTCTTCTTCATGTCTCTTCTACATCAACATGTGTCCCCTCTTCTTCATGTCTCTTATACATCAGCATGTGTCCCCTCTTCTTCATGTCTCTTCTACATCAACATGTGTCCCCTCTTCTTCATGTCTCTTCTACATCAACATGTGTCCCCTCTTCTTCATGTCTCTTCTACATCAACATGTGTCCCCTCTTCCTCATGTGTCTTCTTCATCAACATGTGTCCCCTCTTCCTCATGTCTCTTCTACATCAACGTGTGTCCCCTCTTCTTCATGTCTCTTCTTCATCAACATGTGTCCCCTCTTCTTCATGTCTCTTCTACATCTACATGTGTCCCCTCTTCTTCATGTCTCTTCTTCATCAACATGTGTCCCCTCTTCTTCATGTCTCTTCTACATCAACATCTGTCCCGTCTTCTCCATGTCTCTTCTACATCAACATGTCTCCCCTCTTCTCCATGTCTTTTCTACATCAACATGTGTCCCCTCTTCTTCATGTCTCTTCTTCATCAACATGTGTCCCCTCTTCTTCATGTCTCTTCTACATCAACATGTGTCCCCTCTTCTTCATGTCTCTTCTACATCAACATGTGTCCCCTCTTCTTCATGTCTCTTCTACATCAACATCTGTCCCGTCTTCTCCATGTCTCTTCTACATCAACATGTCTCCCCTCTTCTCCATGTCTTTTCTACATCAACATGTGTCCCCTCTTCTCCATGTCTCTTCTACATCAACATGTGTCCCCTCTTCTTCATGTCTCTTCTACATCTACATGTGTCCCCTCTTCTCCATGTCTCTTCTACATCAACATGTGTCCCCTCTTCTTCATGTCTCTTCTACATCAACATGTGTCCCCTCTTCTTCATGTCTCTTCTACATCTACATGTGTCCCCTCTTCTTCATGTCTCTTCTACATCAACATGTGTCCCCTCTTCTTCATGTCTCTTCTACATCAACATGTGTCCCCTCTTCTTCATGTCTCTTCTACATCTACATGTGTCCCCTCTTCTTCATGTCTCTTCTACATCAACATGTGTCCCCTCTTCTCCATGTCTCTTCTATATCAACATGTGTCCCCTCTTCTTCATGTCTCTTCTACATCAACATGTGTCCCCTCTTCTTCATGTCTCTTCTACATCAACATGTGTCCCCTCTTCTCCATGGCTCTTCTATATCAACATGTGTCCCCTCTTCTTCATGTCTCTTCTACATCAACATGTGTCCCCTCTGTGTAAAGAGATTCTGAAAGTTTCAGGAAAAAAGATTCTCTCTCTTTTTGTCCTGATCCATTTCTATAAAAAGCTGTCTGAAAATGAGCTGATCAGATTTGGGCGACTTTATGATGTCATAATGTTGTTTTGGCTTGTGTAACCATTAGCCAATCAGCAACCAAGGTAACCCCCCCCCCCCCCCCCCCCCCCACCTTATCACCTGAATCTCCTCCTAGAGCACCATTGTGTTCTTTGTAACCAGATCTCTCTCAGAGGGGCGTGGGGAGGGGCTCCTTATTTTCATCTAAAGTAACAGACAGAGAATCAGCACTTTGGAAACAGGGCTGAAACAGAGGGGATTATGGGTAATGCTGCAATGATCTGTTTGGTGTTTGGAGCCAAACACTTCAGAGACAGGTTCTGTATATATCTGAGACCTGTAATATATTGATGAAAAACAGTTTAGGGACCTTCAACAATAACCCTCTTATATATTTGCCCCCTCAGGAGAAGGCCGCTAAATGGAAGACGCCTGATGCTCAAATGGACGGCCTCACGACAAACGGCGTGCTGGTGATGCACCCCCGAAACGGCTTCACCCAGGACTCCAAACCCGGCGTCTGGAGGGAGATCTCGGTCTGCGGAAACGTCTTCACGCTGCGGGAGACTCGCTCAGCACAGCAGCGGGGGAAAATGGTGAGAAGTTGCAAAACATGTAGCGCCACATTCACTCAGCACTGAAATTCAACTGCTTCCACAGCCGGGGGGTTTTCACGGAGCATTCTGAGATCAGCATTTATAAAGGATTGCTGCTTTTGGAAAGGACTTGCACTTGTAAGTTCTCTTAATAATGATTTACACACAAACGAGGCGGGACAGCAATTATTGATTTAAATTTCCACTTGAGGGCGGCGAACACTACTTTTGAACTCCACATGAGCATTTATCTCACACACACTCTGTTAGCAGCTCTGTCTCTGGCGGGGTGGGGGGGGGTTCAGTCAGAGCTTAACACCACTGCGAGGTTATCGGGATGCCGTCCCCATGGCAACAGGTTGGGCTGTCAGCGCTATGTGTAACAGGACCGTGTAAGGGGATCCTCCAACTGACGCCAGCGCCTCTCAGCCAATCAAAACACACACACTTCTTCAGCGTGGCGTTGGTCTGATTGCTCTCTGTTTGTCGGCGGTGCGTTTGATTTCTCTACCTCTCCTCACTCACATCCAACACATCGTCAACCACAGCGCAGTCAGCAGTTCTCACATGAATCCCCCGTCTCTTTATCTGGGGTCCCAGCTGTTCTCAAGCCTCTGCAGCGCCACATTAACAGCTCTGTTATCGGCTCCTGCCCTTTACCATCCACACAGCTCACTGTGCATTATCCAGCACTACAGGAAGCACTCGTTACTGATGCACAGCTGATTCACAATTCAGATAGTCGGCTGTGGGAAAGCACCGAGTTTGATTATGTTCGGTGACAGAACATGATGGGCTATAATTGTCATGCTGAATGCACACAGGAGAGGAGTCCATTAAGTATTTAATCATGCAGGGCGATGGTAGGGCTCTCCTGCACTGTGCTGAATCATTTCTATCATTACATTTATTTTACACTTTAAATACCTATACGAGTTTTTTTTCGGATTTGCATTTTTTCATTCGTTTAAGCCTGGCACTTCTGCACAGTTGCAGATAAAAACAGGCCACTATTACCTATTCATATCAGTAATAGACTCTTTGTATACATCGATTCCAGTGGTTGTGTGATCGAAACATATCCAATAACTTCAGAGTGTTGAAATTGCAAAATGAATGATGTTATTATTTACAACATTCACAAATTGTTTATTCAACTAAATGATCTGCTTTTATCTATATAAAATATATATTTGTTGGCGTTCCTATCAAAAACAACATTTGCATGCACTTTTGCACATCCAAAACATGTCAGTTGGGGTTTAACAACGTACAGGCATTTTAGAGAAACCCCTTTCAGCTCTGTAATGTAGAGTATTGCCCCCCCCTCCCCTCCCCTCCCCTCACAGCTCTCCAAATGGGATAACTGCCCTGTATTAGTGAAGGTGAACAGCTGAAGGACTTTCTGATTGAATGAGGGTGGAAAAAAGTCGCCTCAGCAAGTTTGCCAAAAAGCTATCTGTGCTAATGTGTGTGTGCGCATGTGTGTGTGCGTGTATTGGTACCTAAAGTGTTCAGTGGAATGAATTTACGATTTCAAAATCAATGGTTTGTACTCGGACCTGTCCTTAGATTGTTTGGATTTTTAAGCTCCATCATTAGCTGAGCATGAATCCGGCAGAAATACATTTTTGAGGTTAAAAGAAATATCATTTGTGTTATTTATTCCAAAGCGGTAAACACCAGGCGATCTTTGTTATAAATAAAGTGAAGATAAATAATGTGCGGCAGGTTGGTTTCAGTTTGTGCACAGCTGCTCGCCCTTCTGCAGTCGGACACAAGGTTGAAGCCAGTTTATATAGGAATGCCTTACAGTGCAGTACAAACACACACACACACACACACACACACACACACACACACACACACACACACACACACACACACACACACACACACACACACACACACAATGATTGATACATGATTGCTTTGTGTCTAATTAAATCATAACTGGGTCCAGGGTGAGAGTGTCGATGTTAACATGGATCGAATCTACCAGCGACGCTAACATCATTCAAATGTGAAACTTCACTGATCAGACAAACAGTTGCTCTAGCTTTCGTTGACGTGTCGGTGGGTTGATGATTAGAGAAGAATGTGACCGTACGTTTCTCGATCAAAATGAACTAAATGGGATAAATGTAACAGTGCTCCTCAAACTTTTTCGCATTTTGGTTAAGTAGCTTGTCGGCCATCGGAGTGTTTTTCTCTGGGCCGATATGAATGTGTGTCACTGCATCAGTGCGTCACATGAAGAGCACACATCAGCAAACCTTCAAGCCACAAATGAAGGTTAAAAGCTGTCAGCAGGAGCGTTGCGTGTTGTGCTGCGCCCTCAGAAATGTGTTGAGTGACCTCAGCACCAGCGTTAGAACAAGTGATCTCACCAAAATGCCCAGGAGCTGCCCCCCCTCCTCCACTCTGTCTCCATCCTTTCATTCCCCCCCTCCACCTCCTGTTATGTAATCATGGATTTGTTTCCCTTTGTGTCTGATCTGTGCTTCATCATATTTTTTGTTTAATAAAATTCCCAGTGGCTGTCCCCCCCCCCCCCCCCCCACCCCCCACCCATGTCTTATTCTTTCAGTTTCCTCCTGTCATGTCATGTTGCCTCCAGCTGTGGCCCCGCCTCTTCTCTAAATCTCACAGCTGTCTGAGGGAGAAATACGTGTGTTACACTGCCACCTACTGCGCTCAGGCAAATACTGCAATATATAAATCCATATATTCTCTAAACTGCTTATATGAGTATCAAGGGGGGCTGGAGCCTCTCCCAGCATGCAATGGCTGAGAGGTGTGATGGGATACACACCAACCCCCAGCAAGTGCGCCGGACGTTGAAGCAAATGTTCATAGTGGCCAAACGGCAGTACTGCAACGTCTGTGTCAGTCTGTGACGTCATTGCCCCAAACATACTTTTTCCCATTGATTGACATCGGGATAGAGACGACTGTAAATCAGCGGATAATTTTTCTGAACAAAATGAACTACCCAGTGTGAACAATTTTATAGCCCTAAGTTAATTCATTAGGGTCTAAAAGCGCTACATGTTCACTCTCCATTCATCTAACTGAGCCGAGAGCGGGATATCGGAGGTATCCAGTTCTCTTTATACATAAGTGAAGATTGGTACTATGAATGTTTTACTTAGTTTTGGGGACATTTCATAACCCAAAAGTCAAAACAAAAAATATTCTGCTTACGTGTTTGTGTGTTTCTCTCGCTCACCCGTGTCTCGTCTCTGTGCTGCAGGTGGAGACGGAGAGTCAGGAGCTGGTGGACGGCTCCCTCATCGACCTCTGCGGCGCCACCCTGCTCTGGCGCACAGCCGAGGGCCTGGCGCGCACCCCCACCCTCAAACACCTGGAGGCGCTGCGGCAGGAGATCAACGCGGCGCGCCCGCAGTGTCCCGTGGGCTTCAACACGCTCGCCTTCCCCTCCATGCGGCGCAAGGACACGCCGGACGAGAAGCAGCCCTGGGTGTACCTGCAGTGCGGCCACGTGCACGGATTCCACAACTGGGGGAACCACCGCGAGGAGAGGGAGGGCCGGCAGAGGGAGTGCCCCATGTGCCGCGCCAAAGGGCCGTACGTGCCGCTGTGGCTGGGCTGCGAGGCGGGCTTCTACGTGGACGCCGCCCCCCCCACACACGCCTTTAACCCCTGCGGCCACGTCTGCTCGGATAAGACGGCGGCCTTCTGGAGCCAGATCCCGCTGCCGCACGGCACACACACCTTCCACGCCGCCTGTCCCTTCTGCGCCCAGCAGCTGAGCGGGGAGCAGGGCTTCGTCAGACTGATCTTCCAGGGGCCCCTCGACTAGCGGCCCCTCGACTAGCTGCCCTGCATCCTTCGGGTGAGGCGGAGGGGGGGGAGTTTTTCTGTTAAAGACCCTGCAAAGGAAACGGGGAGCGACACAGATTTCGTTTCCCTCTACGATACAAACTTTTTTCTGGACCTTTTGTCTCTTTCTCATTTTTAAGTGACCTTTGTATTGCTTTTACATGAATGACAACAAAGATTTCTATATTTTCATGTGAAACCAGAGACACAAAAACCAAACAGAGAACACTGCTGGGTAAACGTTTTGTTTGTTTCTCGGAAAGAACTTCCAACAACAGTATTTTTCTAAATCACGAACACACCGTAGTGCAAGCTCACGGTTTTATTCACGTTTATTGTTGCAATATGCATCTGTGTACATCTCTTAAAGCTAATTTAAACAAAGATGTTTATTTATGGCCCAGGAACCATCGCTTCATCCTTTAATCTGTCAGATATACCTAACTTCCAAACTATTTAGCATTTTCATTTGAAATACAGTTTATTGTTAGTCAGATGTAAAGTTTAGATGTGTTCTGAGGGTTCTGTCTGTCCTCAGATCTGTTTGTCGTATTTATACACCCCGTCCTCTGGCGTGCTGTCACCTGTTTACCCTTCAGCTTCAACTTCTCGCCTTTTCACATTCAAAGCAATAGATCTGGAAACCTCCCAAAGCATTATGGGAAACTGAGTCTTCTTGGTGTCTGGGTAACTCTCAGGCAGCCTCAATGGAGCGCTCCCGCCCTTTAAAGTCCGCCTGACACTTTTATATGTGCGTGATCTTTTCTGATCAGAGAATAGCCATGATACCGCAGCTATGTAGCTACCACACACACACACACACACACACACACACACACACACACACACACACACACACACACACACACACACACACACACACACACACACACTCACTCTGTATCTCTCACACGCTGTATCTTACACACACACACACACACATTCACACACACACACACACACACACACACACACACACACACACACACACACACACACACACACACACACACACACACACTCACTCTGTATCTCTCACACGCTGTATCTTACACACACGCACACACACATTCACACACACACACACACACACACACACACACACACACACTCACACTTACCAGACCTAGTCAAAAAGTCTTTATTGTATTCAAAGTGGAAAGGAACTTGCACACAGCCATTATTTGTACAAAAATAACAAAACAGATGTTATAAAATACAACAACAAGTGCTGTTTGTTCCTAACTCTGCTTGTCTGATGTTTGGGGCTCAACTGAACAATCACAGAAGAAGTGATGAACCATTGTTTTGCCATTTTACAGTATTCTGATCAGTATTAGTCTTGGCATCGAGCTGAGATATGGAAAGTGATATCTATGCTCTTGTAACATTTAGCACCTTACAACATCCTGACTGTTTTAAAGTACAAACTAGAACTATGTAAATGGGATGAACCTGATGCTGTTGGAGGCTAATAATGATGTGTTTTAGTGTGAAAGTCTCACATGTACTGCATGAGTTTGAGTCATGATCTGTGAGATTTTGGGCTATTTCAATGAGCTTCTCTCCTGAACTGTAACAGTGCAGGGAGTCCCATCGTCTGAAGGGAAATGTACGCTGTTTGACTCAGGTTGGATGCAAACACACATGCATGGCTTCAAGCTACACAATACACTCCATACAGATGTGTGTGTGTGTGTGTGTGTGTGTGTGTGTGTGTGTGTGTGTGTGTGTGTGTGTGTGTGTGTGTGTGTGTGTGTGTGTGTGTGTGTGTGTGTGTGTGAGAGATACAATGTGCGTGTGTGTGTGACAGATACTGTGTGTGTGTGTGTGTGTGTGTGTGTGTGTGTGTGTGTGTGTGTGTGTGTGTGTGTGTGTCTGTGTGTGTGTGTGTGTGTGTGTGTGTGTGTGTGTGTGTGTGTGTGTGTGTGTGTGTGCGTGTGCGTGTGTGTGTGTATACCATCAGGGCTTCACATTAGTGTGTGCTTTCCAAAAAGTGTGTTGAAGCGCTCCCAGCTCTACAACATGAGTACAAACTATCAGGACTGCCTCTTCCTTATTTATTTAATGTATGAACTGCGACGAGACGTTTATTTCTCCCAGCGGCTGAACACGGTTCATTTCACCGGCTGTATTGACTCATGGTGAACGACAGATCAACTTGTGATACATGTGGTGAATCTTGTTTTAAACTGTGTAGAACACAAATAATAGCCTGCAGTTTAATTTATTCTGAATTATGTGAGAAAGCCAAACAACAGGAAGAAACTCTCGTCTGTTGTCTGCTAAATGTTAAAGAGTTTATTCTACGTCAACAAATCATTTTTATGTCAACATCATAACTTAATAAAGAGCAGTAAATCACAAGAGCTGTGATTTTATTCAAACTTGATGAAAAACAGACGTCTCAATCCTAGAGCCCCCACTGGCTCGTGATTTTAGATATAAAATATATTTATGAAGAATTTAAAACCTATGAAGACAGCTATCACCAACAGACTCTGCGTCAGTTCACTCGAGTTAATAAGAATCTGTATTACTTTTATTATATTCCACTTTATTTACAGATAAGATTTATTTGTATTAATGCGTGATACATCGTATATATTTGTATATATACAAAATACCTTTTCATTCATTTAGAGAATAATATAATCTCAGTATGAGCCAGATTATTCTGTTTAAACTTCAAAATGTTGAGCTCTCTCAGACAAAGATAAGCCAACAATGAAGTAAACGTCCTTTTAGTGAATTTTGTATTAATTTACAAAACGAACTGCATCCCAAAAACCCTCATGAGACTTTCCAATCACTACGTCAATATAATAACTATATCACAATTTAAATAAGTATGTCAATATTGTGAATGTCAGTGGCAAACTAACTTTGGCGTAGGGCCCTTCTTGAATGTATCACTTGTTTAAACTTGTAATAACATCAACTTTTAAAGCCAAAATGAACCAGAAGTCCTTTAAGAGCTCCGAAAATGTAAGAATATCATGTAATGATGATGATGATGATGATGATGATGATGATGATGATGATGATGATGGAAAGTGAGCCTGAGCTGCTGCATGGACCTGTGGTTAGATTGTTATTCCTACTACTGACACCGAATGTATAAATAAACAGATATATGAAGTAGTGTAACCCCTCCGACTACCTCCACCAAGAGAGACTAAAACATGTTTGCAGAGACAGTCCTGATAGTTTGCACTTCATGTGAAAGCACACATTCTCCCACACTGCTGCTGCGTACACACACACACACACACACACACACACACACACACACACACACACACACACACACACACACACACACACACACACACACACACACACACACACACACACACACACACATACACACACAGGTGTTTGGAAGTGACTGAAGTTGCTACAGTACGAGTGGGTGTCTTGTTCTGGATGCTGTGTGTGTGTGTGTGTGTGTGTGTGTGTGTGTGTGTGTGTGTGTGTGTGTGTGTGTGTGTGTGTGTGTGTGTGTGTGTGTGTGTGTGTGTGTGTGTGAGAGAGAGAGTGTAATTTATGTGTTCATGATGATTGTATGTGTGCAAGTTTTCATTTCTTATTCCAACACACACTATAATTGCATCACCCCAGTCTGCAACACTCTTAGTCACCTCAGGGAGAAAACAACCTGTGTCACACACACACACACACACACACACACACACACACACACACACACACACACACACACACACACACACACACACACACACACACACACACACACACACACACACACACACACACACACACACACACAGCTGAGGTCTTTTGAGGATACCTCATGAGTGAAATTTGTGTGTCTCTTCGCCCAGTTGTTTTTTGCGTCGCTCTGGTACTTCGTGTTTCTCTCTGTGGATAAAGTGTGTGAGTAAGGGCTGCACTCTGTAATCTTATCTCTGTTTTTCTACACAAACACACACATCTGTCGTTCGTCCACTCCGCTCTTCCTCTTCTTCTTGTTCTTCTCCTCCTGTCCAGAGTCTCCTTGTGCTTGTAAAAGCGAAAGCAAAGAATGTTTCCAGCAAACACTTTTTTGTAACAACTTTCAACAATAAAGTGTAAACAAAAGTGACACATGGCTTTGTGTGCTGGATTATCATTTCAAAAACTAACAAAATCTTTGTTTTGCAGCTTGGAAACAAAGAGAGATAGCAGAGGGGGTCATTTATTAATATTACTATTACTATAATTACTAATTATATAATAGCAATACAACTTCAATTCCAGTGTTTGTTTTTTACAGTGGACTGAGGGAATTGAATAAGATTTAAATGACACGTTTAATTAAATGAAAGTCTGGTGATATTCAGTGTTCAAGTATTTAAATCCTTAAATGAAATGTAAAATGAGTCATAATAATTGTTATATAGGGGAAAACCATAATTAAAAAACTCTGGTTGCTGTCAGTATTATTTATTTGTTCTGAAATCACAATCAAACCCCCCAAGCTGTATTGTGTGCATCAGCCATTGATGATTAAAGAGAATGTGAAGCTTCATGATTTTTAAATAAAAACATTCTGGCAGAGACTCTAACCTAGAGACTGTTGCTTTCTAAACTGCACATTTGAAGTTGCTGTTCAAAAGGTATAGATCTCAAATATTTCTTTAAAAGAAACTTAACAATGAGCACCATCTTCAGCAAAACGATCTTCAATGAGCTGCGTCGGGAGGGGACGCTGTGCGACGCTGTGATACGAGTGGAGGAGGTCGGCTTCAGAGTCCACAGGATCGTCCTCTGCAACAGCAGCACCTTCTTCAGGTGAGCTGCTCAAAGAGTCTATTAAGGATTCACATCAAGTGTGTCTTCATGTCACACAGAGCAACAGCTACAGGCGGCTGTAAAGGCACCTTGTGGAGGCTTCTGACCACTAGCAGGCCTACAGCTGTGGAGCAATGTTTTAAAGGGCAAGAAAATCAGCTTTTGAAATGTTTTTGGGGGAGATTTGTTGGCATTCACTACATTTTGGTGAGAAACATGTAAAAAGTCTTAACAATGAATATGTGAAAAGTTAACACAAACTGGAGAACCCAAATGCACGACCCAGAGACACAACATTTCCTTTTAGTTTCCAAAAAAACTGAAAATCCCTCTTAACAGAGTAGGTACTGGATTTAACATAAAACGCTCACAAGGAGGAAAAAACAAGCGTAACAAAAGGAGAATTTAAGATGAACTTAAGCTTCCAAAAAACATAACAAAATAACAAAACCTGACTAGACTGGAAAAGATCCTTTCTTAGTTGAAGCTTGGCACGACCATCCATGGAAACAAACAAGACGAACTGACACAGGACAGGGGAGAGACAGGACTATTCAAACATGAGGTGAGTGGGAACAGGTGGAAACAAGCAGGGGCCGGGCAGACGCTGATGATGGCGGGAAAAATACACAAGGGGAGGAAGAAACAGGGCCTGAAATGAAAGACAAGAGGTAAATACAAAATAAAACAGGAAGTGACAGACAAAACAAACAAACAAAAACAACACATTTGACGAGACACAGCAAAAGTGCCTTGAAAAAGTTTTAAAAGACAACAGAGATTCCACAGATTGGAGGATTGGTCAAAACCATCATAGCCAGTTTATACTGCAGGTCTAGGGGAGCATTACTGCATATTTGGAAAAAGTTAAAAAGTGTTATTGCTCAAGAAAAAGCGTTGTTATGTCTGATGAAGGTCATTATGTACAGCTTTGTGATATAAGAACAAAATAATCACAATATAGCTGATTTTGTAGAGCTGACTATTGGTGCTTTTACTCAATTTGAACGCACTTCTTGATAAATAATCATCAGTATTGTGGATGTATTGACTAAGTGTGAAAAGAGAAAGAGTTGGAACAGTCTAGTAGGATTAGAAAATGACATCAACTGTAACAAAGCATTTCAAATGATGTACCACAATTACGATTTTTTTTGTAGACTGTCGTAGTCTCATAATATATGATCCGATTATATCAATATATCGCCCCTGGACTACTGAGACCTCACCTGACTCTGGTAAAAGACTACAAGTATGAAAATGAAACCTTTCTGGATTTGTATCGTTTAAAAAAAAAAATTGAACTAACCCTATACCTCAGTAGCCAGCTTCTCATTTCTGCTGTAGAGGCTTGAGAGTACGTTACAATTACAAGACTCCCATATCTCCTACTGTCAGATGCATTTTGGGTAAGGTAGGCACCAGATTGTGTTAATAAAGAAGAATGTGAGGTATAAGAAAATACATTATCTCTGGTTCTGTTGATCTATCTGATGTTTAAAATATCTTTTCGTGGCCAATTTTGCCCGTATTGTACATACTGTAGGACAGATGGATTGAAAGGAGAAAGTCAGACTTGTTTCTGCTGCAGTTAGGACTCAGCCTGAGTACATGAGCTTCAATGTTTTTAACCGTCACTCACAATGTTATAGAGTGTAATGCTACATTTCGACGAACTCTTAAAATGCAGGTTTGAGTTAAAATTGTAGGAGTTTGACAGAAACACCCCGTTGAACCTCTTGTTCCTGTGACCTCTGGTCCCACAGAGAACTCTTCTGCAATTTATCTGGACCATCGGAGCATCAGGTCTTCAGCTTCTCACAGGTCTCCCCCATCACCATGAGCCTCATCCTGGACTTCATCTACACCGGCTCCATGGTGGTGACGGAGGAGAACGTTCTGGAGCTGTTGGCCGGAGCAGAGAGCTTCTCCGTCGGGGGCGTCATGAAGGCCTGCTGCCTCTTCCTGGAGCAGAGACTCAACACCAAGAACTGTGTCCACATCTGGATGGTGGCGGAGTTCCACACATGTCCCAAGCTGAGGCAGAAGGCCTACCTGTTCGTGCTGCATCACTTTAAGGAGGTGGCGGGCTTCTCTGTGAAGTTCCTGCAGCTCTCCGTGCAGCAGCTGGCAGATCTCATCGAGCAGGACGAGCTGAATGTGAAGCAGGAGAGCATCGTGTTCGAGGCGGTGCAGCGCTGGATCGACTATGCCCCGCAGGAACGCCAGGGTCACATGGCCGCGCTGCTGAGCAAGGTACCTGAACGCACCACGTATTTAAGCACAGTGTTCAGGTAGGCTACTTCTACTTTTACTACAGATACATTGGCGCCCCCCGAAAAGGACTCAAAGTCTGAACTGTTGACATCTGACATGCTAGTGTTTTTGTACTATTTTCTAATTCAAACTCAAAGGCTTACTTGTCATGTGCACAACAGCAATTACAATCCTAACTTAAGTTTTAAGATTCCTGAGAACAACAATTATTTGAAGTGTCCCAGGTTTAATATGTCCAAATGTAACACAGTCTGACTTTCGTCTGCGCAATAAAAAAACACAAATGTGTACTTAGAGCACATGTGTCAAACTCAAGGCCCGGGGGCCAAATCAGGCCCTTGGTTGGTTTAATTTCGGCCCGTAGGATAATTTTTAATTACTATTAGATCTGGCCCAACGGTATATTGCACGCACACCTTCACTCCATCCTGAGGGTCTCCTCAGCTCAGAGCCTGAGCACAAACATTGATGAGCTTGCACCCAAGATGAGATGCCAAGTATCTGAACTAGCATCACAGAGCAGCACACTGAGTTTAATGGATGTTTCCTTCTGCACTTTTTCTCTCACGACAACAGGGCATGTTTGTTTTTTTTCTTTGAGTGAAATAGTTTTGTTGAAGCTGTTGTTGGCTTGTGGAGAAATGTAATCATAAGAAATGACTGGAAAAGCTGCAGATAGAGCCATAAGAAATGAATGAAACTGATCATTTAATGTGTTGTTTTTATAGGCAATTATTTAAGCTTTGTTAGTTCCAGGTTTAATATGTGCAATAAGTTCATTTCAATAAGTTTTGCAATAAACATTGAACCAGTCCGGCCCTCCACTAGTACCCATTTTTTTATTTTGGCCCACTGTGTATTTGAGTTTGACACCCCTGCTTTAGAGTACCAACGAAAACAAAGATGATATTTTCCTGGTTTTGCTCATCGTTCATTTCAATAAGCTTCAAAAAGACCGTGAAAATGTCTGGTAATCATATTACTAGTTATTTTATGGCAAGATAACAAGACAATCACGAGAATAGCTACTATGGTAGAACAAAATTGCCAAATCCAGTGGATTTCACTTGAACACTTTATACCATCTTATTGGCCAGCCCTAGGCCACAATTCCTGATATTTGTGTAAAACTGTTGACCACAATGTGAACATATGTATAATAAAACTGAATCTGAAATAAACACTAAGTTAAAAAAAAAAAACATCAATATGAAGTGTCTGCAAATAATGATTGGTTTCAAAACTCCTTATTAGTTAAATCCTCCTTGTTTTCCCGATCTAGGTGCGCCTGCTGTCAATGTCCAGTAGTTACCTGGTAGAAACTGTGATTAACAACAACCTGGTGAGGAAGTGTGTGTCGTGCATGACCTTGGTGATCGACGCCATGAAGACCCTGCGAGAGGCCCATCTGGAGCGACCTCTGACCCGCGCCCGCCTCCCCTCTGCGGTGCTCATGACCATCGGAGGCAGCGAGAAAGAATGTTTGACGGACAGGATGGACTTCTACGATGTCCGAGCCGACTGCTGGCTGCCCATGAACAGCCAGGAGAAGACCTTTAGAGTTCTGCACGGTTGCGTCTTCCTCAATGGATTCATATACTGTATTGGAGGAACTGACCTGAGTAACATTTTGAGCAGCGTGCGTAAGTTCGACCTCGTCAGCCACACGTGGCAGGAGTTGGTGCCCATTCACAAACCCAGAAAATGTGTATGTGCGGTGGCTCTGAACGGATGCATTTATGCCATCGGAGGCACTGACGGGCGCGAACAGAAACTTGCAGAGCGGTTCCAGCCGGAAAACAACCGATGGGAACTGATCGCTCCGATGCTCGATTTCAGGAGTGACGCCTGCGCCGCGACGCTACACGGCAAGGTAGGAGGATCTGACGACCTTAAAGAGCAATTGAACAGCAGCTGGAATCCTTTTTTTATGCTGACCTCTAGTGGTTTAACTTCCACCAAGTCGCAGTTGTGCAAAAGGGACCTCCAGTTGCCTGGAATGGCTCCTTTGAGCATGTTCCAGCATTTATGAAGTTTAAGTCAAATACAAACAAGACCCTTCCAATATCTTAGTTTTTTTAAATCATCATGAACACATAAATTACTTAGTATTTAAATAGGCTATAGGTGATATTTGAACAGGACACCTGGCTGGAAGTTTTAAGAGAAACAAGCTAATCAAACTTAGCATTTAGCTTAGCGCCTTTGTAAGGGAAACAGATTTTTAATGTGAAACTGTAGATAAATAATTAATGTTTCTTCTGCGAATAGGTCTTCAACAGAGAGGTGTAACAGGAGAAATGCTATCGCTAGCGTGGCAACATATCCATGCTAACATGCTGATAATTAGCGAGTGCAATGAGAATCATGTTTATCGTCTTTGTTGAATGATGTTAGCTAAAAAGCTCCAAACACTTTGCCTACGGCTGAAACAGTTATTGTTGCCAGTATTTTATTACAGACAAACCTAGAGCTATGTTTTGTCGTATGGCTAACAACAACTGTCTGTCATTATATTAAAATTGTTCCTGTGTAGATATATATTTGCGGCGGTCTAGACAACGAAGAACCTCTGTCCTCTGCCGAGTGCTACAACCCCAAGACCAACGAGTGGACGATGATCGCCTCGATGGACTGCGGCTGCGCTTCAGCTCGGGCTGTCGTCTACAGAGACAAAATATATCTGGTGAGAGGAATAAAAAACATTCAAACACAATCACATACATCAAGACACAGACATGGACTTAATTGCATGTGGTTTGGGTTGGTTTGCATTTGCTGTCAACCTGGTTTATTTATGTGTATGAGATTTGGACATCTGAGGCGTTTTAATGACCTGAAACGTTTACAACCTCTTGACTTTTCCTCTTTATGTAAGAAGACTTAGTGATTGCATTAGCAGTGATGCAACAGCATGTGGTTTCTTCTTTAATGTGTAATCACTATGAACATATTATCATAGCATCTCAAACATTAGAGCCAATTTGTACTCTTAATTAGGCCCTAACCAGGTGTAATTTATTTGTAGCCTTTCAAATAGAGGCTTTGATACTAACCTAATGCAATTTAAATAAACTGACCTAAGAATGTCATTGTCATAACTACAATGTAGCTATGTACATATGACAATAAAAGCTTTGAACCTTGAATACAATTTAAATAAACTGAAAACTAACAATTTTAGTAAAACGTGATGTGAATAAAATTTTTAAAAAAATCTAGTTGGCTTATCGAAGACTTCTTAGTCAGGTGGATGACCCTCTGTATGTAATGGAGTATGTTTCTATTGTGGTAAATGTGTTTTAAGAAAACCTTCTGCCTCCTCTCACAGGCTGGAGGCCACATCAACGGCGCGTCTTTGTGCCGAGTCATCGCCTACGATCCTCTATCAAACCAGTGGAGCACGATGACTCCCATGATCTACGCTCGCAGGCACTTTGGCATGGCGGTGCTGGAGGAGCAGCTGTATGTGGCCGGAGGGTACAACAACGAGAGCGACCTCTGTAAGATGGAGCGTTTCGATGAAGACTCCAGCAGGTGGAGCACAGTGCGGGACATGGAGGCGCCTCTCTACGGCTTCAGCTTCTGTGTGGTGGAGCGGCACTTCTACAATGTTTCAAACTTGCCTAAATTAACTCCAGGGTTCCCGATATGTCCGTGAATGTGTGATCATACGGAGTGTCTTAGTACCGTTTAAGAGTTTACTGTTAATCATTAAGAGCAATCATCAACTGTCAGCTATTTTTCAAATAAAGAAATCTTATTGACATCTTTGACCTCCCAGCACAGTCTCTGTGAAAGGGGAGATGTACAATTTTTTTTTTTTAGAAACAAATAAAAGATTGCATTACATTTTAATATCGTTATTTTAGGTATCTATCTATCTATGTCAACCATATGAACATGTTTGCTGTTTTACAGACGGCTCATTTTGTGCTGCTGGTGTTAAACACTGGGCTAAGGAGTGTTTTCAGTTTCTCTCCCACACACTCCGCCCCCTTTAGACTAATTGTGTTACTTCCAAAACAAAGTGACATCACAACGTAAAACTCGTACTTCTATTGGCTAGCGCTCCAACACATTGTACGTGATAGGCTAAGGGGCGGGACATCTCTAAGCAGTTGACCAATCACAACAGAGCCGGCCAGCAAACCAATCAGAGCAGACTGGGCTCTGGTTTCAGACAGAGGGTGAAAAGAGGTGCTGCAGCACAGGCAGTATGAGACAAATAAAGAGCTTTTGAACATTAAAGCATGGAGACATGTCACAACATACAAATATACAACCAGAACATTTGCAAATTAAGTGTGAGTGTGTAGAAACAACAGATGACACACGCTCATTATTTCATATTGCACTTTATTCAGCTCTGAGGAGGCAGAACTGAGTCCTCCGTCACAGATCAACACTTATTTCTTTCAGGCTTTCGGTCCGTGGACCCATCTCAAGTATTCTCACACTTCATACTTTGTATTTTGAACATGTGTACTGTGTACTGTGTGTGTGTGTGTGTGTGTGTCTGTGTGTGTGTGTGTGTCTGTGTGTGTGTGTTGCACCTCCTGTCTTTGCTGTGTGTAGGTGGACAGAGGCAACAGGAGAGATTTGATACTGAAGTGTAGGCATGAGGTTTCACACAACATCACAATGTGGAACAACAAAAATAATACACAACACTGTGGTATTTCTCATGGTCTACATCACGCAGGGACATAACAAAGAAAGGCCTTTAATTTAACGTTATATATCAGTTATTACATATTATCTCATGGCATTGTAGTCGTGCCTGGATATGGATCATTACAGTGGAGAGACACACGCTAGTTCTCCTCTGAGTTACAAACCCTCGGGAGCTTTTCAGTCAAATCTGGAAAATACCCAGAAGAAGTCTTATTTACACCTTCTGGAAGGAAGTTGACTATTCATTTATCACTTCACTTGAGACTTGATTCTAGATAGTTGTAAAAGTAATTATTTATTGCAGTCATGTGAAAACTGAAGCTGCTCTGATTCAAATATTTATATTAAAAATGTTAAATTTGACTAGCAATATGTTCAAGATGTCACTGAAATAAATGATCAATTTCACTCTGATTTACTAACCTACTTTCAGTTCATTTTTACTACAAGAGACAACAGACTAAACAAAGTCAATTTCACAAAGGAAATGCAAATCAATGTGTGTTTTCTTCCACTATTGGCAATAATTCCCCAAATGCTGCAGTTATACATTAGAAAGAAGACGAGACAACAAGATTAAATATTGAAAACAGCACCAGTCAAACCTCAAACAAACAAAAAACATATAAAAATGTAAGTTCGTACTATTTATGTCGATTTGTTTCGGCCGCTAAAATGTACTCCAGCAGCGTGATTTGCTGTTGAATTGCCACTACAGGGAGGTCTCTGCACTTGAAATAAATGGTTAAACTCTTCCATCACTTCACGACTTTACCCCTCGTGTAAGAACACGATGTGATTGCATTAGCAGTGCTATAGGAGCACATAAAGATGACAATACAAATCTACTTGTTTCTGTTTTTTTGAGCTAGTTCGAGTCCTTTTTGGCAGGAACTAACAGTCAAAAATCAGATTGTTGGTTGTTCTATCTATCATGCATACAGGTCATTATTTAACATGACAGCTTTAAGGTGTGTAATATAGTAAACAGCCAGCAGAGGGCGCCGTATCCCGGCTTCAAAGCAGCACTGCAGATGCAATCAATCATCCTCCTCCTCGCGCCGTCAGGAAACAGGTCACATGACTGGGATAAAGCTGGCAAGGTCACATGATGAGGGTGTTTTAGTGTGTGAAGAAGGCATCAGTGGTCCATGATGCGCAGGTTTCCAGAAACTATTTTGTTCTCCAGCATGGAGCCGGCTGGAATATCAATACGATCCCCGTGGTTAGCGATGATGATGACGGTGCCCTGAGAGGAGGAAGAGCAATGAGTTGTAGTTTATCAGAGATTAAATTAATAATAACATTAATATGAATAATAATAATAATAATAGCTCTTTTCGTACACTCGGTGCAGCTCAAAGTGCTTTGACAACATGGCACACATCATAAATTAAAACAGAGAACAAGAAATGAAATTCAGGTCAAGCAGTAAAACCTAGATAACCCTCTCAGTAAAACAAAGGAAGACACAAATTATAAAATAAATAAAACAATATAATGTTGTGTTGCAGCAGCAGCAGCAAGCAAGATCAATAAATAAACACAAACAGTAGATATAACAATATCAACAGTAGAAATATATATATATGTATCTAATATCTCAATCAAATACACAAAATACGGAATAAGTCAGCATACACTATAAACATAGGTGGAGTTTGACATTTGCGCTGGGGGGGGCAAACCTTTTATACTGACGTCAGTACACAGTCCCAACTATTGCGTGGGGTGCTATGGATACAGTAGCAATAAAGCCAGCGCTCACCACACTGACTTTTCCATGCCCGTCGTACACACACACTGATATGGAAGGGGTGGTCTCTCCCCCCAACAACAGTGCATTACATAGCTGTAAAACTTATCATAACTGTGCACATCTTATACTTATTTGATAACTACTATATCCCTTGGTTACTTGAACACGCTACAATATTATTAACCAGTGAACTACCTTATTAAAATATTGATATATGAAATATTTGGAACAGTTTTCGACGTAGTAATGCTGTAACATATTTCAATGCCCCCCCTGGCCCCCGCAAAATCCGCCTATGACTATAAATATGTGTATATGTATATGTATATAAGAATACTATCGACATAATACAAGTACACATTTTAAAAATAAAGATAGAAATTGAGAAAATAGGTCCTTTTAAAACTAGGATGTACTGTAATGAAAGCAATGAATCAATGACAGCCGTTGGACAGCAGGGACAGTTTTTGTTATGTCCTTGTTAAAAATGTAAATGTCCTGAGGGCAACTCTGAATATTATAATTAAAACGTGCAAATAAACGTTTAAAGATGTATGCCTCAAAGGTCTCTTCGCTCGTCATCTCCACCACATGAAAGAACACGTCTGACGTCACTGGTGCTCTTTACCCACAGTGTGTCTCAGTGTGAGAATACATAATGTGATGGGCTCTCATGCTCAACCCGAGACACTTTTACATTCAGATTGAATCCATTTTTTATATCGAGCTGTTTGCGCCCTTGAAACCATTTGAAAACCAATTTCCTCTCACCTGTCTAAGGAGATAAATTGGGTTCATATTTGCTTTGACATTGTTGAGGCGCCTTACATGTATTCCTGTCGCTCTAATTTATTTATACCTCCTATTTGTTGAAGTGTCTTGTGAGCGTTTGGTTTCTAAACTATATTTGATTGAAGGTGTTTTACCTTCAGTGAAACGTTTTTCCCGAGGGTGACGTCTCCGGACACGGTGAGGTGGTCGAGTTCCAGCATGTCAGGGATACTCTCGAAGCGATTCACATACTCCTGGACCTGAAACACACACACACACACACACACACACACACACACACACACACACACACACACACACACACACACACACACACACACACACACACACACACACACACACACACACACACACACACACACACACACACACACACACACACACACACACACACACACACACACACACACACACACACACACACACACACACACACACACACACACACACACACACACACACACACACACACACACACCGTGAATCCTTCAGCAGAACCTCATATTATATCCAATTCATTCTAATGCTAATAAAATAGTTATCACCGCAATAAATCATATTTAATTTTGTCTTCATTTACATTATTTAATTTCAAAATGTCAAAAGTGTCACCTTTGGACATGAGTGAATATTTAGAGTAAATACAATAAATGTGATAAATCATAAAGATCTTAAATATTGTCATATTGTTACATATTTTCCACTAATATCGACCGTACATTGGTGAAGGAGCTGCCCAGCTTCACGTGGGGCGTGGTGGGGAACTCTCTGCGGGGGCTCATGGTGAGCGAGCCGGCGTCCAGGCTGTACAGGTTGGACATCACCAGCAGCAGGTCGGAGGTCGTCTTCACCGGCAGGAAGCGGCTGCGCGGCACGTTGATGCCCAGAGCGTTATCGAAACATTTAATGGCCGCCCCGACCGCCGTCTCCAGCTGGACCACGTTCTGCCCGCCGTCCAGCGTCTGAACAGAAAGAGAGGAGAGGAGACATGTTTATTCAAAACTCTTTTAAAGACATGCTTAGCACTCAGATCTGTCCTCTGTGTTTCTATCAGGCGATCTTGTTGCCGTGTATGTTTTAGTTAAATTTGCCATAAAACACATATTTTTAGAATAACCTTTTACTAGATCTTTGAAACCCCCACTTGTTGCCATGCAGGCGTAAACATCACTGCTTTTAATTTGTTTTTTTATTTGTTTTTGTTATTTTGTTTCAACCATTTTACTCTGTAGCACTTTGAGTTTTCTTTACTCAAATGAAAAGTGCGCTTATAAATCAAATGTATTATTATTATTAGTAGCCTCTGGCTCTATATTGCATGTTTGTGATTTAACTTGTCATGAGGGTGACTTTGTACATCTGTCCGGGGACTTCAGAAGAGAAAAAGCTTCTTTGCTGACTGTGCCGAATTTACTGTACAGCCATGTTTTTTAAATGTGCATTGTCCCTGTTAAATAAACCTATAGATACATAACACGTTATATTTTGCTGCAGAAAAAAAGAACAAGAAAGCAATTACTGCTGTTTCAAATCACCAAGAGGAAGTAACCGTTCTGTTTTCTCTCCATCTCTCACTGCATTAAAGAACCACAAGGAAACAGAAGACACAAACCTACAAATACAAATCAGACTCCTGTTGTTACACAGCTCATGTACTTCTCATTTAAGAATGTATTTCACAAGTTAATCTAAAACATCTGTGATTCGCTGAGACCTCAAATGACTTTCGTCTCATTTGGTTAAACCCTTGTTTCCCCAAAAACGTGCAGGGCTGAAGGCTTCAGTTACATGAGCAGGAGGATTTGGACCTCGCTGACCCCTCCTCTCAGGACACTGCTCTGCTCTATACTTTGACTACTGTTGGTTGGAAGAGATTCTGCTCATAAGTGGCCCCTAAATCAATCCTAAAGCTTTTTAGTGATCCCCTGACCTTCTCTCCAGCCCCATCATGAGATAAACATTTGAATGTCTTTATTACTTTGGTTAAGATGCCGTTTGAAATCAGGTTCTGTGTACTACGAACTAAATCAGAATGAACTGGCTGCTAAGTTAATACTCAACTAGATCATGACCAGCCGTCTGTTCACACTGATGTACACGGTATTCAAGAAATATGTATTTCCTGCACAGAGGTGGGAAGTAGTGGAGTACAAATACTTTGTTTCTGTACTTAAGTACATGTTTCCGGTATCAGTACTTTACTCCACTACTTATTTTTCTGACGACCTTTTACTTTGACTTCTTACATGTTGAACTCAAACACCTGTACTTTCTACTTCTTACATGTTGAACACAAACACCTGTACTTTCTACTTCTTACATGTTGAACACAAATACCTGTACTTTCTACTTCTTACATGTTGAACACAAATACCTGTACTTTCTACTTCTTACATGTTGAACACAAATACCTGTACTTTCTACTTCTTACATGTTGAACACAAATACCTGTACTTTCTACTTCTTACATGTTGAACACAAATACCTGTACTTTCTACTTCTTACATTTTGAACACAAATACCTGTACTTTCTACTTCTTACATGTTGAACACAAATACCTGTACTTTCTACTTCTTACATGTTGAACACAAATACCTGTACTTTCTACTTCTTACATGTTGAACACAAATACCTGTACTTTCTACTTCTTACATGTTGAACACAAATACCTTTACTTTCTACTTCTTACATGTTGAACACAAATACCTGTACTTTCTACTTCTTACATTTTGAACACAAATACCTGTACTTTCTACTTCTTACATGTTGAACACAAATACCTGTACTTTCTACTTCTTACATTTTGAACACAAATACCTGTACTTTCTACTTCTTATATGTTGAACACAAATACCTGTACTTTCTACTTCTTACATGTTGAACACAAATACCTGTACTTTCTACTTCTTACATGTTGAACACAAATACCTGTACTTTCTACTTCTTACATGTTGAACACAAATACCTGTACTTTCTACTTCTTACATGTTGAACACAAATACCTGTACTTTCTACTTCTTACATTTTGAACACAAACACCTGTACTTTCTACTTCTTACATTTTGAACACAAATACCTGTACTTTCTACTTCTTACATGTTGAACACAAATACCTGTACTTTCTACTTCTTATATGTTGAACACAAATACCTGTACTTTCTACTTCTTACATGTTGAACACAAATACCTGTACTTTCTACTTCTTACATGTTGAACACAAATACCTGTACTTTCTACTTCTTACATGTTGAACACAAATACCTGTACTTTCTACTTCTTACATGTTGAACACAAATACCTGTACTTTCTACTTCTTACATGTTGAACACAAATACCTGTACTTTCTACTTCTTACATTTTGAACACAAATACCTGTACTTTCTACTTCTTACATTTTGAACACAAATACCTGTACTTTCTACTTCTCACATGTTGAACACAAATACCTGTACTTTCTACTTCTCACATGTTGAACACAAATACCTGTACTTTCTACTTCTTACATTTTGAACACAAATACCTGTACTTTCTACTTCTCACATGTTGAACACAAATACCTGTACTTTCTACTTCTCACATTTTGAACACATATACCTGTACTTTCTACTTCTTACATGTTGAACACAAATACCTGTACTTTCTACTTCTTACATGTTGAACCCAAATACCTGTACTTTCTACTTCTTACATTTTGAACACAAATACCTGTACTTTCTACTTCTTACATGTTGAACTCAAATACCTGTACTTTCTACTTCTCACATTTTGAACACAAATACCTGTACTTTCTACTTCTCACATTTTGAACACAAATACCTGTACTTTCTACTTCTCACATTTTGAACACAAATACCTGTACTTTCTACTTCTCACATTTTGAACTCAAATACCTGTACTTTCTACTTCTCACATTTTGAACTCAAATACCTGTACTTTCTACTTCTCTCATTTCCCAAACAGGCTGGTTCCTTTAGTCTGAATGTGTGTTTGGTGGCGTGATCATTATTATTTAGAGTCATTGCGTGCCTATTGATTTGAACACGATCCGTGTATCCATCATTTCCTGCTCTTCTCTAAAGAAGAGGGACAAATGGAAACGTTGTCATGTTGCCGTTGGTCACCATGGAAACATTCATTAGCTAACAATGACATTATTGTTCTATTAATATAAAGGGAGGTCAGGTACTCTTTAAAACAGCTGCTAGTTATGGGTACTTTTTACTGAAGTACATTTCAAAGCCTCTTTACTTTTACTTGAGTAAAGAAGTTTAGTTAGTACTTCTACTTTTACCAGAGTATTTTTAAACACGAATATCTGTACTTCTACTTGAGTAAAGGATGTGTGTACTTTTGCCCTCTCTGTTCCTGCATCACATGACTGTATCACTCCCAACAGAAACTGTATATTGGGTTGATGTAGAGGAAGTTAGCTCTATCCACAGTTAGGAAGCGGTACATACCTAACCTCCTCCTCCTCCCCTCAACTAGGCCTGGGTAATATGAACGTGTGCATACTGTATGTAATTGACAAATGAAAAGTAATGAGTATATTCTCATTTTGTTAAGAACTTTCGTGCAAAATCAACAATAGATTTAAGATAAATTATAGAGAAACCATGTATAAATATGGGTATAGCGTTAGTCAAGATAGAAACGTAATATATTCTACACGTTTTGTAGATATCAATTGTCCTTTTGCCAGGCCCTACACTCAATAGAACATTTGTATCTAATTCTAAATTATTTTAAGTGTTAAATATGTTATGTTAAGCACATTATATGTCGACTTTCCCTCAATACTGTTTCTTAAAGTCCCTCCATCATTCTGAGATGTTTCTCCAATGGTAACTGAAGTTAAAACGTCTGCCTCGCATTCCTCCATTTAACTGTCTGACTCTTCAGACAGTTAAATGGAGGAATGCGAGGCAGACGTTTTAACTACACACAATGCATTTAGGGGGATTGAGTTTGTCGAGTAGGCTCAGAAAAGTCTTGCTAATCTAGTATAAATCCAAAATCCCGATACTTAGAAGCAGCTGGAACACACTTCATAAGAAATTGTAAATCATGTTGGTATGAATATGGAGTTAGAGTGGGATTTCAAAACATTGTACCTGCATGTTAGCATTTAGCATGTCTGTCTTTGTACGACTGCTAGCAATGCTTTTAAAGTTTATTGTGAAAATGTAACTGAAGCCACAGAGGTGAAGATGGAAAACTAAAATTAGCCTTAAAGGTTTCAAAGGTCAGTGATATAACATATAATAGTATAGTGTTTGTTGTCTCAGAATAACTAGCAGAACCAGTTACGTAACATTCAGCACTTCATGGACGCTTTTATCTTAAGTGCCCTACGAGTGTGCAGAGTGTATCACAGGGGCCCCTTTAACTCTGCAGCAGCTAGACGGGGGCATACACACTTATTAAAGGGCTTTTCCGGTTATCACCCGTCCCCTTGTGTGTTATGAAGGTTTCTCTGCATGTAAACGGTCTGCTGAGTCACAAACCCTCAAAGTACACCCTGTAGCGAGTAAAACTCTAACACAGGAAATACCTGTCTATGCTGCCCCAGAACGCCTCGTTGGACGTTTCTCTTTTTCCATTGTTTGCTTCTTGGGTTTCTGTGACGTGTGAACACCCAAATCAACCACAAAGGACCGGATTGGACCAAATGGACCAATCCGCAGATCTTTTTTTATCTGCAAACCAGATCTACTTAAGGGCACAAATAACTAACCTTAACCTCAACCTGAACATGCAAATGTGTGTGAGAGCTGGACAAACAAGCTCAGCAACAAGAGCACATTGAAAATGAAAAATGCATCTTTTAAAAAGGAGAGGAATTTGCCTTTGAAGCTGCTCTTTTGTAAGGGAAAATAACACTTTCATATTTGTCTCTCTTTTGCACGCACATGAACACAAACACATTTTAAATTAGAGTCCAAGTGGGGCAGATGAGCCCCCGGAGAGCAGAGCAGTTTGGTCTGAAGCTCCTTTTCTCTCCTTTGTATGCGAAAACCTTGCATGACAACAACGGGCTCAGAGAGTGGAGCAGGAACAGGCTTCAGCGTCGGCAAGCTTGAATTTCTTCAGATATGATTTATTCAGAAGAAAGGGAAGGAGAGTGGGGCTGATATTTCTCCGCTCTGCTATTCAAGGGTACGTTTTCAAACGCGAAAGGAGGGACGAGGTAAAAACAGATGCGGTTTGCTATTATTCCATTGAAGGCTTTTTGAATCTGAGCATCTATTGCAGGGGTGTCCAAACTTTTATCACCGAGGGCCACATACAGAAAAACATACGAAGGGCTGGTCCGCTCACTAGAGGTATATTGTCTCGTCAATCAATCAAATTTAGGTAAATTATTGTTGATATTGATGAAAAAAAAACACAGCTCTCCGCAGGGTTTCATTTATTGTGTTGGCAGCTCATTCCTTAAAGCAGAAGCCTCAGATTGCTGATAATAAGAGGAAATATGAAGGGTATATTTCAAGGTTGTCATGTAAATGTGTTATCGGGCTTTTTTCTTATAAACTAAGATATGTTAGAAAATGTTTTCAACTTGAATTGACTGATTAAATTATTAAAACATGAATACTGTGTTATATATTTTAACATATATATTTAAGAAGTACAATAGCAGATGTTTCATTCGTGGGCCATATTTCATTATACTTTGAATTTGCTGAGGGCCGATTCAAAATGGTCCGCTGGCCTCATTTGGCCCCCGGGCCGTAGTTTGGACACCCCTGCTCTATGGCATGGCCTTTCTTTAAACGCAGCAGCCTTCAAAGCTTCAAACAGCTGATTCAAAAGGACAACATTGAGCGATGTCCCTCTCACCTTGGGGTTGACGATGATCTCCAGGTCCATGGCCTTCTGCTCCTGCAGCCTCTTGATGGCGGGCAGAGAGATCCACAGGTTGTTGGTGTTGAAGATCTTGAACTTTGAAACCGATTTGAACTCGTCCACGTGGGCTTTGGGCACCTGGGCGATCTCTAGCAGACGCAGCTTCCCTTCGTACTGGATCAGCGTGCCACCCTGAAAACCACAGGAAACTTATTAACAACATGTACTGAGTTTGGGATTAATGGATGAACTCCAAGGCGTTACAGAAACTCTCCATGCTACTCGCCACTCCCTCCAAATAATAAGGATTATTTATTGTATTAAAGTTTGGTTAGCGTCAGTCATTTTCCACCAAAAGCAAGGCAGTCCCTAAGAGTTTATAGAAAAATAAGAATCAATCAAATAAAATCCAGTCTTACAGTATGAAAAGGACACCCAAATTACACATGCCCTTATCATGTCCAGTAATCTGAGTTCTCAAACACTTGACATGTAATAAATTAATAACGAAACAACTGTAATCATCTTCTCCCACAGCAACTGTCGTGGCTTCCTTCCTTGTATTTCCATCAAGCCACTAGACGCCTTAAACAGACAGTTCTAACTCGTTTCTTTCCTTAAATTACTCACAGTTTGAAGTGTGGTTAAGAAGATGTTGCGTTGTGTTTGCTCAAAATAACATAACAAACATTTGCACATGCAACAAAGAATATAGGCCGTTACAATATTCAAAAGAAATAGGCAAGACTCAAAGTAAAATAACAAAAACAACTTAGGTATTCTTTCCGTCTTGATAATGCTTATAACTTAAAGGGTACTTGTACGGTAAGAGTACGGTACGTTACGGTAAGATAAGATAAGTACGGTTAAAAACTGTCCCTCGACGGCGTCTCTCAACAGGTTGCCCATCACTGTGGCTTTAGCACCGGCGCCATGGGAATTGTAGTCCTTTTATAGTGCGTTGACTACAGACGTCACAATTAGGTGGCCTTTCTTATCAAATCAAAACACTGGCTCTAACAGCAACTATATAAACCTTTATTTATTCCTTAGAAAAAGACTACTTCTGTTAAATTGTGAATATGTTTGGTTTAAGGCACTGCAACTATACTGGGATGTATTTGTATTGCATGACTTTAAAGTATATAATATCTAAAACAAAGCCAGAAGCACATCCTTTACTAAATCATATGTCAGTATGAATATACACGTCCTCCATTATGACACAAATTCCAAAACAACAAAGACAAAATAATAATAATAATAATAATAATGAAACAACTGTAATAGTTTGTTAATGTAAATGTGTATTTCCACATGCATATTTTTTTTACTTTTAATTCGATTTTGATGTTCACATTTTTTGATTGTTTATTTCTAGTGTTTTAATTTCTCTTATGTACTATGCCTTGTCTTTTTATGCTGCTGCAAGGCAAACATTTCCCAAATTGGGATCAATAAAGTACTTCTTATCTTATCTCATAGCACTTCAACTATACTGTGATGTATTTGTATTGCATGAGTATAAAGTACATCATATCTAAAACAAAGCCATAAGCACATACTTTCCTAGAAATCACGTCAGTATGAATATAACCCTCCTCCTCTCCTCACCTTGACGTCGGCGCGCGTCTTGTCCGTCACCTCCATGATGAACTCGCAGCGCTTGCCGTTGGGCTGGCTGACCAGGTGGTGCAGGATGTGGAGGTCCACGGTGGCTCCCAGGTTGTCGATGTTGGACACGAAGATGTACTCCTTGCCCTGAGCGATCAGCTGGTCCATTAGCCCCGAGTTGTAGAAGCTGGCGTAGATGTCTCCGTGCCCCGGGGGGTACCAGCCCTCTGCACTCTGCCCCGTCATGCTGAGGCTGGTGGAGACCGGGAGGAGCGACTCTTTGTTGATGCGAGGGTACCTGGAGAGAAGAGAAGTACACGATAAGATCAGACATCCTGTTTCTGTTCGTGTCCAGTTCCATTTTTACGTTCGTACGGCAACAACAGGGGTTCATTTTGATCAAAAACGTTGATAACCTGATATCGTTACTGCTGAAATGAATGAAAGACTGAACCTTTCATTCCATCAACAAGTATTTTTGTTTAAAGGTCCCCTATAATACTGTTTTTCATCAATATATTACAGGTCTCAGATATATACAGAGCCTGTCTCTGATTGGCTGAAACACCAAACAGATCATTGCAGCATTACCCATAATCCCCTCTGTTTCAGCCCTGTTTCAAAAGTGCTGATTCTCTGTCTGTTACTTTAGATGAAAATAAGGAGCCCCTCCCCACGCCCCTCTGAGAGAGATTTGGTTAAAAAGAACACAATGGTGCTCTAGGAGGAGATTCAGGTGATAAGGGGGGGGGGGGGGGGTTACCTTGGTTGATGATTGGCTAATGGTTACACAAGCCAAAACATCGTTATGACATCATAAAGTGGCCAAAATCTGATCAGCTCATTTTCAGACAGGTTTTTATAGAAATGGATCAAAAAGAGAGAGAATCTTTGTTCCTGAAACTTTCAGAGTCTCTTTCCACAGAGGGGACACATGTTGATGTAGAAGAGACATGAAGAAGAGGGGACACATGTTGATGTAGAAGAGACATGAGGAAGAGGGGACACATGTTGATGTAGAAGAGACATGAAGAAGAGGGGACACATGTTGATGTAGAAGAGACATGAAGAAGAGGGGACACATGTTGATGTAGAAGAGACATGAAGAAGAGGGGACACATGCTGAAGTAGAAGAGACATGAAGAAGAGGGGACACATGTTGATGTAGAAGAGACATGGAGAAGTGGATTTTGCATAATAGGCCACCTTTAAGATTTTGGTTCATTCTGATCAAAAACGTTGATACTTTACGGCCGAAATGAATAAAAGACTGAACCTTTAATCTCATCAAAATGTATTTTAGCTTAAAAGAATGCACTACTGATTCAACTCTCATCTTAAAGGGTTAGGAGCATAGGAGGCTGTGGCGCAGTGGGCTAGTGCGTTGGTGTTGGGATCAGAGCACAGGTTCAAACCCCACTGCAGTCAGCATGTCGTTGTGTCCCTGAGACAATTCACCCCAAATTACTCCTGTGGGGATTGTCCACAGTATTGAGTATGTAAGTTGCTTTGGATAAAAGCGTCTAACATGTAACATGTAATGTAATGTAATAATTTAATGTAAGATTAAAAGGCCTGGAGCAGAATAGTGGACTTTAAAAACTAAACTAAAATGACTAATAAAAAAAAGTGGAATGCAAGTCGCTTTGGATAAGAGCATCAGCCCAATACCATGAAATATAATGTAAGATGCTTACACATACTGACACGTACCCACAAACTGATGTATAGAGTTAGCAAACAGTACGCCACCAGAATACAGTAAGAATATTAGCTTCTAGTTAAAAATAGTAGTTTGTGCTCGCCTGATATATC
>NC_136909.1:82337131-82419631 GCF_949606895.1 Notothenia rossii
TTAAGACCTATGCATAGTTTATTTGGCACTAGATTGAATACGTATTTGACCAGTGAGGTTAGATAAAAGGGTTTTTGGGAAAACATACTCATGACTTTCTGTGGTGAAAACCAAGAGTATTTCATTATGAATGAGTGAGATGAAAAACAGACATGAAAAAAAACATGACTATAAGATTTCGTTCATTAAAAACAATCACCAGCAGAACGCAAATCAGGTCAAGTCTTCTTTCTTTAGCACAGTTCATTCCTCCCGGGGCCGAACAGGTTTCAGATGCTTATCACGTAGATGTGAATCTGGCCGTGACCTTTGCTCCCTGACCAGCTATTTCATTAAGGCCTGTATATATATTTTTAGGAGCCTATATTAAAACATTTAGATGGGTATACTGTACCTATTGTAGATGTCTGATGTTATTAAAACTTTTCTATGTAACCCCAAATCCTGATGATATCGCAAGGATATTTTAAGTTATTTTCAATTTGTTGGTTTTTTATTGATTTCACTTTCCTTTCTCGTGGTCACTTGTTCTTAAACTTTTGAAATGCCTTGATCACCTTCTTGTTTATGCAAAATGTGCCAAATTGTCAAACTGGAAGTGTTTCTTAATGTCTTGCAAAAAGCAAGTTACAACTCCATGTAATTTAAAATCTGCTCTGAATGGTTGCTTGGCAACGCTGATATGGTGGCGTGTTTTCACATCAATCTGTAAAAAGATATGATGCTCACCAATGAAAACATCTAACAAAATGACTGATAGCAACAATCAAGTCATTTCTGTGCTGCCTATTAAAGTCTTACAGGATTTACTGCAAAAAATCTCTATTTTCAAAAATCCCAAACACGGTCAATCCAACAAATAAGTTCCTCTAATCTCCAAGGCCTTAGAGCCAGGTTATTGCTGGTTCTGTACCTCTATCTGCTGCACGGTGAGGTCCAGGAAGGTGTTCTCGTTGCGGACGCTGATCAGGCTCTTGGGGCCCTTGCAGCCCATGCTGGTCCCCAGGCCTCCGTTCAGCTTCACCACCACCAGCTTGTTCAGGCAGTCGGCCACGCTGTTCGGCAGGCCGCGGCCCAAGATCCTATCGTAGGGCTGGATCTGAGGAGAGGAAGACAGAGGGTCAGGGAACCAGCAGGAGAGGAAGAGAGAGAGAGGGTCAGGGAACCAGCAGGAGAGGGAGAGAGAGAGAGGGTCAGGGAACCAGCAGGAGAGGAGGAGAGAGAGAGAGGGTCAGGGAACCAGCAGGAGAGGAAGAGAGAGAGAGGGTCAGGGAACCAGCAGGAGAGGGAGAGAGAGAGAGGGTCAGGGAACCAGCAGGAGAGGGAGAGAGAGAGGGTCAGGGAACCAGCAGGAGAGGAAGAGAGAGAGAGGGTCAGGGAACCAGCAGGAGAGGAAGAGAGAGAGAGAGGGTCAGGGAACCAGCAGGAGAGGAAGAGAGAGAGAGGGTCAGGGAACCAGCAGGAGAGGGAGAGAGAGAGGGTCAGGGAACCAGCAGGAGAGGAAGAGAGAGAGAGAGGGTCAGGGAACCAGCAGGAGAGGGAGAGAGAGAGGGGGTCAGGGAACCAGCAGGAGAGGGAGAGAGAGAGAGGGTCAGGGAACCAGCAGGAGAGGGAGAGAGAGAGAGGGTCAGGGAACCAGCAGGAGAGGGAGAGAGAGAGGGTCAGGGAACCAGCAGGAGAGGGAGAGAGAGAGAGGGTCAGGGAACCAGCAGGAGGGGAGGAGAGAGAGGGTCAGGGAACCAGCAGGAGAGGGGGAGAGAGAGGGTCAGGGAACCAGCAGGAGAGGGAGAGAGAGAGAGAGGGTCAGGGAACCAGCAGGAGAGAGAGAGAGGGTCAGGGAACCAGCAGGAGAGGGAGAGAGAGAGAGGGTCAGGGAACCAGCAGGAGAGGGAGAGAGAGAGAGGGTCAGGGAACCAGCAGGAGAGGACGAGAGAGAGAGAGAGGGTCAGGGAACCAGCAGGAGAGAGAGAGAGAGAGAGGGTCAGGGAACCAGCAGGAGAGAGAGAGAGAGAGAGAGTCAGGGAACCAGCAGGAGAGAGAGAGAGAGAGTCAGGGAACCAGCAGGAGAGGGAGAGAGAGAGAGAGGGTCAGGGAACCAGCAGGAGAGGGAGAGAGAGAGGGTCAGGGAACCAGCAGGAGAGAGAGAGAGAGAGAGGGTCAGGGAACCAGCAGGAGAGGGAGAGAGAGAGGGTCAGGGAACCAGCAGGAGAGGGAGAGAGAGAGGGTCAGGGAACCAGCAGGAGAGAGAGAGAGAGAGGGTCAGGGAACCAGCAGGAGAGAGAGAGAGAGAGAGAGAGAGAGTCAGGGAACCAGCAGGAGAGGGAGAGAGAGAGAGAGGGTCAGGGAACCAGCAGGAGAGGGAGAGAGAGAGGGTCAGGGAACCAGCAGGAGAGGAAGAGAGAGAGAGGGTCAGGGAACCAGCAGGAGAGAGAGAGAGAGAGAGAGGGTCAGGGAACCAGCAGGAGAGGGAGAGAGAGAGAGAGGGTCAGGGAACCAGCAGGAGAGAGAGAGAGAGAGGGTCAGGGAACCAGCAGGAGAGGGAGAGAGAGAGAGTCAGGGAACCAGCAGGAGAGAGAGAGAGAGAGGGTCAGGTCTCTTTTACCATCACTCACTGTACGGAGGCTCAGTCACTGGTACACTTTTATCTATAAAGCTATGTTGGGCAAACTCCCGTATTATATCTGTTCATTGATAAAGCAGAAAGTTGCAAGCAGCTATTGTCTGCGATCACAGGATATAGTCTTGTTAGATGTGCCAAGAGTAAGGACTGTCTTAGGTAAGACAGCTTTTATGTGCGCAGCTCCACTTGCTTGGAACAGTCTACAGGCAAAATTGAAATTGAGCATTTTTATTTCTTTGAATGTATTTAAGGCATGTCTAAATGAAATGCTTTCTGACACTCTGGGTATTTGTAAATGTTGAATATGTAAATATGATATCCTCTGTTGTTTGTATGTTGTTTTTATGTTTCATGTGGAACTAAATGATGCAGGTCTCCCTTGTAAATGAGATCGATGATCTCAAGGGACTAATCTGTCTAAATAAAGGTTTGAAATGAAATGAAATGAAGGGAACCAGCAGGAGAGGGAGAGAGAGAGAGTCAGGGAACCAGCAGGAGAGAGAGAGAGAGAGGGTCAGGGAACCAGCAGGACATTTGTAATCCCATTTGTTTATTTGGAAACATACATATTTATCTTTTGCAAACATATGAAGCACCCAGGAGTCTCAGGTCTTCTGGGACGGGTCTGCTCTCTGCTGCACGAGTCAGAACTAAACAAGGAGAAGCAGCATTGCGTTTTTAAGCCCCAACCACTTTTCTTTTCGACGCAGCATTTGGACGAGTCGTTTTCATTCAAAATGCAGTTTGGCTTTTATCCATGTACTTTATACCTGTTGTGTTGATTTGACTATCTTTTATCTTATTTTGTAAAGCACTTTGGGTTGCCGTGTGCGGAAAGGTGCTGTATAAATAAACTTGCCTCGCCTCGCCTATATAAATAAACTTGCCTTGCCTTGAATCAAGTGTTTTTGGTTATCATTTCTTTATTTGATTATGCAGATTTCAGTAGTTATTTAAAAACAATTTAGTCAAATGTCAAAGGCTTTACGGGAATACCCTTGAAGACACATGACACCTTTTGTGGCATGCTTTTCTGTAAACGTTGCGGGTGTTAATTGCCATGTCTTAACGCAGCTGTTTTAAATGCAGTATTTAGCACTTTGGTTGGCGAGGCAGCGAAAGCCATTAGAGTATAGTGTAGTATGTGTGTGTGTGTGTGTGTGTGTGTGTGTGTGTGTGTGTTTAAACCCACATTACTGGGTCAATACCACACCTATCATCAGCGTTTTCACACATCATGTATCGACTTATTCTAAATGTCTCTCGCAGAGCAGAGAGGAGTGAGAGAGGATGAGTTCACAGAGAACCAGGGGACACTGCTGTGTGTAAACTCACAGGAATGAGCAGCACACACACACACACACACTGCTCTCACTCGGTGGTTGTGTTTCACCTCAAGTTTCTTTCAGCTTGATTACTTTTCACTCTTTGGGGATTTTCTTTTTTTTGTAATCTAGTTTAAAAGGGTGAGTAATGTGCAGAAGAATCCAGGGAGAGTCCATTCTGACCAAATGTTACAACAGCTTTTAGATGTTGGGAAGTGAGCGAGCATGTCAACTCTAGCTCTAGTGTGTGTGTGTGTGTGTGTGTGTGTGTGTGTGTGTGTGTGTGTGTGTGTGTGTGTGTGTGTGTGTGTGTGTGTGTGTGTGTGTGTGTGTGTGTGTGTGTGTGTGTGTGTGTGGAAATTAAAAGCCAGGATGTGTCCTTGTGTCCTTTCCTGCTTAAAGCACAGCTCCACCAATCAGTGTTGCGGTCACACTGCAGACCTCCTGATGGAAACAGACGCTCTCTCTCCTCTGGTGGCTAACTCGCCCACCCCACCCCCCACAGAAAAGTCTACACACACTTTTATCAGTCAATTCACCTTTGCTGTAACATTGTAAATGTCACCGCTGCAGGACTAATAAAGGAATTCTCATTCTGATAGTGGCGACCTGGACACAGAGGTGTTTTTATTTTATTTGTCAACTGACTTACATGAAAGGAGTGCAAGTGGGACATAAACACTTACTGTTATCATATAATAAAGCGCTTTCATTTCTAAATCTTTGCAGGTATTGGAAAACAAAAAAGACATTTAGAAAGTAAGCAAGAATTCACAGAGAAGGAATAGAGAGAATGTGTTGTTTTATATTGAGCAACTTTCCTCTGGGATCCCCATCCTACCCCTGCACCCCCGCAGTTAAAAAGGCTTCCACTTCCAGATGTTCGTTTCCCTTTCAGGGCGGTACAGACGGGGCCTGCTTTTTCCTCTTCTCCTGTGTGTGTGTGTGTGTGTGTGTGTGTGTGTGTGTGTGTGTGTGTGTGTGTGTGTGTGTGTGTGTGTGTGTGTGTGTGTGTGTGTGTGTGTGTGTGTGTGTGTGTGTGTGTGTGTGTGTGTTAATATACTCCAAGTGAACACAGCACTCAGAAGCCAGCAGGAAACACCTCTCTGGCCCGACTGAGGGAAATACTACTGGTTCTTAATTAAAGGGATATTTCACACCTCAAATTATTATTTGTATAAAAATAACTCAATCTGTGTTGGCTTGATTTTTTAAAGATGTTCTTACTAAATTCCTTGTTGAACGAAGAATTCAAAACAGATACAAGTCTTGATGAATTAAAGTAAATGGGTCCTTCTTTCACAACTCTTACAAACTCACCCACTACTTGTGCTGAATAATCAAAGTCTCATGTGTCCCATCGTACAGTATGCTCACTCCCTTCGAAACACATGCTTTTTCACCAAAACCACTTCTGAATAAAGATGACTCACTCTTATGTGGAAGTGTTTTAAAAGTAGATGTTTGATTAAATGAAACCTATAAAGCCTGGGTAAGGGAAATAATTAACCAACGACCGGATACATGAGACTTGTGTAAAAGGGTTGTAAACGGTTGTTTTGCTTCAAATCGCTGACCCCATTTTCTTCAATTCATAAAAGACTTTTCAAATGTTTGGGGATTGTGTGTTCACCGTTGAGGCACGTGAGAAAAACAGTTTTCTTCACTAATTCAATGTAGCACAACTGATCTACAGATGTTCATTTAGGAAGTATTTCTTCAAGCCATACACTTCAGAACGATTCAGAGTGTTATACAACTAAAATATGGTTTGTACAATGTGGGAATAAAATAGAAAGGGAAGATGTCTACATTTCTGGAATCAAACTGTTATCTCTGGTTCAGTGGAGACACAGACTTGTTACTCACAGAACAAGCTTGACTGTTCATTTGAAATATTTGCATGTTGCTGACAGAGAAAGGAATTAGAGATGTCCCGATCCGATCACGTGATCGGGGATCGGAGCCGATCACGTGATTTTCAAAAGATCGGAATCGGGAGAAAAAAAATCGGGGATCGGGATTTTATTTTTATTTTTTTGTATTCAATGTTACAAAACAAAAATGACCATGTTCAAGTCTTAAAGTCATCCTGAGGCCTTAGTTTTGGTTTCAAATTACACATCATCATGTATGTGTTGCTTCTTTGGGGCTTGTTTTCATAGACCTGCTTATTTCTCTCAAATCTGGCAACAGAGTGGGCAGGGCGCAGTGTCTAATTGTAGCAGTAAGCTAACGAGTACTGAAAGATTTATTTTGTTTTGATCCAATGCTGCACAACTGAACTGATCCAATGCTGCTGTGAAAAAAAGAAGCTATATCCATGTTTGATAGAATATCAAATTTAAATAAAAAAATAACCTTAAGGGACAACTTGAATGCTTTTTTTCTTTTTTTCTCTTAATGCATTGCATAAAGATCGGATCGGGAAAAATCGGTATCGGCAAATTGTCAAAATCAAATGATCGGAATCGGATCGGGAGAAAAAAAGGTGATCGGGACATCCCTAAAAGGAATGGATAACTTTGTGTACGGACAACGTTGGTCTAATTCCGTGAATAACTTGAGATCTTCATGCTATTGAAAATGTATGAATAAAATATTGTTTTTCATTGCTGACAGTGATCTGAATACAGAAACAGATGCTCATCAGGATTTTTCACATTAAAACAGCATTTTGGAAATAGTTCAAGATCAGATTTCCACCTTTTGAGGATTTAGACAGCGGCTTTTGGCTGTTACAAAAAACATTACTGACAAGATAATTCTGTAGAATATCATTACGTTAACAGCAGCTACATCTGGCTTTCATTCGATGGCTCTAAATCAAACACATCATGTCAGCATATCTCAAATGTCAGTGTGGATTAAGAGACAGTAGCTTGAAGGATAATCTGCAGTATGTCTTAGTGTTTCCACAACAGGAAAAAAGTAGCTTGAATATAAAAATACCAACAGGTGATTTTGATAGATTTGCATACCTTCTCCCAAATGTGTTTTCATCATGTCACAGTACTAAGACCATGGTAGTCCGATGCATATCTTAGTGAATGCATGAGAAAATGTACCGTCAGCTATGTAAAGAGTACATTTCTGATACGAGTGATACCGTCTGAACTGAAATGTACTGTACAGAGAGCAAGTACATCCAATGCTCTTTTGACGGTCAGATGCTAACCTTTAAAATACCTGTCATGAAGAGGAATGGTGGAACACAAAGATGGCTTAAGCTCTCGGGATTTGACCTTTTTACAACACCCCAACAAACCTGCTCTAAAGAAACTGTGTTCAGAGCAGGCAAAAGAAAAAAGAAAAAAACTGGAAAAACACAAGGAAACATTGACGTGGCTTTCCTCATCCGGTGACAGCTGTTGGTGGGTGAACAATTGTGTATTATTTTGTTGTGGCTGTTGGTCTTGGCAAAATAGAGCTAAGCAAACTATAACTCAGGACTGACTCATTTTGATATAAAAATAATAATTAACATGTGCACGAGATGATAGAAAGCAGTGTTATTTTCACCTTTAAGGGTACATTTTTGAAAACTGTGTATTTAGACTGTATGAACCAGGATGTTGAAGTTAGGGTTGTCCCCTTTATCTTTGAAGCATGTTGGCATTTGACTATGAAGCCATTCCTGTCATTGTCAGCTCATACTGTATATATGTCAGCTGTGTGGTTTTATAGCTTAAAATGATACTGGATTATTCATTTTGTTGGGGGAAGATGTTGAAGTCAGTGGCTGTCTTTGGCAGTGGTTGTTAAAAAAATGTAGTTCCCATTTTCCTTTACTCTCCTCGCTTTCATCAAATCAATCTGAAACACATCGCTCAAAGTTAAATCTTAGCGGGGTGGAGAAGCTTCAGAAACTCGCTGATGAAAACCCACATCAGAAATCAAAACCCATGCCTCTAGTCCACATGTGTCAAACTCAAGGCCCGGGGGCCAAATCAGGCCCTTGGTTGGTTTAATTTCGGCCCGCAGGATCATTTCTAATTATTATTAGATCTGGCCCGCCGGTATATTGCACGCACACCTTCACTCCATCCTGAGGGTCTCCTCAGCTCAGAGCCTGAGCCCAAACATTGATGACCTTGCCCCCAAGATGAGATGCCAAGTAGCTGAACTAGCATCACAGAGCAGCACACTGAGTTTAATGGATGTTTCCTTCTGCACTTTTCTCTCACGACAACAGGGCATGTTTGGTTTCTCTTTGAGTGAAATAGTTTTGTTGAAGCTGTTGGTGGCCTGTGGGAAAATGTAATCATAAGAAATGACTCTGGAAAAGCTGCAGATAGAGCCATAAGAAATTAATGCAACTGATTATTTAATGTTTAATGTTGTTTTTATAGGCAATAATTTAAGCTTTGTTAGTTCCAGGTTTAAAATGTGCAATAAGTTCATTTCAATAAGTTCTGCAATAAACATTGAACCAGTCCGGCCTTCCACTAGTACCCAATTTTTTATTTTGGCCCACTGTGTATTTGAGTTTGACACACGATGGTTTTCATATGTGAACTTCTGTCACATGACTTTTAATGATAGAAGATAATGTTAAAAATGCTCTCATGTGAAAATCATTGTATGCCCGTCCTTAAAAAGAGACTTTATTGTCAAGGTATTAAATCGAGTGGTTGTTAAAAAAATGTAGTTCCCATTATCCTTTACTCTCCTTCTCACTGGGACAGGATGATGCCCAATCATGTATCCTCACCCTCTTCCCCCCCCACTCCCCATCTCATTACTGTGTGTCTCTGTCATTTTCTCCTTCACTGGATGTTCCCTGTTGCAAAACTTGTCTCTCCAAACCTCTAATCTTCTCTCCGTCTCCCTTTATGAAACTCTCAATGTCCTCTTTTCACACTTCATTCATCTTTTCCTGCTCCTATCTCCATCTTTACTCTTCTCCATCTTGCAAAAAATAAACGAGGCGGCTCAGAATTGGGGAGCGAGACGGAGGAGGAAAAGACAGATGAGGCTTCGTGTTTGTGTGTTTGGTTACAGAGTCCAGAGCCAGGGGAGAAACTGAGGAAGATGTGTCCATGTTCAGTGAGACAGAATCAAACAGGCTGACAAACGCCAGGCAGCAACATCTCTGGCATGAAACCCTCTTACCTTAGGGATGCACGATATGAGGAAATGCAACTATATTGAATAATATCTCCATCATTACAAAATGACCACAAATAAACCGATCTTGTTTTATTCGTTCTCAGTTCTGCCTTTCAGTACTCCTTAAACGTTAACCAATTAGATGTTGAACTAAAAAAGGTGCAGTTTTCTACAACCTATTTCACAAAAACCCCATGTTGCATTATGACAGTGTTTTGCAACGTGTTCATAGCCCAAGGTGACATTGCAATGACATTAAAAATAAGTAACTATTTAGCAGTCCTTTGCTTAATGTGTGAGTTTCATTTGTAAAGAATATTTGGACGACAGGCTGTATTTCACAACAGGAAGTGAGAGCAAACTATGAGGCAACAACTCATGTTTGTTTTAACTTGCACAGCTGACGATTGGGAATTTTAGGTTTGCTTCCTATGAGAAAAATACCCTTAGTGTACTGACAAACAACTATTATTTATAAATCTTCCAGCAAATCAGGAAGCTGTCCCTTTTTGAAAACCCACTTAAAATAGGCTAATAACTGATCTCACTAGTGAATGATTCAATAAGTATTACTAAGCCATTAAACACATATTGCAAACCCTTCAGTAATGGTGCCTTAAGGGAAGTGGAGAGAAGATAAAAAATATTTTTAATGAGACAATCTGAGAGGGGAACATGAGCAGAAAAATATAAAAGGTCAGGGACACTGTCTAGTCATCAGTTTCCATAAACACATTAAGTGCAGCGTCCTGGTAAAGCTTTCATCAAATCAATCTGAAACACATCGCTCAAAGTTACATCATAGCTTCAGGAAATCACGTATACAAATCCACATCAGAAATCAAAACACATCCCTTTAGACCACATGTGTCAAACTCCAGGCCCTTGGTGGATTTAATTTCGGCGCGCAGGATAATTTTTAATTACTGTTAGATCTGGCCCGCCGGTATATTGCACGCACACCTTCACTCCATCCTGAGGGTCTCCTCAGCTCAGAGCCTGAGCCCAAACATTGATGAACCTGCACCCAAGATGAGATGCCAAGTATCTGGCTTGAACTAGCATCACCGAGCAGCACACTGAGTTGAATGGATGTTTCCTTCTGCACTTTTTCTCTCACGACAACAGGGCATGTTCGGTTTCTCTTTGAGGGAAATAGTTTTGTTGAAGCTGTTGTTGGCCTGTGGGAAAATGTAATCATAAGAAATGACTCTGGAGAAGCTGCAGATAGAGCCATAAGAAATTAATGCAACTGATTATTTAATGTTTAATGTTGTTTTTATTGGCAATAATTTAAGCTTTGTTAGTTCCAGGTTTAATATGTGCAATAAGTTCATTTCAATACGTTCTGCAATAAACATTGAACCAGTCCGGCCCTCCACTAGTACCCATTTTCTTTATTTCTGCCCACAGTGTATTTGAGTTTGACACACCATGGTTTTCATATGTCAACTTCTGTCACATGACTTTTAATGACAGAAGATAATGTTAAAAATGCTCACACATGAAAATCATTGTATGCCCGTCCTTAAGAGACTTTATTGTCAGGGTATTAAATCCTGAGACACTAATTCATGCAAGCTGGTGAGGAATGTGGGGACAATTAAAACAATGTGCATCATTTTTAGATGTAACATGGGTGTGTGTTTTGCCTGCTTTCATGCCTCAGCACACTTACATCTCTCCTTACCCTTTAACAATTCACAGCGGCACTACCATGACAACAAAATAAAAACACATAAGGATAAGCCCATTGTTCTCTATAAAACAGACCACTGTACTTGGATTGTAAACAAGAAGAAAGGCCTGTTTTACTTCACAGTGAATTACAAATAAATGATTGTATCTGGGCAAAAGATATTGCATCATGACGATTTCCAGCTTGTTAAGAACTTGGCTGAGTTCAACACAAAGTCACACAGTAGGAGAGGGAGCAGGAAGTTTCTCAGTGTTTCAAACACAGCAAACAGACAGTCATGTATCTCAGCTTTACTTACAGGCTTCTCTCATGTGCAACACTTTGACTGACACATAACACTGCGTTCACACTTCAAAGCTCCTCCCTTGAGGTGAAATCTAATCCTATTTTTTTTCAAAACTCTTGCACTTTGAAGTTTACACATAACATGGAAACTCAGTGTCCAGGAAACTGAAGCATCCCTTGTGACTGGAAACTAAGCAAGAGCTACAAAATGAGTTACTTCAGTTAAAGGGAACCAGGAAATCCTGCACAAGCACCTCGAAGAAACTCTGAGTTGGCACTTTGATTGGCTTTGTATGTTTGAAAGTGGCTTTAGAGATACAAAGGCATCAGCAACTTGTATAGGAAGCACAAGCTGACCAATTCAAGGGGCCCTATCTGCTCATTTTCAGGTTCATAATTGTATTTTGTTCTTCTACTCTGACATGTCTCCATGCTTTAATGTTCAAAAAGCTCTTTATTGTTCTCATACTGCCTGCACCTCTTTTCACCCTCTGTCTGAAACCAGAGCCCAGCCTGCTCTGATTGGTTAGCTGGTCGGCTCTGGTGTCATTGGTCAACCGCTTAGAGATGTCCCGCCCCTTCACATCACGTACAATGTGTGGGAGCGCTAGGCAATAGAGTGCCACAGTGACGCGTCCTAAAACCCGGAAGTAAGTTAGCATTTTACCACTTCCGGTTCCTTCGACAAAAACTTTTATACTTTTCTAAATCATAAATCTAACCGATAGATTTATGATTATAAAAGTAGGGTAGACATGTGGAGATTATCCGGCTAAACAAAACGTGATCCGTCTCTTAAATGTGTTTCAACCACAGACCTTATTTCCAGCTATTTTCCAAAACCCTATGGAGAAATTGCATTGCTTTTTGGCGAAGGAACTTGAAGGACTTTACTTCCGGGTTTTAGGACACGTCACTGTGGCACTCTATAGAAGTACGGGTGTTACATGGTGGTGTCACTATGTTATGAAAGTAAACGAAAGGAGTCTATTTCAGGCAGGGGTCCCTTTGAGCTTCTTATAGTACTTTATGGCCAATTCAGTCACCTCAAGTCCATTTTTGTTTTAAAAACTCTGCAAAACCAGAACAATATTATGGACATATTAGTTTGCCTGACCCTCACTGCAGCATGGTCACTGTAATGCGGCAAATGACTAATGTCTTAAAAAACTACATTTGAACCTGAATCTATAATCAGAAAAACACTGTCTCTGTGCCCCTAAACTCAACTCCATGTATCTCACTGGTTTAAATATTGATGATGCTGAAGCTGCAGATTATTCTGATGTTCCACTCACTTAAGAAATGGCTCAAAATGCAAAGACTAGAGCATATCATTTCTATATTGGTGTCTCATATGGGACTCAAACCCCCCTGACTGTGTGACTGCTGTGCTCTCACTATCAAACACTTTTTGTTCAGGACTTCTGAATACTTCCGCTCCAGCAATATCCCACATGGCTTTGGCTTGGAAGAAATGGGAAACAAGTGACAATGGACTCGTTGTTTCCTCTGACATGCAACTGAGCTGTAACAGTGGAGCTGTCGTGAATCACAAATGTCATTTAATTCAAAGTGTTAAGTTGAAAGGACTGGTTTCAAACTCTGAGGATAAAGAAAACTTGAAAACTAAAGCGGTTTTTCCTGGCCATTAAACTGGGGTTGGACCGGTTAAAACCGCCTTTTGTTACGCAATGTTTTAATTTAAAACTGATACCACTTTGTCTTCAGCTTATCTGTAACTTTACTGCGCTCAAATTTAAGATTTCACACCTTGATGAGTTCGATAAAGTCTAATGTTCATGTAAATGCAAAATGTGGCCCTGAATTCCCTTAGATTTACGAAATAAATCATGTAATAAAAGAGTCCATGACCATGAGCCACATGTTTGATTTATGCTGTTTCAATAAAACAGATGAATGATTTAGAGTTCTGTTTGTCTGAGTGAAAACACACGAGAGTCAAGGGCACACCAGGCCAAGTTGAATACACTTTAGTAATACTTACTCTGACTAAATAATAACTATTACAGACACAAGCCTCAAATAGCTCCACTTGGACTTCAGCCAGGTTTTTCCTATTCAAGCTGTAATCACACACCCAGATTGACATTGAGTGGAAACAGATATTTATGACTCTTCAGGACACCTTGTGTAACACTGTTATCTCTGATGTCACTTGATCTTATCTGTGAGGCCTTTTTTCATGTGGTGGAAATATGTCATAAAAAAAAAATTGACACATGCTGAGTAATCAGGTCATGCTTTAAGTGTTTTTACTGTTGTGTTTTTTAAATGTTGATTAAATGGAATATTACTCTTTTCTGTTTTGAAGCCTCTGTAAGCTTGAAATTAGTTTTGTAGTGAATATTGTAACCCCGTATCTTTACTGCCATGGATGCAGCCATATTTACATATTACCTGAGGCATACCATTTGGCAGATAACACGCAAAACCACAACAAGTAAAGATTTGATGAGCATCGCTTAAAAGGGCCGTACCAAAAATATGTTTTAATAAAAGCTTCTTTTTAAGTTTTCAAATTAACCTTTGATTTTATGACGTTACATTTTAAAACATTTTCTACTTAGAAAATAATCCTTAAGTGGAAAAGGAGACTCAGATTAAATGGGTTAGTATTTTTGTTTTTGTTAAATCAACTTTCTTTTGACTGCAGTGAAATTGCCAAGGTTAAATTGCCAACAAATATGTAGTGGAGCAAAATAATAAAACTTTACTTTTGGACTTTACAACGCACTTGAGTTATTGGAGATGTTAGGAGAACACAAGTCGTAAATAATCCGATGCTGCAACAACTGGAATCTAATCTTACAAATTTCCCCTCTGTGGGACTAATAAAAACATTCTGATTCTGATTAATTCTACTAATAGTATAGCAATGATATTAGTGTAGCCTAGTCTTTGTCTGCAACTGTGCAGAAATACCATGTTCAAACTGAATCAGTAGACTTGATCAAAAGACTGGTTGATGAAGAATTCAGTCAGCTTTAGGAAAGAACCCTCACACTTTTGAGTGCAGATCTATCATTTCACTTTTTGAGAGTTTGTTTCCCGTCATCTAGTCGGATGTTTCTGAAGTTTCACAACAGCTCCTCATGATGAGTGATGGCTGCTGGAATAGGAGTGCACCCGTGACTAAAAACACACGCCTGACTCGAGGTGAAAAGCTGAATACGGTTTCTTTCATTTCCCATTGTTAACCTGCTTAGTGCACCAGACCTGAGGCCACTTGAAGACGCAACGAGAGGTGTCGTATTGGGGAATGTTTTCAACAAAAGCAAAAGGTGTTCAAAGGTCAGTTCTGATTGTGTGCACTGGTGACACACGTCGTATAAACGTATATTAGATTTGTACCTCAGTGTCATTTTACTGTTGGTCTTGTAATCATTGAGAAGGAGGATGAATGATTGATAACTTTCCAGAGTTGTAAGACTCAATGTCATGGATGTTTATTCAAACTGGACTTCCTGGAGTGTTTTGTGTTGCGATATTCATTATTTCTTAGTCTTAGCTTGTATAGTCTTATACAAACTTCATATATCTTCACTTGTAAGATGCAGAAACATGAAGAGCTTTTGACAAACAACAGAAGTTCCTATAGGAGATACAAACATGTGATGTTCTCGCTCTCTTCGATACAAGCGCAGAACACACACACAAATAAAACTCTGACAAACTCACCGAGTCCTCTGGAGGTCTTTGTATCTTGATCCACTCTATTGAAGGTCCCTTCACCTGCAGAAATCTTTGGAAAAGATTCCTGAAACCCTCAAAGTCTTTCCTGGACACCTGAAAAACAAAAGCATTATATAGCATTAAAACACCATTAATGTCAAACAGGTGGGCAGAAATGTGTCACATGTGCAGTTCGGCTCAATCAGAGATTCATTCACTTAATAAATGTACTATCTGCTTCCGAAAGGGCACCAATTGTTATTATTGTTGTGCGTGTAGGTCAAAAACTATTAATAAAAAATGTAATAACCCAGAGGTGTGGTTTGAAAGCATCCAGCGGTCTTATGATGACATTGATAATTACAGATCTATTCATAAGAGAGTCGACTAGTGAACAAAAGGCATCTAAGGTATTGGAAAAAGGTAAACAATAGAAACCTGCTCAGCTTGAACGGTGATTAACTAAGGATGTGTGTGTACTCTACAGACGTGCGTGTGTACATGGCTTATTTATTGCATAACTGCTAGTACTGTGAATTGAAAGTACACACGCTATAAATGTGAAAACAGTTGAGGAGTCAAAGTGTGAGTCAAGTACTGAGTGATCTCTTTTTCTTTTGTGATAGGTGGCAGATTGAGAGTGCCTGGTTAGCGTCTAAAAGAGTCAAACAGTGTGTTGGGACGCAATCTTTTATTTAGTGTCAGATTTGTCTCAAGGTCTATAAACGTCTTAGGAAAGAGAAAACAGATGAGATCTAGTTTTCTTGCTGCTATTGCTGAGACAGTCTCAAGTTTGGATTAAAATGGGGCTACTCCTAACAACAGAATTACATTTGGGGCCAACAGGACAAATATATGGTGTCTCATATGAGCTGGGAGTCCCTAATGACGCATTATATCATAATTGAGGATGAATGTTTGCCTAAACCTCACCTTCTGACGTGCACTTTCAGTATGTGTGCGTCTGTAAGCATGAGGGTGGGTCTCCTTACTGGCACTGCGCTACAGTATGTGTCACGTTTGTGCTTTTCCAGTGTTAGTGTCTGTGTGACCCAACCAGCCTTTAAATCACATCCAGATGCTCTGAGAGAATCAGAGAGGGGGAGACAGAGAGGGAAAGAGAGAGAGAGAGAGAGGTTGGTGTACCTCTCTATCTGAGCCCTCGGTGCTGTCCAGCAGTTTCTCCAGCTCTGCGTTCATCGAGCTTTCCAGCTGCTGCCGCATCATTTCCTGGAACTGAGCCATCCCCCCGTTGGCCGCTCCTTTATTCAGACCTTCAGCGGACAGAGAGAGGGAGATGGGGTTACAACGTTCTTTACACTGCTGCAACACACAGTCTAACACACGTGTCAAACTCAAGGCCCGGGGGCCAAATCAGGCCCTTTGTGGATTTAATTTCGGCCCGCAGGATAATTTCTAATTTCTATTAGATCTGGCCCGCCGGTATATTGCACGCACACCTTCACTCAATCCTGAGGGTCTCCTCAGCTCAGAGCCTGAGCCCAAACATTGATGACCTTGCACCCAAGATGAGATGCCAAGTATCTGCTTGAACTAGCATCTCAGAGCAGCACACTGAGTTTAATGGATGTTTCCTTCTGCACTTTTTCTCTCACGACAACAGGGCATGTTTGTTTTTTTCTTTGGGGGAAATAGTTTTTTTGAAGCTGTTGTTGGTCTGTGGAAAAATGTAATCATAAGAAATGACTCTGGAAAAGCTGCAGATAGAGCCATAAGAAATGAATGCAACTGATTGTTTAATGTTGTTTTTATAGGCAATCATTTAAGCTTTGTTAGTTCCAGGTTTAATATGTGCAATAAGTTCATTTCAATAAGTTTTGCAATAAACATTGAACCAGTCCGGCCCTCCACTAGTACCCATTTTTTTTATTTTGGGCCACTGTGTATTTGAGTTTGACACCCCTGCTCTAAAATGTTCCTTTCATGATCATTAACTTACAAAAACTTTACATCACCTAACACCTTCTTATCTCAGCGACTGCTAGGGGTGTAACGGTTCACAGAAGTCACGGTTCGGTATGTACCTCGGTTTGGGGGTCACGGTTCGGTACGGGTTTGTTACAACAGTAAAAAGCAAAAAAAACTCCCAAATGCATAATTCCAGTTTCAGTTTAAAAATAAGGAACTCTGACAGTTTTTATAATTCACTGTATTAAACGGTTAAAAACAAACCACAAACAGTACCACACACTATGGCCCTTTCACATTTCATCAAATCCCCCTCCTCGACTCCTCGGTCCTCCGGTAGTGACCCGGATATGAATTTCAGCGCGCCATGTTGAAGGACATCTCATTTCTCTCTAAATGCACTTCGAGGACCGAGGATCGAGCGTCGAGGAGGCTCTCTGGAGGAGCTATAACCGAGGATACACTGATGGGTCCTCCACGGTCCTCCACGGCTTCTTCGTGGATGCATTTCCGGGAACAGAGATGTTTCAAAGAGTCGTGACGCACGGCAGGACTTATCTCAGCCAATGACAGCTCTGCATGCATCCCCTGGATATTATTTTATACTGCTTTCATCGCGACGCGATGTTTACAGTGAGAACAGCTGTGAGGTCTGTGCAGAAAGCAGAGTAGCATGTATAATATATATATCACTCAGTATAACAGGCCTACTCTCTGTATTTGCTTTAGTTTAGTAGATATCTACAAACAAAGAGTCGATATTTTTCTAAAACCATTTAGTGCTTCACATAATAAAATACACAACGGCTGTAGCCTGTTTTAGCACCTGTAGGTGCGTGTGTGTGGTGTAGGTGTGTGTGGTACAGTGTGTGCGTATGCAGCTGACAGACAGGTCTCAGTTGGTTTGGTGTCCTCTGCTTACTTTTAATAGCCTACTTGTAAATAAAACTTTTGGCCCGTAATTTATTTTTCTCATTGTAGCGACCAGAGAGGGGAGAGGGGAGGATATATCCACTCTCTGATAGTGTTACGTTATTATGAGAGTGCTCTGTTTGATTCTGAAATTGTATATATTTATATAAATATATACGTGTGTGTGTGTGTGTGTCCGCATCTGTAGCCTGTTATTGTCTCATTATACCGCACTGTGAATGAATTAAAAGTACATATATAAGTCGTCATGAACACATCTGTCCATCAGACAGAGGGCTGCTGTGCCTAATGTCATCATTAATGGACGTCTCTTTAAAATGACCGTTCAGAGGAGAGGAGTTCTCATTTCTCTAACCGCCTGCTGCTTCCCCTCCTCTCTCCTCGGTTCCCCTCCTCGGCTCCTCCGCTCGCATCTCCTGTGGGCGGGACTAAGTCTTGAGGATAGGAGTCGAGGAGGGGAGTCGAGGAGGGGAGTTAGAGAAATGAGAAAGATGGCCAGATTATCTATAATGTCTGATGTCAATCAAAAAGGTTTCATCAAGCTGTAAAACTAGCATACCGCACCGCTATCGAACAACGCCGACACACCGTCCTCGTCCGATCCACCACTCGCACTCCATATTTATTGTAGTCCACAGGGAACCCGAAATGTTCCCGGCACACAGCTGATTTAAAAGAAGCAGGTGGGTTCTAGCTCCTGTGTGTTATCTGAAATTACCTTACTAACTTTTCTTCTTCTTGTATTTTGTTCGTTTTGTTGTTGTGTTTCTTCTTGTTCTTCATTTGTTGTTTAAGGGCGGCTGGCAAACAGCTTTTAGGCGCAATACCGCCCCCTGGATTATAAATAGTGTAATGGATACTGCCCTGAATGACAGGCTTTTTTCCCAAAAGGCGTATTCGTCGTGTGACTGCATGTGCGGTGCCGAACCGTGACGTCCGAACCGTAACGGTACGGGACGAATACGGATAGCTTTACACCCCTAGCGACTGCCTTTCTTTTTATATTCCAATAAGAACCCTTTAGATCAGGGGTGGGGAACCTCCGGCCCCCGGGCCGTATACGGCCCGCGAGGCAATTTGGTACGGCCCTCGAGGTAATTCGCGTGAGAGCACCGGAACGCGGCTCCGGCACTTCCAAAAATGTCAGAACCCATAACGAGCCGTACAAATGCTGCAGTGTTGGCGTGGCTGTGTCTTTAGTTGAAAGCCCAGTGGCGATCTGTTCATCTGTCATACTGATCATACAGTCAATAACTTTGTTGTTATTAGCATCTGGTTAGCTAGCTATGCTAACGAATATAAGAAGCTTTTTCTACAACCAGTTATTATAAAAAAATAAGATAATAAAGTAAACAGGTATAAAATACTATATGACAGTAACATAAAGTTGTTATTAATAAACACGAATACAGTTTGAAAGGAGAGTGATTTGTAAAATATCCATAAAGAAAAATAATTTGCTTACAGTTCTGTTTCATATGGGTGTTGAGAGATGTGTCCATAGATCTCTTAATGTTGCTCTCAAAGTGCACCAGATTGATGCTTTTAACATCAACATGTAAAAAAAAATCTTTCATGCCCCCGGACCCCCCTAGAGGAGGTTAGGTCTCCCCCCCACTTAAATGATGTCCACATGGATAGGAAACTAAATATATTTGCACACATCTTGTGTCCAATATCTTTCTGTTGTGGTGGTCATGCCACACCGTGCACGTGCATGCATGCGCGAGTCATGGTGAGATATCTGGATTAAGAGGTTGCTGTTTCTTTGCACAGCATGAAAGAAAGGCAAAATGAATGGGCTGTGATTTTAGTTTTTTTAAGCAGAGGTCAATCATTTGTACGGCCCTCGGAGGATGTTGAAAAAATTGAAAAGGCCCTTGAGAGGAAAAAGGTTCCCCACCCCTCCTTTAGATCCTCCACTGCCCTGCTTTTAGAATATACAAGAGATCTGGGGAGGCTGCGTTGTGTTTCTACGGCCCTAAACTATGGAACAGCCTCCTCGTGGATCCCAGAACAACAAACTCCCTTGAAAATGTTTAAAAGCAAATTAAAAATCTATATTTTTCTATTATGGCTTTTCATTTGGATTGACTTTCAATCGTCACTAGTATCATTGTCTATGTTTTACTGTATTTTTTCTGCTTTGCTTTTATTTTACATTTTTAAAATTTTCTTTTTAAAATTGTTTTATTTTAAAATATTATCACAGTAGAGGTTTGATCTTGTTCTGTATTAATTTTAATATTATTCTTGTGTTTTCTGTGAAGCACTTTGGGCTGCTTTGTGCATGAAAGGTGCTATACAAATAAAGTGTATTATTATTATTATTGTTATTTCATTATGGATTATTCTCCAGATTGTTTAAATCAACTACTTGTTCTGTGTATCAAATTACAATAGTGGAATAATGAAACGTGTCCAGCCCAGTTACTCTACGTCCAAAGAGATGTCTTTAAATGTCTGGTTTTTCAGTCAAAAAAAAAAGATATTCAGTTTATTATGTTGCTTACCAGAGAAAAGCATTTGAGTGGTTAAAAAACTGCATTTTGCCCAAAGCTCTTTGTAGCTTTACAGATCTATTATTAAAATAGTTGTGGATCTACTTTTTCTAATGGTTGCAGCTCTAACTTTGGATCCTCAAAACTATTTTCTACTCTTGTTATTCATTCAAACCATCTGCTTTCACCTTGTCTGACACTGAACAAAGCTTGTAAAGTTGTTTTGTATGTTGGGATTTCTTTCCTGTACATCTTTTAGTCTGATTTTACATCACAGAAGCTGAGTACCAAACCATACTGTTATAGTACAAAACAATGTATCTGAACCTTCGAAATCCAATCAACTAGTCCATCAACAGAATATTTTTGATGATCAATGAACAATTAGAGTCATTACTCAAGCAATAAAACAAAACATTTGATATATCCTGAGAATTTGCTGGTTTTTATACGCATGTCATCCGTATAACTGCCATGTTTTAGGGATTTGGACTTTTGAAATCTTGACATCATTTACTAACTGTTATCAGGAGCAAAAGATTTTAAACACAGATAAGCTTAAAAACAGAGGAAAACTGTTCAAGGTTATTCCACAGTTATATTATCTTCTCACACTATATAGGGGCCAACTGAAGATCATCACAGGACACATATTGTTGGATAGGTAAGGAAACCGTGCAGCGAGTGCATGACTATCTAAATCAGATCTAAAGAAATATTGACCTAGAAAATCCAGGTGCATTCCAGATTTGGTAAAAACGAAAGAAAGTTAGGCAGAGCTGTTAAAGCAGATCTTAAATAACAGATCTGTAAATATATCTCTTTGCTATCGCAGTAAAGTGTTTTTTTATTGCATGTACAGCACTTTGGCCTCGACCAAAAATCGTTTTTTAAAATGTGCTATATAGATAAAACTTGATTTGAAAGTCTGAAATACTGAAGACTATTGAAATACATGAAAAACAGGGATTGACAAGGCAGTACATTTACATTTTAAGTGAGTAAAAACAGATTCACAAGTGGTTTGCTCTGGGAAATGATTATTATTTTATGGATAAGTGAAGGGAAAATCATAAAAAACACAAGTATGGAAGAGCCTAAGATGTAATGTTTTCATCTGGACATGTAACAGTCCACAACACGACTTACCTTCTACATAAAGTAGCATGTTTCTATCTGCCATTCATACAGTTAAATAATAAGATAAATCCAAAAACAGAGCTTTAAGATAAGTGTCATTGACCGTACACATACATATTCATAAAAAAGTTTCCTTGAGGTATCCTAAAAAGCCAAATATCCAGGCAGCATGTGGGGCAAAATTACAGTCTAACACTGTGGACTACTGACATAAATGCAAACCAGTGATTGACAGGACAGTTTAGGTTTGCATTTTTAAGTGAGGAAAAACAGATTTAAATGTTTTCCATCAACAGCCTAGATATGATTTAATGAAGGAAGAAGCATAAAGACACAGGTATTGTCCTTTAAACCACCAGAGCCATGGACAGGTATTGTTTACAGCTGGACATGTAAGATAAGGAGTTAAATACACTCTCCACAACACTACTTACCTTCCACATAAAGTGCCATGTTTTCAGCTGCCATTCCAGCAACTCATACAGTTCAATAATAAGAGAAATCCAAAAACAGAGCTTCAAGGTAAATATTCCATTCACTGTGAAAGTGTCATTGAAGGTACATCCCGTTAATTAATATTGAAAAAAGTTTCCTTGAGGTATCCTAAAAGCCAAATATCCATTCATCCGGTCACGGTGATCTATCTGGGCATCCTCCAAATGAAGTCCTTCAACATGAATAACTCGGGTCTAGCAGGATCCTTTATTGCCTGCCTCTCATTTTCCTAAGACGACGTCACAATTCTTGCCTTTGTAAATGACTCCCTACCTCTGCTAATGTTTTTCTTTTCGCCTCGCCCCTTGGTATCATTTTATTACCTTTAGTCGTATTATACAACCCAACAAAAGTCCATTATTAACCGGTGATATGCACACTAGTGACCCCGATCCGCATGACCTGTCTGACTTTAGAGGAGGCTGTGGGGATAAATGAAGGATGGATACATGTGTGGACTGAATGTACTCATGGACATAATTCAACATTTACGCAGCATTCAGTGAGCACCCATTCACATTCATTAAGACAATTCAGTACGGAGGAACACAGCACAAGGGAAAAAACGACCATTATCGATCAAATAAGAAATACTGTACTAGATGCAAAACTAGAAGCAAATGATGTTTTATATAAATAGATTTAAAGATGTTCCGGAATCCTTACTGTGGGACTGTATGATGCTGGCTGAAGAAAAGTCGATGGCCTGGTCCTGCAGCAATCCCGCAGAGGAGATACAGAGGTATATTTAGTATTATTAAACACAGGCTTTCCACCCTAAATCATCTGGCTTCTGTTCCCCTTGGTCATCGCAGTGAAACGTTTAAAAACAACACTTTAAAAAGGTGGTTAATTGGAAGATATTTCACACAACAGTAACATTCCAGGAAGAGGCGTTTGAGGAAGGTCGCAGCCAATGAAAATGCTTCATTCCCCGTGACGCAGAGCTGTCGACCAATAGAATTCTGCAACGTACGATTTGATATCCGTGACTTAGAATGTTGATATAGGAAATACTCCTAAAAAAAGATAATCTATTTGTACTGATATTTATCTTTGGATAAGAGCTTTAAAGTACTAGGTTCTTTTAATAGTATATCCATATATGTGTATATATTAGTAGACTGGCCAGAACGCCACCACCACTTGAGTGGGAAACATGTTTAAGTAGATGTGTTCCTGTAAATGATTGACCTTATAAGTAAACAACGTAAACAATGACACATTCCGAATTTGACTAGTTTCAAATATTACATAATCATTTATTATGCTGCTAGCAAGGGGTAAAGGGTAAAATAAACTAGGAAATGCTGCCCCTGCCTGGTGAAACTGTGACTATGACTGCACTGTAGCTTAGTTTCTTATATACAGTACAATACAATGCTTAACTAAGATATATTTCTCTAATAAAAGAGTGGGTTTATTTAAATTATAATATCACAAATGCTACTTTTATCTCAGGGGGCTTTAAGATTAATACAAGACATGAATACGCCGGAAATTCCCGGTGTTAAAATATTTATTGAGGAGAGAAGAGTCACTGTTTTTCTCCTTGTACTGTGTTATACAACTTGACACAAAGCTTCTAAATAAAAGTGGGACTGGTCAGAGGACATGAAATAAAATATGATAGCAACTCAAATATATTGTTTATACACGTGCACTTGTTGAAACTTTAAGAGCAGTTGCTATAAATGTTGTCGTATCCACAGAATACAAGGCTACCAAGCAAAGCAACATTGTGTGAAACAGGCACAGACACATTAATGAATAAATATATAAGTGATATAAATGTATACATACATTAATGATATTTAATAATTATTTTTCTGTTTTATTCTCAACCTATATTTTTTTATTTATATATTCCTTTTTTTTATTTCCATATTTATGAATTTTTTCTTGTTTTTATTTTGGTATTTATTTATTTTCCTGTATTCATCCATCATTTCTTTTTTAGATCTGTTCGGTCCTCCATACCCATGTGCTCGTTGTGTGAATAAAGGTACAAATGAAATCCTAATCAGATTACAACAAGACCTTTAGTTGGGCGTTCATTGTTTTAAAAACACATTGGTGGTCCACAGGTATATGAGTTGGTTTTTCATGCAGGTGCTCGAGGTTCAACACCCAGCAGAGGGACATCTTTTGTCTTCTGCTATGCTGATGTTAAATCTGGAGAAATTGTCCCCACCACATTTTCTAACAAAGTGACGCCCATGCCAGCATCAATAAGAATCAATAACACAACCTTGATATTGTTGTCTATATACCTATGGGCATAGAACAGTGATATACAATAAACTGGTACTTTCACCCTTCATACTTCCTGGTACAAACATAAAGAAAACCTGGAAGTATTACATCTACATTTTCCTATAAAATTATCAACATACTTTGAAAATTAATGTAAAATCAGCAAAGACAAGTGGAGTTTTTAATATTTTATTGTTTGGTTTAAAAGTTATCCATCACAGTGTTGGAGGACTTAGTACATCATTGACTAAATGTAACAACCATCCATGTTTCACTTGGAGAAAAAATATTATAAAATAGCTTGTAACAAATTTGGTGGACTTTTAATCTAGAGTTATACTTGTGCGTAGTGAAGAGTCTCGTGTGTCTTTTAAATAGACAATATGCTTTGCAATAGCCAAAGTAGACAGAACATTTACACAACCATTAAATGTGTGAATGAACGTACAATCAACCCATTACTGTCTCCGTCCGAGAGCTCTGTAGCTGATTTACATTTTTGAAAAAGGTGCACATAAGGGTGCAAAGGGTTAGCTTCCCAACGCACACGTGTAATTCCATCTTTACACTCATAAACACTGACTCACTCTCCTATACATACACACACACAAAGTAATGCAGGGATTTATGGAGTGCTTTATCACAGGCGTGCGTCCGGAGTGTTGGGTCTGTCTAAGTGTTGGTTGGTGGGCTTTGCCGGGTCTAGTCACACTCCCAGGAAGGACACAGCTGTGTCTCTCTCCTCGATCAGCTCGGCTGCTGTGGCTTCCATCTTTGATCGGGAAAACTCGTTGATGGCCAGACCCTCCACAATCTTCCAGGACTTCCCCTGAGGAAACAAAATACATTTGTACGTTTTGTATTTTGGAACACAAGCTTCCGACAGAAATGACGTAGTTCACTGCTAGCTACAGTATTAGATAACAAGGTTAGATTTACCTTGATCTGGACAGGGAATGAGTAGATAAGGTCTTCAGGGACTCCATAGCTGTTCCCAGAGGAGTAAACCCCCATGGAGATGAACTCACCCTGAAAAAAAAGAAGGAGATAGTGATTGAAACAGCCTTTCAAATAGGATTGTCGGGAGTGGTATTTGGTTATCACAGAGATTAGGAAACACTTAACGCTAACATTTCCCAGAGCACAATGTAACGCGTCTGAAATCAAAGACACAAGACTTGACTTCATCTTCTTCTAGCACCAAGAACATCAGCAGTACAAACAGCCAGATAATTACTTTGTCACACTCCTAAAAGTCGGTGTAAATTCATGAATGAGCACCAACAGAGAAATATGCACGCGTGCTCTTTTTCTCAGATTTATGAAGCCATGAATACCCCATGGTTTGTGTAATATGTGCACACAATTCTAACCTCTCAGGTAGGCAACACAAATATGTAGGCACACCCTTAATACTGTATCTACCTTCATACTGTATACAACCCTTAATATAAATACCTCGATAAGCTACATCAGTCTCAATTACAGGAACATCAAATCATATTCTGTTTCATTGGGATGAGGATTGGGGATTTGTGTTTGTTGCTCACTAAGTAACAGCCACTTCTCAACAGAATGGCAACAGGCAGACATTCTCACAGTAATGACTACTGTCGTATAAATAAATATGGTGTTTACCTCAGGGGTGCCGCACCAGATGTCTCTCATGTGGTCACAGATGGCCTTGGCTGCAGACATGGCGCTGGACAGCTTCCTGGCCTTGATGACGGCAGCGCCTCTCAGCTGCACTGTCTGCAAAACAGGAACATGGACCATCACATGAAACAGTGGCAGTCAATGGGATTGTGAGCAGAATAACTGAGCCTATCATGATAGTGTTATTAAGCTGTGCGTCTAGTTTTGTTTTTATTTGTCAAGGTTTTGAGATAATGTCTGCAAATCCTATGGAGGTTTAAAGGTGGGGTAGGTAATTTTGGAGAAACCAGCTCGAGTGCGCAAGAATTTGAAAATACACAGCCGGAAAAAATCTGCCCCTTCTTCAGAGTTCCTTACAGAGCCCCTCCTCCAACACACACGAACGAACATGACCAATGAGGGCACGAGATAAGTTTGTGCACAGATGGAAGGCTGACAGGCAGGTAGGCCATCCAGTTATTTTAGCCGGGCCGGCTAAGATGATTGGTCGTACTTTTTACAGCACCACGGCTTCCACAGATGACATTTTTTTATGTATTTATTGTCAAAGCATTTAATATATCCATTGCTATCGGGATGTTAAGAGCATTCCATGGAATATAACAAAAAGTGTATCTCGAGCCGGTTTCTCAAACTTACCTACCCCACCTTTAAGCTTTAAAATACATATTTGAAAGATGAAATAACTTTTATTCTGAAACGATTACTTTTGTCACTTTCAGTCTCTTTACAGGATTTACAAATGACATAAAAATACATTTGATGTAGTATGTTTCTGTGTTTTTGTCATGTGACATTTGTTTGACAGGCCAGTCTAAATGTCATCAGATTTTGTTTTTGAACCGTGTGATTTTCATATACTTTAGCAGACCTGCAGAGTATTGGTTTTCTCATATTCTGCATTTCAAGCAGGAACCATGTCGAAATATATCTCACAGTCCAATAGTTTCAACTCACAGCGATGAAATCTCCTTTGAGCCAGGCGTCATCTTTGACGGCATCAAAGCAGGCGAGCTCGCTGCTGGGCATTTTGACCAGGCAGTGGTGCACGTCGGGGTACTGGGTGGACGAGTGGTTGCCCCAGATGATCACATTCTTCACATTGGTTGCAGGGACGCCACAGCGCATCGCCACCTGCAGGACAGGAGAACAAAGTCAGGTTAAAGTCTGGGAATCTAATATGTAAAGGCAAGATGGAAGTACAAACAGTAGTCTAAAGGATGCTACCTGAGAGCGGGCCCTGTTGTGGTCCAGACGGGTGAGGCAGGAGAAGTTCTCTTTGGGGATGGAGGGAGCAGACTTGGCTGCAATCAGGCAGTTGGTGTTGGCTGGATTTCCTACAACCAGCACCTAAAAACACAACAACAAATTAAAAATAAAACCATAGGGACTCGTCCTTTCTAACTTAATGTAACCTCATTATTGTAACAGCTCACTTATAATCCTGTCATTTTAATCTGTAAATTACTTCTGTGTTATGAATTCTAATCTGTATGTAAAGGGTCTTTGTGTACCTTAAAAAGTAAAATAAAATGTATTCATATTCATATTTGTTCCTTTGGATAGAGTAACTTGATTTAAAAGCTGCCGTAGGATCAAAATGCTATTCTTACACATCCTCTTAACAAGCAAACTTGTAATAGGCTTTTTATGATAGAACAAATATTTTACACAGCAACAAGAGGGCTCTGAAAAATGGCGATCATCCAAACAATGCAATACAAGCAATTTAGCCAGAAGCAGAATAGTTTAATCTACAGCCTTCGACACAAGTTAAAAAAAGGAGAGGGCGTGTCGTTAAATATGCATGTCAGTGCAGGTCTAAATTGCCTCTCAGTACCTTGACAGTCTTCTTGGCGTACTTCTCCAGAGCGGATCCCTGGCTCTTGAAGATGGCCACGTTGGCCTTGAGCAGGTCCTTCCTCTCCATGCCTTCCCTGCGGGGCATCGAGCCAACCAAGATGGCGGCGTCCAGGTCCTTGAAGCCCACCTCCTCCTTGTCAGTGGGGACAATCTCTGTGGAGAAAGAAAGGGAAAACATTACTGGTTGAAGGTTTACAGTATAACCATTAATTCCCACTGTTTACTCCTTGGCAAAAAGTTACTTTACGATAAAACTTGAAGCACAAGGTTTTACAGTTTTGTCAATGATTTTACTAACTTTATCCGTCAAGGTTTTGAGATAATGTCTGCAATGTTTCTGAAGATTTAAGCATAAAGAAAATCACATCTGTTTCTTGGCGTGCTAAGGCAGCTCCCAGGAGTTTCAACTTTCTTCTAAACTGACATTTATTTTTGTTCTTCAGTATTTTTGTTTTCCAGCTGAACATGACACACAGGTATTGATTATCTCTAAAGCACAAATACATTTTTGGGCCCATTTGTAGCTCATATTAGTGCCATTTCTAGGCCAGGTCTCACTGTTAAACAGAAACAGGTTCTCAGTTGTATTGAATTAATGTTTGCATCAGGTATTCCAAATAATGATCCACTCCCTTAAACAATCATACCAGAGGAAACCAAGTTAACAGCCAAGGTCTTTTCAGTCCACATGTCTGACAATTCATAACTGGGACATTTCTCATCCAAAACCTTTTGCACCCTTTCTAAATGTCACACATTTGGTCTGTATCCCATGTGTGAGCAGTACTGTACAGCTGGGCCAATCTCAGTGCATGAAGCGTAGTCTTTGCAGCACAGTTGGTTAATACAGGGGCCTCTGACATCCCATGTCCAAACAAAGCAAAAGGACAGCACCAATACAAAGGAAAAATTCCAGGTCACAATGGAGACGGCACATAATGGCGCCTCACGACTGATGTCATGACGGCAGTTACACTGATGACACCAAAAGTCCCAATAAAAACCAGTGCATATAGTTATCAAGTGTCTTTGAGAAGGAAATAAGTCCGAACCTTTATTAGCATTCTTACAGTGACAGATATTTGGTCCTCGGAGAAAAAGCATTACAAAAATCCATAGCATCAAAATGTATCCATCTCCAATATTTAGGAGAGCTGGATACCAAGTGGTGAATGATATTCTGAGGGGTGTAGTAACGTATAAAAAGAGATTTTATTCGCATCCCAATGTTTTATTCCGGATTCAGCAACTATGATAACATTTGTCCGTCCTATACTGGTCATATTATGTGATCATTTAAATTAAATGTATTTATGCATGTTTAATCCTTCATGGGATGGACATATAGCCTCGGTGGGATCAGATGCTCAGCTACCACTGGATATCATAAGCGGACAATCATCAGTGCCTTAGCATACCTTATTCTTTTAGAAGACAGCATATGGTCACAATCAATAGGCTTTACCATATAAATAGTATAGTAGCAAAAGGATAGGATGGAAATAGGAGGTAAAGTACCAACACTCTTTAAAAGAGTGATGATAAACAGCAAATGAGTGAGTTTGGGAAACACAGACCGGAATCCTTTGACACAAAGAGAGGATATCCTTGGTGCCAATTATCAAAACATTACAGCAAATATGCATAACCTTCTCTTGGGACAACCAGGCAGAAGTTGTATTCATTCAAAAAGTGTACACAACTTAAAAATTAAAACAAAAAAACTGTGCACCTTATCTTTACCCCAGAATCTCCTCGTAACTACAATTGCTCCAATGACAGGATGTTAAGGGGAACAGTGATATTCAATTCAAGTATTTCAATAACGTATTATGATGTTATTAATAGTGTTTAGTTGTTACCTCTCAGAAGTGGGAGGGCACAGTCCTGCAGCTCCATGACGACACCCTCCAGGACCGGCAACATGGGTGTAATGTCCAAAAGGAGCAAAATGACTGGCTGACAGAAGAAAGAGGGAAGGAAGTAGGATGAATGGTTTGAAATGAACAAAAACATGCTGGAATTTGTTATTAATGTACTTGAAATCTAAATTCCCAGGCATAATGACAGGCCAGTAGGGAATTAGTTGTTTCTGGAACAGTGTGGAGGCTTTAAGCCATTTGGATCACTGACGATTGCATGCGCCAAATAGATCAAGTTATTTTTAAGTTGGCCTAAGAGCTTCGTACAAGATCTATTTCATTGACTTCAAGGTCAACCCTGGCTCATCAAAGGGCGCTTAAACTCGTGAGTGCAATCTGATCACTTCTCAGTGGGGCAATATCTGTTCACTGTCACCCCTAGATTTGAACTGTAAACATTTGTGATATTTACAGCTGTTTTGCCTGGGGCTCTTGGTGTCCTGTGTGTCTCTTGTGATACTGAACTTACACTCCCTAATGAGATAAGGGAATTGAGAGCATGACAAAGCCTTTCCTTACCTGATCTTTGCCAAAGACATCTCCCTTGGCAATGCTGAACAGCAGGGAATAGGCAATCTGCCCAGCAGCGCCGGTCACCAGAACTCTAATAGGCTCAGACTGCAAGGCAAAAGGTAAAAAAAACAGTGCTGTTAGTAATATTAGCATTGATTTCAAAGAGGGGCATGACAGCTACCCTTTAATTGTCCAGTGCACGTGGATGCCTGACTGGGTGTCTATTCTTGTCAACAGGATTTACTAAAGCAGGGGGGGGGGGGGGGGGGGGGGGTCACTTTAAAAATAGACTGTGCTTTTCCATACAAGTCTCAATGTTGCATATCAAATGCAGGATATACTTTTTCAAGTTCAACGCCATCTTTGTCATTCAATACCCCTGAAAATGACTAAAGTAGCTACACAAGTGACAAAAGGATACATCAAATGTAATAAACTCCAACGGTTAGGTTGCGTCATGCTGTCAGCCAGAATGCAAGAATAGTCCAAATCAACTTTGAATAACTTTGCACACGTTTGTGAAATTCTCATCGTTACAACCGGAATAACTGTGGTTTAATCTGCGTTAGACATGCAATACCAAATACCTAATAAACCGATATATTCGCTAGCTGTACTCACCATGTTCAGACGGAAGGTTGAACTGCTCTCACTCCCACTTATCGCTCAACCAGCAGGTCACACCTATTTAAATCCTGAGAGCATCACGACACTTGCAAACATCTGACGGCAGATTTTACATCCGGGTAATTGTAGTTTTGAATACTAGGTAATGTAGTTCTTTGTCAAAAATGAAGAAGTTATCCCGTAAAAGAAAGGGGTGCTATCGGTCATATTTGAACAACTTATGCTATACAACCAGGCTTTCATATGTAATGTATGTTTATTGAGCTAACTAGTTGCGTTTCTGGGTCGCTAATGAGCTAGCTGGTTGCTAATGAGCTAGCTGGTTGCTTGTCGTTGCTTAGCGACCAGTTCGACCTGCCTCAGGAGTACAGTTTGTTTATACTTTAGCTTAGCCACTCGTTAGCAAGAAAGACCAACATGTGGACCGAAAAGAGGCATCAACATAAGTTATCGATATGAAACGTAACAATAACTGGTTGGCGTCTCAGTGAATAACAGGTTAAGTTTGGATAATGCTAGCTTACTAGAGCAAACCGCTACTTCACGTGTTGTCTTTATCAACCAAACATGGCTTACTATTTATGTTTGCTGTGAAAGCATGGATGTATGTGTGAAAGGCATGATGTAGGTGTTATTAGTTTGATATCTACTGAAGCTGAGCAGCCAAGGGGAGAGCACACACTCTTTTACTTTGCTGTCTTCGTCACTGCAGTATTTGAGGTAAGTTAATGATAGCTAACTAACCTTTCTCATCTCTTTCTTCCTCTCTCAGTCTGAGTCTCAATCTTCATCCCTCTTCAATATTGTCAATGCTGTTTATCAGTGGTATTGTATTGAAGTACATTTACTCAAGTGTTGTATGATTTCGGGGTACTTTGGGGAATTTAAGACACCTTTTACTTCTACAGCACTACATTTATTTGATAAAACTAGTTACTTGACAGATTCAGATTATATATTAGATTCTAAGGTTATTAAAAGTAGCTCTACATTTACCAGTTGCAGTGAACAAAATGCATCAAAAATAACAATGGAGTAATTGAATATACATGATTCTGAATTAACTTTTACTTTTGGTACTTTAAGTGTATTTTAATGCCAATTATTTAGTACCTTTTACTTAATAAGATTTCATGCAGGACGTTTACTTTAACAGAGTATTTGACACTGTTGTAGTTTAATTTTTTATGTGAAACTGTGCTTTTTTTGTTTTAGAACATGTAACAGATAACAAGAAAACAAAACAAGAATAATTAGTTGCCAGCAAACATATAAAGCAAATTCTTAATAAAGAAACTACAAGGCTGACAAAGAGTAGGAACATTTATATGGCAGAATATAGCCTAACTATGTACCTTAGTGTTAATCAAATATAGATACAATATCAGAACACTACTGCTCATCTTTGGTTCTTCAGCAGCATGAGATGCGTAAATGTTTTGTTTCTACTATGCTGTTTTGAGTTGAGAGGACCCCTATAGAGGCCCAGTGTTAGGTGAGGGTGGTTATCAATATTTCATGGCCTCATTACAGGCTCATTACCTGACTCCAACAAAAAGCAGAGGAGATGGTGTTACACTGAGCTGGTGTCAGACTGTGGTCTCATGTGGGCTATAGCTTGGCTGGCTCTCTGCAGTGTTATGATGCGAACTAATTGTGGTTAAAACCGATTAACTGTTTGTGGCAAGGTTCTACTGCTTGAAATATTCACTGATGTATTATTCATCCATGTACAGTCGATCTATCATTCTTTCATCCTGATGACACAAAATGATCTCAAGCCACCACTTATTCTCCATCCAAAGCCCAAAACTGGCCCTAATGTTAAGGTGTTCACCTGCCAGTGACAGGGGCTGGCACAGACCCTTCCCTCCTCAAAAGGCTGTGTGTAAGAGCCGCCTGATTCAGAGGCGTTTGAAGCAGCTGCCACAGCCTGGCAGGGTTCCTCTCAGCTCACATTTACCCCTCTGTGTGGCAGCTTGTCTGTCAGGGGTGTCAGTATTGGACAAACAGTTGCTCAAAGCTGTCTGTTGGCTGCATGGCATACTGCTGGAGGATCATACTCTGGCTGTATTACATTTATTGGAGGGCCTTCAAATATGCCTTTCCCTACTTTGTATAGTATAGTCTTTTGTTCAACTCTTTTATTAACGGGGTATAATTACTGTCAGTTAGCTATTATCTGGTATGATATCTAAGGAACATGAATGACCTGTTTTTTGATTGTACGTGGTGCATTTTCTTTATGCTATGAAGTCACAGGATCAAGGTTGCCATGCAAAATTGTGGATTAAAAGGGTTTTCTAGGCCTGAAAAGTAGTTTTTTCTACTAATCAACATTAAAACTACATTGCATTACTATAACGACTCGTGACAGTTCTGACTTTTTATAAACTCGCATTTGAATGACTCTGTTTTTGCTGTAACTGTAATTTACAAGTGAGTCTCCAATGTTTATTTTCCTCTCTGTCCCTAGTCAGGTTCACATGAGGGGATTAGGGCAGGCTTCGTCTTTGTTAAAAGGAAATCAGAATGAATCTAAAAACAGCAGCGGCACACATGATAATATCTGGTGCCAGTGTGCCACGCCGGCCTGATCCTCTGTGTGTGTGTGCTGTGAAAACAATCGGCATTGTGGGTGTTTTGTCCCGCCCACCAGGCCAAATTGGAGCACCACAGAAGCGAGGGGAGTGGGCTCACGTGCACAAATCCTGAACTGCATACACGTAGTAACGCCTATACATGTGCACACATACACTTTACTGTCACGCTTAAAGGTGTAAATTCTCGATAAGTTCATGACACGTCTCTTTCTCTGTACAGTGTCTGTCTCCTCTGCTGACCGTCCTTTGTCCACTCCATCTCCTCTTTTGTTCCCCTTGTCATTTCACCTCCCTCACCTCCACCCTTTTCTGTCCTCTCCTACTTTATCTCCTCCTATTCTGCTCCTGCACTTGTCCCTGCAGAGTGCACCTGAGTGACCCTGTTACGTTGGTGTCTGGGAGGCAGATAGCCAGCACACCCACCAGCCTCCATATCACCCTCTTATCTGCCGTGCTAGACCAAATAGCTCTCACAGTGTACAGGCAGACATGGAGAGATAGCAGTTGCCATTCACACGAGTACATCCACATTAAATACATAAACAACACACAAACACAACAAAAAATTACACCATCATCACTGCTATCTCCCATCATATTCAACGTTTGTATCCCTGTGCCATCACCTTGTTTACTTTATGACGTATCTGTGTCTAAGCGTTGTCATATTCCTGTCTTAGATAAGTTGATGAAGCTTTAGATCATAGCAGCAGATTAATTGTACTCTTTTTTTCCCGTCCCTTACATTGTCGTGCAGACAGCAGCTCTGTTTAAAATGAGCCTACGTGACCTGGTCCTGTCCGTGTCTGATATGTGCAGTGTCCGTGATTTCACACTAGGTGTCAGTGTATGGCTGTGGTTGGTGATTCTTGGATGTCTCTTATCATAGCCTTTGAAACTGGTGTTGATGGATATGTGGTGAAGACTCTCCGAAAACACTTGTTGCTGCAGCAGTCGTCTTGCCTCTAAGAACCGGGCGTGTTACTGAAAAATCAAATTACCAGTTGTAATTATCATTCAGACATTTGGTACGTGTGCAAGCGAGTCATTTCACACCCTTTTGCTGTTTGCCAACATAAAAAGGTGCAAGAGTTGGCTTGTGTTTTTGACGGCTAAATCACAAATTGTCCTAAAACCTGAAGTGCCCTTACCTCAGATATGGGAACAGTTTAAATATGTATGATTGCTTGCTCACACTTGTGTGGTGTAGCAACCTAAGCAAGCAGTGAAAAATGCTTCTTTGCTTTTTTGAAAACCAATGTGCTTGAGGAGAAAACAGGGAAAAGGAAAAAACTGAGAAAACAATATCTGAACGTGATGGCATTCACGCCGTTAAAATAATTCGCTGCAGAAAAAATGTGTCTCTCTGAAAGTTCATTTATTAATGCAGCGTTCGTTTTAATTTGTGTCCTTTCAGTTTTCGTGGTAAGAAAAGCGTGATCTATCTGAAACGGTCATGTCATGTGGAAATGAATTGCATACCTACTTTAAGTGGGAACATGTTTCCTACATTGTCAAATGTTGTGAGCTGGCTATTTGTTTCATGCTATTTAATTCCTGTATCACTAAAGTTGCACAAAATCAATCAGCCTATCATTTTTTAATAACTCGATGGCTTACAAAATATATTTTCCTGTCCTATTCAACGCAGGACATTTTCTGTCTCTGAGCTGAGATATCCTGAATTGCTCGCTTCCAGAAATAGCCTGCAGATCCATTTGAGCTGTTGTTATTGCGCTGCTCTGGCACTTTTAGGACGCGGCCTGGAGGCGTACGACTGTTTCCAATCTGCCTTGATGTACCTACTACCTCTGTGAGTTTCTCTCTCGCTGATTGTCTGTGATTGAAACCTGAGAAGGACTTTGTTTCGAGCCAAGTATTGGCTTGCTTCAGGGGAAAAAAGACAACCAAGCCCTCAATCAGAGAGAACACAGACCTCTGCAAACACACCAACTAACTTCCTGGCACTGATGCAGAACTATTCAATTAAATCTCATACTATACACACAGCGAGAAGTGTTTTCTCCTGTGAGTGAGCCTCAACCACACTCTTCCACTCTCTCTGTTTGCATAAGGAAATGGTCCGTGAAATGGGTTTGATGGAATCAAACTACATATTAAGACAAATACATATTTCACAGCAGTTGATGGACTGATTGATAGAGCCGTGTCTTCATTTCCTCTCTGAGTCACCACCCAGAAGGTCTTTATCAGAGACAGTATGATGAATGATTAAGGCTTGGCTTGTTTCAGACAGGAGAAGATGTGTTAACTTGTCTTGTTGTGATCTTTAATAGTTCTTGGTGTGACTTTCTGAGGTTCTTAATATGCAAATATTGTTTTGTGTGAGTTTGTGTGCTTCTACAGTATCTGCCACAAGGGGTCACCAAACTCCCACATGTTCTGCATCTCTCCTCCCTCTCCATCCCCTCTGCTGTAGACATCAACAAACACACTTTTTTTAAAAACTCACTGAAGGATGACCGACAATGCGGCAGCAACAGTGTCCTGGATCCACAGCCAGGGTGGAAAGTGGTGCACGTTTTGATCAATGCAACTGTTGTTTTAGCATAACAAGGCTGGCTGACAAACCCCCCTGACCCACACCAACCTCAACACCTTTCATTAACCTCAAAACCCAAATCCATCCAACTGGACCAGTCACAGCAACTTGCTGCCGATGCTGGCGGTCACACGCCTCTGCACAGCCATAATGGGCCGCCGCACAATTGGGGTGGGGGGGGGGGGCCACGTAACCAACAAAAATTCACCGTCCTTCCAAGAGGCCGGCCGCCTGCAAGTTACCAGCAGCACCGCTCGTCCCTGTTTGTCTGCACTCACTAAAAGGAAAGAATGTTTTCCCCCACAACATGGCTGTGTGGGGATTAAGGGCCCTTTCTGAGTGGCCCCGGGTCGTGCGGCAGATGTTAGCCAGGATAGCGCTGGTTGCCGTGCCGACAGTGAGCCGGCGGGATCGGCCCGCCCAGACAACGTTAAGCTTGTGTACATGTGCACGTGAGAGGGTGAGGGGCCCGTCACACATTGGTGGGAAATTTGTCACAGCGGTCACACACTAAACTCATCTACACTGTCTCTGATCGTCATCACACAGAAAGAGCTTCACGCGGCTGATGGTGGTTTTTATTTATATGTGTGACATCAAGGCAGGTAGCAAGTGAGAGTTGTTTAGGCCTACTAGTATCTGATTGTTGGTTGGACGTATTCATTAATAAATGGACTGCATTAGCACTTTCCCGGTCTTTGACATTTCAAGTCAGCATTCACACATGTTCATGCAGAGGTAGAGGGTGCCACATTGCTCAGGGAAACTATTCACACACATGCACACCAACAGTCATGTCATTGGAAGCAATTAGGGGTTAATTATCTTGCCCAAGGACACATACTGACCTTCTGATTGGAGGACGATCATGTGTTATGTCCAAATTATTTGTATTCATTGCTCACTCAGACCACTTTAGGTACATACTTTAAAAACATAAACTTGTTCTGATCAGCTTTATTGCAGTCTGTAAGGTGTGAATTTAAGGCAACACGTGGGCTTTTAAACAGGCAGTTGCACTTCATCCGTCAAAATCACTTCCCTCTCCCAGATGATTTTTTAATAGGAAATGTTGTTTTAACGGCTAAGCTCTCAAGTGCTTGTCACACAGAGCCTCTAATGAAGATGACTTACTGTACAGATGGCTTTATGGGTGATTTAAGTCTTTGGGGATGACTCCGCTGTGTTAAAAGTATTGATTCAACTTGGCACCATTGCAAGAAACAAGAGTAATAAATCTGATCACAGCAGACACTGAGGTATTCTAGTATTCTCCCTTTGACTAATGAAGTGTGATTGATAGGTTGTACATTGATGGGTGAGAAAGCATTGAATACAAGAAACTAAGGAGAATGGATCGGCTGAAATACATTTCTAAGAGTTATTTATATTGTTTTGCTTTTTTTTTTCACCATTTGTCTAAATTGTAGGTGCAGGGTTAGGTTGTATGGTCGCTTGATGTGAAAGACGAGCCGGTTCTCTTCACGTCAGACAGGTCTATCTGCAGGGTGAATGTGTTTAACATGGGGGGCCCAGTGCAGGCCCCTGTGGTACTTGTAACCGTCAGGCTCAATGGAAAGAGGATACAGCGTCTGACAAGACATGACTTGACCCAGCGGTAGAGGCAGAGCCCTACTATTGTCCTGAATAAACAGCAGAAATCAGCGTTGGAGAATTCCCCCTTTGTGTGTGTGTGTGTGTGTGTGTGTGTGTGTGTGTGTGTGTGTGTGTGTGTGTGTGTGTGTGTGTGTGTGTGTGTGTGTGTGTGTGTGTGTGTGTGTGTGTGTGTGTGTGTGTGTGTGTGTGTGTGTGTGTGTGTGTGTGTGTGTGTGTGTGTGTGTGTGTGTGTGTGTGTGTGTGTGTGTGTGTGTGTGTCAAAGTGAAGGTAACAAGGAACTTCTTCGGGGCAAGCGTCTAAGTCTGTGGACACACCAGCTCCACAATGACTGTACTCTCGAAGGAAGAATATTGGGCAGGGCTGTTTTCATGCATAACTGTGTGTTTGGGCTTTCTGACAGATGGAGAATAGCCAGATGTGTGTTTGTATTTGTATGTGTGTGTACAAGCATGCAAATGTGCGTATTTGGTGCTTCAGTTCGGCTGGTTTTGAACCTCAGAAGCAGCTTGACTAACCCCGTATTGCAGGCGAACAATAACAATAATTCACTATGATTTGAAAACACTTTACTTCAATCTCTGCATTGATAGTAAAGAGGACTCAACGCTTAAAGGCAATCATCCTTGTTTAGTTTGTACAGCATGTGTTCTGTTATTGCAATTGCTTTAATGGTAGTAGGGACGTGAGCACACTGAATCCTTTCATGCCTGTGCTGTGACTGTGGAAACTGTTATCAAAACATTTACATGTAGGTTAGCATGAGGTTATTACACTAGTAACATGTCTATGCAGAGACAATGTACCAATCAGGATTATCTGGATAATCCTCACCTTTCACTGAACAGTTTTGATGAAACTAATTTATTCGGTTGAAATAGTTCTTGTGAAATATGTTCACTCTGTGTTTTATTCCGGCCAACTGGCTATCCAGTTCATGTGTTAAATCCCAAATCTCTTTTTCCAACTTTGCTCCTTATACGGATTGATAAATAGGTAATGGGATGAAGTTAAGGCTTTATCCAGAGAAAGTTAGGGTTATGGATTTGTTCTGAAATGAGTTGACCGACAGAAGATAAATGTTATTTGTTGTAAAATATCAAACATTTGCAACTTCTCAAATTAAATGTTTTGCTTTTTTAATGCCTTGAGAATTTTTGACTATACAAAATAAAAATTGTCCTGCAAATTTTAAGTGATTGTTAGCCACTGTCATAAACACATTTTAAATCACCATTAGCTCTAATGCAGTCCCCAAAAGAAGAACATTGTACGTTTGACAATCCAACTTCCTAACCAAAGGTCATATTACCCTCGTGAAGTGTGATAGACAACTGCCAATCTGAGAGTAGACTCTGGAAAGGATCTTATGAACTTATTGACTTGAGCGTACTGCAGCGGAGGGAGATATGACACTGGTGTCCATCTCTGAGGTCACAGCAGAGGGAACAAACTTCTTGGTCCGAGTGTCATCGGTGTATGAGCGCTCTGTGCCATGTCAACCTGTCAGAGAGGGGGGGGGGGGGGGCACGCACTGCCTGCTGAGAGATGTCCAAGGTGTCATGGCCTCATCTGAGAGGTGACAGACAGCATGTGTGTGAGTGTGTGACGGGCAAATAAAACCCCTGAGAAGTCTAGGGGACGTTCATCGTGACCTTTCGTTTAGCCAGGGTCCATCTCGCTCTGCGCATCTGACAGCAACTTTCAAAAGAACCTTACTTCCTGAGCCATTGACAGGTGTGTGTGTGTGTGTGTGTGTGTGTGTGTGTGTGTGTGTGTGTGTGTGTGTGTGTGTGTGTGTGTGTGTGTGTGTGTGTGTGTGTGTGTGTGTGTGTGTGTGTGTGTGTGTGTGTGTGTGTGTGTGTGTGTGTGTGTGTGTGTGTGTGTGTGTGTGTGTGTGTGTGTGTGTGTGTGGTGTAAGTATTTATACACTACTGCAGGAATTGTTTACATACTGCTGTTAGAAAAAAACTTCCCAAATTGGGATCAATAAAGTATATCTTATCTTATTAATCGCCTGACCTTGGGTATAGTCTGATGTTAGGTAGTAGAGATTCCTCTTTTACAGATAGATATTCATGAGTGGAAAATAAAGAGCAGATGCAGCAACAGTTGGCATTAAAGTGTGTGTCAAGTGCACAATAAGCCTCTTACAAGCTGGAATTAAAAACTTCACAATATAGAAATAGACAACAAGGTTATTCTAGGGTTGGATTAGCACTATGGAATTGGATCATGAAAATTAAGCTCAACACAATCACAGTTTACACCTCTTCAATGTAACCACTGAGTGGACTGAGTTCAATAATGATCCGGGGTCCCTTACCCTTTTCTTGACTGTAAAACAATCCAGTTTTAACCGTAATATTCCCTGTCATGTGACACAGTGGGATGTCCACTAAAGGAACGTTTGAATTCTTTTTATGGCCAAATCTGTTTTTAAATGCTAGTGTATTTATTGACACGTCTAGTTTCTGGGCTATATATTCAGCATATACATCTATGTTTTCGTTCATGTGTCCGTAAACAATTCCTTCAGTGTATTTGTTTGTGTGTTTACCTTTTTCATACGTGCGTTTGTGGTCAGGAGGTGAGGGTCGAACAACATGCCACCAAACAGCTTTAAAAGAAGAAAATCCAACAACATAAACAAAAACCACCGCGGTCAGTGTGACACGCGTCACCTTCGCTGTGACAGGGGACGACACCGGAGAGCCTCAGAGTCCCCCAGAATCCCTTTGAAGTCGGCCAGATATTGTGCCGCTGCTCTGGAAGTATTGTCTTTCCTGCCCTTGGGCGTTGCTGCATGGCAGATGCACTCGGCTTTTAGTGCAACACTTGCCAGGATTAGGCCTATTAGCTGAACAGGGAAAGACAACCATCGCAGGTTTAGTGGAATCCGCTCTGAATGTGGGAATCTTGGATTGTTACTACATTTTGCAGCAGGCATGATTAAACCTGAATCCTGTCTGTCTTCTCCAACACGTTTCCTGCCTAATCATGACCCGATTCCTCACTAAACGTCTCTTTTTCTCCGTCTTTCCCGGCCCCTCAGTCATTACTGCTGCTGTGTTTGTGTTTCTGCTCCAGGCGTTGGGTAAATACCTCTGCTGGAGTAGATTTTTCCCCCCCCACCTTCCTCCCTCCATTACCTCCTCTAATGACGTTTACACATCTGCTTAGAAGAGCTTCCACTCATCTCTCCGTCCCCCTGTGTCCGTCTTTCTCTCCCTCTCTTTGTCACACACTGAGACGGTGAGATTATTACATTCTCCATTATTCGGCTGCTGAATTGATATCCTACTTTCAATGAACTCGTACAAATCAGATTATGTTCACGCTCCCTCACTCAGTTAACAACAATCAAAACTATTTTCTCATTTAAATAAATATATTCACACATTTATGAAAGAAGACAGATGTGAAGAGATACTGTCATTTCAAAGACCTGCTTTATTGCAGCCACCATTATGGATATGATCGTACTTTTAAGAAGGTAAATCAGTCCTTAGCTTTAAGAAATGAAGACCTTCACCAACAGGAAATTCATATGTCAATATTTGGACAATTGATTTACCATTTTATTCATTTTACAAACAGAACACGTTTTGAGAATTTGAGCAATTGATGTTTCAATGATGGTAAACTGAATCTTTTGTTTTTATGAACTGTAGGATGGACACATAAGAAAGTTTAAGACGCCATATTGGCATTCAACCAACCATTTTCATGTGCAGCTTTGACTATTTTCTAACATTTAAATATATCACAATGAACACTTACATTGAGAACATTTGAATCCAAATAGAAAATATTATTCAATTTCTGCCCTATAGAGTTTTTCAGAATCCTTTCATGGACTGATCATTTTTTAAAGTTTTTCAATTGAGGGTTTTTAAGTTTTTTAAGTGTTCATTATGGGGCAAAGGTCTCTTTTGGTCTATTGCTTCTGGACACGTGAACTTTTCAACCCCTCACCTGCACATGCCCTCCAAACCTAGACATTTGCGTGCTCCAGTGCGCACACACACACACACACACACACACACACACACACACACACACACACACACACACACACACACACACTATGCACATACATACATACATACATACACACTTCCACACGCACTCATCACTCGCTAAAGAGACTTGCCCAACGGTCATGTCACTTGAGCTCCATTTTCCTGCTGATGGACATGTAAAACACACAGACACACACACACGCAAACAGAGTGACTGTACCTGTCACCTCTGTTGAATACCTCATTTTGTTCCTCATGTCAATCACCTCTATTCTTCTTTTGCCGACAGCTGAATAGGCTCCCGTGGGACTCTGTAAAGTGTCTATGTGTGTGTGTGTGCGTGTGTTAGTGTGTGTTGATGTAAGTGTGTGAAAGAAAGCCTGCTGCCTGGCGCCACGTTGCCCAGCCTCCACTGTCCCGCACCAAACTCCTTGTCTTTTAATGGGACAGTTGATAAAGTACGCTGTACTTTGTGTGTGTGTGTGTGTGTGTGTGTGTGTGTGTGTGTGTGTGTGTGTGTGTGTGTGTGTGTGTGTGTGTGTGTGTGTGTGTGTGTGTGTGTGTGTGTGTGTGTGTGTGTGTGTGTGTGTGTGTGTGTGTGTGTGTGTGTGTGTGTGTGTGTGTGTGTGTGTGTGTGTGTGTGTGTGTGTGTGTGTGTGTGTGTGTGTGTGTGTGTGTGTGTGTGTGGCAGGCCTCACAGCACTTACTAACTCTGAAGAAGATAGTTTTCGGTCTGTCCGCTCTTCTTCTCTTCTCAGCGTGTCGAGTTCAGTACCGCCTTAGGTCCTTGACAGAATCACTGGAGTAGAGTGACTGAGAGACAGACAGACTGTGGGGAAGAGAGGGGGAGAAGAGGACAGGTTGACAAGAACATGACTAAGCCCCACGAGTTAGGCGTAGACTTTCCAATGTTTATTACCCCACAGTGCACCACAGAACAATGTGTGTACTTTTTTCCCTTTTTGGTGAAATGATTGACCAATCAGAGCTCAGAAGGTCAGATTTAAAGGGAAACGTCATCTTCCTACAGTCATTTGTAAAAAGCAATCACTGAAAAAAGGTTGTAAGCATATCATTTGGACAAATCCAGAATGCACATTTTCCTTGTTGTATTTGTATATCCAGTGGATATAGAATAGTACAGTTTGTTATACGGAGTTGTTTTTGTATCGTGCTTTCATTATAGGAGTTTCTAAAGTGTCAATAAAAGACTCATCAACAGGAAGTGATTCGACATACTTCTAATATTGCCTTTTTGCTATAATGTAAACAAATACAGGCTAACATCCAGTGCAACATTGTACTTCCTGTTTACATCCCCAAGGCATTATTGGAACTGTAGTTTCCTGCAACTAGACCATGAGTATCCATCAAACACATTCGAGGCACATTATAATATTAAAGGAGTCAAGAAATATATGTTGCACTTTCCATATTCTGTGATAAGGTTTAAACTAATTGCACGAGTGAAGAACACTTGTTATGTTTGCAGTACGATCAGTATAAGGTTATTGTAATAAGTGTCTTCTCTTCAGACATGCCTTTAATCTGTCCTCTCAGTGGTCACATCCCTCCTGTTATATCCATTAGACTCCTTTCAGGGATTTGACGCTTTGTTTTATCCGGGTTTTCCCTCCTCATTATCTCACTCCCTCTTCAGAGGCATGCTGTTTTCAGAGTTTGTCCACCTTTCTTTGCTCTGATATGACACTGGAAGCTGGAGGACTTCTCCCTCAAGGATACACTGAAGATAAGGGTGTGTGTGAGTGTGTGTGTGTGCACCGTTTCATATGTATGTAAATGTGTGCATGTGTACATTTCCTCAGGTATCACACGGTTCAAAGATAGGAGAGTTCTGTATGTGCCTCTCCATGCATACGTTTGTGACTGTGACTCACATATCAGAAGTTTTAAAGATTGGACTTCAGTGCCTGAGTGTGTTTACTGAATACCTGAGTGTATGTGTTTATGCAGTCAAACTGAGACTTGGCAGCAGCTCCTCGGCACCTCAGATTGGAAAATATGTCACAATTACACACTCTACCTATCTCTCTCTCTATATAGATATTTTCTGGTTGCTTTGTATGTTCTCCATGTTTGCCAAGTTTCTCTCCGAGAGCCAAAACTAGACCAGGCAGTAGCTGAGAGAGTGTCTGCAAGAGATAAAGGGGGTGGGGGGAAAAAATGTATTAGAGATGAAACAATAAAGAGTAGAGTAAAAACTGCAAGACAGAAAGCGAAAATCAGACATTCTGAAATAATGTCTTTTAAAAAAGACGAGACAAAGAATAAGGAGAGTAAAAATTGGTGGAAAGAGAGCGAAGGCTTGCAGCCGGGGTCAGGAAGCTTAATGCATTTCTAATAGGAGGAACCTCAGGAAAACATGGGGGACAAGAAAGAAGTGAGAAAAAGATAACAAGCACGGGACAAGAAGGCAGAGGGATGATAAGTGAAGGTGTCTGAGGAAAAGGAAAAGACAGAAAAGGAAAACGGAAGTTAAAACTGACAAATCTACAGCCAGAAGTGTGTGTTTGAGATGTGTAATGACGGTGTGTGTGTGTGTGTGTGTGTGTGTGTGTGTGTGTGTGTGTGTGTGTGTGTGTGTGTGTGTGTGTGTTGTGTGTCTTGGCAGCAGGGAAAGAGGCTGTGATGGCCTTGTGTCAGTCACCCTATGGCAGCTCTTTAACCCTGTAATTTACCACATCACTCTGATGGAACCACTGCACCGGCTGACAGCTCTCGCTCTCTCTCTCTCTCTCTCTCTCTCTGTGTGTGTGTGTGTGTGTGTGTGTGTGTGTGTGTGTGTGTGTGTGTGTGTGTGTGTGTGTGTGTGTGTGTGTGTGTGTGTGTGTGTGTGTGTGTGTGTGTGTGTGTGTGTGTGTGTGTGTGTGTGTGTGTGTGTGTGTGTGTGTGTGTGTGTGTGTGTGTGTGTGTGTGTGTGTGTGTGTGTGTGTGTGTGTGTGTGTGTGTGTGTGTGTGTGTGTGTGTGTGTGTGTGTGTGTGTGTGTGTGTGTGTGTGTGTGTGTGTGTGTGTGTGTGTGTGCATACATACCTGTGGGAGGATTCGTGAGATGTCAAACTAAATGTCTGTGAACCTGCCTTCATTTCAGCCTTCTCTCTCTCTCTCTCTCTCTCTCTCTCTGTCTTGTTTCAGTGGAGCTCCAGATCTGCACCATGTTCGTTCAGACCCTCGGGTGATGGCCAAACTTGAACTCATTTATTAAGGACCTCACATCTGTAGCAACGTAAGCTACATTACTGTAAGTACCCAACAGTTATCCACCAACCACTGGTTAATGATGCTTGAAATCTCTCTTTGGCACACAAGTGTGTATTTGTTTTTTTCTTATGATTTCTAACTTCTGATTTTATTTGGTCCTGATAATGCTGTTTTCCAAAAAAAGACTAATATAACGTCGGAGGAGACATGATTTCCGCCTCCCGTTTAATAGGTCAAATTTGTTGCAAACAGTGATGCTGGATGGAGGCTGATGGTGTTTTTATACTATATATTGCAAAAAGGTCAGACATTTCATTCCTCCACCAGGGAGAGGATGTGGAAAGGTCATCAGTGAGATTCAAACTAAGAACTGTTTGTGCCGTAAATCCACCTTCACTGTTCTGTCCATGTTTACACTATATTCTGTTAGCCTTTATAACTGTCTGTTGAAGTTGTGGGTGCTGAGAGCGGCAGGGCTGCAAGCCAGATATCAAATAAAGACTTCCATTGTTTCTCTTTCACTCTGAAGGAACCAGTCCAACATTAATATTTACTATAAGTTCTGTCGCTGGCACACAAACAGGCTCACACGCCTATCCAAGCACACACATACAAAGCAACTTTCTTGTTTCTCTTTACACACACACACACACACACACACACACACACACACACACACACACACACACACACACACACACACACACACACACACACACACACACACACACACACACACACACACACACACACACACACACACACACACACACACACACACACACACACACACACACACACACACACTCTCTCTCTGACACCCGGAGGGCAGAGTGAAAGAAGAGCATAGAGAGAAGCAGAGAGCAGACAAGGTCGTAGTTCCTGTGGACTGTCTTTGAAAGAGGAGTCGTATGTTTTACCTCCTCTCCTTTGATGTTAAAGCAGCCTCTTTACTAGAGTAAAGACAGCATACAATAACCTAGACCCCCCCTCACCCCTCACACAGAGCTCTGTACACCCCCACAAAGCTCTGCGGGGGAACAGGTAACCCACAGCAACCTCAGCCAGAAATCAGAATGAGTGTGGCAGCTGTCCAGGACCTGTGTGTGTGTGTACATGTGTGTGTGTGTGTGTGTGTGTGTGTGTGTGTGTGTGTGTGTGTGTGTGTGTGTGTACATGTGTGTACGTGCATGGATTGTGTGTGTGTGTACATGTGTGTGTGTGTGTGTGTGTGTGTGTGTGTGTGTGTGTGTACATGTGTGTGCGTGCATTGATTGTGTGTGCATGTCATTTTTTGATGGTACTCACTATACCTGTCTTGTAGCTTTCAGCAAAATGTTTTTATAACACCTGATGCCAAAGTAAATATTGCTAAATCACAGGTGATCCTATTCACAGCAATATCTTCAGTATGTGATTAAAATACTGCTCATTTGTAAGTAGCAGTGATAAGTATTGTATATACTACTGTACTCCAATGGAAGTTGTCATGGAACAAATCCCTTCATGTTATTTGGGAACTCTTAGTAAACTCAGTCTAAGTGGATAGTAAAGTGTGCAAAATTGCAATTGTGAACATGAACAGCAAGATGTTGGTTCATCGGCATTCTTTAGAAACTTGTCGTTTACAGTATGAACGGCACATCTGGTCTTGCACGTTAAATACAGCAGGATCTCACTGAGGAGTGTGTGTGTGGCTGTTTCTAACCCTTGTGTGTTCGTTAGGTAAAGGAAAGGTCGACTTTAATTCGTAGAGCAAATTTCGCTCAAAGTTAACTTGATATGTGCTAGATTCAACATACAGAGTAATTTACATAAGATTCTAATAAGCAAACAAAGAAAAGAGAAATAAATGTATTAGAAAAAACATAAACATAAACATTCGACACAGCCCCTCCACAGACTCAAACAGAAAGACACACAAATACAGTGACCAAATGTAAGAGAAAAGGCTCTGACACCCCCCCGGTCATCAGGTAGTTTGTTCCAGAGATCAGCACCAAAATAAAAGTTTCACCATCTGCTTTTTATTCTGGGAACAGTTCAAAAAAGGTCTTATTATAGGTCTGATTGGATTGTTGTGAGTGAGCATGTCAGAAATAAACTGGTAGCCAATGAATGCATTCATGAAGTTAATGCTGGAGCGATACATGTTTGCGTGGCTTTGCATGTACACAGACTAGAGTGGGAAGTCATTAAAGAAATATGCTGATGTGTTGGGTGGGACAGCATAGATAGAAGATCAACAGAAATGGACTGATCTTAAATCACTATTTAGCTTCATTCAATTAAAAACACCTCAACCTGAACAAACCCTCTCTTTGTTGATGTCTCACCTTCTCTCTCTGTTTCCTGACCTGACACTCATGTGGCCACAAGGCTCATGGACACACACATCATTCCTGTCCACCACACACTCACCTATTTACTCCTATTTTTCTGTATCAATGTCAGCCCCCCTTGTTTCTTTTATTTTGCCGTAAATTCCCTAAGACCCCGACAGCAGAACAAGGTCTCAAGAACTTATAGGTTAGCCAGACGGGCAATAACTAAAGGAAAGCTGCCTGAAATGAGGTTCTACCTCCAAAAGGGCTGACTGGTTATGAGAGGATAAAAGAATCCTCTTATGTCGGTAAACTCATTACGCCGCCGCTGCCAAGCCTTGCTAGCCCCAGCGTTTCCATGGCAGCCGGTGTTATCTGTGTGTATTTTTGTTGGGACTTGTAGTTTTGGGGTTTGAGTGTCAAAATGAGATTTCTTCTTTTTTTTTCACACCATGAGGTGCAGAGGGGAGAGATAAGAGAGAGTCCCCTCTCAGCGTTAACGAGAGAAAGTAAGAGAGAGAGAGAGCATTAGCTGCACAGATAGAGAAATGAATGGTCCACACAGCAGTACTGCTCCACCTTTAGCTGCACTTTACAGACAGTCTGTGCATCTGTGTCCTTCCCATGTAGCATGTGGTTAACTTAGTGGCATTTTGTAAAGAACTACCGCTACATAACAATAAGATAAGATGAGACTTTATTTATCCCGAAGGAAATGGTTGTGCCAGAGTAACAAAATAGAATAAACACAATAAACACAGCAGCACAACAGCAAAACTGTACACTAAAAGTTCAGCAAAAAGAGCAATTAAACATCTACAGACAACATGGAACATAGAAACATAGAAACATAGAAACATAGAAACATAGATGGTCACACAATCAATGCAATTATTAGCAGTAGTTAGTAGTGCAAAAAATAAAACGTAGTGGCAGTTACGTAATTGCACGTTATCATAGCATTATTAATAATACTAGTAATAATAATATTGCACATAGTAATATATAGCAGGGAGTGTAATGTAATGATGGTAATTATATTGATATGTATATTGCACATAGTGTTGGTGTGGAAGTTCTCAGTTCCCTTTACTTAAGGGTGAAGAGTTAAAGTGAAGAGTATTAAAAGCAGTTTGCATTCTTTGCTCAATGTGGCAAAAAACTTCACAAACACAATCGAGAAAAATGTGTTAAAGGATGGGTTTGTTTTGGTAAAATAAACTTCTTTACACTTTCCCAAAACCTGAAGTCAAACCTCAGAAAGTGTCTTAATTAATGCAGTTTACAGAAAATGTTGAATCGGAATCGGAAATGTGCCTAAGCTAACCCAGTTACTGTTCGTATAAGATAAGATAGTACTTTATTGATCCCAATTTGGGAAATGTTTGCGTTGCAGCAGCATAAAAAAGACATGGCATTGTACAATACAAATCCAAAGACTAGAAATAAACAAGAAAGTAAAAAATATATATATATGTTGAATTTAACAAGGTATTATATATACATAAATATATGACAGATGGAATATGAAATATTGAACAGATTACCGGTATATAAATGTATTCCAAGAGAAACTATGGAGAAGATGACGATGATATGGGATCTAAGAAATGCTAGCTTATCTTCCCATTATTATAACTGTAGCATATAGAACATAAAAAAGATAGATAAGTGACTATTGGTAAAATTGTTGAACTCAAAAGAGAATCTACTGAAAACCACATTTTGTTGTCATGTTTTGACAGTAAAATACTTCACTATATTTTTATTTTTATTTAACCTTTATTCAACCAGATAAAAAGCATTGAGATAAAATCTAATTTACAATGCTGACCTGGCCAAGAAGGCAGCAACATTACACATAACACACAACACAGACATATAAAATACAGAGAACACAACTAAGTAAACAAAACAAAAACGAAAAGCAGTCACTACATTGTGCACATTAGGACAGTAAGAAAGGTGCACTACTTATTACTGCAAGAGCAGCTGGTGGTAAGGACCTCAGACAACTTCAATTTAAAACAGGCTATAGGGACAAGTGCCGTCAGTTTAAGGCGTGATTGAAGGTCATTCCAAGACCAAGGACCATAATGAAAAAGACTCCTTTTTCCAGCCTCAGTCCGCACAGCAGGTACCTGGACCCGTATCCAGTCACTGGGTCTGAGGTTGTAAGAGTCAAAAACTGGAGCAAATCTGGCACATATGTACAATGGAAGCTTACCTAAAATGGCTTTATACATTAATAAAAAACAATGCTGCATCCTACGCATACTAAGTGAGGACCATCCAGTTAGGCTGTACAGTTTGCAATGATGAATCCTATAGGGAGCATTTGATATACTGTATATCGCTGTGCAGCATGGTAGAGTGGGTCAAGTTTGGCCAAAACAGTGGGACAGGCAAATCTATAGATTGTATCACCATAGTCCAGCTGGGACAGGAATAAGCCAGAGACCAACCTTTTACGGGAAGAAGTTGAAAAACAACATTTAAGTATGTAAAGGAAGCCAAGAGTGAATTTCAATTTCTTTGTTAGAACTTCAATATGGTGTTTGAAGTTCAGATTTCTGTCCAACCAAAAGCCCAAATATTTGTATGTATCGAAAAACTCAACGGAGACGCAATCAAGGGTGTCAACGGAAAGGCAAGAGGATGCTGACTTGGGAGCAAAGAGCATTGCTTTGGTTTTCTTACTGTTCAATAGCAGTTTCGAATCAATAAGCGCATGCTGTAGCGTGATAAAATGAGTTTTTAAATTGGAAATGGCCATATCCAGAGAAGGAGCACATGAGTATACAATAGTGTCATTAGCAAACATATGATAGGTAGAACATTTCATCTGATTACAAATATTGTTTATATATATATAATAAAAAGATGAAAGGGCCCCAAAATAGAGCCCTGTGGAACTCCTTATATACACTATGGTGTTTCTGTGTTTTACTGGAGAAAATATGTATTTCTTAAAAGGTCTACTGATAATTGTAACACTTCAAGAATTTGTACAAGAAGTATTCGCAGTAGTTCGAGTTAAAGTACAATGATTAATAGCAGCAATAGTTTACTTTACTGGGATCCTCGTAAACAGTAGTATGAGCATTGGCTATTCGACCTGGGGTCTGTAATGCTTTAACAAATGTAGTTGTGGTAATTCATGCAGTAGCATCGGTTATTCAGTAATATTCTGTACAACATGTTATACTTATAAAGCAACAGTTGTAATACCAGTTGTAATTGATTTGGTATTGATTCCACAGTAGGAAATTCTTCCCTATCATTGAAACATCATAAGCTGTTCAATACTCTCCTACCACTCACACAGTCAGATCAAAATACGTCATCCACATTCAATAACAAACCATCAATACCCCCCACTGAGAAACCCCACAGAAGAAGCTAAAGCCCCCAGGAACAGAAGTTAACAGACTGTAGAATAAAGCGTGTAATAAGGACGGAGGGAGCTGTGTTCATTAGCTGATGTGAGGAATGCTGCCTGCTTTGTCTCAGCTGTCGGCTCCAAAGTGTGTGTCCGTCACCGCTCACCTGTGGCGTGTGAATGAAGGTGCAAACATGGCTGCCGTGACCTCGTCTCAGTGTCAGTCTGAGTTCATGTGCATGTCTGTCTGCCTTTCTGTAAACTAGTTTTTAAGTCAAAATGTGCAGTCTTACCTGTAGAGTAACACCTACTGTCATTCTATCGCACTATTATACAGGTTCAGGAAGTGCTGCTTCAAAATATGCAAAAAGGTGTTATGTTGAAACACTGTAAGGAAAGCACTAAGATACTACTGTGTCACTCAGAAATGAGTTCAAAGGGAACAAAAGGATAATCATGGATCAACTTATCTCTCTTTTCTTTCATTAATACAATCTGATAATGTGTGTTCCCATTACCAATACTGTTCTATGTAATTACTAGAGTTAAAACCTAGGAGAAAGTATTCAATGTATTGATTTCTACACCTTATCAGCACTATACAGAAGCAACACATCAATCTAAACATAGGATACTCTCATCAACTGAAAACGTATATATGAGAAACAAATCTGAAGCTTACTGAACTTCTGTCAATTATATTATTGTAAGAGGTTAAAGTGCAACGTTACTATGTCTCGAACACTGTTGTTAACCAGTCCTGTTCGCATTCACACGCTTTTGAAACTGAGAAGCTGCAGCAATTATTTATTTCCATGCTTAAGTAACACTGGATTTCACTTGTATGGCCATTTTCACACAGAAGTACTTTAACCATGTGACATTTTACTTCTCATTCACATATGTCACATGAAGGCTAGAGCAGCATGTGTGCAGGTTTCGTCATGTTTCACCTTTTTATATGTCGGTTTTAATGTGAGTAAATATTCAGCACTGATGATTACAAACCTTTGTGTTAACATCTGGTCATTTGAGGATCTTTAAAACCTTCACCGTTAACACGTGTGCTCTCAGGGAGATCGGTGCTTTGTCGTCTCTAATATTCATTGTACTACCTCCTATAGAAATTGCAGATTTTGCCAGGTACAAGCCGCCAGTCATCAGTCTGTGCATGTGTGCCTTCATGCATACTTTGTTTGACCCTTAGGCCTATTTATGTCAATCTATTATGTTGCCTCGTCAAGATATGCATCTGTGGTTGTGTTTGGCTCTTTCTTCTTCTTTCATCTGTTCTGTTTCTCACCGTCCCTCCCTGCAGACTCGGGTTACACTCCTCCATCAGATGGCGTTTTGCCTGGCTGAGCTGCACTTGTGGTCCACCAAGAGCTCACTCCAAGTCAAAGGTAGCACTTATCAGCATGTTCAATCTGTCTCCATCGTCCTCTCTCTGTGTCTTTCTCTCCTCTCTCCGTCTTGCTCTTGCTCTCTCTGTCATCACTCACTTTGTTTTCACACCTTCTCCCCACCTCACCTATATCTACTCTATCAATCTAACTCTCAGTCAACACCAATTCTCACTCTGTCTTTTTCCACTTTCTCTTTGCTCTCTAGACAAATGGTGTGTGTTGCATTAAACATGACATTCTTTATGTTGTTTTTACCACGTTAAACTGAAGTTGTATGTTGTTTAAAGTGTGATTGGTTAGCATAACCACAAGCAACTAGTTAGGGTTAGGGTTAGCCCCGAACCTAACCCTAACAACGAGACCACACACGTGGACTAATGTTGACAAAGGCATGCAACCGTTCCACACCTGTTGACAAGGAAACAATTGTTCAACTTGTGTAGCAATGAGTGCTACAGGGGAGCATGTTTGGATCAAGTATAAAACAGACTATAGTTAGCAAAAAAAACCTAAACATTAAGATTACAAACTAATCTTTAATTCAAATCTGATTTATTGGCAAAGGTTTTTCTGTACTCTCAATGTACTCAAACAGTAATAAACATACAGCAAAAAGCAAGGCCATCAGAGCTTAATGTAAGAAACATAAAATATATAGCGTTTTTTTAATGCATTCTTCTTTCTTGGCAAAACTAAATGCCTACATTACCTATAATGCAACATAAAGGCCATATATTTAGGTTTGTTATGCTACTAGCATCTAGCCAAAAGCAGAGATAATGTGAGCTACAGATTTATTTTTATTTGAAAACGTATTATTCAGATCCAACCAACACTACCTGGAAAGCCGTCAGAAGACTTCATAATATTACATTTTTAGGAATATACAGCAGTATTTGCCTCGGTCCTCTTGAAGAGTGGTGTGTATGATTCATATTTAAGATTATATTCAAGAAGAACAGCTACTTTAGCATGAGCAATTGTATTTCCTTTTAACACAAACTCAGATAAAGACAGGGGCGCCGTAAGGGGGTGAAACATTAGGACGATTCTAAGGGCCCGTGACTGACAGGGGCCAAAACTATTTTAGAACATTAAGAAAAAAATGTTTAATCAACGAATGTGATTATCTTTTCATGGGGCCCAAAATCCCTGGCGACGCCCCTGGATAAAGACACAATATTTAAATAAAATATTGTGTGCAAATGGCTCAGTTATGGTAATTTAATGCCACACACCACATACATCACCATCGTGCATACACTGAGAAACAATACCGGCCAGCCATGTCCCTGTGAGGAAGAGTGGGTGTGGCGTAAGTTTGACATGTCTTCAGTTTTTCTGCGTCTTTCTGCCCGCCACCTATCAGTCCATCTCTTCTGTCAAACGGAAATGCTCTGTTTCTCCATTTTCTTGTTTTCTCCTTCCTTTCATTCTGTCTTGTCTTTCACAGTCTGCTGAGCCTTAGACCCAGATAGTGTCTCTCAGTGGCAGACTGTGGGTGTATGTGTGTGTGTATGTGTGTGTGTGTTTATGTACACAAAGGTACATCCCAGGTGATGGTGAAATATCCTTATTTGTTTGTTTTCTCCCGCTGTGTGTGTCTTGTGCTATCTTGGAAATAAATGTGGAGGGATACATCTGCGCGGAGAGGCCTGGTCACTGAGGTGTGACGCTCCCTATCACCACCGTGCTTACATCATATACATCCACCTCAAAAACAATCATATGGATTCATAAAAGCAGCATCTGCTGTTCAATGCTAGGAAACAAATGTTTTCTATGTGTATTTGTATGTCCTACATGCGTTCATCACGTCTGTACAGCTGCACACAAAAGCAGGCATCTCTTACAACTATAAGGTTTTCTAATGTTGGACATTAAGCAGCCTCACAGAAAACCACAACTATAATGTAAAAGAAGGTTTTTGTTTGTTCTTACTTCCACAGGAAACTAGTTTAGCTTTAGGATTAGTTTAGACACTAGAATTTCAGTTAGAATTTGGTTTACGAGCAGTTTGACATTTGGCTTTCACTGTGGAAATGGAAATTGAAAACATAAATATGATTTAGAGTACGTTGAAAGCCAATGAAAGTTGAATATTCAACTTCCAGAAGTGTGATATCAAAATTGTACGGCTCCAGTGCATATACACTTAGCATGGACTTCCTACACATGTAATAAATATCTTATTGACTCTAGTACATTCATTTATATCAAATAAAAAGTATCTGCACATTCATAGATTCATGTTCTTTCATTTAGGAAGAAGTAGATAGATTTGTCATTTAGTTGTTTTTACTTAGTAAGTGAACAAACCATATCAGACAGTAATTATCTTTCAAAGAAGACACTTGTTATATGTCTTAAAAGATGTCAGTCAGACAAATTGAGTTTGGTGTAATGAAACACAGACTGAGACATCATGCAAATAATTGAAGCCATGCATTCAAACCACTTTCAACGCAAATGCTTTCCTTTAAATGCTTTAGTCATTGTTTCACAGAAAAAAAGTGTCAGGCTCATATTGGCAGATACTCAAGGTTACAAAATCACTATCCTTGTCAGAATTGGAAAAAGTGTCATCAAGCCATTAGTTATAGTGGTGAGTGTGTTTGTGTGTGTGCCATCAGCTGTCCTGTTGTATTAGTGTGACCTGGCCTCAGGAGCAGCAGCAGTGCAGCGATAAAGAAACGATGTGTTGTGCGAATCTGAGTCTGGCTGCTTATGGTTCTGGGCCTGCAGGAATAACACTGACAAAAAGGCTCCGCTCAGCAGTTTGTGTGTGTGTGTGTGTGTGTGTGTGTTTATCTACTAGTGTGTGTGCCTGCTATGTGTGTGTTGCTAATATGTTTTCCGTATCTGCCTGCTGTGTGTTTCGACTTTTTAATGTATATGTTGCATGTGTGTAAATCAGTCTGTCCCTCAGGTGGGATGGGTTAAGGCGCACTCCTGTCTTTATTAATACCCCTCTGCCTCCCCCTCCATCCAGGTCTCGGACTCCCCCCGGCCCCCCCTCCCTCCTCCCCCCTCACAGGGTCTTATCTAAACTGTGGTGCTGGCAGACGGGACAGGCCACTGGCTGATAGCGATTGTTTATCCCACGGTGCGAAATTGCTGATCTGTCTTCTGCTTTTCCCTGACAGCTAGATGTTCATCTCCCTCTCTCTCTCCCTCTCTCCCTCTCCCCCCCCCCCCTACAGATACAGATATTGGCACCTATCAGTACTACGATAAAGGAGAGCCAGGTAAATAGTGTTTATATTGGATGTCTATTTGTGTTTAAGATAAGTTGCATTTGTCTTGTTTTTGGAATGTATGTGATTTCCTTATATATAAAGAAGGGCTTTCTGCTGCCTCCCACGCTGCCATAAGCTGCAAACACACACACAGACGCACAAATTATTGCTCCTGCGCATTTTAAAGTCTTGCCACAGATACACTTGTCCAAACAGAGGCTATTAGTATGTAGGATTTGCACCCTAAAGCCCTATATACAAACACACACACACACACACACACACACACACACACACACACACACACACACACACACACACACACACACACACACACATACGTGCAGGTTATTAGGCCTCCCTGGTTCTATCTCTTACACTCCCTGTGTTGCTGTTGACCCGGGGTCTTGCCACACAGCGATATGGAAACTAAACTGTTGACTTTCGTCTAGATCACATAGCAAGAGGCCCCATGTAGTCCGGCCTCATATTGCCTCGGGCCTATAGGCTTCCCTTACCATCAGGAAGTGCTCACATCGCTCGGGTCGCTCCCCCGCGGCCCGAGTGATGGAGGGTCGAGCTGTCTCTTAGTTTGCTTTTTTTGACTTTGTGTGTAGTCATTTTTCTTAGTCATTTTGAGATTTGCTCTGAGTGACCTGTGAAAGGTAGAAAATTAGACTTGTCATCATCTGTTTGAAAGACCTTGAAAATGAAACTCGTCTGACTTAATTTGTACTGATAAGTACAAGTCAAACATATTCAAAATGACTCTTAAGTATGGGTTCAAATTTGGGTTATTACTATCTATTTTCCTTAAATAAAAATACTAGAAATGTCTTGTTTTGACATCTGCATCATTATCCTATTAAGATAGTATGACAAACCTATTAGCTAACAGCAGTGGCGGACTGGCCATCGGGACGAATGCCGAAGTGGGCCGGTCGGACGATGTGGGCCGGTCGGATAAGTCACTAGCACCCCCCCCCCCCCCCCCCCGTTGACAATTTACTAGTGGTACCGAAGTGGGCCGGTCGAGATGCCCGGGCTGATTTTTAGTCCCAGTCCGCCCCTGGCTAACACGATCATGTTTCTGGACGATTCATGACTCTTTAAAACTTTTCAGACCCAAAGTCTGGCATTACTGTATAAGGATCTACATTTTCCACTACGTTCACCAGTTAGTCACTAATCATGTCTGTCTCCAGTTGGGTTTGTGAGTAGGAAGTGTACAAACTGTCACTGATGAGAGCATTGAAAGTGAACCAAAACAGTGAAGATGTGAGCCATAAAACCAAAACAATGTGCTCAAAGACTCAACACCTTTCATTATCCGATCCATTCTTTAAATAAAATATTGATGAGAGGTGCTTTAAGGTGTATCATGCATATCTGTAAGAGTGCATAAACCCTCTCTTGCTTTCGTTCTCTCTCCTTAAAGACAGTAACATCCCTCTGTCATGTCTCTTCTTCCCCATCAACTCAATCAAAATAAAAACATGTCTTAGTGTCTCTTTCTAGTGACGTCTTCATGTTTTTGCTTTTGTCTCAAATGGTCCCGCCTTTCTTTCATTCCCTTCCTCTTGCCTCCTTTTTTTCTCCCACCATGTATATTTTTGTTCTCTCACATTGTGTACAGTATGTCTCTCCCTCTCATCACGGGGTTTTCTCCCTTCTCTCTCATCTGAGAAGCTGCCTTCTCTTTCATTGCAATCTTCAGTGGGGAGACGATGCTCTCGCTCCAAATCCTTTCATTTGGAGGATTACTAAAGTGTGGCTTGATATCAGAGTGGAGGGGGGGGGGGAAGAGGAGGAGGAGGGGGGAGACGGAGCAGAATCACGATCCAAAAACATTTTCACTCAGTGCTGTAACGATTGCTCAGGTCATGATAGGATTGCATATAGATTACATTCGGTTAGATTACCGTTTGGCCGTTTGATATATTGAATGAAGACTTTGGCATTCATCCTGGAAGTACGAACAAAAAGTATGACTGCGTTTGTGCTCAAAACAAAATACTGCCCCAATATTTAGCTTCCATTACATTTCCTCTGTCATCGTTGATATTGCATTTAAGGTCCCTGAAAATCTTGAGCATTTATCCAAACAAAGTATTATTTCTGAACAAATAAGTAACCAGAGACTCCAGAGCACCTCCGAGGCCGCCCTTTGTAGCGTGTTTACGTGTTGTTATTCAGATCTGCTCTAAAATGAAATGGTATCTCCCTTGGCCCATGCTTTACACTTCCACCAAGATGAATGGAAAGCGGGCCAGCAGTTTACCGTAAACCTGCTGACAGACAGACAAACATAGTAACCGAACCAAAAACATAAACTCTTGGGCAGTAGTAACTAAGTAAGCTTTAAAGTTAAGGCATTGTTTACTAATGTGTGCAGTATTTCAATACATGAATTTGCCAGTCTTTAAGCTTAAACTAATGCAGCTGCCCTGCCATTAAACCTCTCTTCATGAGGTTATCATATTTAGTGATTTTCACAATAGTTTTTAAAATATTTCTATATTGGCTCTTATTTTACATTTTTATTTTCTCTTACTGTGGTTATGTATTCACGTTCATACAGGGGAGCAGATTCCTTTTTGAGGCAATAAACCAAACTCTGATCCTGATGCCAGCTTCATTGAAATGCCCATGAGCTGAAGGGTGTATCCCTCTCTCTCTCTCTCTGAACATTTGCTTGTGTTTATTCTCTGAAATGTTAGTTCCCCCTCTCCCCACTAGAGGTAGACCCAGGCTCATTGGTGCAGCTCCGAGGGTCGCCTGCAGCCAAACCCCCCCCCACGTCCCCCCCTTGCCCCCCCCCCCACCCAGCCCCAGAGCAGGTGCCCATGTCTGGGCCTGTCTGGCCCCTCACCCCCTTATCTGATTAATACTACTAATCCTGGAGGTGTTCTGCCTGCCAGCGGCCGGCCACCACACCGTCACCGGCCACGAGGCACGGTTACCGGCTGCACTTTGCCAACAAGGTCTCTCAAAGCTAAAGGGGGATGTTTGAGCTGCAGCTTAGTTTCCTGTTCCTCATTATCCACATCACATAATCATTTATCATGACCACAATGTTTAGGGTCTTTCCTTTTTTAAGATATTTTCTTTTTATTTAGGTGGAGAGTCAATGGGTGTTTAAAACCTAATCAAACAAAACAATACAACTCAAACTAACAGCACAATGGTTTAGCTTATTAAAAGTCATGTCATTTAGTTCGATTTTTCTTGGTTTAATGCACTTATTATAAGTTGCTTTGGATAAAAGCGTCAGCTAAATGAATTGTTATACAAACAAATCTGTGTTTTTCTGTAGAAACTCCGGGAGCTATAGAATGTCTGATGCTCTTTTACCCGAAATCTATTATACGCTTTGATAACTTAGTTCATCAATTCCAATATTTATCATAAAGCCCCATCAAGTGTAACTTATTAATATACAAAACGTGTCATGCATCACTTTAAACCAGTCTGCTAGTGGCTTCTTATTTTCCTTTTACTGGGAACCACTGATATCTGTACACTTTTGAATAGCTAAGAAGCTTTTATGTCTTCCTTACCCTATGGCTATCTCTGGTTTTTCCACAGTCCACCATGTTATTCCATATGCTGTCTATCTTCCAAATCCAGCTCTCTAATTGGCCTTTTTATTATTTTCCTTCCAGCTAATCCCCTGGAGCATCACTACTACAATGAGAAACAACATTTCTGTGAAGGTAAGTGCCCAACAGAGGAACTCAAGGAGTGATTTAAACAAATCATCTTCATATCAATGTGTTTGAGCCCTGACCATCTCACCAGTGGATGACCATCTTCCAGAAATCACTGTCCTACTTCCTCTTTTCTCTCCCTCTCTTCCCGTCACTCTCTCTGCTTTTCACCCAGTAGTGGAATACAAACACTCTTATCAGGAGACGAACACTCATCCCCTCCCTCCTCTCTCCCCTGACCCCCCCCCCCCCACCCCCTCATTTGCATGCATCTGTTTACCTCCTCTTCCCACTCATTCTTATTAGAGAATCCCGCTTCTTTTAATAGTTTGTTTCAGTTAAGATGAAAAGGGGACCGTGTTAAATTAAGGGCTCCATGTTGGAAACAGCAGTCTTGCCTTTCCAATTTTCTCTCACTGAACTTCATGTATGTGCGTGGGCAGAAGCAGATGCACAAATTCAATTAGCTGTTTTTTCTTCATATCCTCTGTTTAACCGCTAGAGATGGAGGGGGGAAAGGGAGGGCTGGGAAATTAAAACGAAGGGGCCTTGGTGTTGTACGTGTTGAGATATGTGCTGCTGACTGTGAGGTTGCATTTGGGAGATAACTCAACTCAAGAGCGCCAAAAGTCCTCACGATTAAATATTTGCTTCTCCTGAAGGACCACTGTGTGTTTTTGAAGGGACATTTTGCTTTCAGTTGAATATTTTCCCTCCTTAAGTGCAGCTGCATCAATCTGTAAGCAGCAGATTTCAGACTTTCGCTGCTTTGGGGATATGGTAGTCAGAAATATAAGCTACAAATCTCTGTAGTTTCTACATGGTAAGCAATGGTTTTACATAAAGTTTTAAAAATGTAAGTCAATGAGTGACATAGCTATACTTGGAGTAACCAATGTTGGTGTCAAACACTGAGTGATCTCTACTGCCTTATTCCGAGGAACAAGATATGTGACGTTTTGTTCATTTCATTTAATATGCTTATTTTAAATGAATCTATTAATGTCTAGATGCCCAGTTTCTTTAGTGGCCTGTTGGTTGTTATCAAGAGAAAATCTCAGAAACACAATTGCATCTATAGAGAGGCGAAGTCCCTCCCCTTCCGGGCGAGCTCCATGGGGCCTTATTTCGGAAAAAGTATGTATTGAAGTCAATGGAGAGAGAAAGATTATCTTTCGATTCCGTTTGAATTGTGCCACGAATTACACATATGATGTTTGTCCATTTAAAAGATAATTTTGCAAGTCAAAAAAAAAATAATGTGTCGTAAAACTGTGAAGTTACACTTTCTTTGTGAAACGGCTCAATGAACTACATCTCCCGTCTCGCACCACACACCAAGACGGCCGTCACGTTGGCACATTTCAACTTCTTTCTCTCAGAATGAGGCGGAAAGTATTAAAAGAGGTGAAAATCACTCCAAGTCTGGGCATGTTGAGAGCTGTACACACACAAGGGGAGTTAGTCGGTTCGTAAGAGCCAGCATGCGGGACCGGGATTCTGGGATTTGTAGTCTTTCTAGTTGCATATTTTTCATAGTCTTATATTTCAAACTGTGACTTTTTTTACATGGAAATGATCTTTTAAATCGACAGACATCATATGTGTAATTCGTGGCACAATTCAAACGGGATCGAAAGATCATATTTCTCTCTCCATTGACTTCAATACATAATTTTTCCGAAATAAGGTCCCATGGGTCGGACGTAGATGGGCGGGACTTCGCCTCTCTATAGGAAATCTTATGTTACAATCTGTTAAATCCTCATTTGGGATTTTTACCTTTTGCTTTCCTTTACTTGTTACACTCAGTGCTTTTAAATTAATCACATTTTTGATCATTTTAAACTAAAGTTGTAGTCAGTCTTGAATGATCTGGTGCTTGTCGTCAAGTTAGATGATCATTTATTGTGTCAGTGTCTTTCCTTCAGTTTTTGTATGTATTTTCTTGTTCAGTTCTATATGTTTTTAAAGGCCCATCCATCGACAGGCATTACAGAGTAGTCTATCAAGCTGTGATATGTAATCTTCAACTAAATAAATATACTCTTGTCTAGTCAATTTAATATAGGAGGATTAAATATGCATTAACGGATACCAATGGTTATTATCTTTCAATGATAAAATGGCAGATCATTGGTGAAAAAGGTCAATTGCAATGATCCAAAGCTCAAAGGGACATCTTCAAGTTGCATGTTTTGTCCTATCAACAGTCCAAAACCAAAAAGGTAATTATTCGACCTAAATATGACGACAGAGAAGACCAGAAAATCATCACATTTGAAAAGCTAGACTCAGAAAATGTTTTATTTTCTTGATAAAAATGATGTGAGCTTTTGAACATTGGAAACGTTTCAACTCAGATTCGATAAATTACGGAAGTGCTGACATTGCTCTGTATGCATCCGACAGATTCCGCATTGCATTGTGGGATGCCTGCTTCATGTACCTGCATCTCTTTATTCCGCCTGATTGCTTGTCATCACCCTTTATTCCTCATGTCCCCCCCTTTTCATACATAGATCTCGAGTTTAACCCCTTAACCCTTTCTGGTTGTTGGTGCCACATTCTTCTGAATCCCCATGAGGGCCTTTCTTAAAAAAAATATACATTTCTCCCGTGTCTAAAAAAAGTTCGAGTCACATGATCTTCAGATTCTTCTCGTGTTTTTCCTCCGTAGCTCGAGGCTATTCGTGGACCCCCAGTAACCGCCGACCGGAGAAGCTACGCGATTCGCTGAAGGAGTTCGAGGTGCCCGCCCCCTCTGTTAAACCCTCCGTCCCCCCCTTGTCTTCTTCCTCCCTCTGGGGAGTTTCTGAGTTTTCCCTTTCCGAAACGGCCGATTGATTAACAAATAGGGGCATTCTCTCTCTTCTCTCCCCCGTTTGTTCTCCCCCTCTCCCTCTTCTCTCTCATCACCTCTCTTTCGGCCGAGCTCTGTCATCGAGGGGGATATTTGAGGGGATCAGGGGGCTGCAGACTCCCTTCTCTTCCTCCCTCCTTCCCTTCCTCCTTCCCTTCTACTCCCCCCCCCCCTCCTCTGTACTTGTGGCAGCACAGACCTAGCTTTGTTTGCTGGAACCTGTCTGTGGCTGTTACACACACTCCCCACCTCCCTCCTCTCACCCGTAACCATTGTCTGAAACGAGAAACACCCCATCTCACCTCCACACCTCCTCCTCCTCCTCCCCCTCCGTCCCTCTCTCCTCCCATCCAATCACCCCAGCTGGGTTTGGAATGTGGCAGGAATGACTGACCTTACACACATTCACAAAACACACACACACACACACACACGCTGGCATGCACACAAGAAGTCCTTACCTGCATCCTCTTTCAACTCTCTCCCACCCCTCCCTGAGCAGGAAGTGCTGCAGGGACACCTGTGGTGAGTAGGGTCCGGTGCTGTGTACCAGCAGAATAATTAATGCAAGTATGGGCGGCACAAAGAGGAGGGAACTCAGTGAATTGTTACGCCAGAGTTCACTGTTTCAAACTTCATTCGAGGCAAAAATAAACCACTTTTCAAACATCTCTTTATTAGTTTTTATGCACAGAAATGACACTTAATAGACAGACTTTACATACTATCAGCAAAAAGAAAGAAGAAAAGAAAATGGAAACACAGCCCAAATAATATTCACGTGTCTTCATTCTCCCAATCATGTTGTAGACCAATAAGCTCTTGAAAGTCGTAAAAAAAGGTTTTCCAGATTTTCCAAAACCTATCCAGTTTGTTTTTAAGGAAACAACGTATCCTTTCAAGATCAAGGTAGAAAGTCATCCCTTTCAGCCATTGAGAAAGTCCACAGGTTAGAAACCACTCTTTCTGGTTTAGAAATTCTCTATTGCACCAGGTCTGTGTGTCTGAACTAGTTGCATTTGTTGTTTGGACCCCGGTTAACTTTCTTCTTGGTATTTCTCTCTGTTTATCTGTTGTGCTCATCCAGGAACTGTTGCAGACCAACACCTGCGTTCACACCAGATGGAGGAACAAGCACTGCTGCCAGGTACACACACACACACACACACACACACACACACACACACACACACACACACACACACACACACACACACACACACACACACAAACAAACAAACAAACAAACAAACAAACAAACAAACAAACAAACAAACAAACAAACACACACACTGGCCTCAGATAAAAAGCTTCACTAGACTTAAATACCAGTTAGCAGGCCTTTAAGCTAATTGCAAACATCTCCAATAATATCATTAAGGTTACAATGTGACACTTTTTGATTTAAAGGCTCATTCTTATGTTGATTTGTTTTTTCACGTATGAAATGTTATAAATTGATACACAAAAAATTAGTAATACTCATAGTGACGGGAAACAATGCAAGAAACCTCAGGGACAAATGATACAACTGAGACCAAATTAGAAAAACATACATTTTGTAAAATCAGGATGACAATATTATGTGGTGATTTGGTCACATTCTACTCACTCTGAGTAGAACACAAAGAAGCAGTCTCATGTTTCTTAATGCAGTTGGAAGCACTTTTCGCTGTGTTTCTGTAAAAGGGATGGTGTCAATAGATTGGTCCTATTTCACTTAGTTTGCACGTTTTAACTTTAATTGCTGAATCTCTGTCTATTGCAAGATTAAATATGTTTTTGTGTCACGGTACTTTGCAGGTGTTGCTGAGCAGTGGAGTTCTGGTGACCCTGACCCTGAATGGACCTCAGCTAGAACAAGTGTTTATAGACCGCACATTAGTGGGCCGACTACCAGCCAACACCGTGGCTGATGGTTAGTGACACACATACACACATACATGCAAAAACACACACACACACACACACACACACACACACACACACACACACACACACACACACACACACACACACACACACACAGGTCCAGTCTTCAGGAAGCTTGTATTTGAGTCTTTGGCGTACAATATGTACATTAAATGTTTTAATTTTTAATCCAGCTTTGGTATCCACTGCAATGAAGCCTTTAGACAAATTTTGTATGGCATTTGTTTTTTGTACTTTGGTGCTGCTGATGCTAATTAGAAGTGTTGCATAACCATAACGCCTGTTATGGCCGTAAAGAAGGCTTTCTCCCAGTGTTTGATTTCACTGAATCTGAATGAAATTACAATGCATGTCAGACTTAAATATTCCAGAGGTTCATCATGGTTTAAGGAGATTTAAGGACACAAACATCATTGTTTTCACCACATGGCTGCACTACCTATCACTGCCCACAACCACACACACACACACACACACACACACACACAAACACACAGCAAAACAAACAGAAAGACATTTGCATGTAAATGTTCAGTGTTTCTCTCACTCTGTCTGCACCAATTGTGTGTTTACACCTGCACACCTGCACACACACACACACACACACACACACACACACACACACACACACACACACACACACACACACACACACACACACACACACACACACACACACACACACACACACACACACACACACACACACACACACACACACAGTCCCCACTCTCCTCGCCACTTTGTCACGCAAGCACTCTCTCACACACATAACAGGTGCCACAGGTGAGCCCGGCGACTCTGCCAGCTAATTGCGGGCAAATCCTTTTGTGCTGTGTGTGTCCAGGGGCCTTCCCTTAAGAGCATCCATCAGTGTTTTTCCCTCCATCGTGCGTTCCTCCAGGGAGCGCCCCCCCCCCTCGCTCTGCAGACCTGGCAGGAGAGAATAAGGGACCATGGACTCCGGCCCAAATCTGCTAATTATTTCTTTCTTTCTGTATCAATTATTTGTTCCTAACACCGCCCTCCCTGCTTCCGTCAGGGGTCTCCAGACACCTGATAAAGCCTCCATACACACACATACAGACAGACATACACACACACTCACACACACACACAGACATACACAAACCTCTCCTTTTCTCGTTCTCACATGCAAACATATGTAATTAGAGACTTTTTTTTACATAGACCAACAAGCACTTACTTTATGTCGTCTCACATTAACAGGCACACTGGGACACACATGCACACGCCCACATACACAATGGCACACACACACACACACCCAGGTACACACGCACCCTCTCACATCCCGCTGTGCTTCATTCAAAGCCTCAGAGGCACTAATTATTAGAGTAATGGTTGTGAGAGGGCGGGTTCCTGTGTGTGTGTGTGTGTGTGTGTGTGTGTGTGTGTGTGTGTGTGTGTGTGTGTGTGTGTGTGTGTGTGTGTGTGTGTGTGTGTGTGTGTGTGTGTGTGTGTGTGTGTGTGTGTGTGTGTGTGTGTGTGTGTGTGTGTGTGTGTGTGTGTGTGTGTGTGTGTGTGTGTGTGTGTGTGTGTGTGTGTGTGTGTGTGTGTGTGTGTGTGTGTGTGTGTGTGTGTGTGTGTGTGTGTGTGTGTGTGTGTGTGTGTGTGTGTGTGTGTGTGTGTGTGTTGCAGGGGGGGGTAGGTTAGAGGCTGTTCTCACATCTGTCACTTGTTAAATTAGCCTTAGACAATTAGAGTAGAGAGCCAGGCGAGATCACACCGTCAAACACATTCACAACCTGCAATTACTGAAACAGTTTACAATTACAATGAAGTTTTGTAGGAGTGTGTGTGTGTGTGTGTGTGGTGTTGTGACAGCCTAGGTAGAAGTGTCATTTTTGTATCTCTATGCATTTGTATGTTCAATGACTGCAATGCCAGGTCAAATGTCAAATATAGGGTGGCAGCTAAAGGCTCTTTTCATACTCGATAACTTAAGAGTATGAAACTTAACAAAGTTACAAAAAACACGGATTTGGTTACAAGAAATACAAAACTAAATAAACTTAAATACATAAAAAAACGACATACAAATCCACAAATCAGAAAAAGGTAGCTAACACATGATGGATACGACATTAATACTCATTCATATATTAATTGTCATATGTCAGACCAACAATTAAAAACCAAACAATATCAAATTCATTATCATTTATCCTGTAATACTCATACTGTATCTGACAAGCTACACCAAGCAAATATGTGTGATAATTACTTTAAAAGTGACCAACATGATGACTTAAATATTAAAATAGTGTCCTTTTCATTTTCTCCAGTAGCAAATGTAATAAAATATTTCAATAAAATGTCAGTCACTTTACAAAGACAGATAATCCGTTTACATTTTGGGAACAGGATCTGACAACTTTCTAATGCGAGAAGGTTATAGCAGTGGGGAACCGTGTCTATCACAACTGGACCTTCTGTAGACACACCCTCCGCCCCCCCCCCCCCCGCCGTTATAATGTCCGTCTTTTCACTGAATTGTCGTCTTGAAAAGAGTACTCGCAACAATTCCGCAACAACATCATCTTCACCTGTTGCACTTGCCATTTCAACGTTAAAAACAATAAAACGGCATGAATTGCTTCGTCGCATTTATCTGGATCCGCTGTCTCGAGCCAGTGAACTAGCGGGCCTTCTAGAATACCCTGGAACCGAGGGAAACTCTGAAAGAATACGCCCATTGGCTACAAATCAATATATGATTTGTTGACCAAACTGTCAGTCCAAATGTACGCTCTCATTCAGTGCAACGGCCATGGCATTCTATCAAGGATGTAGAATACCTTGTGGAAGGATATTCTACCCAGAGACCCAGGACAAGATCTGATTGGTTGCTTTCTTTTCTAACACAAAACCACTGAAATGCGTAGCGCATGGTCCGAGAAGGACAAACAAATCAACGTAACACTTTAATATTACAGATCAACAACACAGATACGATTCTCATTTATTCATTTTATATACATTTTATTTATAAAATTAAATCGATGTTTTGTTTATCTGAGTGTTCCAGGGTATTCTCTGAATACCTTGAAGGCCCTGACGGTTCGCCACTGGGTTACAGTGTGTGAACGCTGCAGTAAATCCTCTTCCTGATTTGCATGGATCCGGTTGAATGTGAGGCCTGCTGCGTGTTTGTCCCCGAGACAACGAGCGACGGCAGCCAGAACTGTTTTTTGTTTCACGATGTGACAAAGCCGGCTTACTGTCCTCCCTTAAAGTTTGTATGCTCAATGCCGGCTACCTTCCCATTTCCACCGTGATTGCATCATACAGAGCTGTAGATTACACATATTTTACACCATCAAAGTATTACCGGCTTCCTTTGGCCGATGGCTGGGCCAAGCTGAACATATGCTCCGCGATTAAGCATCCTTAAGTGATTTTTCATAGCCCGTTTCATTTACCCATGTTTAAATGTGCTTTGGTTAAGCCCATTGGCCTCTTATGTCAACATGCTGCTGAGGAGATGGCATTAAATGGATTTAGGGCTGTGTGTGTCTGTGTCTTTCTGTCTGTGTGTCTATGTGCGTGTTTCAACATGTTGAAGGTTTATATAATGCTTTTGGGTGTAACTGAGAAATCATAAAGCATGGTTGTGTGTGTGTGTGTGTGTGTGTGTGTGTGTGTGTGTGTGTGTGTGTGTGTGTGTGTGTGTGTGTGTGTGTGTGTGTGTGTGTGTGTGTGTGTGTGTGTGTGTGTGTGTGTGTGTGTGTGTGTGTGTGTGTGTGTGTGTGTGTGTGTGTGTGTGTGTGTGTGTGTGTGTGTGTGTGTGTGTGTGTGTGTGTGTGTGTGTGTGTGTGTGTGTGTGTGTCATAAAGGTCTGGCCCTTAATGCCAAATCAGCCACCTGGTCCCAGATTGGGCCACAGCCTGGTTTCATATCCCCTCCTTCATTTGGGAATGAATGGGATTAAATGTAATCCCGTTTATAGACACCCGTAGAGATCAATACTAAACTGCATTTAACTTGATTTGACTGTAATCTATTACAAAGACGCTTACTATTGCACTAAGCGTTGTTTAGAAGAAGAGCCAATGCTTCGTTAATGGCTGCATTTTGTTTAAGCCTTGGACCAGTTCTCTTTACTAATGATTTCTAATCCAACGTCAACATAAGGACACACCGACTCCATTGACCTGATTTCAGTTGCTAGTTTTTCTGTATTTCCATGCGATGTTTCACTTCCCTCGTAAATATTTGCATATTAATTTGAAATGTTCACACAACAGGATGATTTGAAGTGTAATCATACCAATACCCGCACGTTTTATAAATACACACATGCCGTGGTTAATTGGCGGTTAGATTTCTAAATCTCGGGGTGCAGCCTTACTCGTTCAACTCAAAGCAGGATATCTGAGAGACATGTGTAACAACCCCCCCTACTTTCCATTTAATTGGTTTCATAAACAGATTAATTTGAAGGAGAGGGGGGCTTAATTGCTAATCAGCGTTTCCATGCAGCTCCTGAAGAGTTGAACAGGATCAAGTGTGTTCTTCTACCACAAAAAGGCCTTTAGAGCCTGCAGTACACTGACAGGGGAAGAGAGGAGAGAACAGGAAGAAGGAGATACAAAGAATAAGGAGGCAGTGGTAAGGAAAAGAGGAAGCAGGAAGGAGAGGGGGACATTTAGAGGATAACGACAAAAGGCTAGGCTCTGTTCAGAAAAGTTTGTTTAGTTACCATTGAATATGTTGATGTCTTTGAAAAGAGATATTGAACTCTATAACTGTCATCTCAACATGATGTAGCTCAACTGGGTTTCAATCGACCTACATTCTCCCACCCTACACACCTCCTGCACTCCCTACACACCCAAATCCGCTTTAAGACACTGGTACTGGCCTACCCTTTTGTGAGGGGATCCGGTCCGTCCCACATCCAGGAGAGGATCAAACCATACACCCCAGCATGTGCACTTCGTTATGCATGGGTCAATGGGCTTTCTACACCCTTACTTGACCCAGGTACACTTCAACAAAAACACAACCCTTTGTTATCCCGGATCCAAAATGGTGGCATGAGCTCCCCATTGACCTCAGGACTGTTTCACCTTTACATTGGCCATTAAATCAGAAAAATAAGAATAGAAATGGAGCTCTTCATGAGTTTATTTGAATGCACCAGCACTTCAAGGATTTGGCTTATTATGAAGCGAATGTACAGTACCTGCACTTTCCTTGTTGTTCTGAGTTAGTGTCTTTGTGGTTTATTGCACTTATTGTAAGTTGCTTTCAATTTAAGTGTCAGCTAAATGTAATGTAATGTTGTTTTTGTTGTTGTTGTTGTTTTTAATCTTGACATTAATGATCATGCTGTTGTTCCCAGCGGTGCTGAGCGATCGGCTGATCCTGCTGTCCTTCCTGGAGCAGAGCCAGGTGGCTGCAGTCTACCTCAACCCAAAGAACCAGGAGACCCCGGAGACTGGCAGGCGAACAGACAAACTCTCACCCTCTGAAATCAAGGTACAGTCAACGCATTGATGTGCATGAGTAATCTGTGTGTGCCTGAGAGATTCTGTATGCACTAAGACTGGTGTGAGAAGATGAAGTGAGAGTCGGAAGGAGAAAGTAAAGACAGACAAAGAAAGGCAGTAGCATGTCGTCCCATATCATTGTCTAATTCCCATCTGATGGCACGCTGAAACATTGTGTGTCTATACTTCTCGGACAACAAATTAACTTTGATTTGAGACCAGGAGTCTTCCAAATAAGAACATCTTAACCTGTTGCTTCTTAATTCATTTGCAGACTTCTGTCTATAGAGATTACTTCACAAACTGCCTGAATCTAGCAAAAATGAAACTTTCATTTCGGTAGTTAAATTAGTTAACTACCCACTATCAGAATCTATAATACTTGTACGTGCCCTAACCTTTGGCCTAATGCAGTTTGTAAATGATGAATATTGGCCCAACTCTGGCTTTGTATCTTTGGACACAACAGGTGAATGTAGTCACCATGGGAACACGGGCCTTTTGTCTAAATGTGCCTCTTACTCTCTACATCGTTGCTGTTTCTGTCTAATAATCTCTCATAAAAGTGTGTATTGAGGCAGCTTGAACTGGAGGTGTTTTGTAGGTATTAGTAAAAAGTCAGAGTATGTGCCGACACGTTCGTCCCTCCCCAAAAACAAAACTGCACTCTGTCCTCCCTCCCTAGCTAGCTGGCTAACCGCTAACCCTGGCATTATCACATTACTGCCAAGCCCTTTTGTTAAGGTGTGTGTGGTTGTGTGTGCGTGTACATGTGGGTGTGTATTAAAGCAATCGTTGCTGCCGCGCGTCTGTCTCCAGAAGCAGAGTCCTGATAAGACACCCCCCCCCCCCCATAGTGTACACCCCACACCTCTGTCAATGCATGTGCTGCTACGTACACACATGTGCACACACACACACACACACACACACACACACACACACACAACTACCCATCCCCCACAACACACACACACACACACACACACACACACACACACACACACACACACACACACACACACACACACACACACACATACACACACACATCGCCCTGGTCCAGTGGGCTAAGCTGGAGAAGGGAGAGTGGGGGGGCGTTGAGGGGGGGCTAAACTAATCCGGCCCACAGAAAGTGGTTTTTGATTATTGCTGACCAGCAAACGCCAGCAGAAAAAAAAAAACCAGAAGAGGGAAGAGATGGGTAGGGATGGTGAGGTGGAGGGGGGCGGGGGGAGTTGAGATAGTGTATTATTAACCCGGTGATTTTCAGATTTTTTTCTTCTTTGCCATTTCTAATCTGTCAGTGATCTCCCGTTCAGCTGTTTGAGGCAACTCTTTGTTCCTTTTATCATCACATGTACTTCCATCATTTTAATTCATCTCTGTATTTCGTGTCCAAAGCAAATTCCCCCCCAAGGGGGCAAGAAGGGCAGACATGGACCACTGAACCTCCAGCTTGTCGATTTATTAATTTCTGCATGTTTCTGTGCTTTAAACCCTTTTTTTGTTCCAAGAGATTTTAGTTTTTGTTGTTTTTAGAATAATTTAAATAGACATGGCTGTATTACTGCTTTCATAACGTGCCTTTCTGTCAGGCCCTAGACACTCGTATACACTGTGTGTGTGTGTGTGTGTGTGTGTGTGTGTGTGTGTGTGTGTGTGTGTGTGTGTGTGTGTGTGTGTGTGTGTGTGTGTGTGTGTGTGTGTGTGTGTGTGTGTGTGTGTGTGTGTGTGTGTGTGTGTGTGTGTGTGTGTGTGTGTGTGTGTGTGTGTGTGTGTGTGTGTGTGTGTGTGTGTGTGTGTGTGTGTGTGTGTGTGTGTGTGTGTGTGTGTGTGTGTGTGTGTCTGTGTGTGTGAGAGAAATGAGCTGTGGTGTTCATGAAAGGCAGGGTCACAGTGTAAGACCTGCAATTTCACCTGCTTTAAAAGTGCTTCTGGATGGAGCACTGTTTAAGTGTGTGTGTGTGTGTGTGTGTGTGTGTGTGTGTGTGTGTGTGTGTGTGTGTGTGTGTGTGTGTGTGTGTGTGTGTGTGTGTGTGTGTGTGTGTGTGTGTGTGTGTGTGTGTGTGTGTGTGTGTGTGTGTGTGTGTGTGTGTGTGTGTGTGTGTGTGTGTGTGTGTGTGTGTGTGTGTGTGTGTGTGTGTGTGTGTGTGTGTGTCTATAAAAGTGTGTGCTATACACTTTTTACCCCACTGCCTGTACATGTATACATGTGTATTTGTGTGCATACATGCATGCATTCATGTATGTGTGTGTGTGTTTCTGTGTGAATGTGTGTGCCCCCCCCCAGCGCCACGAGAGCTCATTACTGTGCGTCTCTTTGTTGTGGCCCGTAGAGCGTGGCGGACCTTCCCAAAAATATGCACATCACTAAAACAACAAGCCCGACAGAACAAAACACGCAGACACACATTAATAATGGAAGATAAAAAACAACCTTTAGAGATCAACAAAAACAAAATTGGGGAAGGACACGAGTAATATTCGGGGCTGGAGAAGTTTGAGAGCCTTCAGGTGTTAACACAGGCAGGTGAATCCAAATGAGTGAATCACTTAGGCTCTCTGATAACTTCCCCTTTTACTGGTGAATGTGATACAGCAGCTAGTCTTCATCTTCTTCCTCTTCCTCACCGGATCTTCTTGTCTTCTTGTCATGATGAATAAATAAGTTGATGTACTCTGGTCCTGCATTGGTAAGTCTTTCTGATGTCTGCTCTTTATTTGCAGGTCCCATTATTATTGTTATTATTGTTATTGTTATTATTATTATTGTTATTATTATTATTATTATTATTATTATTATTATTATTATTATTATTATTATTATTATGTGCCGCTTTCCCCTTTCTACTCCAGTAGGACTCAGATGAGGGTGTTGCACTTTTCCTTGTTTATGTGATGTTTTGGTGTTGTTGTTTTGTTTTGTTTCTTTCCGTTAACTGTCAGTATTTTTTTGTATGTTTTTGTGTTTCTCTTATTTTCCTACGATACTGTTATGATTGGCTGTGAATAAGAAAATATGAAGGACAGACCATCTATTTTTTATTTTGTTTGAGAAAGGGGCTGCTAATATAAGATGATGTTCTCCTCCCTGCTCCTTTTCGGGTATGGTGTGTTAATAGAGACATGTTTTGTAAATAATTGTTGTACATTAAGTTGTGCATACCATGAACGGAACAATTAAAAATGAATTGAAGATAATAAAATAAACATTAAAAGACAAAATAAATAATAAAAATTGCAGTGCAGTTTAAGATTTGAATAGTTCAATTAAAAGCAGCGGCAAAAATATAAGTTTTCAGCCTGGATTTAAAAGTAGTAAGAGTTGCAGCGGACCTGCATGTTTCTGGTAGTTTGCATAATAACTGAACTTCTCCATGTTTAGTTCTGACTAAGGGACAGAAAGTTGACACGTCCCAGAAGACCTGAGAGATCTATTCTGGATGGTTCATAATTTAACAGTAAATCAGAAATGTATTTTGGGCCTAAACCAACTGTACGTGTTGTTCCATGTCCAGATGGTGTCTGTGGAGGTGAGCGGTCGGGGCGGTCGCAGGCTCAGCAGACGGCTGGCTCTGAACCGTCTGCAGGACATGGCGCTCTGCTGGTGGGACTCGGAGGAGCCCAGTGAGGAGCTGTGGCCCTGGACCCCGACAAACACACACAGGAACAACCTGGTCCTGTTCAGCTGCTCGCCTGCTGAAGGCCTCAAGGTACATTCACACAAACGTTGCCAGGAAAGGTTAGAAACTTTGTGTACACATGGGGTGGTTGTACAGGTCAAACAAACCCCAGAGATCCACCCAGGAGATCGCTGTTTCTGTCCCAAGTGAAACCGAAATTCAATGTTGACTCATTTAAGGTTATGTTAAAAAGGACCTATGATGCTTTTTGGGGTTTTCCCCATCCTGTAGTGTGTTGTATACACAGTGGAGCCACTAAATACAAATATGAACCTGAAAATGATGGTAATAGGGCCCCTTTAATTACTTAACTCAAGTGAAAAGATGGTGGATTGCTCCTTTGGGAGCGAGATACTGATCCTAAACGAAGTATTTTAAGTCACAGTGATGAAGGGAAGAAGAATCTGAGACTGAAGGGAAAGCTCTCCATATACAGGTCAATCTTCAGTATATTTTAAAACTGCAGGATAGTTAAAGCTTTCTTTTTTTTGTAATTCCATTTTTTGTATTATATTTTAAGCACAAACATCCAACATCATACACAGACTCAGAGAAAAAACAAACAGTACCAAAGAAATAATAAAAAAATAATAAAAACAGAAAAACAGGCAGGTAAAAACAGGCATTGATAAGTATCCATACATCAGAGTAAAACATCCAGTCATAGCAGCGCACATTAGTGCATGATATTGTGAGTGTCCCACATCCACTTATTAGTGTCTTCACACGGTTCCACCTTCCCCAGACATGTATCTACTGAAACTATCCCATTGTTCATTAGCCATGCCACTTTGAACATTCAACCTTCCCAGCATCGTTTCACATGCAGCAGTCTCCATCATTTGAAGCCTCCACATATTCAGTGTAGGAGTTTGGGGGTCCTTCCAACATCTTAAAATGATCCACGCACACGTTATTAGGCCAGTCTTTAACACTCTAAATACACATTTATTATGACCTTTTCAGGACTGTTTGAAGCTATAAACTCAGTAAACACACCATAACTCCAGCTGTTTCTTTTTTTACACGCACTAAGTTGCTCTCTCACACACACACACACACACACACACACACACACACACACACACACACACACACACACACACACACACACACACACACACACACACACACACACACACACACACACAGAAAGGACACATAGTGAACAAAGCTGCTGTTAGGAGTGGAGGCCTGTGTTGTGGTGGATGGGATTGGGGACGGTGCGTTAGTCACCTCTAGGGTGGCACCTCTGTGTTGCACCTCCATGCATCACCATGTGAAATACACCGGAGAAGCTAAGCTGTGGTTCAGCGTGAAGGAGAACGCCTACACTTCCACACACTCAAACACATCCTCATGGCCTCTGGCAAAACCCTACCCGTGACCTGATTCTGTGTCAACGTAGGGTTGTCTTCGTGCCAAAAGCACATGAAAGATCCTAAATTACCGAACTGAGCTTAACTCTACTCCTCATGCTGTGTGTCGGTAAGCGTATGCAAAATATTTCACTACAGCAGAGAGAGAAGGGAGATGAGCGTTACCAATTGCATGCTAGGAAAACAAATTCACGCAGCAGAATGAGGGAGGGAGGCACATGAATATTGAAATAAGCAAAGCAGATGCTGTTTGCTGCTTTCACTTGTTTTTGGAACGCTCTTCACATTTATCTACACTCCTTCACCTAGTTTATTCTCACTGTCTCCTTCAACCCCCCACATCCTCCTCTCCTCCTTCCTTCCACCACGCTTCAAGAACATTAAAGTGTCTTCGTGGGGCTGCGGCATCACGCTCTAATGAAAGCGTTTGTTGTCATTTTTCAGATGCGCGGTGTGAAATTAAGCGAGCAGTTTATGTAAGAGCCGTGGCGGGAATCAAACGCCGGGCACACATCGGGAGACGCCAGCTACTTCAATCACTTCAAGCTCATATATATGTTCCTTTTGTTCAGTACGCTATCTGCCGCACTAAGCCAATTTTCTAGCCAGTCTCTCGGCATTTATAAAAGTCTGATTTCTTTCCCTATGTGGTCTTAATTCGTATGCCCCCCCCCCCTCCTCATGCTGATAAGTGGAGCCACGGCATGCAGGGGGAAGCAGAGAAAAACACATACATAGTTTGATTTAATGCATTCAGTTAACATTTTTAATTATCCTTCCTTCATGCACCCCCCCCCCCCTAAACACAAACATACACACAAACAAACCATTTAATAATCTTAATAAAAGGAAAACACCAGATGAATGTTTTCCTACTTTTTTAGTCATATCTGTGTCTATGTTTGTGAACATTTTAAAGCGTATGTATGACTGTCCTGTTATCTGTCAGCAAACAGTTTCCCTGCCGTTGTTTGATCTGCATTCCTCTGATTTCTGTTGTCTTTTAATTATTAGCTCTGTTCTGCATGGGATTTTCCTTTGGCAAAACAAGAAAACCCAAACAAGGTTGTCCATTACAAGACAACCTTGACTGAAATAACTCGTACAGAAGGAAAACATAATTGAATAAGTCAATCTAAACTTCATCTGATCCATAACAGTACAATTAAGACTGTATTTGAAAGCTACATGTACAACTTTAAATTGGGTAATTTTGCCTCGGAAAGTTAAAGCTGCGGTTTTTAAGAGGCCTACTATGCCTTTTGTGGTTTTCCATTTCCTGTAGTGTGTTATTTTGGTTGTAGTGCATGTAAACGGTCTGCAAAGGCCAGAATCCCTGTGTTCCCTTCAGAAGGAGTTTCTATCCCTCTCCCTGCCTGAAACGCCTCCATTGGACCCGTTTACTTTCATGATATATGACATCACTATGTAACACTCGCGCTTCTATTGGCTAGCGCTCCAACACACTGTACATCAGGGGTGTCAAACTCAAGGCCCGGGGGCCAAATCCGGCCCACGACTTCATTTCATGTGGCCCACAAGAGCTCTGAAAGAATATAATATGTTTATTATACGGTTACATGGTGATTTACAGAAGCACGTTGCCCATAAACTACATGTCCCACAATGCATCTCATTATTTATTTGTTTAATGTCACTTTTTTTTCGAAATGTCACCCTTTTTTCTTTTTTTTTTGCAGGATTTGGCTTTTCTTTTTTAAATCATTTTGTGACATTCTCAATGAAGAGACTTGTAATTACTTGCCCTAGACTTCTGCTTTCAGACGTAGTTAATTATGAAGTTATTAGCCTATCAGATAATAATCCAATGCAGAGGCAATAATGTAATATAATGCATTATTTTATATATATTAAATATTATATATGTATTTTGATATAGTCTCAAAGTTACAACCGGCCCTTTGAGTGCAACCATACATCCTACGTGGCCCGTGATGAAATTGAGTTTGACACCCCTGCTGTACATGATAGCTACGATAGATAGGTTGATTGGCTAAGGGGCGGGACATGTCTAAGCGGTCAACCAATCACAATGGAGCCGGCCCTCAGAGCAGACTGGGCTCTGGTTTCAGACAGAGAGGCAGTATAGAAACATTTTGAGCATTAAAGCATGGGAACTTGTCACAGTAGAGAAACAAATTACAAATATTAACCTATACTTTTGCAAAATACGTCCTTTTTAATGTGCAGAACTGAAGCATGTACACTAAAAAGCACTTTTTTAACAATGCACTTCAATCAAACTGTAAAGTGGACCACGAAAAGTTCAGTGTGGAACCCAAAGCGCAGAATCATCCCCAAGCTGCACTGCTTCCACTGTTTCAGGTCGAGTGAATTACGTTCCCTCTGTTCTACAGTTATGTTCAGAGGCGCCAATTATGGCAGTTTAGGTGTGAGGAACATTTTGCATCGTAATCCTGCTGTATCTGGGCATTCTCTCACATCAGCACCTCAACACTAACCCTAATTCACACACCTCAAACTCAGCCGCCCCCTCCTCCTCCTCCCCCTCATACAGCCCTCATCCCTTCATCCCTCGACTCTCCTCCGAGTCCCTCTGCCCGTCTTTCTCTGCTCCGTGAGCTGGAAAATTGGCTTCAAAAGGCCACTGCTGTGAACAAGGGCCAGCCACACAGTTGGGCCCGTCCGCTTTATCTTTCACGCCACGGAGGGGGAAAGAAAGGTGCCGGCGAGAGAGAGACAAGAAGAATGGAGAAGAATAGTTTTGACCAGTCACTGAAACCAATAACCAGGAGAAAGCTACTTACTAGAGGCCTCTCTCTCTCACTGTCTGTCTCCCCCTCTCTTTGCATCTTTCTCTCCATGTCCCACCCTCTTTTCCCCTCTCTGAACTCACTTTATTCTCTCTCTTTCTCTTCGTCTTTTGTGCATATTTCTATCTGTCTGTCGCCCTCTTTTTCTGTCTCTTTTGCACATTCTTTCACTCACTCCCTTTCTTGACCTTATTCATCATTTTTCTATTTTATGCTCTCAGAACCGGGGAATACAGTTCAATAACTTGCCACAAAATACTCTGGAGGGTTCACAGGCAAACAAAGCTTTTTCTGAATATATTTAAATGACACATGAATACTGTATTTCAGAAGTCCTTTCTCCACACTTAGTTTAAAGACTGGCTGTTGTTTTGACTTCCAAAGTGTATCTCCGTTATACATGTTTCATGTAGCAGTATGTAATACAGGGCTTTGACATTGTTGCTTTCAGACAGTTTTGTGATATCAATGCCAAGAAAACTGTCTACTGTCCACGCTTTCTTTTTTAGGGGAACTTATAATATCCAGCTGCATTTAAAGGTTTATGTCATCATTCGCCAATTATCATGTCTCACCATGCTTACGATGGCATGAGTATTCGCAGTTTTTCTGAAAGAGTGAACCCCCACTTTGACCCCTAAAGTCTTGAGTGCCAATAATCTAATCCCCCAATCAGCTGTGTTGCCTTCAGGGGTCTTTTGCTTGCCTTTGCTCAGTACACATGAATGTGAACAGCATGGCTGTACAAATGACCCGGAGTCAAAATGCTGCTGCGCTCACTGTAATAAACCGTGGGATGCAGTTTTTGCTCTTAATGTCCTACTGTATGTAGCACATTTGAGACTTTGATTATGTTTTTCAAATATTGCACATTTATGAAACACTTAAAAATAACTCAAACTCAGTTCCTGATCCAATAGAGCTCAAATCATGTAGGGAGTTTGATGCTGATTACAAGGTATATGTTTGAAATGATCTTAAACTGACCACTTAGATGTCCGTGAAGCCAGAGTAAAGGGGCTGTTATATATGCCTTTATGAAATATTGACTAGAGATGAAGGAGCTCCTTATTGGCTAATAAAATGCCATACTAGCCTTTAAACGGCTGCATAATGAACTGCATCTTCAAACATCCAAGTAACATCAAGGAATAATAAATCAATGCATACATTTGTGAGGCCCTGCGAAGCTACAAAATGCTTTTATCGATCGTGGTGTGAAAAAGAAATTCAAATATCAATATTAACTGTCGAATGGAGCAAATACCCAATTGTGATGAAGACTGTGATTTGAATTGGCAGTAAATTAAATTAGATTTGTGGACAGGGGTGTGAGAAATCATTCTCCATCATCACATATGTTTCTAAATAAAAGCACAAATTGGTCTTGAACTCTTTAAAATACACGCTGTTGCAGTTTGAATGAGGCCATGCAGTACTTCCTCCTCACTGCTCTTTAGCCCACACTCTCTCCCCCTTCTTGTTTCCTCGGAGGGTCACCTCTCGGGGGAGGCAGAGCTGAATCAGCTGCACCTCATCCCCGATGGTGCCACGGTGACATGCTGGCACAGCAGGCGGGCACCAGCAGCCGGGCACAGGATGAAAAGCTGAGAGGATGAGATGTGTTGGGGGGAGGGGGGGGGGGGGGGGGGTCAGGGTTTGTTGAACGGAAGTAGGTCCTGTGATTCCTGTCGACTCGAAGCATCCACCTACGCATTTGTGTGCAAGTTTGTGAAATGCTTGTGTTACTTTGTCCCTGGAGAAATGTAGCCCTACCCTCCCCATAGGATACCCCAGCCCTTACTGAAATCTAACTAACCTAATACAGTTATGTGAAATCTCTTGACATAATACATTTAATTAGGGACAACGTTTCATTTTTTCAGTGTGAATTGAGCCCCTCATTCCTGCTGCCGCAAATAAAAACACACACACACACACACACACACACACACACACACACACACACACACACACACACACACACACACACACACACACACACACACACACACACACACACACACACACACACACACACACACACACACAGCACCCACCCCCTGGGGGGCAGCAGGAGCTATAGCTCTGGGGGATTATGGAGTGGGGAAAAAAGCTTTCAGGAGGACAGTCATCTGCTTCTCTCCTGCTGTAGACCACAAGCAGGCAAAAAAACAAACAACAACTTCCTCAATCTAAGTCCCTTTTTGCCAATGCCTGCCAAAAAAACTGGACCGGACAGCTTTGCGAGAGAAGAGGAAGACAGGCATCCTTCTTTCTGTCTACACGGCGAAAAGAAATGGGCTCATTTAGCCAAAGCTGCCACGGTCAATGCAGGGTTTTTGATAGAGGCTTCGGTTAGGTGAAATCCCTCCTATAACGCTCTGTTAGTGACTGTGGAAATGTTGGCTGATGTCTCCTGTCACACACCTACAGTTGATGGTTCCTTGTGGGTGTTTTATCAACACTACCACCCGTGACACGGCTTTACTCCATCAGTGTCAATGCTTGCTGGCTTAGTGGAGCCATTGTGTCCGAATAATCTGAATTCTGCTCTCAAAATCCAGAGCTTTCTTCATGTATCACTCTATTTATTTTGAAAAAGGACTTGTTTCTTGTCAGTCACCATGTTATTGTAGGTCTCGGCTCCTCACGCAGGTAAACAAAGCAGGTTGTTTACCGCTGGGTGCTGGGTGCCAGGCTGTGGTATGCTCAGGGAGAATATGTTGTTGACCTTGAGTTAAAATGAAGCTCTTATCATTAGTTGTCTTGATTGACAGCCGGGTGTTTATGAGCAAAGTGGAAGGCTCTTTTTCTTCCATCTCCGGGGGGGGGAGGGGGGAGGGGGGGGGGGGGGTTGTGGCTGCCATGGTATGACTCATTTCTCTGTCTTTCTCTCACATGTTTTCCAAACTGTTCCTTTGTTTTGCTTGTTTATCAACAGTACTGGCACAAGTCCGAATATTCCATTTCAGAAAATTCTGTCCACACACAAATTCTAAACTTTAGACTTTAAGTGTTTGAAATTGCAGGAACTATTCTTCCCTTTGTTCTGTATAGTTAAAAGGTTGCAGATACATCAAGTAAAACACATGCAGGCGTCTCCTTGGTAACTAAACCGTGCTGTTGTTACACTTATTGGTTGTAAATATTCTAACTAGTTTTGTTGCATCAGAGAAATGTCAGCCTTTAAATCTAAAGTGTGCAAACATGTTCCCGATGATAATGCTAACATGCTAAAGTAAAGCAGGTAAACATTTGCCACTAAACACTAGAAACAAAGTATTGGACAAATTGAAATATTCTTTGGAGGGTGGCACTTGGATGACATGAATTTAAGAAAGTAATTGTATGGCTATCTATGAAATACTTATCCATATATTTCAGTTAGAAAACCCACAGCTCAATGAGTGGTGCAGTCAATAGGATGGTAAGTTCAACTTGTGGATGTTTTTCAAGCTAAACAATGATATGACTAACAACTTCGGATAGCATTGCCTGAAACATTTGTGTACTGAATGTGAATTAACGAAAGTTTGCAAATATGTTATTCTTCATTGTCACATTAGATCACATTATTTTTTATAGGAAGGTGAGCATCAGTCGAAGCCTTATTGAAACGTATTCTCCCTCTGAAGGTGCTGGGCTCTCTCCAGTCAGAAGGAAACCCTCTGGACTGCCGCTTCAGCCTCCTCCAGCCCTACCAGCTGCTCACAGTGGAGCTTCCAGGAAGCAGAGAGGGTTTCTGGGCCGACAGCTGTGTGTACGAGTGCTCTCGAGGCCGCCTGCACCGCCTGTCTTCCACCCGCATCCCGCTAACATCGCGCCCTGTCTCCTGCTCACGACACCCCTCTGAGAGCTCTCTTCTCCTGGGTCTCAGTGACTCCTCCTTGGTGCTGTTTGACCAGCGACGGGGGGTCTCTCTCCTGGCCTCCTGCCCCGTACCCCCCACCCTCCTCGCCTGGCACCCTGCTGGGGCCGTGGTGGTGGTGGTGGGGGGAGAGCAGGGGGAGCTGATGTGCTTTGATGTGGGCTTGGCACCTGTAAGGATGGCGCTGGTAGCGGAGGATGAGGCTCCAGCGGAAACGCTAAGACTCGCCGACCACCTGCGGAGCGGCGGAGGACTGGAGGGGCTGCGGTGGGCTGCAGGCCTGGAGGCAGATGTGCTGATGTTGGCCTTTCACGGGGGACCATTGGCTGCCCTGAGATTCAGACTCGGTATGTGGAATACGATTTAGAAATGAGAAATGGCAAAAAACGAAGTTGGAATTTTTTTTGCGGAGCAAAAACTCGAAGAACTCAAAAAACTCAACATAGAATTACTTTTCAATGAACTGATCAATGATGTCCGGACGCATCAATGCTAAGACACATATCCTAATGCGGTTTCTTCAGATCAGTTGTTTTTTTTCAATTCAGGGTGGCAATGATATCTAACAAAGAAGAACTCAAAATGCCATATAATGTTCCCTCCATCGACTAATTGCGCACACTAGCAACTATTTAATTGCTTTTACACAAATCAGCCTGTGCTCCAGTTTGAGCTTAAAAATATATTTGTGTGTAAATGCGTGATCCTCTGAAGGCAAGACATGAACTAGCTTTTAATAATTCTGTGTTAGAGTGATGCAGTTATAGTTTACTGTAGAAAACCAACAGGTGCATCTGGAAACACGACTCAGCTCATCGTTAAACACGTTGTACAACATTGTAAAAAAAATGTTTTCCAATCTTCTTTATTTTTTATTTCCTACCTATTTAGGGTTAAAAAAACATCTTGCAATTTAGACTTTTTTAATTTAATTAGATTTTTAAATGTTATAGTATGTCCGCTGACAGCCAAAATGAACAGATCGACTATGTAACGTATTATGGTTATAGAGTGATATTAATACAATAATACATTCACCTTTATTTAAAACATAAATAAGTAATTGATCTGAATATATGTAGATAATACCTGGTTAAATTCAACATGTATATTTTCGACTTTCTTGTTTATTTCTAGTCTTTGAATTTGTATTGTACAATGCTGTGTCTTTTTATGCTAATGCCACAAAACATTTCCTCCCCAAATTGAGATCAATAAAATTCCATCTTATCGTATCTTATCTTATAACCAGATTTTGAATTAAGTATTTATCCGGCTTGCTCTTTTTCCATTCTTTATAATTAGCATTTTTCGATGTAACCTAAAGTAACTACCCCTAATTTGTACCTTTTATATTTTACGCAACCTTATGTGATTAAAAATAGAATATAATGTGCAAACCTTCCCCCCCCTCCTTCAGAGGCTCTCCGTGTGTCGTGGGTCTGCCTCAGTATCTGAACCCCTCTGTGTAACAATGGCTGCTGAACGGGGTCGTACTCTTACCTCTTCACTGCTGAGGGAAGTTAATTTGTCGACGGGCGGGAAGGTTAGCAGGAGTCACGCTCTCAGAGGTCATTCAATAATCGCCCCGGGGCAAGAGCCCCCCAGGTGCATTCTGGGATGCATTTTTCCGATAAATCGTTTCCAGTGGCTGCGCAGTCCCTCGGGGCCCCCAGATAAAGTTTGCCAATCAAAATGTTTCCAAAGCAGCCACCTCACCCTCCAACACACGCATTCACAAACACACTCATACATACACACATTCAGCTTCTTTAATTGTGACTTTGGAAAGAAGA
>NC_136909.1:82424631-82477582 GCF_949606895.1 Notothenia rossii
GGGATTGTCATCCATCACAGATACAATTTAACACCGCCTATTTGCCGCTGTGTTGCTATTTAAAAAAATGCTAAAAAGGAAATAGCTTTTGAATTTCGTTGCAGGCACAGCTTTGAGTCATTCACAAGGCAAAGCACCTCACATGCACCTGTTTAGACTGTTGTTTCATTCTCCCTTCTGCCATGAGAGCCTTTTGAAACGGCTGTTTGACTGAAATAGACCCTGTTGTTCCCACACACTGCTCAGCGCTCTCCATCCTGCATCACCTCCCGTTTCCCTCTCTCTCTCTCTCTCTTTCTTCTTCCTCTGTAGCTCCAGCCTTGTTTGGCATCCCTCCTCCTCTCCTCTCTTATCACCTACCTGCATTATTTTTCTCTCCATCAACATCAAATGAAGAAAGCCCCCCCCCCCCCCCCCTCCCCTCTCTCTCTCTCTGTGTGTGTGTGTGTTTTGTTTGTTTCATGTTGGCTCCAGACAGGGAAAGTTGAGGTGTTTTGTGCCGGGAGATACAGCGCTCGCTCCCTACCTAGTTTAATTCTCAATAATAGGACGAGGACTCGCTACTCTCAGTTCAATTATTGAGAGTCTTGTACGCAGAGGTGTGTGTGGATCGGAGTGTGTGTCTCTTATAAAAGTGGACTTATGAACTACAGACCTATCTTTGAATAATAATTAAAAGCGTGTATTTTTTTTAAATTGATGATAGTTCTTAAAGCCCCTGTCCCACTGTCCCGAAATTGACACCCGATGGACACACGATTAAGGAAATGTTCAAATTCGGCTCTGATCGTATCAACATCGGGCCATTCGTGAGGGCATCTTAAGCCATCGTATGACCGCCGGTGGAGTTTCTCAGGCTCCGGCAGCAACTTCGGGAGCGGTGGCAAAATCTTTGGCATCACAAAGCATTGCCGAAGGACCTTGCGAGGGTTCATTTTCGTGTTGACTTCGTGTGTCCATTTTTCCCTTCGCAAGGCATTCGTGAGGGCATCTTAAGCCATCGCATGACCGCCGGTGGAATTTATCAGGCTCCGGCAGCAACTTCGAGAGCGGTGGCAAAATCTTTGGCATTCCAAAAATGGCTTAAGATGCCCTCACCAATGTCCCGATGTTGCTACGATCAGAGCCGAATTTGAACATTTCCTTTATCGTGTGTCCATCTGGTTGTTTTATTGCACAACAAAATCATGTAAACATATGATGTAAATAACCCAATTTGTGTTCTTTGAAACTAAAAAGGATATAATATATTATTTTGAAGCCGAGGAAGTTGTTGTTGCTATGGAAACAACATGACGGAGAAAACTTAATATCTTCTACATATAAAGACGGATAAAGTAAAGAACAAAGTCTGAAAATATCAGTACAGTATCATAATACTTTAACATAATCGTTTGTGTTACTTTCGTTGCAGTTGTCTGTCTTAAACGTAATGTAAATGTTGCCTTCGTGTGTGGTTCGGGGCCATCTTCGTGCGAAATTTACATTTCCATATTCGTGTGTCCATCGGGTGTCAATTTCGGGACATTGTGACAGGGGCTTTACAGACAGGCTGTTGCTGCTTTTCTTGTTTAACAGTTTCTACTTTCTCTGCAGACACCAGCGCTTTGAGAAGGCCTTCCTCCTCGCTGTAGATTTAGAAGACAGAGATCTATTTATGGTGAGTGAAAAAAGTAAATGTCTCTCTTACAAAGTGCAACACACACTTTTGACAAAATGTTGCTCCACTATGGGATGTTTTGAAGTCAATCCATTCAGTCATTTGTCAACACAAAGCTTTTGTATAATGAAACAAAAATTAGACTGGATTTCAATACACATCTTCCAGGGTTCTTACGGTCATTAAAAACCTGGAAAAGTCATGGAAATTCAAAATGCTAATTCCAGGCCCTGGGAAACAATATGTTTCCCAAAGTTTTGGAAAAGTCATGGAAATGTAACTAAAGTTGCATCAAATATAATTTATATTTTATCTAATCGCCAAAATAGTAATACTATAACGATAATAAATACTGTATCGTATAGTAATGAAAATGGCATTTAACTGTCGAGGTATTTTGCTGGTGAGAGATTTGAGTTGCTTTAGCGTGTAGAAGCTAGTAAGCCTTCTATTTGTTTTGTTTTAGATAGGCCCAACATGTTTCATATGCAAACCTTATTTTCCTGTTCCATGTTCAAATAAACCATTTTCAGTGGTACCGCTGAGAAAGAGTAATTTCTTTGGTCATGGAAAATTGGGTAAAGGTCCTGGAGAAGCAATAAAAATCATTGGTGAAAAAGTGTATGAACCCTTATCTTAAACACTCACACAGGTGCTCAGAGAAAAGCAGGGAAAGGAGGGTACATATAAAAACAACTTTTGTTGAAGATACTAAAATGTGAACAAATGTGTTTGCAAATATAGTCAGCAACTCACTACCAGAACTTTACTTAGCCAGGAACTGTGTCCAGTCATTGAAGTGTGTGTGTGTGTGTGTGTGTGTGTGTGTGTGTGTGTGTGTGTGTGTGTGTGTGTGTGTGTGTGTGTGTGTGTGTGTGTGTGTGTGTGTGTGTGTGTGTGTGTGTGTGTGTGTGTGTGTGTGTGTGTGTGTGTGTGTGTGTGTGTGTGTGTGTGTGTGTGTGTGTGTGTGTGTGTGTGTGTGTGTGTGTGTGTGTGTGTGTGTGTGTGTGTGTGTGTGTGTGTGTGTGTGTGTGTGTGTGTGTGTGTGTGTGTGTGTGTGTCAGAGAGCAGGTGTGATCTCGCTATGGGCCCCTATCTTTTCACAACCTCCATGGCCTCGGCTCGGCCTTTTCCTCTCCTCTTCCCTCTAACTCGCTCTTTCTTCCACTCCACGCTGAAATGCTCTTTCTATGCGTTTGACCCCCTTTTTTCATGGGGCCCCCTTTTGCTCCATGCTTCACCAACACCCTAGACATTAATACACACACACACACACACACACACACACACACACACACACACACACACACACACACACACACACACACACAGGCACACACACTTGCTCCCTCAATCACACTGATAGCACTGGTTCCAATTACCTCCCCACTAAGTAGTGCTGCTGGGAAGCCGAATTGAAAAGGTGGAGTCGAGCCTGTGGACCTTGAAAGAGCGCAAAGGAAGGAGAAGGAGAGGGGGGGGGGGGGGGTGGGGGGTGCAAAGTGGAGAGGAGGGGAGGATGGTGTGGATGGAAAGCTATATGACAAAAAAAAAAGTGAGAGGGAAGCGAAACAAGGTCTTGCTCCGTCACTTTGGAGGTGTCGAGATAAGTGAGGGGGAAACAGGAGATGGAGCTGGAATCGTATCTGCAAATAATTCGTAGCATTGGGTTTGAAATACTTTCCAACGTGATATGTCAACAAAGTGTTTCCTTCCTCAAAAATGTCCTTTCACAGTAAATATTCCCACACATACTGTTCGTTTATATACATGTAGTATATTTACATTAGCTTGTCAAAAATCCTCGTCGGTGTCAGGACACATTGGTTCATATAGATTTTCAATATAATAATAGGAGAAGAATGACATTTCAGGGACTATTGTAAAACACATTGGTTTTACCATCAAGTTGGACAATGACTCGTGACCAATGTGAAAACTTTCTTTAGGTCTGTGTCTGTAGCCAGTAATAGAATGAAACTACAAATCATAGGCCCAGTTTAAGGCACTATAAACAAATGGGGGTCAGCTCACAAGTAACCAGAGTAATTGTAAAAATAAGGTGCAGTATTGGATCTTCAAACCTGATTTTGTAAAGTTAGTGTGTCGCTGTCAAGTGGTTCATTTATTTAAAAAGGCACATTGCACATTAATTAACACAAGCACTTTAGTGGAGCTAATTTTCATCTGCAGTCCCTGGCAGGTTGATGACATTAAAAGACAACATACAAGCAAAAAAACGGGACATCTCTCCAACTTCTTCTCACATGTTTTACTAAATGTCCTATTTTACACCTCATACAAACAAATGTAAAAGGCGTAATAAGACAGCATTTGTAAGTTGTAGCCATTGTATAAATCTCCATACATCTGACCCTATAATAAAAACCACAGACTACTGCATCATAACTAATACTCCTCGTGACCCTCGATGTGTAACAAAGTTCTCTCACAATGAGCGCTCAGTCAGCGACCAAGAGAGCAGCAGCGCGTCATCTGCAAAGAGCCACAAAGAGAAAAGAAAAACGGGACGTTGACATTTCACCCCTCGCTCTGTCCTCCGCTCTAATTAGGTTGTGTTGTTGCCTTAACCTGCTGGTCAGCTGATTGAGCGAAGGTGGGGGGGGGTTAATGAGGGCAACCCCCGCCTCCCACACAACTCTCTCTAACTTCCAAACGGGCCCACAGAACTCAATAACGCACCATCGACTTGATCAAATGCTCACACACACACACGCACACACACACACACACACACACACACACACACACACACACACACACACACACACACACACACACACACACACACACACACACACACACACACACACACACACACACACACACACACACACACACACACACAGTTAACTCACACCTCTTGTAAAAAATGCCCAGCATGATACACCCCCCTCTATCACAAGACCCCCTGCCCTCAAGCCCCATTGTTTCCTATCTAACAATAGAAGCCCTCCAAGCCTCCAAAAGAAACCTTTTGTTCAAATGAAACACTTTAGTGTCGGGCTAAATTGAAGGGGAGGAGGAACAGTTGGTTGGGGGAGGTGGAGGTGGAGTTGGGGGATGTATGTGGAGGAAGTAGCAGGGGGTTACACTGAGTCATTTGCATGTTTTTTCCCATAATTGGCGCTGTTCTGTAGCGCCCTAATTAGCCTTTGATAATGAGTTGATAATGTAACCAATTAGGTCATTCGTCACCCGAGTCAAGCCGGCGACAAGTTGTTTTTCTCTCCACCTCCCTCCCTCTTCCTCCTCCTCTTCTTCCTGGGTCTTTTCCTCTTGATGTAGCTTGTTAATTAAATCAAATTGTGTGATAGCAGATTCTGCTTTTGTTCCCCAATGAGGGCTTGTACTGTTTCTTGTTAGATACGCTCACACTAGGTTCACTTCCTATCTTCCTCCCTATCTGACGCCGGGCTCGGAGGTATCGCACGTCTTCTGCAATAAGCTCCTTGTTGTCGCTCAGATGAATAATTAACGTTATTAAAGCGTTAAGTCCTCAACACCTATCTGATAGAAGTGTTCAAACACAAGGCTCCTGGATAACAGGTGTGTGTGTGTGTGTGTGTGTGTGTGTGTGTGTGTGTGTGTGTGTGTGTGTGTGTGTGTGTGTGTGTGTGTGTGTGTGTGTGTGTGTGTGTGTGTGTGTGTGTGTGTGTGTGTGTGTGTGTGTGTGTGTGTGTGTGTGTGTGTGTGTGTGTGTGTGTGTGTGTGTGTGTGTGTGTGTGTGTGTGCTCATGTCCAGGGATTATGTCGAGTGTCACATTAGTGAAAATGTGTTTTCATGTTTGCGTGCTTGTGGATTTGTGTCCAGTCTATTTGCCAATATTTGATTGGACTGTTGGTTTTTGGTAAAGGGAAATCCCCCCTAAAACATTTGAGTACCTTTTTAGTTTGTTGAACTTTGAATTGCTGGGACAAATGTCTTTAATGTATATATTTTATATATTGGGGTTGTGACATTTTACCATGTCCAGGGTGTTACAATGAAGCCTTAAGTAATGTTTTGTCATCAAAAGTAATTATCAAGACTCTACGTCAGTCCCTCAAAACCTAAATAAAGTCGACCGTTTGGTGCTGATATTTCACATTCAGGCAAGAAGAAATACGTTTTGGAAGAAGTGCAGACAAGTCCACAATCACTCATTAATTAATCTTATCATTTAAGCCTTTTGTAAGATTATACCAGAGCAATATCCCATATCAACACATAGATAATATTAAAGTAAAATGGCAGTATACAGGTTTCCCTTGAAAAAGAGATCGTTGATCTCAATGGGATTTTCATTTGGTTAAATAAAGGCTACAAACATACAAGATGTGTACATTTTCGAAACTATTATAATTGCAGTCGTAACACTATTCCTCTCATTCCCTGACTTCCACTTCTCTACACCAAATGCATCACATTGTTTACCATTCTCTACTAAATGTATATGGTGTATATACTATACAATACAAATTAAAGTAAACAAAATAGCTCATAGGATGCTTTTAACAAATCAAGTTAATCACGTGTTTCAGGCTGAAAATGAATTTCTCTTAAAAATGTAACATCATTTCCCACAACAGCATGCACCTACTGTATACGTGGAGTCACTGCGTGGTTCATATGCTGCACTTTTGTTTCTCTCTAAACAATCTTCTCTGTGCACACAATGTCTAAAGAAAGGTCCAAACCCACACTGAACGTTCACGTGTGTACGTCCCATCGATCCTGACAGCCTGCAAACATCCAGACATGATCCCGTCTAGTAATGTGTGCCAGTTGACCTAATCCCTCATTTATTTCCCAAATATCTGTCAATATCGGCCTCTTAGTGTCCACCATCCCCCCCCCCCCCCCCCCCTCGCCTCCACTCCCCAAAAATGGCCCACTAAAACGCCCCTCTTTATCAGGCGCTGCAACCCCTAAAGCTCTTATATAAATAAGATTAGTGTCGCGTTTGAGCGTCTGGGAATAAGAGGTGTAATATCTGATGGTTTTATATGCAGTATTATTGTTATCCCTTCTTAGTCGGGCTGATACTCCTCTCTCTCTCTCCCTCGCTTCTCGTTTGTTCATTCGTTTATTCTTTCTCTGGGTCCCTCTCTCCAGATTCAGACAGTATTATGAGGAGCTAAGCTGGAATAAAACGCCCCGGCTTCAAATGTTCATATTGTTCTGTTCTGTATGTCATCCTCTCTCTATCCCTGCTCTCCTTTTCTCTCTCCCCTTGTAGTCAATGCTGCCTTCTCCACGTCTTGTATGTCAGGTATCTCTCTCTCTCTATCATGTCAGCGTAATTCCTCCTCTCCTGTTTTAATCTTCCGTTTGTTATCAATTAGGAAGCCTCACTCATATCTAATTGAGGGGCCATGTCCTCGTTCACAGAATTAGCCACCTCAGTCCTGGGAGCCGATTTAGCTTCTTTTGAGGCCATTTTGTTGTCGGCCATTTTCACATTTCCTCCTAACTCCTCGCCACAGAGGGCAGGCACCGCACTATAATTACCCAATCTGTTCCCATTCATACTCTTCAATTTCAGCACCTCTCTCATTCTCTTATCCTCCCCCCTCTTTCCCTCTCTGCTCCCCACCCTTTTCCTCCAGGGGTACAAAAGCAGGGTAACAATATGGGGGTATTAGGGCCGGGTGCAGGCCCAGCTGGGGGGGCTTTAGCCAGCTGAGGGTTATCCACAGCATCCCTGAGTCATGGCACTGATGTCCTGTGATGTTGCTGAGGCGGAAGACTTTCCTTAACACGCTGTAACCTTTGATGGGCCCTCAGCCCCTGCACTCAGCCCGAGGAAACCCCGCGACTCTGAGGAGCCCCTCGTTGGGAGCCGGGATAAGGGTGTGATTCTCTCTGTTTAATCAATTAGGGACGGTTGGAGAAAGTCTGTCGTTTTATCTTCTTTTTTGAATTTAAAATGGTACTTCAGTGTTTCTTTTCCGCACAATGTAAAGTTATATGTATTATTATGTGTTTATCTATAAACATAGATTCAAGATTCAAAGGTTTTATTTTGCACAAAGCTACAGTGTAGAAATGGCAATGCAATTCTTCTGACCTGAGCTCCTCCAACAATGAGGTATATCAAACAATATATAATAAAATACAAAATAAACAGAAGAGCAAAAAGTCCATATACATGTCAGTAGAATATGTACAAGAACAGAATATGAAATTAAATAATGTACATTCATCTCAAATAGAGAAGAGATGCTCTGCTACATTATAGCTAACAGCTCATTCCCATCTGCAGTCACTGGACAGGTAAACACTCAACAATCAACAAACATTACACATATTTCCTAGTGCCCTATTCAGTATATGTTGCGCCTTCACAAGCATTTGGTTTCCTCTCAAAGGCTGCTGGGAGCTGACCAGTCCGTTTTCAGCTGTTGCTGCTGGTTATCGACGGGCTCCGCTGCAGCAGCCGGGGCAACATGCTGACTTTTGTTAAGGGTGTGTTTTTCATTTACTTCACAGCTGATCTTGGGGATTTAAATCAGTGACATTTCTGACACCAGACCAAATGTTATACCGTCATGCTGCTGCTGCTCCAGTTTCTCACACTGACAGCGATCTGTGTTCATCGGTCAGTCCTGGTTCATATCAGGATATCATGGCTTTCTTTTTAGTTATTTTTGGGAACCGCAGTTACAGAATAAAAACAACTGGTCTTAAATACTATTATACATCAATTGAAGAGCCGTAGTTTAGCTTTTTCCCCCCCTGTTTCGGTTTGGCATACACAATTCAAACACACATAGGGATCTGTTTAAACTAAACCACTTCCACATTATAACACATTATTATTTATTGCATTGATAGATATTAGTATATTGTATCTTGTAGACATGTAATTGAAAAGCTTTCCTTTGTGTATTGCATTGTGGGAGAATAATGCAACAGCTCAAAAATCATTTTTAACATGTTAACTTATATCAAGAAGTTTTAATTTTGTCCACTTTCCCATGTAAGCACGCTACGTTCTTTAAATCTGCTTAGAAATAATACGGATTCAGGAGGCGGTGAATGTCTCTTAGGATTTGAATTGAATCTAATTTATTAAAACAAGAGTTCGAGAATTCGAAAGGGATTTTAATAGACACATTGACCTTACCCTTGCTTGTAGCCCAGAGCACCTTTGTTAAAAACAGCTGTGTGATGCAGTGTGGATATTAATGTGGCAGCGTTGAGCTTTAAATCATCCACCCTCAGACATCATTTAGCATTATTATCTCTCTTTGTGGCCCTGACAGACTCAAACAGAGAGATACAGAGGAGACACGCTGTTTCCAATATTGTCGGAGGCTGATATAGTAATGTGCTCGGCTGGATATGTTTCTGTGTAAAGAGAGAATACCAGCGTCTCTGAAAGGTGAACAGTCCCTCGCCTCCTCTCCCACTTTTGAAATGTGACAGATAACATCCTTCCTAGTTCAAAAAGAGAGAGACGAGGGTATGAGGGGGGAGGGAGGGCTGATTTCAAAGTTTTTGGAGAATCCGGCATTTCATCCAACCGGTGCTCTTTCTGATGTCGGGCTTCAAACGGCTCGTTTCTTTTCTTCTTCTGTCATTTCCTCTTTCTCCCGCCAAAACACCCCCCCCCCACCACCAACCCCTCCAACAAAAAAAAAAGAAGCTATTGTCATCGGAGCCTAGATTCATTTTAGATTAACGCTCACGTTTCTTTCTTTCTTGCATTTCCCTTCAAAGGACCTCCATTATGTTGCCAGCGATAAAGGCGAGGTGGTGCTCGCGGATGTGGCCAAGAGGAAAGCTAATGAAATCGAGAGCGCAGCGGGCAACGGTAAGGAAATAATCATAATGTCCGACCAAGAGGACGCCAAATGTGACTCGTTATTTCTCCTTACATCTGGAATGAGAGGTGGACTCCTCTGATAACCCCGGTTACTCACCTACGCCGACACATTTTTCAGTTATTTAATACCATTTTTATTCTGAGGATCGCACCCTTGTTATAAAACACAAAGGAGAATTTATTCAGGTGTGTAATTCATACAACCTGTTGCCTTCTTTTAAAGATGATTAAAAGTGAGATACTGAAGTGTACAATTTCACCTTTAAGAAATCATCTATAGCAGATAGATGTTTCCACATTAAGGTTCCTCATGTTTTGAAAGGTTTTCCCCCCCAAATTGCAGGTGGTTGTGAAAAGTCTTTAATATCAGACAAATAAAAATACTTTACACGTGCCCAAAGTTTTAAAACTAAACAGCGAGTGTGAAGGAAAGCCAGCGAAGGCCTTTTTTTTTGTCGTTACTTCAGGCTGGGCTGCTGCCCTTTGACAAACACTCCCGAAAGCACATACCAGAGGGGATCAGGCCGAGTCCCTGATCACACACACACACACACACACACACACACACACACACACACACACACACACACACACACACACACACACACACACACACACACAATTCCTCACAGAGTCTTCAAGGGCCAACGGGTGAGCAGAAAACATTCAAATTACAGAGGGAACTAGATGAACATGTCTGATGGGTCCTTCATTGGTGCTTAAAACACACCAGAAGACTGTGTGTGTGTGTGTGTGTGTGTGTGTGTGTGTGTGTGTGTGTGTGTGTGTGTGTGTGTGTGTGTGTGTGTGTGTGTGTGTGTGTGTGTGTGTGTGTGTGTGTGTGTGTGTGTGTGTGTGTGTGTGTGTGTGTGTGTGTGTGTGTGTGTGTGTGTGTGTGTGTGTGTGTGTGTGTGTGTGTGTGTGTGTGTGTGTGTGTGTGTGTGTGTGTGCTCACAGACAGCCAAATGAGGCGAGAGAGGTATTTAACTCGGCTGCGTAAGGTCAGACCCCTAAGGCTGAGTGTGTGTGTGTGTTTGTCGGTGAATGAGAATGAGCGTTTGTGTAACTATGAGGCCTGTTTGCAGTTTCTTTTTTTATAATGTGATGCATAACACGCACACTCCTCCTCATAAGCCTCTTAATTATGTCCTAGATGATTTACCTCCATCACCTGCAGCATGTCCTATCCTTGGACAACAGCGCTGCAGAGAAAGAGAGAGGGAGGAAGGGACAGAAGAGGGGGAAGAAAGAGGAGGGATGACGGCAGGAAAAGAGGGAGGAAGAAAGACAATAACATGCGATTATCATTTTGAAAGACAAAGGAAGAAGACAGGAAATTAAAAAAGAACTAGAATATAATTGAGTAAATTAAGAAATAAATGAAAAGACAGGATACATGAAAACGGACCTTAGACTGTCCGCTGTTATTTGTCTCTTTACTTCTGCCTGTCGACTAAAGTAGACAAAAGTTTAAAAACGAGTTTGGTTCACACAACCTGCGATGACCTTTACAAAGCTGAAAACCCGTGACTATACATGAGTAACTGGCTTACTTTTCAAAACCTTCTGTTACAGCAGACGGACACATTTAGCAGCAGTTCACACCCAGGAGTCGGTGGAGACCAAACAGAGATGAAAGTGAGTGAATATTGCACATTCATTAAACGAGAGAAAGGGTTTTATTCCAGCTCTTGCACAATGTACAAGTGTATTATAAAATCAGTCCCGTTTTTCAGAACATGCTGGAAAAAAACCATCAAATGTCCAAACATCTACACGCATCCACTATAGGCCAGTTCAGAGAGAAAGCTGATGCCTCTTGTTAAGGTGTGTGTGTGTGTGTGTGTGTGTGTGTGTGTGTGTGTGTGTGTGTGTGTGTGTGTGTGTGTGTGTGTGTGTGTGTGTGTGTGTGTGTGTGTGTGTGTGTGTGTGTGTGTGTGTGTGTGTGTGTGTGTGTGTGTGTGTGTGTGTGTGTGTGTGTGTCTACTGTACAGTTGTGCTTCACTGTACAGACAAATAGACAGAGCACATTGACAGCCAGCCGAAAAGACAGTACATAAATAATGAGTGGCGTGCTTCAAGCAGAGAGCTCCAGTGAACAGGTGTCTCGCTTTACACACACACACACACACACACACACACACACACACACACACACACACACACACACACACACACACACACACACACACACACACACATTTAGCCTCTGGCATGGCCGTCTAACCCCTCCAGTATCAGCTCTGGCTCCAAAGAGCACACTATACTTTGACTACATTTCAGAAATAGGAAATGTTAATATTGTACTTGTTTCCACTAAATGTATCAGCCTTATACATTTGGGTATGTTAGCCTTGAGTGAAAAGAACAAATTGCTGTATAATAAAGCTACTAAATAATAAATGTTGTAGTAACACATATCCACAGGCCTCTTAAACATGGCCCTTCAAAACAAAACAACAAATGTTATTTGTTCCCTGATAAATATTTGTTTGGTATTAATTACAAGCGTATTTTGATTATGGTATGTGTGTATTTAATAAATAATTCAGTGCACCTTTACTCTGTAGAAAATTCTGTTGTTATACACACACACACACACACACACACACACACACACACACACACACACAAACAAATGTATTTGTTTTCATTCATGGTCACACACACACTACAGCTCCAATTCAAAATAGCCCTCGGAGATGTGTTTGTGTAAATATGTGTACAGTATGTGTGCAGATGGGTGTGACAGTTGGGTGGGTGTGTTTTTGTTCATGTAAAGCAGTTGTTCCTACGACCCAACACATCCTGCTGTCTCTCTGTGCAAACACTGAATGACCTGCAGAGGGTCAACTTCTCGTTATGAAGGCAAATAGACAAGTGTGCTGCACCTACACAAAAGCACGCTGTACATTTTACACTCTGAAACTAGATGTATGTTCAATTGGATTTACATGCAGATGCATACCACGCTTTAACAGCGCCAGAGCTTAATTCTAACTCATTAATGACAATAATATTGATATAACTCACTCCTTTAAACCTGCAGACTTATGCCAAAAGAGTATACTCATGTTAGTTTTGAGAAGTTACTAAATATTGACGACTGATTTGTAATCATTTAACCAGGTTAATCATTGGTAAGGCTGTAGCTTATATAGTAAGATTGCTGGTAAATTGCAGCGAAATGCAGGACAATCGTTCATTTGCGTACAGTTTACCAGTCAGTCAGCAAAGAGAACATCGAGCTGTAGTTTTAAATGTCAGTATTTGTACAAATAAAACAGACGGTAGATAATGTGTTTAATAGTCTGGTTCAAATGTGATCTACGGTCATTATTTCTTTCTTAGGAAGGAGCCAGGCTAACTGTTTCCATTTGTCTCTATGCTAAGCTAAGCTAAGCTGTAACTGTACAGAAGGGAAAGTGATATCCATCTTCTCTAACTCAAAGCACGAGAAGAAACAAGATCATTTAGTCTCAGCAGGTTCAGCTCTGCTCATATTTATGTCTTTCTTTGTCTGATTTTTTTGTTTCTAATGAATGTTGCTTGATCTCTCACCTTGTGCTGTACGTCCCTGAGTACACTGGACATCTGCAATAAAATTAAGGTTTTCAGTATGAATAAGAATAATTGACCATAGACTAAAATATAGCCCAACTTTAATGTCAGCTGTGGGTTCCTATGGTAATCTCATGGCTACTGATCTGCCACATTTCCCTTTGTTTGTTGGTTTTTGATCTAGACGGAACATTTCCAGTGATCACTGCAATGCTTTGTTATTGGGAGTTTGCTCTTTTTGATCTGAGCTATATTTAATCTAACGGCCTGATACGACAGAAAACCATCAGGCAGTGTTTTCACATCAGGAATGAACGCAGCTGATCTAGGCCATCGCCACCCTGGATCTCTTCATTTCACTTCAAGGGAATCACAAAACCGAAATGATTTGCATTGGAAGAAAGAGACATTGGAAAGAAAAGCGAATCTCATTTTATTGTTCGGATGATTTTTCACGATTTCTCTGCATCTAGTGGTTCTTTTTAAGGTGGATGTCTTGGACCATATTTCTATGCACCACTTCTGGTATTTATGTGCATCCATTGTAAACCTGAGATCCTGCCTTCATATGGACACACACACACACACACACACACACACACACACACACACACACACACACACACACACACACACACACACACACACACACACAATAGAGGACACACACTTCAGCTTAGCAATGGTCCCTTTTTATAACAGCGTTGGGAATGGCTTAAAGCTGTCTGGCTGACAAGTGTGTAGATTTGGATAGATACGTCATTGTGAGAGGCAGGGTAGCGAACAAGTGCGAGGGAAGGCGTCTTTCTCTTCCTCGCTATCTCTTTTTTCTCTGGAGTGGCGTTTTTATGCCAGGAGGAGAAGCCAAGTTGTTCCTGATGGTTGTGTCTCCCCCTCACGAAGGCTGATGTGACTGCAGGGCCTTTCAGTGGGCAAAGAGACAAGAGCTTTATCTGAAGATCCACTTCTCCAGCTCCTTTCTTGGTGGTTGTGGTGAAAGCCTGTTAGCTCCGCTGTGTTGAAGCAGCGTTTGTTTCTGTTCCTCGCTCAGCTCTGATCACACAACCTCCATCACTGTTTGACTTCTCAATTTAGAAACTTTACCGGCGTGACATGTTCATCACAAACGGGATTGTCAAGGTGTGACGTCCACATTTGCAAAAAGCCTACACACAGCTGTTTCCACAAACCCTTTTTATATATCTATAGTATGTTTTCATGGCGGAAGTAAACACAGAAACCTGGCAACATATCTGTAAAATGTACAGATCACTGCCAGTGAATGACAGCCTTTTGATCTGAGATTTGAATCATACAGTAAACAAGATACTGTGGATGCAACATACACTGAACAAAAATATAAATGCAATACTTTTGTTTTTGCTCCCATTTTTCATGAGATGAACTCAAAGATCTAAAACATTTTCTATATACACAAAATAACCATTTCTCTCAAATACTGTTCACAAATCTGAAAGAATCTGTGATAGTGAGCACTTCTCCTTTGCCGAGATAATCCATCCCACCTCACAGGTGTGGCATATCAAGATGCTGATTGGACAGCATGATTATTGCACAGGTGTGCCTTAGGGTGGCCACAATAAAAGGCCACTCTGAAACATGCAGTTTTGCTTTATTGGGGGGGTCTGGGGGGGTCCGAAAACCAGTCAGTATCTGGTGTGAGGGTTAGGGTTAGGGTTAGGGTAATGTTGTGAATCGAGTGGCCCATGGTGGTGGTGGGGTTATGGTATGGGCAGGCGTATGTTATGGACGACGAACAAAGACTACTCGATTCACAACATTACCCTAACCCTAACCCTCACACCAGATACTGACTGGTTTTCCGACCCCCCCAGACCCCCCCAATAAAGCAAAACTGCACGTTTCAGAGTGGCCTTTTATTGTGGCCAGCCTAAGGCACACCTGTGCAATAATCATGCTGTCTAATCAGCATCTTGATATGCCACACCTGTGAGGTGGGATGGATTATCTCGGCAAAGGAGAAGTGCTCACTATCACAGATTTGTTCAGATTTGTGAACAATATTTGAGAGAAATGGTTATTTTGTGTATGTAGAAAATGTTTTAGATCTTTGAGTTCATCTCATGAAAAACTGGAGCAAAAACAAAAGTGTTGCGTTTATATTTTTTTGTTCAGTGTAGAAGGGGATGACAAATTGAAGGGAAAAGTAAATGACTCAAAAACACGACAAATGCTTTGATACAGGCTCACTGAATGGTTTGATGGAAATGATGTGAAACATTTCAATGCTTTCAGATATGCAGTCACACGAATCTAAGTGAACAACTACTGGAAATTTTAGAGCAAGGTGTTAAAGGTCCCATGTCATGCTTTTCTGGTTATTACCCGTCCCCTTGAGTGTTATGTAGCTTTTTCTGCATGTAAGCGGTCTGCAGAGTCACAAACCCTCAAAGTACACCCTGTAGGGAGTAAAACTCTAACACAGAAAAGACCTGTCTATGCTGCCCCAGAACGCCTCGTTGGACATTTCTCTTTTTCCATTTTTTCCTTCCGGGTCCTATTGACGTAACGAATCCGCGGAGCTCCGCACACACACTCACTCAGCCTTATATTTTTAGGCTGAGCTCCGTGGTGTCTCGCTGTCTCGCAGACCCCACGCAGCAACCATGAAACAACACCAGTAATCCAGCTGACACTGTCCGCTCCTCGAGCCTCAAAGGGCGGAGCAGCGAGCCGTGCAACGTCCCGCCAACACGGCACCCAGACCCCACGCAGCATTCTCCTCTGTTTGTCATTACTGGTGTCATTTTCTAGTTGCTAACAAACTCCATTGTAAAACATAATCACTGATGTTCAGCTGTAACGGTGGTGGACTCATCAGAACAGAGTGGGTGAGCTGACCAATCAGAGCACAGTGGGCTCATAGGGAGGGGGGGGGGGGCAGGAGCTCCAACAGGGCGTGTAGGACAGAGAGTGAATACACATACTATACAGAGATGCTGTATGAGAAACCAATGTGGAAAATTGCACCATGTAAATCTATTCTAGTAGACCTCAACAATGGAATTATGATCAGTGGAAATGGCCATGACATGGGACCTTTAAGGTTTTTGTATTTTATGAGCTTCAGTTTTTCACAAACAAACTAAGGTAAAAGTTGAAAAGCATAAGTCTGATGGATGGATACAAAAAAGTCACAATTTGTTTGTTAAACACTTAAACATGAAAAGTTGAAAGAGGGTTGTGACTACTTAATATATAGGCGTCATAAAGGAAACTATTGGATCAAGCTTCCTTTCTGGATAAATGGTGCTTGTACATACTTTTCTCTTTCTATGTTTTTTTTTCCAGAAGACCCTCAGAGAGTTGGAGATGATGTGATGCGTGTCTCCAGACAGACGGAGAGAAACCAGACGGCAGCAGGACCTTCGTACCCGAATACTCCGACAACACAGTGAGTGACATGAACCATGTGTGTGAGCCTTCTACGTGATTTCAGGTTATTATTATCACTGTGACACATCTTATTTCTTTAAACCTGCTTTAACTCACTAGTTTGGCCCCTGTTGATATTTGACCATATTTTTAAGTTGATATGTTGAATTTGTTGGCAATGTACACATCCAGCCGTTATGGAGTAACATAATCATCCATTTAATGTCATGTTTGTGTCCAAATTATGAATGAAAGTGAATTAAAACAATAGGTTAACACCATATTGAGACATATTTGCCTTTTAAGTTGATAGGGTTAGGGTTAACTTCTCAGGAAACAGTTGATATTGACAGATAAAACAGACAATTTCCCCTCTCTTTTAGCTCCGTTTTAAGTCTTCACCAATGAGACTATTCTAAGCTCATGTCCTGAGGAACATATCAGACTCTTCAGCCTCTAAATGCTCAATCAATATAATAAGAATGCACCAAAATGAAAAGAACAATTGTTATAATAAGGATACACATTATAGCTGCTTTGACATAGTTAGTTCAACCCGCTCTTAAAGAAGCCCCAGACTCTGTGTGCGGATGATTCACTGTTCCACTTTAAGTTGTCATCTCCTCTCCCTCAGTGGGTCGGTATTGTCTGTATAAGAATTGTATGAGAGCGTCTGTGGCCAAATGACCCAGCTGCATCCTAAAAGCCTTCATCCCATTGACACTTCAAATGTCAACGTCACATCAGTTACGGGTCTTACGCTTCCATCCATCTCAACGCTGAACCCACATTTGAAACTCCACCGGACTCCATCCGCACCCCGCCTGAAGAACTCGGTGTTTCGGAGTGATTGTTTAATACACTCGTCTACATGACTGACATGTGGAAACAGCGTGACTTAAGACACACTCAAAGCACTTTGTCCCAGCCTCACTCACAAACAGATACTTACAAATCCACGTCTCTATTATTGTGAAGGGATGGAGGGGCATTCCTTGTCATACCCCAACTAACATATTGGAGTATTTATATGGGATTTGTGTGCGTTAGATCAAAAAAGGGGCTCTTGTTCTTTTCGTCCTCACAGGCTTTTCATGGCTGTTTGACTGTAACACTGATGACTCCCCTCCACTCTGAGTTTCTCTAAGCCCCCTCCATCCATCCCAAATCCCTTCCTATCAGCCAATTTAAACAAGCTGGGTCCAGAGAGAGAATGAGAGGGGAAGAGACGGAGAGAGATGCTTTTTTTTTAAAACAGTAAAAGGAGAAAAAAGAGGGTTAGGGGACGATTTGGCAGCCAAAGGCCCGGAGGTGCAGTACCCCAGGTCTAAGGAAGCAGATCCCCAAACCTCCCAACAGATAATAGCCACAGAGAGAAAGAGACAAAAGCCTCCCCCCGTCCTTTTAGAAAAACATTTCATATTGAACCCCCTCCGTTTTTTTGTTTGTAATCTGGTCTCCGATGAAGTTTCATTGTTTCTCATGTGAAGCCAATGACAGCTTAGCTGAGATGGAGAAGGGGAGGCATTGTAGCGCGGGCGTTTTCCCGTTTGGCTCGCTGAGAAAAGAGCAAGAGAAAAGGGAGGAAGGCGAAAACACAATGGCAGTTCGGGGGCTTCCTCGCCGATCCACGCATTCCCCAAATCCGACTCGGAGAAGTGAGAGAGGGAACGAGACGGGAATCTGGGAAGCATCCCAACGTTCCTTTGACGGCCGCTGGCCTCGCTCTCGTCACGTACTCCTCTGTCAGCGGAGGAAGGAGATTGGAGGCTGTTTTTAGTGTTGCGTATAAAGGAGGCCAAAATTGACACTAGAGCTTTTTAAATAACACATTTTATGTATTTCATATTTATGTCCAGAATCTCCAAGTAGGAAAGATTTCAGTATCTAGATCCAGATCCTGAGGGTCACTTCTGTCAAGAGTTCTGATTAATAAGGATCAGGTATCTGCTGATACGGATGTCCACTGCCCCAATGACTGATCACATTAATACAAATCAGCCATACTTGTTTCACCTGATACTTGCTTATCTTGCTGAAGTGTTGGCGTCCCAAAGATGGTCTGAAATTGAAATTGTGTTTTTTGGAAGGAGGTGAAAATGTCAAATGTAATTTTCATCAGTGTAGGAATCCGACAAAGCAGAAACAAAGTTGCTCTCCACACCATGAGAGGCAAAACATCTGCACATTGGAGAGAACAGTTTTCTTTTGATCATAAGAAAAAGACAGAAGACCAAATTTACCATGCGTGTAAATCACTGATGAGCAAAAATACCAAACTCTTTGCTAATAGGAGCCCCGGTAAAGAAGACATGATGCATTTTGAGGTTAAAAGTTTCTCTCTGCCACAACATGCAATCCATAACTCAACAAATGAACACTTATCTGCTCTCTCGATTGTCCAAAGATAAACTGGATAATGCAGGAAATGGAGTAAAAACTAGATGTGGTAGATTAAGGGAGAGCTCGTTGATCATAAATGAAGATTACACCGCCCATTTCTGAACAAAATGAAAAGCAACAGCACATACTATTCTTTAATCTTCAAACTCAATTCAACAGATGTTACACTTAATCATTTTATTCCTCAGGGTTGATGGGAGAGCCAATCAGAGGAGACTTCAGGCCGAGAGCACACGTGTGACCGTGAGCCCGGAAGTGTTCAGGACTCTGAGACAAACAGGTGTGTGTGTGTGTGTGTGTGTGTGTGTGTGTGTGTGTGTGTGTGTGTGTGTGTGTGTGTGTGTGTGTGTGTGTGTGTGTGTGTGTGTGTGTGTGTGTGTGTGTGTGTGTGTGTGTGTGTGTGTGTGTGTGTGTGTGTGTGTGTGTGTGTGTGTGTGTGTGTGTGTGTGTGTGTGTGTGTGTGTGTGTGTGTGTGTGTGTGTGTGTGTGTGTGTGTGTGTGTGTGTGTTTCTATCTCTGTCATGAAAGTAATACGAAGTGATAGCATATATGTATTCCTCTCTTTCTCCTTCCTGTTCTCTCCAGTTTAATAATTCCATGTTTCGGGTGACGAGCAATTGTCTCGCTATCAAATCGCTGTGTAGTTTGATAATCCGGACTGTAGGCTATTGGAGGGGAATTTGCATCAGCTTTTTAAATATCTGTATAATGCACGCTGGGGTTTTAATGTCAATCATCACCTTATTAACACAGCGCTCAGAGCGAGAGAGATCGCCATGAGTGACAACGCTTTACACTCATTAAAACCCAGAAAAGCGACATGTCCGACCTACTGAGTGAGCATGTAACCTGTTCAGACACTGTGTGTGTGTGTGTGTGTGTGTGTGTGTTTGTGTTTGTGTGCTTTAGGGCTCCCGTGTGTGAGTGTGCATGTGTAATATTGTGACATCTGACTTCCTCTAACATCTCGTGTCGTTTGGTTTTGTCGTGCAGGAAGCAGTGAAGGCGACAGCAGGAATGTGAGTAGATTGGATATTGATTTGTATTATGATAAGAATCATAATATATGTCCCTATTCAATAGCGTTCATAGTCATGTTAGGTAATAGCATTATACTTCAGTTGATCGAAGAATATGTCCTCCAAAAATGTGGATAATTGATTAATCGTCTGGCATTTTTCAAGCAAAAATGGTGAATAGCTGGTCGAAGCTTCTTGAATGTGAGAATTTGATTGTTATGATAGAATTAAGTAGTTATTTTGTTTTGAGTTGGACAAAACTAGCTGTTTTAGGACATCACTTTAGCCCTGGAAAGTTTGAATTGCCTATTCACTACTTTTTTGATAGTGTGATATAGACTACATGTAATTAAGAATGAATAATGTGGAAGGCTTCATGACTTCAAAGTTAACCATAGAGTTCATTTTGTTTGGTGAGTGTATCGCTCAGGTGTGCAGTATAGAATAGTACTCAGAAGGCACATAGGACTCTTCTGAGGGAACTCAAAGGTAAAACTACCAATCAGATCACAGACGATGAAAACATGTGCTGTTAGCCATCCGTCTTTACTTTTACAAAACAGAACCTTTGTGTTTCTTCTCTCTTTCAGGACGATGAAGACCTCGGGATGCTTCATGTGGTCCATTTAGGAATGGTTTGAAAGAGCATCAGAGAAACGATAAGAGACACAACAACATTTCACCAATCACAGACTCACTTTCTATCCATATGTTGGTATGCCAAGTATTACCTGGAGAAGAGCTCAACTCATATCTGATACAAGTGACCTAATACATGTTTGTATGTAGCTTTATCCTGTCATATTCTACCTGTGAAATGTTGATGTGGATTCAGTGTATATCTGTCTTAGTGAAGTCTAAACCAAATGAGCCTCAAAAGAAATCATCAACACCGGGTTCTGCTTTTAAAACCACGACTGAAAGTGTTTTAAAGCTTTCCATTAATCATCCTGAAAAAATAAAGACTTGTATTATATTTCCATCACCACTGATATTGAATGTTCCAGGCTTCTTCTTGTGTGTGTGTGTGTGTGTGTGTGTGTGTGTGTGTGTGTGTGTGTGTGTGTGTGTGTGTGTGTGTGTGTGTGTGTGTGTGTGTGTGTGTGTGTGTGTGTGTGTGTGTGTGTGTGTGTGTGTGTGTGTGTGTGTGTGTGTGTGTGTGTGTGTGTGTGTGTGTGTGTGTGTGTGTGTGTGTGTGTGTGTGTGTGTGTGTTGGCTGAGATTACGGGCCACAGTTTTATTCATGAATCGGAGCCAACCAGCGTCTTAAAGCGTCGCGCGGAGCCCCTTTCCTGAACAGCAGCCATGGTCGTGTCAGAGCTGTCGACGCGCGGCGCTCAGCGACTAATCTGACAGCGCCGCGGAGCCGTAATCCCTCACTGTATCCTAATCTATTTACTTTGCATTCTAAGAGGATTTCCACCAAAAAATATACAAGAAGCGATGTTGGAAATGGACAGAAGATCAGCGAGGATGCTTTTCTCCTCGTTTTTTTTTTGTTTGTTTTGTTAAAAAAAAAATCATTGTATGTTTTTCGTTGGGGAGTCAATCCCCTGCGAGAGGGACGGGTGAAAGGAATTACATTTCTGACTGATACTAATACTTCTCTTATGTAAACATCACCATGTTATATTTCCCCTCTGATGATACAGTCACACTGCAGAGGCAGCCGGAGATAAGTGGCATCTGTCGGTGCCTTTAGAGCATCTCTTGACACGTTTATAATTTCCAAACCAAGGCTGCATTATCTCCTGATTGTCTGACTTGACAGCTTGAATAAAAAGCAGAAAAATGGCTTAACAGGCGAGCAGGAGCTCCTCCCCTCTCTCAGTAGCCTTTCTAACATGCAAACAGTGAAACTGCTCTTTCATAATACAGTAAACAAAGTACTCCGATACCCTTTGAGCAATTATGTCAGCTTTGGGAAATCATACATAGTTATGCTTCATTTAAAATGTGGCCAGCAGCTTTTTGTGTAAAACACCACCGCCTCGCGCTCAAATCTTTGCCATCCGAGATGACTCGCAGAGATAGGCTTATTAGTGGAATTAACATACTGTGAAACGGCCTTGTTAACATTTGGAAATGAATGAAGCCCGCGGCACGTGCTATTATCCAGGTTGTGTTTTTGATTCTCTCCCTGTGCGGCAGCAGAGGCCTCCTCACCTCTAATGAAGGCTCTGATTGGACTGTTGACATGTTGTATAGGTTTGTTTCTCTCCACAAGACAAATACGCCAAGACCATTAAAGACATCAAACGGAGAAAACCACTTACAGTTGAGGGTGATAGGAAGTCTTATTCCCAGAATAGTGTTGGGTTTCTCTTAGCTGTCGGTTCTCAAGACGAGGAATGAGATGTTCTTTGCATACTTCATTATCACGAAAAGTACTTAATTACGGTGCAACGTATCTGTATTAAATATCTGTTTTCGCCTCTCAGCCAAAAGTGTTATCATTTGATACTCTATGATTAAAACAACCTCAGATTCTGCTGAGATTAAAGTTAAGATCTTCTGGTCAAATATCCTCAGCCCTTACAGTATGTTCTGTTGGGAGAGAGTTTATTGAAAGACTGACCTTTTTATCACTTCTCGGAGACACCAGCTGTAAAACATGGTGCTATGTCTCTTGAATAGTGTTTTTGCTCCAAAAAGTCTATGAGGACTTCTTTTATTAACGGTTTCTCTACACTGCACATAACTTTAAAAAAAACACAATTTATTTCTTTATTTGAAGACATAGCAATGCTTTTATGGTAATGTCTCTGTTTTGTCACCTTATTGATGGAATATCCAAGTTAAGGGATCATCAATGCAATGCTAGTAAACATATTGGGTATTAAGAAGGTCTTAATGGGCGGAGTGGCGCAGTGGGCTGTGCGTTGATCATCAGCTCAAGGGGGCGTTGGGGAACTCCAGTTCGAAACCCGCCGCCGCCACTGCGTCAGGCTGTTGTTTCCTTGGGCAAGACACTTCACCCGAATTTGCTCCTGTGGGTACTGTCCACAGTACATGACCGTTACATGTAGGATATGTGTGTAATGTGTACTTGTAAAGCGCCTCGATGACTTCGAGGTGTGAAGATGGGCGGAGTGGCGCAGTGGGCTGTGCGTTGATCATCAGATCAGGGGGCCGTTGGGGAACACCAGTTCGAAACCCGCCGCCGCTGCGTCTGTAAAGCCGTCGTGTCCTTGGGCAAGACACTTCACCTGAATTTGCTTCTGTGGGTATTGTCCACAGTACATGACCGTTACATGTGTGTACTGTAAAGCGCTTTGAGCATCTGGAAAACTGCTATAATAAATGTACGGAATTATTATTATTATTATTATTATTAGAAGAGGGAAAATTGTTTAATACTTACACATAAACAAACAATACTTTTCAGAGGTTTAAGAGAATGTTGTATAATTTCCCTACAGATGTGAACATCTGCTATTTGAATGTTTAAAGGTCAATAGTTGATTTTGCATCTATCATATGTGTTATACGTTAAAGAGGTTGCTGCTCTTTGGTTCCATGTGTGGACAGAAATGTGTCATTGAAGAACAAACTAAAGAAGATGAAGAGCAACGCGTCAGACGGCGATGCATTGAGACTCGGAGACGACGTCCTCGTGGTAAACTCTGAAGCCTGCAGGCCGACGAGCCGCCGCTGAGATTCCCACGTCTGCAGGGCTTCAAACAAGTTGTGACTCGGGATGAGGGTCTGTATCCTTTCCAGATGAGATAACACGAGCCCCTCAAATACCTCTCTGCTCCATCCCTCCTGATGCTACTGATTCACCAGGAGTGAGGGAAGTGAGGATGTCAAAAAGCATCTGAAGTCTTGTGAGTTAGTGCCTCTTGTCTTGTTTCCCATCTTTAAAGAATGAAGGAAGTGCCTCCTACTGACCTCAGATCAACTTTAAATCCTTTAATTTACTGATGAACTGATGAAGAACTTCACTTCATTTTAGGGAGTTTGGCCCACTGATAAAGTACCTGCACAACTTTACTTTAACAATGTACCATCTAAACCAGGGGGGTCAAACTCAATTTCATCAGCATTATGGTTGCACTCAAAGGGCCGGTTGTAATTTTAATTATATATAAATATATATATGTAAATATATAACATATATTAAATAATGTATTATATTACATTGTTGGCCCTATATTGGATTATTATCAGTTCTGGTAATATCTTCCTAAATAACTACGTCTGAAAGCAGAACTAGGGCAAATAATTGAAAGCAAATATTCAACAATTACACCAATTTTATATTAAATTCTTTGCAAGCTCTTGCGGGCCACATAAAATGAGGTCGTGGGCCGGATTTGGCCCCCGGGCCTTGAGTTTGACACTCCTGATCTAAACATTACCTCAACATTAAGGCTACAACTTTCATTATCAGTTGATGAATTGATGAATTGGTCTATTTTACATTATTCAACTGTTTAAAATGAAGACCAGGATGTCTTGGATGTCAAAAATAGTGTGCACAAATGTCTTGTTTAACCCAAATCCTTAAAATATTCAGTTTACTATAATATCTGGACGTGAAAAAGCAGACATTTTTACATCTAAGATACCTAAACAAGAGATTGTTGAGTTTTAATTTTCTTAACAATTTAAATGTTCTGGCAACTAACTAATTGATTAATTGACCAATCATTTCAGCTCTTCTGGTCATTGTGAGCATGTTAGCTGTTAGCATAGAATAGGAGGGATGAACCCCTCTTTAATGGTCACACATGCAGAGCACACAGCACACACAGTGACATTTGTTCTATGCTTTTAACCCATCCTAGTACCAGGAGTCTAGTGCTAGGAGCAGTGGGCCGCTATTGTATAGGGGAGTGCCTTGCTCAAGGGCACCACGGCAGGGCAGGAGGTGAACTGGGACCTCTCCAAGTAGCAGTCCACTCTCCATATTTTAGGTCTGGTCGGGGACTTGAACCGGCGACCCTACGGCTCACAGTCCAAGCCCCTACTGACTGAGCCACTGCCTCATAGAGCAGCGTGTTGTAAATGGATTATTCCTGAACCACAGACTTTAGTGGCTCAGATTTTCTATTAAAATGTAAACTGAAGTGTCTCTTTAAGACATTCTTAACAGGTTTTGCATTATTTCAAAGCCTGTATGGTTAAGACTATCATAGCCATATGAGATGTGAGTCAAACTGAGGCGGCATATACATCAACATTTAGAGCCAAATCCCAAATCCATACTCCTTTAAACTCCCCTCTGTGTGGAGTCCGGAGTTTCCCTCCAGAAGAAAATGAAAGCTTGATCTTACCCGTGTCCTCTGCTCAACTCAAATCTACAGTATGTAAACCCACCAGGAATGTCATGAATGCTCTCAGTGCCTCGTGTCGTAAGGATGACTAAGCTGCTTTTACTCCAGCAGCTCCACCTGGACTCAACTGTGAAATCCCCTCACAGGAAGCAACAATACTTGAGTTTAAATGGCGGATTCAAGCTGATGTGTGTGCCTTTTTTTTGTAACCTTTATTTCACACACTTAAAATAGACAGAAAAATCCAATGCAAATACCAGCTTTATTTACGTGCCAAGATATTAAAGAAAACAAAGGGAAACAAAGGCAGAGAAACCCGAGACGGAGGCCTGAGCTCCTCCCATGTACAGCTGACCCCAGATTAACCTCCCAGGTAAATATAATCCTCTGCATCCCCTCTTCATACCGGCCTGTAAACACACTCGGATGCCAAGGTCTGGCGACATCAGACAGCCAATGAAAGACAAGTTTCTCTCGGCCGTCCTGCATGGGAATAGAAGAAAACACCTCCAGCATGCATATCAGCACATCTGCTCGGTTTCTTCCAATATCTTTTCTCTCGCGGTCTCACAAACCAAATACACAAGGTTTCTGTGTGACTTTATCTGTCTGTCTCTGTCTCCAGATACAAATCAACAGCCACTCATGCAAAAAAAAAAAAAAAAGGTCCAGATTGGTTCCAGTTCACCTCCTGGACACGAGTGAACCAAATGTTTCCAGTCCGCCCACGTTCACACTCTTTCACCGGAGGTCAAAAGGTCAACAGTTTCCATCGATCGTCCTATTGAGGAGAGTGTGAGGACCCTCGGCTCAGGTTAAAACTACACTCATCACACACAAGGGAGGAACTGGCACAATAACGGACGGCTTTTAATTATTTTTAATTAAGTATCACTCGTGGTGGACTTATTTTAAATGTATCTGAAGGGGAAAGTCTTCATTTTGACATTGGTTGCTAATTTTAAGGATTGAAGTGTCTTTGATTTAACTACTGCTTTTCCAGAAGTCTGTTTTAACATTTCACTTCTGCACTTCTTTTTATATATTATATGATGTGTTAATGCGCATGTGAAGGACTTTGATTTGCCTTTGTGTCTGAAATGTGTTATTATAAATAAACTAACCTTAACATTGCAAAGGCTTTCTTTAACAGTAACGCTGATAAAAGGTATCAAGTTGTAAGATCTTCCATCGTCAAATATGGTGTGATTAAAAACGAAATCATGCAGGTTGAACTCTGCGTTCACCTGAAATATTCCCAATGCACTCCAAACATTTTGATAAAAATAAGGTGTGTCAAACAAAGCGAGAAAGTAGAAGATTATATCATAAATGTTTTATCACTCGACATTAATTCTTTCTAAGGTAAAGTAGATTTTAGGTTTTTTAGATGATGATTAAAACACACAAAATATTTAGCTTTTTGACTTTTGTTAATCTGATGAGGACAAAAACAAACTTGATGAATGTTCAGACAATTCATTTAAATAACGTGTAGAAAGGTCTGAGAACAAACAACTCATTGATCAAATGTTCACCTTGTTCTTCATCATATCTTCCGCCTCAACAGAATGTTAAATATGATTTCTAAACCATAAGTAAAAGAAGCCAGGATTTTATTCAAATGTCATAAAATGCCTGTTAATTGAATGAATTGAATTGAGTGTTTTAGTACATTGTGCAATTCTGATGTAATCCCTAAAAGTAAATTAAGCTGGTGTCTGTTTGTTAGATATTCTTTTACATTTGACTAACAGCAGTGTTAATGTTCTGTCTTTTTTACATTGGCAATAAAAAAGTGTGAGGAAAATAATAACGTAATTGATCATGCAGTTTCTTTATTTAAACATGCAAATTATTGTTGAATTTCCGCTCTAGTTTTTTGTTAACGTTAAATCTAAATTGTATATATTATTAATTTACATAATGAATAATAATCCTGTATTTTTGTTGCATCTCTGTGGCGCTTTTGGTGAAATGTTCTCTTATTGTTCAGGCTTGTATGTTGTCCAATACATTGACAGTAACTCACCCCAACAAATACAACTCTAGACTCTAAGGCCTGAAAGAAAAAAGTTAAACTAAAGATTAAAACATACAAATAATGTAATGACAAGGCTGCAGAGAAGTTTTGAATATTGAGCTGCAGAGAAATCTCGATGAGGTGAAATAATTTGCGTGCGTAAGAAATCAGTCTGTCAAGCGGCTGAAAACTATGTGCGTTACCTGATCTCTTCCTCTTGTTAAACAACACATTTGGTTTACACGTAAAAACCTGATAAAATGATATGTTGTCTTATTTATCTACAATAACACGTTTCCATTTAAAAATAAATCTCCTTTAGCCAAGTCACAATAGAGCAGAGCGCAGGATCACATCTGCGTACTTTGGGCCATTTATTCGCTCTTATCTGCACAGTATCTCCAAATTCAGGAAGAACATGTCAATAATGGCTTTTCTACTTTCTTTCTTCTTTAGGCATTTCATTATATAATTTATTTCCTAAAAGCGACATTTCCTGCAGCATGTGTTGGCTGCAGCTTGACATCCTCAGAGGAAACATTAAATATCGGATCTGTCGTCTTTGGTCAGAAACGCTTCCACCGCTTTGTTTCTGTTTGAAGGTGAGCAGCTGAGACCTGTAGCTCTATATCTCTCTCTCTCTCTCTCTCTCCCACATAAACACACACCTTTTCTCACTCTCACACAAACTCACTCTTTTCCCCCTCCTTAAACAATCCCACAAGATTTGGTCTCAAAATGTTTGTTTGATGCAAATCCGAACAAATCCTCCGCTGTTCGTGGACTCTCGCTGCGCTGTTTACGTCTTGGCGCAAACACGTTTAATGTCCCGGTCTGTAGATATTTATTCAGCTGCTGCGAGCTTCATTTACATAAAGAGGGAGAGAGAGGGGGGGGAGAAAGAGAGGAGGGCTGCAGTTGAAACAGGCTCTGCACAGAGAGGCCGGCAATGTGCACCCAGCAGGCCGATAATCTGATCAGGTTCATGGAAGGGATTATCGATGGCAGCCAGGACAGCGGCTCCAACGTTTTTGGCTTCTGACAATTTAATAAAATCTATCATCCTCATCACAGATTACTTTTGGGATCAAAACCCGATATATTAAAGGTTGAATCTATCTCTTTCAAATCGTGTCGATCATCTTTTGGTTCCCACATTTCTGCCATGTTTTGTAGGAATAATAAAGCACTGTTTTAAAGCCGGGAAAAGCCAACTATGCTACTTAATATCGAACAAGAAAGATCGAGAAATGGTTTTTTTCTGATCCTTTGACTCCCTGATTAATTATAACAGAAGCTGAACATATTTCGTTGATTAATGGATTATCCATCGACATGAAATTGACTCCAGTATTTTTTAGAATAATCATTTGCCATTCGTGCGGGGTTTTTTTTACTCATGTAATAATAGTTTATATTATAGTGTTTAAAACCGAGATTATGATAGCTAGTAATGTTTCACTTAAACATTTTATAGACGAATCAAATCAGACTAACTTTTGGTGAAAATGTTTGCACACAGCTCTCATTATAACATAACAGGACAGTAAATATCTCAGTTTAAATTCTTATTCGAGATATTAAGAAAACCTTGTCTTAGTCTTAATTAAACCCCTCACCACCTGCTCTTTTTTGTTGGGGGGAGTAATTTCTTTGCACAAGGTCGGTTGTTTTTATTGGGGCAATTCATTTGCATTAATCTGTTTCTCCCCCACCCCTCCTCTCCTCTGCTCTGTGCGGCCTTCACTGCTTCAGAGAAACATCTCGTCTAAAAACAACCTTGCCAGAGAACTGACGCGTAATTTTCTCCCCTCTTCTTTTATAATGTCTGCAAGCACTAAACACACACACACACGCACACGCGCACATACACTTACATCTGACCCCCTAACCTGGCCCCACCTACGTAATTACCGCATCAGAGGCAGTGCAATTCCTCCAGGTTATTTTGGAGAAACCAACAGAGTAATTATCACGCCATTACAGAGATGCATTCAATTACGCCTCGATATTTAGGGCTTTTTAACGCTGCAGTTTCAAAAAAAATGGACACTTTACTCTCCCCTAAAGCGATGTGAAGATGTTAGTGTTTCAATTTAACTCAGAGACACAGAGGATTACCACTGGCTGCTCTCTAAAATGGAAATGTGGGGCCTGCACACGCGTTCACGGCTTGTATTAATCATGGACTCATTTGCATTTACCCCCGTTATAATTAAGGGGGGAGGAATTCAACAAGCTTTTAAATAAAAGTGTGACTAATTGAAATGAGAGAAAACAGGAATATTGAGTTTGTAATTTGCTGGTGAACATGCATCTAAAATAAGATGTTGACTCCCTGTTGGGAATCACACTGAGACACTAATAAATATGACTTAACGGATCTTTATTGGATGAACATGTATGTAAGGGTGGTTCGCCTTAAAGATACATTCAACATCTTACTGTCATTTTGGAGCTAATAAATCCACATTTTCCTCTCCAAAAATAAAAATGCTCTGACTCCAATTTCAAGCCAAGTGCTGCGGTTCAAACATGTCCAATATATCACGACAATGCCCAAGAGAGGAGGTCTGGTTTGAAAATGTAGAGAGGTTAGAATAATAATATCCGGAAAACAAACTGCATCTATATTTTAGAGTTGTATCCCCCCCCCCCCTCCCTCCCGAGACATTTCAAATTGCCAAAACATTTTCTGAGTAAAACAACGTAGGATATAAAAGCTGAACCTTATGGCCAATTTGTTCTCTTTGGAATATTTGGAAAGATTTACATACAGGGTTTTTTTTAATCTTTTTTTTCTCCCAAAGTGGTAATAAACAATTTCAAATTCGGAAAAAAAAAACACCAACTAAACATGGTCACTGTAACTGACCCAAATACATATTTACATATTTCAGCTCCACGATGTAGCTGACTAAAAATCTCTGTCATCCTAAAATAACAAATTTCAGAAATAAAAACTTTACAGGATTTGATTGGGAGGTAAAGAGGGCGAGTTCCTGTCCAGGGGGAAATATTCCTCCCATCCAGAGAGCTGGTGGTCGAAGGAGTTCGGTTGAAATGACTTTTTTTGTAGTTTTCAAAAACAGTTTCATAAGGTCATCCAAGAATCAGCGTCTTTTAAAAACCCATTCTTCATCGTCAGGAAACGGCTCCTGATGTTTGCTCTCCTCAGCATTCCAGGGACTGTTTCTCTTACATTTTTTTTGTTTTTAAAAAGACGTCGAGGGTAAAACAAAGTCCGATTGCTGCTATCTTATGGTTCATAAACTCTTTTTGTCTTTTGAAAACAAGCAATATGCTAATCTGGAAAATAAAAGAAGCTGACGAACAAGGAGGAGGAAGAAAGAAAAAAAAGCCCGATCACAAGACTTGGAACCTCCAGGAGGCCTGGTCTTTGTAGTCCAAGCAGTCTGTGGTGTTAAAGTTGAGCTTCCACGAGGAGGCTGCAGTCTGCTCTTTGTAATCCAGGCAGTCGGAGGAGTTGAAGGCCAGGCCGGAGCCTCCGTACGCCTGGTGGTGGTGGTGGTGGTGCCCCGACGACTGGCTGATGTGGTGGTGCGGGTGGCCGGACATGGAGGAGGCCGTCATGGGGCTGAGCTGGTGGGGGTGGTGGTGGGAGTGCATGGGGGCCAGGTAGGAGCCACAATCCACCCCGCTGAAGTAAGAGCTGGACGGGGTGGGGTAGCCCTGCCCGTACCCCGGCGTCTGGTTGTAGGACATGGGGTAGGAGGTGGCAGCAGCGGCGGAGCCTGACATCGAACGCTGCATACAGGAGGCGTTAGACGGGGGTCCGGGCTCGGGGATCGGGGCCACCGCAGGAGCCGTAGCATTTCCGGGGGAGATGGCGGGGCTCCAGATGGAGGAGACGGTGCTGATGGAGGTAGAGGTGCTGCTGAGCGCCGCAGGGCCCGTGTGATTGGTGGAGGAGGAAGAGGACGAGGACGAGCCGGTGCTGGAGACTGCCGGCGGAGTGAACTGCCCGCTGCTCTCCGAGCCGGTGCTCTCCCGGGCCGGAGACGACTTCTTCTTAGGAGGACGGGCCTTTGCACTGTTGCCACTCTGCGCCTGCTGGCGACACTTGGCCCTCCGGTTCTTGAACCACACCTACAAAGAGAACAGCCAGGAGTTAGTAACACTACACACACAAACAAACAACCTCAGCGTCTCATTAACCTTTGTGCTGTCTTCCCCTTAACTGTGCATTTTTTGTCCTGGTTTGATTGTTTTCCACCTGAATCTGAGTTACACATTTAAAACCAACTTATTCCAACTCATTGCCAAAAGTATTACTTCTCTCTTTGGCATTTTTCGATCAAAAGGATCTCATTTACACTAAATTAAATAAAATGTTTTAAAGCCTGGTCATAGTTGAAGAAGGACTCAAACAATGGCAGCCCATAATGCACCTGATGCTTTACATTTAAATGAAGAACGTTGTATGAAACCATCCATGTTGTTGTTGTTGCAATGAGATAAAATCACAACAGAAATATTAAAAAACAAGTCAAATTTGACCCGAAGACAACAGGAAGGTTATAAAAAAAAAACATACTCCCAGCCAGGCCATGCTGGGAGTACATTATGGAGGAAAATTGAGGGTTATTAGCCATCAAGGTTCATTTCCACCCAGGCCCCTTGGCTCGGACCAGCCAGGGGTCTAATTTCATACCTGGTAGACGGCTCTAAGATAACAGGCTATTGGGTTTCACCACACAGTAGGGTAACTCTAGAGCAAGGAGAGGGTAGGATCATGTAGAGCATTTTGTTTCACACACACATTCTGAGAATAACTCAAATTGTGCGTGTGAGAGAGGCCTGCCTTGGTTTCCCCCTAATGCCTTTTCAAGAGCAGTATTTGTTCAACATCGCAGTACAACAGTGAGTTGTTTGTGGAGTTTTTGTTGGCATACTCCTCACCTCTTCAGTATAGATCCATTATTTCATATCAAATGACATAACCTTCAGTTAGCAATGACCGATTCAGATAGAAAATAATCATCTGGAATGCAGTTTTGTTTACATACAGTTGTATCTGTTTGAGCCCTTCATCAAATAAGTGATCAAATAGTTGAGGGGAGTTAACATAAAATAGGTGGGAAAATATTGTTTAATAAACACTTAAATGCAACTATCTCCATACACTACTAACACGTTATAGTTACTTCCAATGTAACACATTTGAAAAAACAGTCTATGTAGGCCTATATATAATTTCAGTCATTACTTCACAACAATCGATCAGTTATTATCCTCTATGAAGGGGCTTAAATCACTGAATTTATGAGCCACCAAGTCTGAAATCCTCAAATTATTTTACTGATACGTTTCTTTTATAACCCTCATGTTAAACTACACAATAAAGTAGGGTTCTAGTTTTATTTACTGCTATAAATACTGTTAAGAATTTGCTCCTAATCGGATTTGTCAGTGAAATTAGACACGGAAGGCTAATTTTAGCCAGCTAGTCAAAACGTTAGTTAGCTAACATTAGGTTAACTGCTAATTAGCTTAACAAAAATATGATCGGTAATAGTGCACTTCGACAAAATAAAGGACATTTAAATCACTGTTTTGATAAATGTCTCCTCTCAAAGAGTGAAAAGGAATCACATAGCCATTAATTATCCCACGTAAATAAGTTATTAATTACGTTTTAGCTGGCTAACAAGTGCACAAACTAGCCAAAAAAAAGTTATCTCAGTGTCAGTTTAAAACGTTAGCAGTTTAAAACGTCAGTTGAAATACTGTTTAAAATTGACAGGCATTTAAAGTAGCTGATATCACGTCTTTAATATTTTAATGGCACTCTAATTCAGTGTTATTATAATGAAGTGTCATTGTATTAAAATAAAACAACGTTAGCAAATAACACGTTTTACTGCAGAAGTTAGTCTCCGAAGTTAGGTGTGTGTTTTCGGGACGTTTCCACAGTTTAACTGAACACACGGAGGTGCTTCGTTGTTTACCTGGACTCTGGACTCCGGCAGGTTGATCTTCAGGGCGACCTCCTCCCGCATGAAGATGTCCGGGTACCGGGTCTTCCCGAACAGAGACTCCAGGATGTCGAGCTGAGTGCGGGTGAAGGTGGTCCGCTCCCTGCGCTGCTTCCTGGGAGTCGCTGCAGAACAAACACGCACCGGAGAAACGTTAATAGGCTACAACGACCTCACAGAGAACATTTTACTTCACAATTACAAATTAAAAATGTTATTTAGATCACTAACTTGACACCTATAACGTATTTTGTCTTATTTACTGGTGTATTGTAGGTATTGTTTTGACTTGTAGGCTTTTGTTGGGCCTAACTGCCCCGGAACAACGGATGTAAATTAGCATGGTTGCTAACATCATGCAACGCTCATTAGGTTACGTATGAGATATTTCACTAAAACAAAGTCAGGCCTTTTACTGTGGAGAAATAAAGATAATTTACCTATCTTTATTTTTCAATTGATAAAGAGAATTAGTATTTAACTAAATGCCTATTTAATATATACAAAGGATACAAAAACAGTCACTTATAATTTGCTTTATAATGCTAAATCAAGCTAGTTTTACATCATAGAGCTACTTACACTGGTCAAATAAGTTTGGGTTTAACTCAAATTGTCTTATGAAATATTATTATTATTATTATTATTATGACCACCATTCAAAAACACCTGTATTGCCTTGAAATAAAGTAAATACGTTCGGAATAATGTTTTATTCATGATACCAGGAGTCAGTGCTTTCATAAAATATATGGATATTTTTTCTTTATGATCGACATTGCCTGCATTTTAAATTGTAGTGAATGTTCTTCATGATTTCAGCAGCCAAACAGGGTGCATGCATGTTAAATACGGATTTTTTTCTTCATGATGGCTGGTGCATTAATCAAAAGTGTGTGTGTGAGTCTCTCCTACATGGGTAGCCCACGGAGGGGTGCAGCAGGTCCATGGCGCCGCTGAGCCCCAGGCCGTTGACGCCGTAGGGGGGCTGTTTGAGGTAGGACATCATGCTACAGGCGGTCACTGCTCCACCCAGCTCCGGCCAGTGGTTCGGTTTCCCCCGATGCTGCAGCTTGACGGGACAGGGGACCGATCCAAGAAACTGCACACAGGAGGTAATGTCATTTAGTGCCGATAAAAGTAGATCAATTTCATCGAAAATGCACAGGAAATTTTAAGGAAGAACATCATAGGCTAACGCCTTTGTTGCGTATTGTTATTATGCTGCAGCTTGACGGGACAGGGGGCCGATCCAAGCAACTGCACACAGGAGGTAATGTCATTTAGTGCCGAGAAAAGTAGCTCAATCTTATCCAAAATGCACAGGAAATATGAAGGAAAAGCACTTTTTTTTCATCATGAACTAACGCCTTTGTTGCGTATTGTTATTATGCTGCAGCTTGACGGGACAGGGGGCCGATCTCACTTATTGGCTTTTCCACACAGTTACTTAATACATACAGAGTGCACATGCAGGTGCTGCAGTATTTCTTTATTTTGAGGAAAAAATACCAATTGTATCCAAAATGCACAGGAAACATTAAGGAGATACTTTATACTTTTGTTGCGTATTTTTATTACTCAGCGGATGAAGCTTCACTCCATTTTAAAACCTAACATTAAGAACTAAAAGACGCATCATTATAATACTTCCTAATGTTCCTTTAGTTGTTATTTAGTTGCAGTGGGATGTATAAGCATGAATTATTGGAGGATAAACTGATCATTTAGCAGCTCTTTAAATCCCTTCAGGAATATTGGATTTGTGTTGGGGGATAACCGGGGTCAAACGGCTCCGATACTGAGACTCCAGCGGAGGGAAATAAAACACAACATCTGAGGTTTTATTAACCAAACAACAATATATTCCTTTACAGACATTTTAACTTTTACTGGAAGCTTTTAATGATTTGATAAAAATTGAAGAAACCAGATGCATTGTTATTTCCAACAATGATCCTAAAAGTCTGACAGTAATAGTTGCGTTTCTAAAAATACTTCCTTTAAATGTGTGTTTATTTGTCCAAGTTATTTCCATATTTTAATGACCAGTGCCCCACGACCTACCTGCAGATTATTGTTTGTGCATTTGATTATAAATGTTTTTTTTGTTTTTTTTAATAAATGGGACTACTTTCTATAGCCTTCTCTTCTCAAATAGTACTTATTTATTCAAACACAAATAACTGTTTTCATTTTTAAACATAGACTACGTTTAAAAAAAGTAAACCGCTATGTTCAAATGATGTTGATGGTAAAATAAAGCCTTTCCTAAAAACTCGTAGCGTCCTGAGTGAAATGTGTGTGTGAGTGTGAAGGCCTGCACTTACACACACACACACACACACACGCGCGCATATAAAAGATGGATTATGGATGCTGTTTGTTAATCTATAAAATCACAGCTACAGTGTTTTTGTTCTCAGTGATTCTGTTTGTATACTTTGTGAACATTTCGACCTAAAAGATACTCCTCCTGTGGATCTCCAGAGCTCGGCTGAAATGATCTGCATTAACAGGAAATAAATCCACAAAATAAAACTCAATTTATATTATGTACTTTCAAGAGGAATATCTGATTTGTCATTTCTAATAGTTTCTACAATAAATTCACTTTAGACCCTCTTTGTATTTGTTTAGTTTGCTTCTATATTTTAACGCTCAGGTAAAGGAACAAAACCTCATTGAAAAAAAGTCAAATTATTTCTTTACTTCTTGTTTTTCATCAGAATAAAATACCATTTGTTATATGATATAATTCCGTAAAGCACAACTATTTGTATCCTTTCCGTGGTTGTATTACACTGCAGGCTGTTTGATTATAGTCTAAAGGCTTTTTGGTGTTTTGTTTCTCAGTGAATTAAGATTACATTTAGGGAATAAAACACATCCCAACCGGCTGCAGAAAACAAACTTGTTTATCTTTCTCCACTAAATCATTTACCATTACATTTACATCCAGGAAACACTGATAACCCTTGTTAAGCGTGACATCTATTATTTAAAAGCTGTTCTTAAAGTTAGATTTGTACCTCCTAAGTGAAGAATTTTCTACCCCAAAAATACGCCCTGAAGTTTAAATCGTGGAAATTAAATTAGTGAGATATACTAACAATGAGCTCCTGACTGACTGACCGTGTATTGCAGACGCTTTTTAAACATATTTGAGCCCTGTCAGGCCGGGGAGAGAAAGGCGAGATCTCGGTGCAAATGAACTCAATTAGAATTTAGATTAGACCTCCGGGGAGAAGCGTTTCAGAAGACCTCTTATCAGCAAAATAAATTAACAAAAACCAAAACACGCCTCTCCAATTATCTACTAAGTGCTTCAAACGCTTTAATGGCCAATTGCTCTCCAATAAAAGTGAACTGGAATAGAAATATGAAAATTATCTACTCCGGAGGAAGTTGACTCAATTTATCCGGTTCAGGTCGGAGTGCTCCCCGGTGCAGACTGATTGATATCTCGGCTAAATAAATACAATAATCACATAAAAACGTGATCCGGTGCAAATTGAAACAATTCACCTCACATGTCACACTTTAATTATCCTAAATGTTTCAAAAAGTGACTTTTGTGTGTGTCGTTTTTAACACTTCAGCTGCTTCTGTTTCTGACGCAGAGTTGTGTTTTTTGGAGTTTAGGCTAAATGCGTAAAAACTGCAGATAATGCGCATTTGATGAGTGAAAAGTGAAGAAACGTTACCTTGTATTTCTCCTCTTCCCTTCTCCCGAGCTCCCGGGCCACCAGACGCGAGCAGCAGTAAAATTATCCAGCAGGAGGAAGTCTGACGAACTCAAACAGACTCGCTGAAAAACAAACAACAGCGCGCGGAACCGGGCAGCATCACGCAGAAAAACACGCAGAAATATCAGCACGCGTTTCCGGGTGTTTTTGCAGCCAAATAAATCAGACTCATTTGCTTTCAGGGGGCTTGTCGCTGTCTGTCAGAGTGTTAGGTGATTTTCTTGTTTCTAATGGAGACGAAATTGAGATTGATCACCTTCTCTCCGCCCCGCGCCTCTATGAGCGGAGGACACCTGCGGATCCGCCTCCCTCAGCCAACCAGCGAGCAGCTCCTGGGTGACGGACAGCTTGGGCAGCCAATCAGCGCAGAGGCCACCGTGAGAGGCCCCTCCCACTTTCCCCGCCTCCGTGTCCGGGTCCCAAGACCAGAGCAGAGGGGTTTGTGAAAAGATGGAAATGTTTCTGAGGCCTGCAGGAGAAACACAGAGAGCTGCTGACGAGAAGGAGATTTAGACAGATTTGTTAATGGTTTAACAGTTTACTTAAAAGAGCAACTGAAAGCACTTAAAAAACTAATTCCGCGGAATTTTCCTCCTCTTAAAACCCGTTTCTTCTAAATAACCTGCATGGTGTTGGTGTCTCTTTGAATTGCACCATGCCTGAAGTGGCATGTCTTTTTCACAAACTCAAAACACTGTATTTAGATTAAATCAAAAATGTAAACTATAGCCTACGATTGTTTCAAGAGAAAGAAAATCACCTTTTCATTATGTGGAGGCTTAAAATGTTTGAGAGGTTATTTAGTTTGTGAGAAAGCTGTCTTTTAGTTTATAAACATGTACTAACATTTCCTGAAAGACTGGGAAGCCTAAGCAGCTTTTATAAGAAAGCTTTTATTATTTGTTACCGTTAATTCCTCTGTGGTGATATTTCGTCGCTCCAAAATGTGAGAAATTAAGGGAAAAATAAGTTACATTTATCCATTTAGATTTTATTGTGAGACTCCCCCTCCTCTCTCTCTCTCTCTCTCTCTCTCTCTCCTTCCCTCTCTCTCTCTCTCTCCACACACACACAGCAGAGCTCATGAATATTAATGAGGTCTAATCCCCATTTAGAATTACATTTGAGGATGGTTGACGTAAAGTTTAATAGGGATAGACCTCAAACTCACTGCGGAGGAAAAAGAAAAATCCGCAGAAGAAGAAAAACTGCGGTCACTGAATCACACCCTGCACTTTATACATGGAGTTTTTTTTTAAATGTGATTTTAACCTCAAAACAAACAGAATGTTCTGCTTCTGTTTTTGTCAGAGAGGGTCGTGGGGGGATGCAGCTCCTTTGTGAATCTCTGCAACAAAAAAAACTTCTGGAAATGAGTCCTGAGCTTAAAGAGAGCTAATGTTCAGAGAGAGAAGCTGCAGGCATGGAAAACACATTTTTACGTGTGTGTGTGTGTGTGTGTGTGTGTGAGAGAGAGGAGGAGGAGTATCAAAGTGGCTTTAAAAGTCATCGATGAGAGCTTTGACAGAGAAACTTAGACATCAGATGTGTGGAGGCCTGTAGAGATGCAAGTGCAGGAAAAGGGAGCCTGAACGCACCAAAATGCACGCAAACGCATAATAATGTAGCCTCCACACAGTCTATCCACGTTTTTACGCACAGATGACGAACTAAAGGTTAAAATCAGACTCATGGGGACAGGGAGTGTGTGGTCAAATATATGAATGAGGTGATAATAGGAAAGTAAAGAGAGAGAAAATGTGACGTTTTTTGGTGTTAGTTGATCTCTGTTTGTGCTGCCTGGCGGCTCACCGGAGGTCAGATACTTTTTACGCACCTTTTTTATTCCCACATCTGAAGTCCAAGCAGTCAGAGGGCCTGAGAGAACAGCAGCCCCCCCTTTCCTCCACACACACACACACACACACACACACACACACACACACACACACACACACACACACACACACACACACACACACACACACACACACACACACACACACACACACACACACACACACACACACACACACACACACACACACACACACACACACACACACACACACACACACACACACACACAGGCTCCGTTAAATTATGCAAAAAGGCCATTCAACAAATATGGCCCTCACAACAAAAGACTCGGGTTATTCTGACATTTCCCCTACACACATTTCTTGTTTTTTTTTCTCTCGATGTGAGTAAGACCCCGAGATAAACCCCTGAACAAGTATCAAGTTATCACCAACCTTTTGTAATAAGAGTATTTTGTCTAATCCCAAATTGCAGTTGAATTTTCTTAATGCTGAGCTGGTAAAGCCTCGGATTAGGCGGCGAGGAAGAGGAGGGGGAAAAGTTTTGTCCCTTCTGCCGGCAGCAGGATTGGAAGAAACGGGGATCTGCGGGGATGTTGTGTGTCGGTGCTTATTATTAAAACCGTGATGCATAAAAACACAGAGGAGCTCCGGCGCCGCGCGGAGACCCGGATCCCTCAGGTGAGGATATCTTTTTAGAAAGGCGGCTGGGAAAGGAAGTATAAGCAAAAGGCCGAGATGAGCACCTGTGAGGTGAAGCCAGGAGACTTCAAAGCTCAGGAGAAAATAATCCATTCATTCCTGGAGGATCCTCCGCACAGAGAGAGGATCCGCGCGCTTTTACGCAGCGTCTAAATGCTGAAAATTGGGAAACTGACTGCAAGTGTTTCTACAGATTCTGCTTCAACAGGAACAGTAAAAGCACCAGGGAGATGCTGCGGAGGTAAGACAGTTATGTTATTCTTTTTATTCCAGAGAATCGTTGTCAAACGTTAAAATATTGGATTTGTTACCTGAAATGTTTTGTTTTTATTTTGTAATAAATGTACTTTTCATTAAACATGGATTTAATACTGATATTAAGAGGAATACATCTCAAAACTTAAGTAAAATTCAAGAGTTTAAGTGAAGTTTTACACATGAACAATTACAAAATTAAAGAGCTTTAAAAACAATATAATTTAAATGATTTACGATCGATGTAAAAATAAGGTATTATAATACATTTTAAATGGTTCCTGCACACACACTCTTACTCTCACACACACGGCACCGTGTAAAAGCTCCTTCACCGTGTTGGCTCTTTGCTTTTATTCTGCAGATTACAGACCCCTGTGATAAACGCGCTTATAATACAAAGTAAAACAAAGCGCCTCGGGGGACGTGCGGTGCGTAAAGTGCGCGTACAGTCGGTCCCAAGCAGAGAAGAAACGAATCAGCAAATTAATTTTGGAGGCATTAGAAAGGCCGGGGAGGACGTCCCCTGTCACAACCTATTTCCCTGCTTTCATCCGAGATGTGAGGCTGCCTGCAGGGACCCAGCAGACCCTTTACTGCAGGGACATTTCACATTTTATTTTGACACCATTTACAATGAAAATGCACGGCAAAAATGTACATTTAATGTGTATAAAATATAATTTTTTTTCACATCTAAATGTTGCTAATTCTTCAGTTTCTATCCCCCTTCTCCACCCTGGATGACCGAGCCTCTCCAGCTCTGCATGCCCCCCCGTCTGCAGCGCGCTGAAATCGGCCCGGAGAGAAAGAGCGAGAGAGGGGGGGGGGGGGGGGGGGGGAGAATAAAAAAACATCTGCTCGGTACAAAGTGATTCCTCTAATCTTCCTCGGAGGAACTTGCTCAGCACCGACCTCAAACAAAAACCCAAACGCCAATTTTAATTTATAAACACGCACAGGTCGCAGGGGAATTGAACAGAGCAGAATAATAAGCACGCAGCTCGCTGGAGGAGGCGGTGAGGGCCACTTCAGTGCGTGCATTTCAATACGTTTTTGGGAAGAATGAGGAAAAATCAGGAGTATATTTGGATTATGTGGAGGTAAAAAGGAAAAGTGAGTTTTAGAGGTGTGTGAGCAATTTTACAATAAGAAAACAGTCGTTAAATCCCCCCAAAAAGTGTTACAAATATTAACAAAACAATTATCAAACGGTGTCCAAATGCTTGTAGCTTTAAAAAACCTGCAGGAATAAATGCACCACACACGTCTGTGGAGTATGAAATCATAAGGACTTTATTATTGAAGACTTGGGTTATGACACTGGAATAAATAAACAGATAACAGTTGGACACGTGCACCAGATGGAGCTCTAAGTGATGCACGTGGAGCATATCTCTCTTCTTCAGAATACAATAAATACAAACCAAAAAAAAGTTGTTGATCAAAATGCACATGAAACGTGATGGTAGATCCACTTACAAGCAGCTCACAATGACAAAACGGCAATAAATAATATATATCTTTTTTTGTTTATGCCTGCATGAATCCAGACGAAACGTGTCGGATGCTATTGGTCAGAGCAGTGATGAAAAATATACAACATGATATTTTTTTTATTTTTATTTTTTAAACATGATCTCTCTTTTGGTAAACTGCTTTCAAGCCAAGACAATAAAAAAGAAAAGCAATAGGAAAGTTAATGCATGATTTCTGAAGATATTTTACAAGTAAAAACTCTAAAATGAAATGATAAAAAGATACAGTCAAGTAATGAAGTAGTTTGAAAAAGACTGATATTTTTTTTTTCCTTTTTAAAAGTCCAACACGTTGAAAACAAAAGATAATTCCCCACGTTAAACCCTGTTGTGCTGTACCTCAAACTGCTCCACATTCAAGGCTGTGCTTGAACATGCGAATACACAGGGCTCCTCTCACATACGTTACAAACAAGTACCTCTCGGTAAAGAAAAGGAGAATCAAAAGGAAAAACGTGGTGTATATATATATAAGTGGGAGTCAGTATAAAGTTGGTGCAAAGGCATCGCAGGGTCGCTCTCTGCGAATAACAAAACAACAACCACGTCCAATAACTGATAGAAATATCTAGGAAAGCCACTATCCAATAATATTATTATTCATCATTATAATCACGATACATTTCTTTTATCGGCTACATTTATCGGTTGTGTTTCTTTCAGAAAGGACAATCATTGAAGCACACACTTTTCCTCTTTCTTGGCCATCTTTCCTTTGTTCTGCTCCAGCGTTCTCTCCAGGTGCTCGTCCTCCTCCTCGGCCCTGCGGAGGGCAAAGGTCAAAAGGTTAGATGTGGGGCGTAGGGGAATCGGGGAGGAGGAGCAGGTGGATGGCACACACACACAAATATAGACACACTGGACCCCGCCCATACAGGTGTGCTCTCCTTCCGCACCGTGTTTTCACTTCGTCAATGCTCTCCAGGACACTCGCCACAGAAAGTTGGATATTCGTATTTTAGACTGTTCTGTGTGCAGTGCTGAGGATTGTGGGTAACTTACTGTTTCTCCTGGGCGTCCAGGTCCCGCACCAGCGCGTCCCGTTTGTTGACCAGGATGACCAGCTCGTCCAGCAGCAGCTGCTCTCGCCTCTTCTGCGCCTCCGTCTTCTGCCAGTCTGCAACAACACCAGAGAACACTCCTTCAGACATGGATGACGTGAGGTTTGGGACGGAAGCTACCGGACACTTTGAGATGAACGTGAAACATCTGCTTCACGTGTTTCAGCTATTCATCAAAACTCTGAAGGACTACACTCAGAACGTCCATCTTCCTATTGGACAGTGTGGAGATGACCAGCTCCATGTAAACACACTCCATCAGGGTGTGTGTGTGTGTGTGTGTGTGTGTGTGTGTGTGTGTGTGTGTGTGTGTGTGTGTGTGTGTGTGTGTGTGTGTGTGTGTGTGTGTGTGTGTGTGTGTGTGTGTGTGTGTGTGTGTGTGTGTGTGCACAGTTACGATATGTTGACCCGAGCAAACACACTTGAAGGATATTGTCATGTTAATCTGCCTCATGGTGAACACACAGATATATGAAGAGTCCCTCAGGAACATGCTGCTTGTATTAAGTCTTGATAATAATTCAATCCAGTGATATCCTTTCAAACATTTGTATTTATTCAAAAGTTTGGGGTCTATTTTTTTACTTATCTAGTGAAATGATCTCTGATAAAGATTGAGTGAAAATTCAGTTTCTGGTTTTGCTAATTCTAAATGGTTTCTTTGAGTCTTCAGAAATCTTCCAGAGAAACATGTAAATAAATACGCCCAGTCTGTTCCTCTGAATAAACAAACAAACAAACAAACAAACAAACAGGTGAGGCCCCTGACTCGGTTCTCCAGGGCAGGAAGGGGCCCCACAGGGTGCAGGTGGGACCCCGATCCAAATCCCTCAGCCTCTCCCTGGAGGGGGGGGGGGGGGGGGGGGAGGCCCACAGGAGAGCTCTCTCTCCCCCGGGGCTCAAATATCCGCCTGGCGCCCTTGGCTCCACATTCACCGGGGCAGCACCCCCCCCCCCCCCCACCTCACCCCAAAACTCACCCCTACCACTGATCAGAGCTTAAATACGAGCACAACGATTTAAACAACAACATTTACACAAATTAAAGGCAACAGAAAAGCATCATTTTAAATCCGAGTCACGTTCAGACTCAGAGACATCTCCTACAGCTGAAGGAGAGCTCCTCCTCAGCGTGAGAACGTCTCCCCTCAACATCCCCTCTCTCCTTTTATGCTAAAAAAAGGAAAAAGAAATCCTCTCCATCCCAGAGAGAAATCAAACAGCCGAAACGTGCGAGGCTTCCCCCCTCTATCAATATTTAACCAGCTATTGATTCCAGAATAAAAGGAGAGTTGTAAAATGTCACTCCCAAAATAAGTGTGGCTTTATTAAAAATAAATATCCCCCCCTCTCATTGAGTCAAATTGCAGCAGTCAGACTGTGCGTGTGTGTGTGTGTGTGTGTGTGAGTCACGCTGGGTGCAGTGTGTTTGTCCTGAAAGGTCTGCTCTCTCTTCATTGGCCGCTCGTCTCTTTGAAGTCGACCACAGAGCGAAATGAACACAGTCCCAATATTTGTCTCTCTGCACTCCTTTCTCTCTCTTTCCCTCCTTTGGTCTTTTCTCTTTTCTCAAGAAAGCAAATGTACTCTCTCCCTCTTTGTGGGGGAGTCGACAAATACTCCATAATAACTGCCAAATATGTACTGCCAGGATCTGAAGAGTGCTTCCTTTTCTTTGAAGTCACTTTGAAATGAAATCAAATTGTGTCAAAGAGAAGCAAACGAGTCATCATTGTGAGACAGGAATGTGTGTGTATCCATATCCGCCATAACTGCACACACTTTCCCACAATCCTCTCTTTCTGCTAGCCCGGCCCACAAGAGGAGGGTTACAAAAAAAACAAAAAACGTCCCACAAAAACACCAAGAGAGAGGTATGTAAAAAAAAAAAGTATTTCCTCTTAATCCGGCCCTCCTTCTCCTTCAGAGCACATCTCAGCCAGAAAGCCAAAGTCCCGGTCGAAGGGTGTGTGTGTGTGTGTGTGTGTGTGTGTGTGTGTGTGTGTGTGTGTGTGTGTGTGTGTGTGTGTGTGTGTGTGTGTGTGTGTGTGTGTGTGTGTGTGTGTGTGTGAGTGTGTGTGTGGAGGGGTTTATAGGGGGGCAAGCACTCTGCTGTCAATCACATGTCTCAGAGTCCCGCCCCCCTCATTAGGAAGGTAAACAATAAGGAGAGCCGATGAGAGACGTGACCAGGCAACACAGAGCAGGGCATGCTGGGTAACCAGACACCCAGGAACAAACAAAACACCCTGCAGCCACTCAGAGAGATCCCCCCCCCCACACACCTAAGCCCCGCCTCCCCCATCAGTGAGAGAGAGAGACAGAGAGAGAGAGAGAGTGTGTGTAGCTCACATGGTGGGTGTGTATTCAGATAACCCTCGCCAACGGTAACCATGTGAGTCTGCACAAGGCTCACAAGAATGCGCTGGTTCAAATCCCCATGAACCCCCCGTGCCCCCCCCCCCCCCCCGCTCTGCTACGCTAAATTTATTCAAGAGAGCAGAAACTGGTCCAAAGACGGCTTCTCTCCCAGCGAGGAGAGAGCGTCTCTCACAGAACCACGATTTGTGACGTAGAGGGATTTTTGATCCACGGATTCATATGTGGAGAGAAATCGATCTGAAGTGTCTTCGGACGTTTACAAACGTATTCCCTTTCATTCCTTCGTCTCTCTACCTCTTGTCTTTGGGGTAAAAGGCCTTCAAAAGCTGGTTTTGGCCAAAGTCCAAGTGGAGTCAAGAGACAAAAAGTGTCACCAGAGGAGAGAGAAGAGAGGCGGAGGGAACGGGAGCTAAATACAAACTATTTCAACAGCAAGCAGGAGATGTTGTTCTCTGTTACGTCACAAACACCTGAAAACATACGATTGAATTATTGATTAAAGGCGATGTAACCAAGAACCGACCAAATGACTTTGTATTGTGTACAAAGTCCAAGAATGAGTTCAACCCACTAACAACTTCTGTCTGTTTTTTGTATTCCTCTGTGGCATAGAGCTCCATTGTTGAGAAACAATGATCAATAAGTCTCTCTGCTGAGTGAGATGTTTCATAGCTGTAAACACTCACTAGTGCACCAAATGTCTTTAATTCTACAACTGAAAATAGTCCATAACAAATGACCGGCACTGCTCAGCTGTTCTAGTAAACATATGTCACCTGATTCCAAACCTGTGTGTCTTCAGTGACAGACAATGAGTTCTGGAGAGGCACTGACACAGCTAGAAAGCCTTGAGAGACACACTGATGCTCATAAGCTATATAATACCTCCAGCTTTGTTGTTTGACTTCAGGGCACTAAAGGTAACAGTCAACAACTTAAAGTCATGGTTACCCAACTTCTATTCTTCAAAACAGAACCATTAGCCGCTTTCAAACAAAGTACTTTGCCGTACTTAGTTCCCAGCACTTAGTTCCCCCATGGAACTAAGTGCAGATCGTGTTCACACCGGAATAAGTTCCTGGGGAAGGATTAGACAAATGAAGCCACTGACGTCACTTCTTCTTCTTCTGCTTTGGGTTTACTGGCAGGCCGCAAACAACCTCACGGCGTATACTGCCACCCGAAGTCCCGGAGTCCCCCAGAGTTGGGGAAGGCTTCAGTAGAAGCTGTTGGGACTCCCAGCAGCTTCTACTGAAGCCTTCCGAGTAAATCGCCAGAACGCCGACACCTCCTCATCTCCACCGCTCTCATGTTTTGTTTTGTGTTGCCATAATTATTCTCTCTCCGTTGGTGCGCTGCGCTAATGCTAATAATGCTAATAATGCTAATGCCAGCAAATACAATGGCTGCTTCAAAAAACTTTCCCGACTTTTACGGGGCATGGTTTGCAATCCGCCCAGCCAATCAGAAATTGGAACTTTTTTCTCCCCAGGAAAGTACCTGCTCTCTAGCAGGGACTGAAAAGGGGGGAAAAGTTCTCATGAACTAAGTTCTCTTTTTGTGTGTTAACGCAAAATCCCAGGAACTATCGGAACTAAAAGGAAAAGTACTCCGGTGTGAAAGCGCCTATTTCAAAACATTATGAGACAGTAAAGCTCTTAAAAACTGACCCAAACAACTTGAGGAGACACTGAACGAGCAGGAGAACTATGTGTAACTTTTTCAGACACACCCAGATCCATACGATGCAGAAACTGAAGCATGAATGTAAAACAATAAGCATCTGTCCCAGCATATGATACCACGTTAGCTTCACCACAGTAAGGGACATACATTTAAAAACGTTATCTCCAGTTTTCGTGTCACCTGAGTGAACAGCACAAACAGCTCAGTGAGCTAAATTAAAAACTAGATGTTATTTTCCTAAATTTCCCCCAGAAAGTGCAGTCCGACTTGCTTCTTGTTATCGCTGGTTCCAGTCAACTAGTAGCGCTGAAAGAGTTGGCAACATCATCAAAAGTCGCCCATGTGATAGGATTGCACCGTGCACCTAATCAATCTGCAGCGCGCCCGATGTGTTACAAAGCCCAAATAGATTTACAAATGGGAAGTGAGTGTGTGTGTGTGTGTGTGTGTGTGTGTGTTTGTGTGTGTCGGGGGTGTGGAGAGGGATAAGCTCCTGCATAGGATTACATATTGATTTTAAACATATAAAAAAGCTTATCATATCAACCGTAACAGGAAAAACTCTGGGACCCGGCTATGCATAAATCCCTTTTAGATGGCGAGAGGGCGTCCACTTTAAAACATGCACACATTCACACACACACCACACACACACATATGCATGGAGGCCCCTCGAAAGGGAGCCAAGACACAGCGGTTGTGTGTGTGTGTGTGTGTGTGTGTGTGTGTGTGTGTGTGTGTGTGTGTGTGTGTGTGTGTGTGTGTGTGTGTGTGTGTGTGTGTGTGTGTGTGTGTGTGTGTGTGTGTGTGTGTGTGTGTGTGTGTTGTGTGTGTGTGTGTGTGTGTGTGTGTGTGTGTGTGTGTGTGTGTGTGTGTGTGTGTGTGTGTGTGTAGACATAAGTGTGAATCGGTAAGCAGATAAAGAGGGCATAGTGGATCAATGTTGTGTCGGGAGATGAGAGTGTGGCTACAGATGGCATTTCCTACCTGGCATCTCACCAAGGGGGGGGGGGGGGGGGAGGGTATCACAGAACACACTCATAAACAACAACAACAACCTCGCTGTCTAAACAAACTCTGAAAAACTTTTTGTTGCCATCTAGTAATAACGAAATGTTATACCTTGTGATACCTTCCTCTCCACCTCTCCTTCCCTCTCTGAGACTTCTACACGTGTTTGAGATGTGTTTTTCTCACGTCACCAAAAACGACTGTTAAGATCTTCTGAGTAAAAATATCTAAGGAAACTTTTGAAGAATTTGTTCTTGAGCTTCAGAGTTGATTTCCCTCTCCTCCTGACTCCTCTTTCCACCTCAAAGCACTTGCTCTTTCTTCCTCTCCTCCTCTCGTGTCTGAGTGTCATGCCGCTCCAGTCAGCAATACAAATGTAGAGAGAAACGTCACGAGTCTAACGGTTTTCTTTTTCTCAGTTACGGTGTCTCAAAACGGAGACTAGGCAGAGAAATCAAACTAAGATAAAACATAAGCTGATTTCTTCTTACTTAAAAAGGAATATCGACACTAATGTACAAACTGTTATGAGTACTACATAGGTCTGTGGACTATGTAAGTGCCATCTGTTTATTCAGAGAAGGCAGACATCTCTACGGTCAATATCTCTGAATCTCTGCAACTCCCACCAAATCAATCTTGATTCATAAAAAGCACAACATGTAATAATATGTATGTTTGATTTGGGGCTGAGCTGTCCCTTTAAGATTTCATTTTTGATTTAATGATCCACATCTGCTGCAGCTGATAACCTCAACTCTCTTATACCAATCGTCACAGAGAGATACTGTTAGCATTGTTAGCAGTTAGCTGTAGCTCACATTGACCCGGAGCTGTGTGTGATGCAGTCTGAGGTCCAACATGTGGGGCGACTGAGAGGCAGAGATAGAGGGAGAGTGGTGTGTGTGTCAATGCAGGTATATACTTTTCTCAGCAGGTGTGTGTGTGTGTGTGTGTGTGTGTGTGTGTGTGTGTGTGTGTGTGTGTGTGTGTGTCAGGTCTATCTCAGTGATGTGTGTTTTTTCCTCCTCTGCTCTGACTCACAGTCCATCTCTCTCTCTGTGTCATCGACTGGCCAACCAAATCAGCAATTACTCGCACGCCCGACCATCGCTCAATGGACCTGCCCAAGCACCAAATAAGAGCTGGGGAGATGGGCGGCGAACACACACACACGGTCACACATATAAAAAAACCAGACACATAGGTGGACACAGGAACACACCTGTGAGATGTCAACAGACCAACAGATCCTCTCTATCCAACACACACACACACACACACACACACACACACACACACACACACACACACACACACACACACACACACACACACACACACACACACACACACACACACACACACACACACACACACACACACACACACACACACACACACACACACACACACACAACACACACACACACACACACACACACACACACACACACACACACACACCCCCCCCCCCCCCCCCCAGCAGCTTAGAACTATCTGTGGCCGCTACAGAAAGTAGAGCCTGTGAATGTTAAGTGCTTCCCTCAGGGAGGAAAATAAGGCTGATAAGTTAGTCAGCTGCAAATCCAACAAGTCCACATGAAGGCAGAGAGGAGCGCCGTGACACGACACACACCACCTCTCCACCTCACACACTATCTCTGCGCGCTCTCACACACACACACGGAAATATATTGAGACGCACTAAAAGACACTTCAGTTTGTCATATATTCATTTAGTTTATTTTGTATATTTAAATTTGATGCATTATTCTTTTTTAATGCTAAATATATATTTTTAAGTACTTTCTTTTTATAATCGTTATATTGTTGACCTTCTCTTACAACTTATTGATGTTTGCATCACCGAACACCAAAGCAAATTCCTATATGTGTAAAGGTAGCTGGCAATAAACTTGGTTCTGATTCTGAAGACAAAACTGCGCTGCTCACACACACACTTCAGATCAGTAAAATAAAAAAAAAACAAGACACACAAGCACACACACGTACGCGCAAAGTGACAGAACACCCATTGCTTGAGACTCCTATGGCTTATGACCAGAGAAACTATAAACATCCCATTAGACTGGAGCACGCTGTAGCTCATAAATAAGTAAATCAAATGTGTCTGTGTGGAAACAGAAGAAATCCAGTGTGGCTCCATCTGTATACCCCCCACCCCCCCCCCCCGGACCACCTCCTGTCTTGCTAATTACAATTGATTTATTATGGACCACGCAGCTTATCAGGTGCCCGGTGAAATTACAATGGGTGTCCGAAGGCTGTGAGGAGAAAGGGGGGGGGGGGGTTTGCGGTGGTCAATGTCGAATGGCAAAATCAATTAGCATTGATTGGCAAAAGGTTCATTTAGCCAAAGAGCACGCAGTCGAAGGGGATTAAACTTCCCTGGCCCCCCGACAACTTTGATACGACACAATGGCTGCTTCTCTGGCTGCGCTATAGTTAACAAGCTTTCAATAATATGACCGCATCTTTTGTTTTTTTAACCTCACACGCAAACTCCCTCTCTCTCTCTCTCCATGTGGCTGTGGCTGGATTTCAAATCAGGCATCGGCTAGTTGGGGTCTAGCTAGGACACAGATAGCATTGATCAAGTATCAGGAGTGAAATCCCTGGAAAGCTCGCATCTTAATCCTCATCAAGGAGCCGGCGCAGAATTCAAATCACCCTGCTGTGGGCTCTCAGTGAAGGCTGGCCAGCAGACGCACTACGAGAGGCTTCATGGAAAACAAAACACACCAGTGGAGAAACATGGATCGCCAGGAAATGAAAAATCAACTGTCTGTCTTCAGTTGTTTGTTAGCGAAAACAACCTGATCAGAAGCTGTGAAAAGCTGTGATGGCCAGTCGTTTAATCTAAATCAGTAATAATACATTATTTATTAAGGTGGAAGGGTTGAGTTGTAAAAATGAATGTAATGACACACATTTAGGAGCTTAAAATGTACAGCAGGTAAGATGTTGTCGGTAAAACAGAGAGGTGACGATTCTCTCCTGCCTGACATCTCCAAACCAGAGTGGGTGTGTGTGTGTGTGTGTGTGTGTGTCGTGTGTGTGTGTGTGTGTGTGTGTGTGTGTGTGTGTGTGTGTGTGTGTGTGTGTGTGTGTGTGTGTGTGTGTGTGTGTGTGTGTGTGTGTGTGTGTGTGTGTGTGTATCGTACCCTCGATGGCCAGCATGGCTCTCAGCTCTCTGTTCAGCAGTTCGAAGCGCCTCTCCAGATCGTGCTCTTCTCTCCCTGTGGCAAGTTAGAAAGAGAGAGACGGTGTGAGAGTGGTGGAAAAAAACTAAGTTCATCAATATGTTAATGACTAAATCATTAAGCGCTTAAAGAAACCTGCAATAAACATCGATTCAGCTACTCTCCTGAACCTTCTCCGGCTTCGCATTAATCTACTGCACATAACTGATACACACACTCACACAGCCCTGGGTGAGTGTGTGTGAGGAAAGGAAAGGTAATATGAAGAGAAAGGTGGTGGGAATGCATTAAAAAGTAAAAAACAATGGAATGAAATGTGTTTCTAGACATGCCGTGCGTGTGTGTGGTCTACATGTGTGTGTGTGTGTGTGTGTGTGTGTGTGTGTGTGTGTGTGTGTGTGTGTGTGTGCAGCACAAATTAAATTCTTTCCTCTTTCAGCCATATTAAAAAATGAGCTTATTCGGCCCCTAATAGAATTTGTCCTTCACAGGCGCCTTTTCTCTTCCTCTCCTCCACACAGAGGGAACAGAAAAGGGCTAATAATCAGCCCTTCTGTCAATTGGCCCCTTTAAAAGCCTTTCCCACGATGTAATGTGATTATGAATACTTCAATCTCTCCTCCACCCGCACACTTTGAAATCCCGACTGCTGCAAATGAAGGAAAAAGGCAGCGTGTGTGTGTGTGTGTGTCCACCTGTCGCAGCTGACCACATACAAAGAGAGTAGCGATGGAGTGATGATCGCCACATTTCTATTGATTTCATATCCCGTCCACATGTAAATCAATGAGTGGATAGACAGAGGGGGCGAATGGAGTGGAGAGAACAGCTTCAACGAGTTTCATGTAATGCTTGAATGGAAGTGCGATATTTCCAGGTTCTTAATGCTTCTTGAAAAGATATATTAAAAAATAATAATAATAAGGTCTAGTTCAGGGGTGTCCAAACAACGGCCCGGGGACCAAATGCGGCCCGCGGATCATTTTGAATTGGCCCTGGAGTACGGCACACGAAATGAAACTTGTGTTTGTCTTATATTGTACTTCTTAAATACAAATGTAAACATATATTACACAGTAGTTTTCATGTGTTATTAATAAGACCACTTTTCAATTCAAGTTGTTAACATGTTCTAACATATCTTAGTTGATAAGAAAAAAGCCCAATGACTTATTTACATAACAAGCTTTAAATAACCCTTCCTATTTCTACTTATTAGAGATTCAACACTGCATTCAACCACTGACCACCCCACTCCCCCGTATTTTTTTCTGTTTTGTTTATCTCTTTTTGTATTTCTTTATCTTTTTTTGTTGTGTTTTCTTAAATTCTCTGTGAAAGCGTCTTTGAGTTTCATGAAAAGCGCTATAAAAGTCCATGTATTATTATTATTATTATTATAATCAATCTGAGGCTTCTGTCTTAACCCATAGATGCATAAGTGGGTCTTTTTTGACCCGGTGAGGTGGTTTTCTTGAAGTATCTTTGTAATTACATTTTTTTATCATTTCATATTCCAGCTATTCCTCAAAAAACATGTTTTGGATATCATGCCATTCAAATTTTTAATTTACATTTTAAGAAATTGTAGTTTTTGTATTTCTACCCCAAGCTTCCATAAGTGGGTCAAAAATGAATTCTCATCACCTGTTGCTGTCAGGAATAAGTTCACGGTTGGACCACACAGACTACACCACAAGTAACACATCTCTGATACCTGTCAGTATAATAATAATAATAATAACAATAATAATAATAATAATAATAATAATAATAATAATAATACATTATATTTGTATAGGGCTTTTCAAGGACTCAAAATCGCTTTACAATATAAGGGAAGGTTAGGGTGGGGGGTATAGGACTATCAAACTTGAACATGGGGGGGTGGGCTATGAGTAGACAACAGGAGAAGAGATGAGTTTTGAAAAGGGACTGGAATACTGCGAGGGTCTCAGAATAGCGGAGATCTTTGCATCGATATGTTCAAAACGTTTTTTTTCAAAATGTAATTTTTTTTTCTAAAATTATAAATAGTGAAAAATGAAATATAAAATATTTCTAGTGTGAACCAAAATATAATACTAAATATTATACAAGTGATTTTTCTTAACCAAAATGACACAAATGGCATAAAAACACATATTATTCTAATACGGGTCCTTTTTGACCCACTTATGGCAGAGGGTAGGGTCCAGTCACTCTAAGGGCCTCTAAGGGTTAAGGGCCGAGCTGCCGACACTCACAAGCATCCTCTACCTACATCTGATTGATTTTGCTAACTTATAACTGAACTTATGAGGCAGTGTACCTCTAGTGAG
>NC_136909.1:82477782-82495282 GCF_949606895.1 Notothenia rossii
CCACTGCTGCTTGTTAAGTTTCTCCATCGTTGTGTACAAACTGGATAAAACGCCAGCTTTGTGTTGTTGTTCAGCTGAAACACCGTTGGTGTGAATGAGGTATTAGCGTGTGTTTTGCTCACCGGTCCGTCACAGCGGGTGGAGCTGCAGGACTTATGCTTCTCACATGTTGCATACCTCTATTTTACTGTCTTTTTGGGACACCTTAAAGTCCTTATCTTGCGTAATTTACTGTAGCTGAAAGATCATAGAACTGTTTCAAAATGCATTAACTTGTTGGGTCTTATTCCAGTAACACGTGATATAGATCGAATATCGTTTCCTATTTGCTGTAAATCACTTGTTAATATCGGGAAAATGGGTCAAATTCAGAGGTATCCAGAAAAGTCTGGATTCAAACTTGCCGCTGCTTGGTGCTGTGTCGTGACGTCACGTGTGGTTCCGCGAATCCTGGTGAGTTCAGCCCGTCCCAGCATCACACAGTGTAGCATTGCTGGTATAGCCGCATGTCAACTTTGTGTATCAGTGTTTATCTCCGAGTTTGTCTTGTTTTTTCGGATCATGGTGAAGAGGTGTGTCGTTGGCGGGTGTAGCAACACCAATCGGGATGGTTTTACCGTTCATTTGTTCCCGAAAGAGAAGGTTTTACGGGAGAAATGGGAGCGATTTGTGCGGAACACAAGAAAAAATTGGCAGTGCGCCAGTGAAACCAGCGTTATTTGTGGGGCACATTTTGTTGTCCCTGATGATTTTGAAGGCTACCAACAATGGAAGATGGGTTTCAAAAAACAGTTGGACATAAGAAAGGGTGCAATTCCATCAATTAGGACAGGTGATTCAACCCCAATGACTTCCTCGCGTTCCGAGGCTGAGCCCCAGGCATCGTCGATATTTCGCGGCCAACGGGAGACAACGCTGTCCGATAGTAAACAGGGTGAAACACAAGTGATGTCAGTGCTAGAAGAGGTAAACAAAATTCATTATTGATTGATATTATAACATATGAATAGCTCTACCAATCTGTGTTGCCGACTCGAGCTGGTGCTGGCGAGGGCGGAGTGACTTCCATGTTTTCAGCTGAGGCCGGTGGTGCACATTCGCGTTTTGCTGGCTCGAACCTATACGGTTCTAGGCCTCTTATTTCTGGTGTAAAAGACGGCAGAGATCGTTCAGATTCATCGTCACTGCTCGCATCGTCCACACCAAATAATTGTTCTGTCAAATTGTGCCAAATACCCGCGCTATTAGCTTTTTCTGATGCGTAAACATCAACAATATTTGACGCCATTTTTCGTTGTGAACTCTCGCTGGCTGCGCGCATTGGCTGTCGATCCGGACGGCAGCAGGGAGCCAGACAGCGGCAGCCGGGAACCACACGTGACGTCACGAAATGGCCTGCTTCCAGAAGCAAAGTTTTTTTATTGGACCTAATATTTTTCCTTTTTTTACATATTATTCAGTATGAAATAAAGAAACATACATTGACTATCTGTTGCATACACCCCCCAGAAATCAACTGCCAAAAAAAGTTTTTAATGTAAGATAAGGACTTTAAAACACTGCCAGACCGGTGAGGCCATTTTGGCGAGCTTGTTTTGCCGCACAGAGAAAAGTGTCGTCATAATTGTACGTCATGCAATGAAGAATTTGTATAACATATTAATTAGAATTCTCCTACAACTTATATCAAAATATAAAACTGAGTCCTTCCTCATGGATGCATAATATATTAGATTTACAGGATGTACAGCAGAGTAAATACCTGTTACCAGATGTAGACATATGTCAGTGTTTTGGGTTCAATGTGTGTTAAAGCTCATTGTTATAAATTGTTTGTTTTTAGCATTTTGATGTCTCTTTCTCTCCGTCTGTGTGTAAATAAACGCGGCTGCGGTCAGTTCACTTAGCACTGTTTATGTCTGGAATTGGGATATGAGCTTTGTGGCACTGGAGGCCATTTAAGCAGCGACAGCCGCATTAATCTGACACTCAGCGCGTCTGTGAAGAGAAGAAATGGATGAAAACAGAGGACGCCAGATGAAAGATCGTCTTAAGGCTTATGTTATTATCTCTCGCTGGTTTTTTTCTTTTCTCCCGCTCTCAAGAGGAAGGTTTAATAGCTGGAAAGCCACGACAGGCATCATAACAGAATTAACACTAAGAAGACATTTCATACCACTTATTTATTAATTGGGGGTCCTCTGAATGACAAGGAAAGCTTTAGTGGACGGTATAATAGCAGAAGAACATGCCAAGTTCTGATGTTTTATACAGGAAGGATCGCTGAGATAATTTCTTCAATTTATTTTCTCTAATATGTGTCTTATGCACGTATTATTTATGACAGATTTAAAGAGAGCCATGTGGAGTTTGAAGCTTATTATTCTCACGCTTTTATTGCAAGAGTATAAGCTTAAAAACAACATGTTGGTGCGTTATGGGCACACACACACACACACACACACACACACACACAGACACACACACACACACACACACACACACACACACACACACACACACACACACACACACACACACACACACACACACACACACACACACACACACACACACACACACACACACACACACACACACACACACACACACACACACACACACACACACACACACACACACACACACACACAGGGAGTGTTGGGCCGCTGCGTCATTGACGACAAAAGGCAGGCGTGTGGTGTGTGTGTGCGCGGACACCGGTGAGCGTGTGGACATTTGTGATACTCTGAGCCAGCAGATGTATGTAATTTCATTTAGGAGGGTGGAGCGGGGAGGGAGGGAAAGAGAGGAAAAAAGAGCGAATGAAAGAAAGCTTCAGGATTTAGCGGAATCGGGGGCTCGTGGATTACAGTAGTCAACTTTGAAACGGACGACACTCGGAGGGGGGATAAAGCGGCGCTGACAGGTCATTGTGCTGCCTCCAAGTCAAATAAAACAAGCAAATAATAATGGCAAATATTAAGCTCCTGTGACATTGTGGCGAGGCGGGCTGGAAGACGAGGGGGATTATAAAGCTATATCCCCCACCGCTAGCCAGCCAGCAGCTAGCAGCCAACCACCAGCCGCATCTCATGAAAGGAGGGAGGGGAGGAGGGAGGGGAGGAAGGAAAGGAGAGGGAAAGACAGGGAGGTCAGAGGAAAGGTAGGATAGGAGGGAGGGAGGGAGAGACAGAGGGAATAAGGGCGAGCAGGTGAGCGGTTTCAAAGCCAAGAGAGAGAGGCGGGGATGGAGGACGATAGACAGCTGCTCAGTCTCTCCAGAGATGACCTCTGACCTCCAGAGACTACCTGACCCTCAGAGAGACAGAGGAGGGAGGCTGGTTTTCAGACTAAATCGAGTCATATTTACTGGGTCTACTGTTTTGTTGTACAGATTAAACTCTAAATATAAGACACATTTTACATGACATTGGAGAACTTAAGGGCAGTGGCACTAAAGCCCTATTGGTAGAGTAAAACAGGAAGTACCTGCTGTGTTTTGTGATAAAATTGAGAACCTAACTTGATTTTTTGCTTCTTTGTCTTTCATTTAATCTGTAAAATGTCAAAATGACCATCTCAATTGCACATGGGCGCATCTTTAAATAGCTTTTTATTATCCAAACCCTTAAATATACAATATATTACAAGAAGAAAGTCCTTTGAGAAGGATTTTTGAAGCTAGAAGCGGAAAACGTTTGACATATTTTCTGATAAATTGTTTAAAAGATATATATATCGTTATCTTGTTTTGTTTCTGAAGAAATCCACAATCGTTTGAGAAATAGTTTTTTTTAGCAGTAATGTTGACACAATGAAATCAGTTCATCAGCTTAACTGCATTGTTATTGTAGGTACAAAGTAAATCAAATCAAATAACAGTTAAAAGGAACTATTGTTACATTTTACCTTAAATTAGAGCTGTACTCACAAATTAGGGCTCTCATGTGGGGTTGTAGGTTTGATTCCAAGTAGGATACCGTTTTTTTCTAAAAATGTATCCCCTTGCTGTACTGTATTGAGTTCGTCCACAAAATGGCATATGTTAGGAGTGACAGCAACAGAGGGAAAGCTGTTGTGAGCGTGGTGTTGTATGAAGACAAATGGTGTAAATGTCCCTGGCACGCTCACACTGTGTCTGTGAATCCAGCCTTGGCTCTGAGAAGCTGTGGATCCATGCTGGCTCTCTGGGGGCCATCTTGGATCAAAGCATCTGGCGGTTTGGCAGGGTGCATTCTGGGTCTTGCTGCTTGCCTTACACGCCGTTTCTCAACCAAAAACAAGCCAAAATCGACGGAGACTGGAGCAATACGTTTGGCACGGGTACAATGTTTGATCAGGACATCAAAGGCTTAGTGAAACGTGTCGGACGGAGATACACAGGGCTTCCCTGAAACTTTATCGTCATTAATATCATGTTTGGTGTTACCCCAGCGATCAATGTGGCTGCGATGGTGAGAAACACACTAGATACAATCAACTCAGACACACACACAGCCAAGATACAAGTGATACACACATCCCGACAACCCCTCTATCTGATTGCCCGTCTCCCTCTTCTCTTGTTTCACTCTGTCTCACACACACAGCAGAGTACAATGACACAGTGCAGTGTGTGTGTGTGTGTGTGTGTGTGTGTGTGTGTGTGTGTGTGTGTGTGTGTGTGTGTGTGTGTGTGTGTGTGTGTGTGTGTGTGTGTGGAGAGAAAGACTGTTATCCTTAAGGAAATAAGAAAGGCTGGTTAGGAAGGGTCATGTGTTTGTGTGCATCCATATGAGAGTAAGAAATAAAGGAAACGGACAGGGTGAACAGACAGCCTGAGCCTCTATAGCCAAATAAGATTAAGATAGCGATCTTGGCCACTGTTGCATTCAGGGTAGATAGGAATAATGAAACCCACCCTGAGGTGGTCAAGCTGCTGCTGATGGCCTGCACTGGTTTTTAATTAAGTGTGTAATGCTACTATTCTAGGTCTGACTAAATGCATGCAAGGAGTATTTGTAGTGATAAAATATGGACTTGTTTTATTTGCTAATTACTAATTGATTTATAAGACATTGCAGTGTTTTTTTACTTGGAATTAGACAAACTATCCTCCTTTTCTCTTACAGGCTTCGCAAATAAAAACATAAAAAATAACTTCTTCTTCAAAGACATCCAGTCTCGGGAAATCAAGATGATTTAAGTTCATCCCTATGGCCTTGTGTAGCAATCACTACAAGTGTGTTTCTCAGTTCATCCTTCATTAAAGGTGGGGTAGGTAATTCACTTCTGAAACACTTGTTATATTCCATGGAATGCTCTTAACATCCCGATAGCAATGAATATATTAAATGCTTTGACAATAAATACATAAACAAATTTCATCTGTGGAAGCCGTGGCGCTGTAAAAAGCACGACCAATCATCTGAGCCGGCCCGGCTAAAGTAAATGGATGGCCTACCTGCCTGTCAGCCTTCCATCTGTGCTCAAACTTATCTCATGCCCTCATTGGTCATGTGCGCGTTCGTGTGTGTTGGAGGAGGGGCTCTGTAAGGAAGTCTGAAGGAAATTCTAGCGTACTCGAGCTGGTTTCTACATTCTTACCTACCCTACCTTTAAGGTGTACACTTAGTTGCTTGGTGAGCTATTCCTCAGCCAGCAATAATTGGACTTTTGCACTAAAGCTGCAATTAATTTTCAATATGAATTTTTTTAATTAATCTTTCAATGTATGAAATGTCAAAGTGTTATAAAAAAAAAAGCCCATTCACAATTTCCCAGAGGCCAAGGTGGCGTCTTCAAATAGCGTTGATATCCAAAACCCACATATATTACATTTATGCGTATGTCAAACTGAAAAATAGCAAATAATTGCAGAATCATTTTTTGCCCAAAACATCACTTAAATAAGTAGGGTAGGTGAGAAACCATCTCGAGTGCGCTAGAATTTGAAAATACACAACCGGAAAAAATCTGCCCCTTCCGTCAGACTTCCTTACAGAGCCCCTCCTCCAACACACACGAACACGCACATGACCAATGAGGGCACGAGATAAGTTTGTGCACAGATGGAAGGCTGACAGGCAGGTAGGCCATCCAGTTACTTTAGCCGGGCCGGCTCAGATGATTGGTCGTGCTTTTTACAGAACTACGGCTTCCACAGGTGAAATGTTTTTATGTATTTATTTCATATATTCATTACTATCGGGATGTTAAGAGCATTCCATGGAATATAACAAAAAGTGTTTCTGAAGTAAATTACCTAACCCACCTTTAAATGATAAGGTTAGTCAAAATTAGTCAATTTCATGAAACAGTTAATAATTGGGGGGCCATGCAGGGGTCAATAACTTGACCCTCCAATAACGAGACAGTCTTCAACCACTAGGCCACTTACTAACTCCAGGTTATTTGTTTAAACAAAACGTAGTCATTGCATAAAATATGGTAAGTGGATAAGCAGGAAACCCTTCACTTCACCAGAGACACTCCTGCTCTCGGTGCCTTGAAGGAGGGATCTCGTCTAACGGGAGGAAATGAATGAGACAGAAAGAGAAAAACATTCAAAGCTGTGATCACAGCACGTTCATCTCATTTCTTATCCCAACATTTTGCCATTTAATCCAATAGCTGCTAATCCAATTTGTCTATCGGACATGTAAGAAGGCGGGGAAGAGGAGGAGACAGAAGGAGAGGAGGGGGAGGAGGGAGGATGTGGAGCTGGACTTCTCCGTTTCCCTAAGTCACTTTCTGAATTGCTGTTTATTTAGGGACGAGCCGTACTCTCTATCGCTCTCCATCCGACCGCCGAGCCCGTCTGAAATCAGCGGGGATCGGGGGAGATGAAAGCCAGAGACGCATGAAAGGAAATGGAGTAAAAAGAAACAGGATGAACATTGTTTCCTGTGATTAGGTAAGAGCTCGTTAAAAGGCTGTCACTGCAGCGATGTGAATATGCATGACAGGGGCCGGGCTAATCACAGAGCGGAGGGGGGGGGGGGGGGGGGGGGGAGGGGGGCTGTGAGCACTGAAGACTTGATTTAATTAATGTGAGGAGAGGAGTGTCTCGTTAGGAAGGGGAGACAGGGAGACTGAGAGGCTTGCAAGCAATAGCACAAAACGTTTCTTTAAAACTGAAGGTGAATTTAAATTATGGCAAACATCTTTTAAAAACTCATCTTACGTTGAAAAGTACGGGAAAAACTGAATGAAAATTGAAATCCAACTGATGTCCTTATTATATAACTAACTTGCTTTACTTAACCCTGGAAGCAAAAGGACCATTATCTATAAATGGAGGAATCACAGACCCATGAGAATTTTAAAAGCTCACTCGCAGACAAGTAGACCCAAATAACCTGAAAGTGTGATGTAACCCTGCCTTTAGCCTTATGTGTCTCAATACGTGTACAAGTATGCATATCTAAGTAGATACATGTGTATATGAAGGTGTGTGTTTTTGTATGTATATTCGTTTATTTATTTCTACATGAGAGTGAGCACTTGCCCATGATGACCCTATCTGCTTTCACACTGTTTGTTATTGGAACAAAAATGATTATAATAATTGTGCGTAAATGTTATAATCAGATTCAACACGCTCTTCTTCTAATGTTTCACTCTTTCATTCAGAGCAATGTACACCGAGGGCAACAGTTGCTGCAATTTCTAACTGGGCAACATTACATCACTTATGTGAAAGAATCACCCCCCCCCCCAACATGTGATTCCTCCTGCTCTCTCCTCTCCTCTCCTGCTCTGCTCTCCACTGGAGTGCTGCTGAGGGCTATGTTCTCCGGAGCAGAGAGGCTTGTTCGAGGCCTTTTTAGCCGCCCTCAATGGCACAATGGTGGCAGCGTATAGAGCAGATTCCTGCTTTATTGAACCTGTGTATAATGTCTGCTGAATGGAGCACATTAACCGATTCACACTCACCTCCCTGCCCCCCCCCCCCCCCCGGATAGGAAAAGGAGAAAAGTGAAAAAGAAAAAAGCTTCTCTCACACTGAGCCACAATGACTGCCTTTTCCACCAGTGTCATTTGTCAACCACTGCTTGCTTTACGTCGTACAAAAGAGGTGGATGGAGGTAGAGGGGAGAGGCAGGAGGGGGAGGAATTGGGTCTTTTACATAATCAGAAGTGGAGCTGCATAATTACTTGTTTCTAATTACAAAGTGTACGAAACGGTGGAAGTCTATCATTGACTTCTTTGGGGTAGAAACGGTCCAATATGCATTAAAAATGAATGATCTTGAATGATTCACATTTCCATAATCAATAACCACAGGAAAGCAGCATGGGTGAAATGTTAGAATATTAAAGTATACTGATATACAATAAAAGACCGTAAGGGTTTGAAATGAACAGCTGTTGAGGTGTTAGTGGTAAACCCAATAGAGGTAACATCTGTACAGGATGTAAAAAAGGCTCACCTGCTACAACGATCAATAACTATGAATGGTTAGGTTCAGCGTTTCCGCCAGGGGGCGTCTTGCCGTCATTTGACAAAATAAATAATTTGAGAGAAGATCGAGAGATTTATCGCTTGAAATGACGAAAAGGAAAAAGGACAAGGACATCCTTCTGTTGGAGGGGCAAAGGAGTCTGGTGGGATTATTTTCGGCGTGTTCCTGTGACAAAAAAAACACTGCAGCATCTTCCAAGGACCGTTCCAGGAGGGGTGTCCCTGTCGGCAGGGAGACGTAAAGAGATAGTATAAGGGACGGCTCAATTCAAAATTCAAGTCACGTGACACGACGTGACGTCACCACCCCCCCTCAGACCTGGTCTGGTGGAAACACTGGCTAGGTTGGACACCAGTTCATCACTACACATTGATCACATGTCAGAAATCAAAGCACAGCTGTGCCTCAATATCTGCAAACTGTCCTTCTGTCTCTCCATTAGCTAAATGGCGATAATGATGCTGATAATGAAAATGCATGAATAAATATACATGTATATTCTGTATATAGTATTCATTATTTTGTAGGCATCAGACGCACTACGTTTGTGGTTTTGAATTTGATATCTTTTAGATTGCGTTTTGTGCTTCTGTCCCTGACCTTGAATAAGCGCTCTGAGTTCCTACACATCACTATAAGACAGTTATTATGCATTAGCTGCAAACAGCGGGCAATTTAGGAAAACCAAAAACATGAGATTGAAGCTTTAGTTACTATGTTCAACATGAGGTTGAGACTTTTCCAGAACATTCATGAAAAATCTCTCAAAAAGTGTTTACTATTGAACTAAAGGAAGTTTATCCTGCAGAAGTAAGTGGCATTACAGCTGTAGATGTTTCTCATGCAGCCCTGATCGTGAGCAGTGTTTCAGTGGGAGATGATCTGCAGACAGCCAAAGCCTCTTTTAATGAGCAGAGTGTGTATATGCAGCTCCTCTCATGTCACCGTTTGAACATTTGTGTTCAGAGACCATGTTAAACACAGACGATAGGTTTGTCCCACTAATATGTTTCCTCCTCTCATCCTCCTCTCTCCTAAACACACACGCCTCCCTGCTCTCCCCTGCTAACTCCCTCTCTCTCTCTCACACACACCCCTTTGGCAAACACGTGTGACCTCGGAGCTAACAGTAGCGCAACCTCCAGACACCTCTCTCTGCTCCACCTCAGAGGTTAAAAAGAGGTGGGGGCTCGGGCAAACAGAGTTCACATAATAGACTCACTCTGGAGATGAAATGTTCACATTGGGGAGACTTCACTTTGCACGCACGCACGCACACACACACACACACACACACACACACACACACACACACACACACACACACACACACACACACACACACACACACACACACACACACACACACACACACACACACACACACACACACACACACACACACACACACACACACACACACACACACACACACACACACACACACACACACACACACACACACACACACACACACACTTTCTGTTGCTTGCACAGATGGGTGGGCTATGTTAGCATAAAGTAAGTAATGTATTCTCTTGTTTAGCTCTCACCTTCATTGTTTCATTATTTAAATTTAAATAGGAGAGTGTTTAAGAGTTACACTTAACTTTCATATAAACTGGACTATAATAAGGTCGGATTACAAGAAAACAAATGTCATTTCTGGACTATTTTTCCATTTGTCTAGCCAAGCTGTGACAATCACACAAATACAATCCTCCCGCTTTCTTAACTCCCCCACATCACCCTCCCTCCCTCCCTCCCTCCCTCCCTCCACTCCATCAAATTGTGTTTTTGCCACAAATCAATAAACATTATCAGAGAGTGGCAGACTATGGGCTGGTGGAGGCAGCCTCTGTCTGTTAAAGCCCAGACCGCCCTGTCTCTATCACAGTCTGGGTGAGAGGGCCAGGAGGACACACACACACACACACACACACACACACACACACACACACACACACACACACACACACACACACACACACACACACACACACACACACACACACACACACACACACACACACACACACACACACACACACACACACACACACACACACACACACACACACACACACACACACACACACACACACACACACACACACACACACACACACACACACACCCTTTTTATAATCGTTATATTGTTGACCTTCTCTTACAATTTATTGATGTTTGCATCACCAAACGCCGAAGCAAATTCCTATATGTGTAAAGGTAGCTGGCAATAAACTTGGTTCTGATTCGGAAGACAAAACTGCGCTGCACACACACACACACGCACACACTTCAGATCAGTAAAATAAAAAACAAACAAGACACACAAGCACACACACGTACGCACAAAGTGGCTGAGACTTATAGGAGCAGAATACATACAGACATAAATGGACATGCTGGATGATCAAACGGTGAGTCTGTGAAGCATGCTCGGTCCTACGGGGAGTGTTTTTCTCAGTAGACAACAATCAAAGTGGAAAAGAAAAGAGCAGCAGTGAAGCGTTTAAGAGTTCCACAATAATCTGACGAGTGGAGGACAGTTTGTTTTGACCATGCCACTTTAAACTCTCGCTAACCCATTAGGCCGCCGTATCGCTGCTATATGCTCGTCAGCTCGTTTTAGCCTCAGAAAGCCCTGCTCCTATAAGAACCGTTTAACCGAGCTCTAAATAAGATGAGTTTCAACCTGTCCCCACTTAGCTTGGGGCTGGAAAAGGGAAATCGGGGGGCCTGCCATACACCATTTCCTCAATTACCTTTCTCATTATTATCACCCATGTTCATTACTTCTATTATCATCCTCCTGCCTTTCTGTTGCACCCCCCACTTTAGGCTAGCTTAGGCCGTCGTGGCTGTCGTGTTGGATGAAGAGAGAGCGGCAGAATCGAGAGCTTTCAGCGAGGCCAGAGCACTTCAGGTAATTAATATAGCAAGAGGGGGCAGAGGAGAGGAGAATATGTGAGTGTATGTTGGCCTGTGTGTGTTTTTGCTGAAACGCCTGATTGGGGAGCTCACCTGCCGATACCCCCTAAAAGGTATTTCATTAGCGAGTCTTTTACCATACAAGCACAGGAACAAAGCCTCGGTTACGCCTGTCTCCACTCCAACTCAACGGGGCCCTCCAGGAGGCCGGTAACCATGTGAGGGAAGAGCAAAGAAGAGTGGAGGAGCCGAGAGGAGAGGCTATCCCCGTTCATAATCTCATGACAAAAGGCGAAAAGGCATCATCCTATTAACAGCGTGATCTTCACCAGCTCATGCTAGCTCCTTTCCACAGGGGGCTCTCTTTTATTATTAAGGTGAGTGGGTGATAGGCGCCTCCCTATTAGCCCTGGGACAAGAGTAGGTATGGAGGGGGGAGAGGAGAGGGGAGAGACCCCATGCTAGGGTCCTGCTTGGTGCCTTTTTTCTATTCTTCAGGATGAGAGCCTTTGCTTGGACCTTTGGGGGCCGGCTTCTATTCGGCTTCAGTGATACAACACAAAGTCTTCAATCAGTCACCTCGACACCAGCGGTGATGCGCACTGAGAGAACATCTCCAGCTCCACCTGTTTGAACTCATCCGCACCAATACATCCATTAACATGCCTGGGATCAGCCATTAAGGGAATTCTGACGGTATATCTTTTGAAGGCTGCTGCATTACATTCGTTTTGTATTGACGTTGTGATGCTATGGTGGAGACATCCCAGCTCCAAACATTGAGAAGATTCAATTCCTGATAGTAGGTTTGCATATTAAGTTGGGTTAGGTAGTACCGTAATTTTCGGACTATAAGCCGCGCCTTTTTCCCCATTTTTCGACCCTGCGGCTTATATAACGGTGCGGCTAATCTATGGATTTTTACACCACCACCTTTAACTCTATGGGCTCTATGGCCGGTCCGCGGACCCCCACCTTTAAGCGGCGGGTTCCAACAGGAAAAGCTGGAGGCCGGAAAAGAGTGAGACAGGTAGCGCGCAAAAGTAAAAGTGGAACCGAGAGTGGTGCGAGAGACAGAACGAAAGCAAGACAGACAGACATTACGAGAGCGAGACAGTTTGTCCCCGTACCACTGGTTGAAAACCGCTGCTGTAGATCACTGCCGGTACGTGCGCTGGGAGCGCACCGTTTAAGTTTGAAAGTTGAAAAGTTTGTGAGTCTGAAACGCTATGTGATACAGTACAGTTTACACAGCACATGTTCTGTAGCTACTATTGCACTAAATGCTAACACTTGAATACGTTATGCAAATATGCAACTTGTTTGTTGAAATGTTAATAAATGGGAGCTTCCTCAAACAGCCATCTCTTTCCCGACAATCCCCTCTGTGCACGAACCCTTACATATGGTAATGAAACATTAAAACACCTGCGGCTTATTGTCCAGTGCGGCTTATATATGTACACATCATTCAATTTTTACAAAATTACGGTATATGTATGCCGTTCTTTGGCATATATTCCATAATAAACTCGTAGCCTATTGTCCTTTCGGTGATACCATGTCGTAGGCAGTTTTCTCCCAAGGCAAAATGTACAAAAATCCAGCAATATTTTGAAGATACAGCTACCCTAATGCAGCTTTCCCATCTCTGTCTTAAGCTCATATTGCCAAGGCTTCAAAGTAACCTGCACAAGTAGTCATACATTTAAAAACACATCCTGATTGTTTATTTATACATACACTATACATTGTATTACCAACCTTTGTTCTACATCTATGAAACGCTTCACCAATATTGTCCTTCTCATTTAGATAAGATCACCTTCCTCTCTTGGATTGCTTTTCGATATCGGCAGTTGTTGTAATAGAAACTTTCCCTGCAATATATTCTGTTGTAGTTTCTACATTTCGCAATATGACGCTAACGTGCATTTCAGTATTCAGACGTCTTTATAGATTTCAAGATGTATTTCTGTTAAGGAGTTAAAGTATTTCAAATGGTGGGGTAAAGGGAAATGTATTCAACAGTCAGTGTGTGAGAGAGGGAAAGAGAGGGAAAGAGAGATTAGTCTGTTTTTCGGTTTGAGTGTTTTGTTTTCTGCTCAGTGGGGGTGCTTGCCGATAGCCTCAGGTTACGCAGGAGAATTGTGGGAAAAAATGTAGCCTGAAATGTGTTTGTGAATGACAGCCATGTTTGGCTTCAGACTATCCGAAAAGGTGAAGCTGCATTAAAAATACAAGTGTAATGTTTAATAAATACAATTCAACTTATTTCTTCCTTTAATGACACTTTGTATAGTTTCTATAATTTGATTGTTACTTTCCAAGTTACATATTTTTAAATCTGTTTGTTTAGCAAGAAGCGGGTTACAATTGCATTTGAATGTGCAATCCTCTATTCTGAATGAACCGTTAACACAAATACACACAGATTACAAAAACGTTTCTCCCTAACTAACTCATTTATTTCTCAAAACTCTCCCACGTCCAGACGAACAAACACAAACATATATTTCTCAGTTGTGCAAAGCCAAAGTTTGTCTGGACATAAGTGCCTTATTTATAGACTTACTATAGAGATCAATAATTGGGAAGGTTATGTGAAGTAGGAGGAGCCACAAGTCTCCAATGTTCAGATTATTTATTATTATCAATTAAATCAACAAAAGAGAAATGGCTGCCTTCCATGCTGATTAGTGGACTCACTATATTTTCTAATTTAATAAACATAACATGCTTCAGATTCATGCATGCATCTTCCTTCAAGATGCTTTTAAAGGACATTTCTGCCAAATAACTGCATCTTTACCTGCTAAGCACACACAGTTTGACTGACTTGCAAAAAAAGTTAGAATTTAGCACATTTTGTGTGATAGAGAAATCTTTGAGGGGCCTTAAAAAGGTATTTCAGAGGACAGATACTGAAGAGATGCACTCCACGGGCTTACAACCTGCCACACACACACATTTACACTCCCACACCATCACCATCATCATCATCGTCCTCCATTCTCCTCTGTAGCCCAGTAAAAGCCTGTGATGACCTGGGTGTGTAGCTTATTAACCTCCCCATCAGTTCTTATCAGCCAATGAATAGCCCAGTCATCTGCCCCCTCCTCCTGAATCTAAGGGTGAAGAATTTTTCCTCACGTCAGGACTATAATTCAATCCACACACAAATCATTTAAGGTGTGTGTGCTCAGACACACACACACACACACACACACACACACACACACACACACACACACACACACACACACACACACACACACACACACACACACACACACACACACACACACACACACACACACACACACACACACACACACACACACACACACACACACACACACACACACACACACACACACACACACACACACACACACACACACACACACACACAGAGAGAGAGGGAAGGGGATCAGTGGGTATATTTTGTGAACCTCGGTCCTGGTGGGCTTCCAACACTGGCGTGGACCAGATGTTACTGAAATGATTTACAATTGGAGAAAACAACAGAAGGCGTGTACATGGTCTGTGTGTGTGTTCACGTGTGTGTACCTTCATGCCGGCCCCCCTGCCCGCCTGAATGTGTGTGTGAGGGCCAGAATAAATTAATGGCTGATTTCTCCCCTTGCTTTGATGGCATTAAGAGCCCTCTCCTTCTCAATGTGCCGCGTTAAATGCTTTTCTCTCCTTCTCTCTTTCCCTCCGTCTCTCCCTTCTTCTTGTTTTTGACAAGCAGGGCCACCCAGCTGAAAGCAACTGATGCAAAACGCCAGAGTAATCCCACCCCCCCCACACCCCCTCTCCATCCACCACCACCACCACCACCAGCAGCAGCACCTCCACCCCTCCCGCTATCTTTAGTCTTTGACACAGTAGCCATTATCTGTGGGATTTAGTTAAACCGAACCTTCATGTATTTGTTAGGCCCTGGGTTCGTTTTCTCCTCTGACTGCTCTGCTCGAGTGTGGCCGGGCTGGGGGGAGTTTTTACATAATCAGTACAGCTAGCAGGGGGCACGTGAAGAGGGGGTCTGCAATGCCATCTAGCTGGATTCGGCTCACAACATTATTAAACGTAACACATATGTATGAATACGTCTGTAACTTTATTTAGTTGGGCTGCTAAAAACACTAAACTGAGACGACACTTTTTAAAGTTAAAAGCTCCAACGCACATATAGAATGTGTGATGTACCTGTTCTGCTTTAGAGAGACCAACATGGCTGGTTTCTTGACAAATTTCAGGCAATGAAATGTATAAAACTACTAGAAAGCGATGGATAATAAATAGAATTTCTGTGAACCTTAATTTAATTTCCTCAAATTATCACAAAAAGACAGAATCTGAATCCCATGGAATCAAACTGAGAATAGTGACAAAGAAATTACATTTATACCAAAAGAAACCGCTCTGGTCAAACTCTAACTTAACCAGAGAAACACATTAAAAATAAATCTACACATTAAGTAAAATGTAAATATGGGTGGAAATCAGTCGTGATAAATACAATCCAACTCTCAACTGAAAAGTTATCATCTGTAAAAAAAAAAAAACTGCAAAAGAGATGAAATAATCCATTTAAAAAAGAAATGTTTGGCTTTCCTTTATTTCTACATGGCAACTTGTTTCTCATTTCTATAAAACCGTGCTAAACACTGCAGCTCCCTCTCTGCCACATGCAGCTCCAGAGCTAAAAGCAGTGTTGTGGAATCCCTGTTGAAATGTGCAGATAAGCCAGGGCTCTGTGGGGCTAAGCTAAGGTTAAGCCAGGTGGTTCAGCTCCCTGAGTGTATGTTTACACACACACTGAGGTGTGAACCATTTGGGGAGCTTAGAGGGGCGGAGAAACACGAGTTGATTTAGTGCTAGTGTAAACCTCGGTACCTGTTGACGCTGTTAATTGGGACAGTTTAACACAAACATCAGCATACATGTTTAGGGTTTCAGATTCAGGCCAGGAGTCGCTTTAACACACTTTAAGGGAATACACACTGTTAGGGCTTGGTGTCAAAGTCAGGGTACATGCAGGAAGTCAAATGGAATACCTTTTAAGACCTTTTTTAAGACCCTTTCCATACATTTTAAGACCTCATCGCCACTTTGAGTTCTAACCGGTTACCTTGGCGACACACTTTACCTCACTTTTACTATACACAGTATTGATTGTCCTTCCTCCTTATCTTCCAACCATTTGGACGCAAACTTGCATTTCCCCATAACGATGTTGCTTAGCAACCGGCGAAAACGGACCTTCGCGCGCTATCAAGCAGTGAGCGTGCGATGTCCTGTTCAGATGACGTCACATCCAACGGGATGCCATAAATAAACTACAAAGAATCACACTACACACCTACGCAATGATTACATTCAGGCAGACTGTAGAATACAACCTCTTTGGACAATTTATATACTTATTGAAAACAAGCTACAAAATGTAATACTTTGGAAAATGCCGTCTAATACTTTTCAATAGCCTTCATTTTCTCTAAATTGATTGATCAACTTTTGAAGACCCCGCGGAGACCCTGGAAAGGCACTAATTACTGAAAAATGTCACGAAACAAGGGCAGGCATCACATGTCTGCTCAGATTTGTAGATATTGGCTAGCTTATTTGATTTGATATGGGCATATATCTTTAACGGAAATTCTGGCTTATTTTTTTTTAAATGAAAAAAAAGTTTGATCGAACAAACTTTTCTCATTCTAAAGAACTTTTTAGGTTTTGGTGAAGAAAAGTAGGTATTAGAATTATAAAAGAGTCCGATATTAAGCCTCCGTTTTGGATTGGTTTCTAAATTAATAAGTAATTATTTATCCATTTACCTAATATATCATTCCAATAGCTTGCATATAGACTCTTATTTCACTATTTCACTTTTTTTAAACTATTTTTCTTTTTGTATTTACTATTTACTTGCACTATATTTTTCTGTTTATCTGTATTATTGTGTTGCACTGTTTCATCGACATAACTACTCAGTAGCTATGTTCGTATGACAAACAAAGAACCTTGAAATAGATTTTAAAGCATCATTCCCTCATTTCGCTTTAACGGGGGCTCACTCAAAGGTCAACACACACACGTTAAGCATT
>NC_136909.1:82500282-82510282 GCF_949606895.1 Notothenia rossii
AGTAATTAAGAGTTGTTAGAAAGTGAATTCTCCAACCGCAGATTAGAAAATTAAACTATTTACTGATTACATATTAATAGAAGACAACAATGGCGCTTGCCATAAGCTTGGAAGGCAACCAAGGAATAAATCTGTGTACTTAATTACCATAAACAATGGGGGCATAGAAATGGAGTTTTATGCACACTCCCTCCTGTAATGTGTCTGATATCAGAAGACACTTGACAATTCTTGTTCAATTATCTCTATTATTTAATGTGCTGTGAACTGCCTCTGAGTAAATAAATTAACCACCCCAATTACTTGGGATTCATCTGGGGAGGGCCGCGGCGTAATAGAAAATGCCGCAGAAAGCTGCATTGTGCCCAAACCAGGGGAGAGAGGGGGGGAGGAGAGGGGGGGTGTGGAAAAGGAGGGAGAGCAGGGGTGAGTGAAAGGAGAAATAAATAGATTGCTGGGATAAAAAGGAATAAAACAAATAGAAAGTGATGCAAAAAATGATAAAGTAACAGAAGAAGTTACATAGAAAAGGAAGCATTTGAAAAACTAAATCACTAAAGACTTCATTCCTTATGGCAAATATTATACATGCACATATAGGCAGATTGACCGACTTGAAGAAGAGGGGGAAAAGGACGAGGGGATGACAAAGCAAAAGCATGTGATATCAAAGAGGGATATGGAGCACAGTGGATCTTCCCAGGCTTTCTGCTGCGGGAGCAGAGAGATGAACAATCAGTCATGGGTCAGTCGCTATGTCTGTTCACATCTGCCCATCAGTCCTGCAGCGCTGCAACAACACCACTGAACACTGAGCTCTCGCACACTCAAGAGCTCTGAATCATATGATCACAGATACTGCTATGACTTCCACACTGCTTACAAAGTCCAGGAACAAACTGCACATCGTTCTGGGAGTAATCTACATGTATAGTATAGGCGGCGGGGCTATTTACCAGATGGCTAGATGGGAAACTGAGAATAGTCAATGAAGGACATTAATACCATTTGTCATAATACACCAAATTCTGCTATGACTTCCTTTCTGTGACATCCAGTCTCTACTTCAACTGAATTCCTGATTATATAATCCGCTGTCTAGTTCACATCTGAAATCCAGCTAAATACAAATTGTGTAAAGTGGAGAGAAAATATTTTTCAGTCCTTTCTCAAAAGCCCAACTTCTGTCTCAGGTTTGTATATGTAGAGTAGACATACACTACTAATTATCTTCCTACTGAGTTTCATGTAACAGGTGATATAGTTTAAATGACGTTGTCCAGAACTAAGGACGACAGGGACACTGTCTTACAACTTTTTTTATTGGCATCCAAAAAAAGCTCACAAGACGTAGCATTCTGTGAAGTGTCCTTAATTGCACTCATACTGTGTAAGTCCCTAAATTGATTCAGGCATATGAACATCTAATTATATATAAGAAAGGACTTCTGGACATTGGCTGGCCTTTAACAGGGAGGCCAGCCAATGTTAGGGAGGCGTGTGGCGCAGTGGACTAGTGCGTTGGTGTTGGGATCAGGGGAGCACAGGTTCAAACCCCACTGCAGCCAGCATGTCGTTGTATCCCTGGGCAAGACACTTCACCCCAAATTGCTCATGTGGTGATTGTCCACAGTATTGAGTATGTAAGACGCTTGTAATGTAATGTTAACAGTGTGGCTGGTAGAGTAAAAGCATCAACCTTTGCTGGTAGCTGGTGGTCATTTCTCACCCTGTCCTCTAGAAAAGTGTAGCCACCAGTCAGATGGGATGGATCAATACCGGATGTTTTGCTTACAGCCAATCAGCCGCAGCTTCAATCAGACATTCGTGGTCCAGAGAGAAATATCTATCATCTATGACAGCCTATAGAAAGGTGACCTCAGTTGCTGAGGGTGATAAAGGTTACTTTAGTTAGAAGCTGTCACCGGCGCATCTCGCTCTGATGCCTCCAGACCTTGGCCTAAAGGCACAATCCATAACCTATTGGATGAGTCTCTGGGATAAGTGCTGCAGAATGAGATATGGAAACAGAAATGCACTTTCAGAAAGTAAGCAAGGTGCCTAACACCATGTGGCAACTTTCATTTTTCCCTCGGTTCAACAAAATGCATAGGGGAACTCATTTGTACGAGCATTTTTTTATATTGTACAGAGTCTTGCCGCATAGTAACTGATCATGTTTCATTGCTGATGGTGACTATAAGCTGCAAAATGTGGCCTTTAACAAATGTAAGGGGTTTAGACTATATTATTCATACCATGTCGTCCATTTATATTACACTGCATCAAGCAGAAGTCCATGTGTCGACTTTTGGAAATCACATTTCCCCGATATCATTCCCCACTGATGGTATAAGGTGGTAAAAAGCAACCAAGGTGAGTTTTCTTTGTGATATCCTTTTATTATTTTGCCCTTGCCTTCTCTGTTGTCACCCTCTCCCTTTTCTAGTGAATCATATTTTTCAGGTATATAGTATATATTTATATAACTATATAGAGAGGAATCTTTATGGCTGAAGTAAATAACCTGGCGTCTTGCTGGCTAGCGGCTGGTTTATCAGTGGGTGGAGAAGAAGAAGGAAAAAAACAGCCCTTCAGATTGACACAATGGCGTGCGCTCCGACAGGGGAGAGGGCACGGAGGCAGGGAGGGATGCGAAAAGCAGGAAAGCGAACACAACAAACGAAAAAGAGATAGTCTTGATATCAGGACCCAAATGGGATGGGGTAGGTGAGCGCAAATCTCACCACCCCACCTCCTCTCCTCCCCTGTGTTGCTTCTTTAGGATTTCGGGGGCTAAATCCACTGAGGTGGGCACTGATACATCAGAAAAAAACCATGAGAGCTGCTCCTAAATTACTACAAGAAATACTGTAGCTACGGTCTCAGAACGCTTGTGAAATGTTACACTTCCTGGAAGCATGTCTTCTCGTTCTCCCCGCCATTCTTGGGCGAGGAATGGGATGGTTTAGTATCACAAATGGGATGCTATTCTCCAATTTCAGTTAGGGACTTAACGGAGCCAAGGCCCCTCTTTTGGCTCGGCACACTGTCTGATGTCTTAACAAGGCTTTACCCCCGGCCAAATCTTAAATAAAAACCTTCCAAATCTGGCTCTGTACGCCAAACCAGATTGCACTTTATATGTGTGTAAGCATGTGTGTGTCGTGGATTTGTGAACTGTGTCAGTGCTCGTGTTGTGTTGCCTCGTGTTTTTACATTTCTTTGCCTCTCCCTTTAACTCACCCCGTCTTTCCTTATACAGCATATCAATGAAGGCCAGATATGTACTAGGGGAAGGAGGGTGTGTGTGTGTGTGTGTGTGTGTGTGTGTGTGTGTGTGTGTGTGTGTGTGTGTGTGTGTGTGTGTGTGTGTGTGTGTGTGTGTGTGTGTGTGTGTGTAGCCGTGCATGGCTGAGCGCGCTGTTCAATAGTGCTCTGGCTGGCTGGGCCGCGGCTGGCAAGCGGCTGCAGCGGAGACTTCGGCTGGGGCTCCGCTATCGCACCCAGTTATCGTTTCCCCCATGAAGGGCTCCCTTATCACCCCAGCCCAGAGAGGTCTCCCTTCTTCTCCCATCCCCGAGACACACTCCTACTCTCCCTCCCCACACACACCCTTCTCCACCTCCTCCTCCTCCTCCTCCTCCTCCCTCACCCCTCCTTTCATATCCACCCAGCGCTCCGTCGTGCAACATTCAACCGAAAGGGGAGGGCTTCAAAGATTCTCCCTCACACACATAAACACACACAAACTCCCAGAGTGAGTGTGTGTGTGTGTGTGTGTGTGTGTGTGTGTGTGTGTGTGTGTGTGTGTGTGTGTGTGTGTGTGTGTGTGTGTGTGTGTGTGTGTGTGTGTGTGCGTACGCTCAATTTGCCAAAACAGTTTTTCCAGTGTAATTGGGCTTGGGGTACCTGTGTCCATGAGATAGCGCAGCCTCTTCTCCACGCGAGCTGCTCGGGCGTCGATGTGCCTCTGCTCGCTCTCCAGCGCAGACAGCTCCCCAACCACATACTGACTGGTGTCTTTGAACGCCTTCTGTCAACCAGAGAGAGAGAGGGGGGGGAGAGAGAGAGAGAATGGTTATGAGAGAAAAGGAAGAGTAGTGCGATATAGCATTAAACAGACACAGTATAAAAAAGATGGAGGGATGAGACAGATGAGGGAGGAATACAGAGAAGGGATGGAGTAAAAAGGTAATGAAGGGATAGAAATAAATACATGAAGAGATATAAAGGGATAGATGTGCAGTGTGTTCACAAATCATCAACACATAGAACAAAAGTACACGACGCCAGGAGAGTTTCCTTTCCCACTAGGAGACAAAACAAACCAGCTAACTGTTGCTGCTCTTGTTCCATCCGAGTGTGTTTGGTATTTTGTAATTCCTTTCTTCAAAACTACTATGGCAAAATACTTTACTGTTAATGAAGACATACTGAAGTCACTGAGAATGTACTGAGTATATTGTTTAGTTATAGATCATACAGTTGACATCAAATCCTCAATCAATCAAAAACTCTTCTACTATATTAATGGTGACTCAACATTATGGTTTTATCTCATTGAGCTGTGGATTTATATTCTTAAACGCTAACTTCTCAATAGTGGACTTCCCTGGTTTGGCAATTCCTTAGTATCGCTGTGCACTTGGATTAAATGGAGTTGAGATACATTTAAAATAAATGCAACCCTCGTGTTTTTAAATAGTTTCCTGCTCTGACTATTAAGATGGAGAGAGCCAGATAGAGGGAAAAACATGTCTGAAATCAGTTTGGCTAAACTGCAAAAATGTTGCACAGATCATGTAACAAGTCGTCTTTAATAATTATTTGTGCTGTCTAGTCTTAACTTAAAAGCAGTTTAAATGTCTCCACAGTACCTTAAAACTAAACTAAGCTATTTTTACTCACACTCTGCCATTTCAGATACTTCCGACACACACCAGCCACTCCATAACGATACACACACCCATCACTCTATAACCATAGGCACTTAATACACACTCCATTTCTGACCCCTCTTCACCTCTGTCTCCTGTCTCCTTGCTATTCTCCAGAGAAACTCCTCCGAGTGAGGAAAATGTTTATTCAAATTCACAACTGAGGATGCATCCGGAAAAAAAGATCTCCATTTTATTGCTGATGCACTTCGTTTTTCTTAATGGGAAGGAGAACTAGTGAGCAGGAGAGAGAGAACGTTTTTTTATATTCCACCCAGGCCAGCACTTTTTGCTGTGCTCTACCCAGTGTGTGTGTGTGTGTGTGTGTGGCTCTGTGCACGTGTGATGTGTGCATGTGTGTGTTGATTCCCAGCAGCCCCCTCCCTCCTCCCCCTTGCCTGCTCTCGCTCTATCACCATATTTTTCCTTGGCAAATCAATTTTACACATGATCAGCCCACTCCCCTTGCCGCGCTCGGCCCAGCCGTAATTAAGAGCAGGGAAATTACCATATATATTATATTAATGCAAACATCATTCAGCAGGTAATTCTTGGCTGATCGGGATAATGGAAAGGTTGAACACCCATTAACCCTGGGGCCCGGGCCCAGGCACAGGGAGGGTGGGTGTGTGTGTGTGTGTGTGTGTGTGTGTGTGTGTGTGTGTGTGTGTGTGTGTGTGTGTGTGTGTGTGTGTGTGTGGGGGGGGGGGGAATGGGGTGGAGGGTCGAGGGTAGGAGAGGGCTGTTTGCAAAAAGAGATTCACCCCGTGGTCTCCTGTGGCACACACACACACACACACACACACACACACTCAAATACACACTCATTGAAATAATAGCACTTTTATAGACACAGTCTTTGTACACACACGTTCAAACAGAGGCTGAGAGGAGTGTGTGTTGGTGTGTGTGTGTGTTTGAGCACTTGAAGGACACGTAGGCACACAACTTAATGGCACACAGACACACACACACACCTCTAAATGCCAGCTGATATCTAGCATTGTTATAATTAAAATGGCAGTCTGTCTGTTAGATCAATACTTGGGTATCTCTGGGAAAGGAGGACAGTAGAGTAAAGTGTGTGTGTGTGCGTGTGGGTGTGTGTGTGTGTGTGTGTGTGTGTGTGTGTGTTATATCATTCTAGACAGGAGAGACAGAAAGAAAGCTGCCTAAGAGGAAATGAAAAAGGCACAACTTAGGGAAACAACCTTACAAATAACTCCCCTATTTGCCAAGCTAACAACAAAAGCTTCATAGTGAATATATCATAACCATGACCACTTGTTTAATATATGCCTGCCCATGAATCCTTGCAGGTGGGATGAAACTTATGGTATGCATTTTAAACCATTTGCAGCAGAAGTATGATTTAGGATAATGACAAACCTCCTCTTCAAATGGTCGGCGAATATCGAGGTCCGTCGGTGAACCTCGGTCCTCCTCAGCCTTCCTCAGATCCTCAGGGATAGACTTCTGCCTCTTCACCTCTGATGGTTGAACACGTGTGAAAAGGGGAAACATAAAGAGAGTACAGACATTCACAGTGAGATTTACATACGAAATGAGGAGGATTGATTTTTGCTGTTTTATTGATCTATAATTGTGAGGGAAACGTCTGAAGCAATTGGAGTCAGGACTCAGAGAGACACGAGGAGAGCTGGAGCTTTGATGGCAAACACTGACGGTTTATTTGGAGCTTTGGCCGGAGAATTCACAAGACATGCCACGGGCCACGAGTTGAACACACAGTAGAGATGCCACAATCAATTGTGAAGACCCCTCCTGTAGCTCCAGGTTTGAACTAGTTCAGAGTGTAATAATCAACATTCTTCAATAGATAGACTAAACAGCTGAGGACACTGAATCACATTTGTTGTCGCTTATGGCTAGGGGTCATCTACACCCCGAGAAGGACGTGTTCCAGGTGTCCCACAACAATAACTATCTCTGACTGTCATAAACTGGCAACTTCAACAAAATGCTAAGGCAACCCTTCCTTATGGGAGATAATGGCTGATCAAGGTTGGTCAGCTGCGTCAGAGGGCGAAGGAGGACATGCAGGGCGAAATGATTCCCCAAAGATAATAACATATAAATGTTGTTTACATGCTTAGATTTCCAGGTGGGTAGTGGAGCCGAAGAGGCCAGAGTCTATTCTAGACCAATAATGGACTAGGAATTGTCATGGCTTATTAAAAGTTTACATTAATGCTATTACTTTAATTACTATTTTTCAAAAGCCTGATATCTCTTTAAAACAAGACGTCATCATCTTTAGTGCCAGCTCAAAGGAAAGTAAAATAAATTCACACAAAGCTGGTTTCAAACACTAAACAATGAATCATCATTGAGCTTCTGCACAGCCAGCAGTTCCCTGCACTCAGGCGTGAATTAGATGTATGTGCTGCTGTGTGCACACCGCCCTGTGTAAACAATGTATGTATTGTGTGTGAGTGTGAGTGTGAGTGTGAGTGTGTGTGTGTGTGTGTGTGTGTGTGTGTGTGTGTGTGTGTGTGTGTGTGTGTGTGTGTGTGTGTGTGTGTGTGTGTGTGTGTGCGCGTTGCATTGTCTCTCACCTGGTCTGCTCTCCACGTACTGGCTGAAGGACTTCAACTGAGTTTTCCTGACGGCAGAATCCTTGTTGAAGACGACCGGGCTGCGCAGCCTCTCCGTTGCCCTGCGCAGACGGTCTGCTCGCAACTCCTCAGCGTTATTCTGTCAAACACAGAGAGGAAATGTGGTCAAGCATTGATTACGGTTGTTGCTTTATGTCACAGGAATATACAAGTATGTTTAACAGATGTAATAATACTGAAGTATAGTATTGAAGGTGTTTCTCTAAGACAGGGGTATCAAACTCAATTTCAACTTGGGCCACATTAGCATCATGGTTGCACTCAAAGGGCCAGTTTCATATATAAGGGTATAAAAATACATATATAAATATTCAATATATATAAAATAAAGTATTATATTGCATTATTGCCTCTGCATTGGATTATTATTGGATAGGGTAATAACTTCATAATTAGCTACGTTTGAAAGCAGAAGTCTAGGGAAAACAATTGCAAGTCTTTTCAGTGAGAATGTCACAAAATGATTTAAAAAGAAAAGCCAAATTCTGGGAAAAAATTTTTTTAAATGAATGACATTTTGAAAAAGAAAGTTACATTTTGAAAAAAAAGTCTGATTCTGAGAAAAAGGCCAATTCTAAGAAAAAAAATTTGAAGAAAAAAATGGAAATTCTGAGAAAAAAAGGCATATTTTGAATGAAAAAAATCAAATTCTGAGAAAAAAAATTCAAATTTGAGAAGCATTGTGGGACATGTAGTTTATGGGCAACGTGCTTCTGTAAAACGGCATGTAACAGTATAATAAACATATTATATTTTTTGCAAGCTCTTGTGGGCCACATAAAATGAAGTCACAGGCCGGATTTGGCCCCCGGGCCTTGAGTTTGACACCCCTGCTCTAAGACCTTGAAACACATAAGAAAGTTGGGATAATCTGCAAAAAGGTAGCAAAATCACAAATGGTGCCATAAAAAAATGTCACTGCAATAAAATAAAGGCAATAGTGTACATGTACAGCCAGTGATATATTTTTTTCTACATGCACAACGTGAAATAGGTGCTATTCAAAAAGGATAAAATGAACAGTAATTTCCCACACACAAATGGAAGGAGTTTGTTAACTTCCAATTATTGACTAATCAGCCATTAGTCTGCTGCCTCTCCACATCTCGTCTATTATTCTGTCAGCCTGTACCAGCCACTTAGATCTGCTCTCAGGCTTCTATTAGGCAGCCGGTTCAGGGTTTCACAGCGCCTCTGTGATTACTGTGACCAAAAACACCCCATTAGTGCACATGTTAACACGTGAGAGCAAACACACTTACTGCCATGCCATGAGATCAATCTGGTAGAAGTTGATATGTTAGCTTCATTGTGGTTTGCTTGAACACCTCTCTCCCAATGCACACACACACACACACACACTCTCATTTACTCCCTCACTCATGAGAGAGACAAAAAGCAGGCAATTAACTTGACTTTCAACAAAACCCCGAGCCAGAAAATATATTCAGATTATGCAAAATGCAAAAAAACGCTATTGTTTTCAAAGTGAACATGTGTTAAAAAGCTACACGCTCACTTCTCCCACTATCAAACACGCCGTGCAGAAATGCTTTATAACCAGGCTTCCAAATATGCCAAGCCGAGTGGAAAAGAAAGCGACTCGGGCTAAGATTGACGTCGTGGCAACGCTAATAAGACGGCGAAACGTGTAATAAAGTCAACAATTAGGGCAAACATGTTCCACTGCTTGAGACGGAGGGAGATAGTCAGGCAGGGCGTGCAGAGCGAGGAGAGCTAATACAGAGGGAGGGGAACTCGCTGAAGACAAGAGTTGTTAGTTTAGCTTCAGATTATTGACTTTCAAACAATGTCAGCAATTAGTCTGTTCTCACTGTGTTTCGTCTATTAGTCTGTCAGCTTCTATTAGTCTGTCAGCTTCTACCAGCCACTTAAAACCTGATGTCAAGTGGAATAGGAGAGGGGCACATCTGTTAATGAAGTCCCATGTATAGAAAATGGCCAATTAACCATTTAAAACATAAGGCTGGCTGGATGTGTGTGTGTGTGTGTGTGTGTGTGTGTGTGTGTGTGTGTGTGTGTGTGTGTGTGTGTGTGTGTGTGTGTGTGTGTGTGTGCGTGTTAACGTTAATGGCAGCAAAAGGAATCCCAGTAAAGTAGATTTAAATGACTGATTTCAGAAAAATTGAGGAGACAACATCAGCACATTAAAGCATTTCCTGTCAGCATCTGATTCCTGAATGAAACTCATTTGGATCTCTCCATTTTCCAATTAATAGCGACACAAAATAGATAGATTGGGAGGGATGAACCCCTCTTTAATGGTCACACATGCAGAGCCCCCAGCACACACATTGACATGTGTACTCTGCTTTTAACCCATCCTAGTACCAGGAGTCTAGTGCTAGGAGCAGTGGGCAGCTATTGTACAGCGCCTGGGGAGCAATGGGAGTGGGGGGG
>NC_136909.1:82515282-82525282 GCF_949606895.1 Notothenia rossii
CACACACACACACACACACACACACACACACACACACACACACACACACACACACACACACACACACACACACACACACACACACACACACACACACACACACACACACACACACACACACACACACACACACACACACACACACACACACACACACACACACACACACACACACACACACACACACACACAGGGGTGAATGACCTGGGATGCAGGAAAGTGATGACAAATGTGAAGGACAAAGTGCTGTATCAGCTACTTTCGTTTTAACAACAACATCCATTTCTTTCAAGACTACATAAAAACATACCAACAAAGAAGAAAAAAGAGAAAACACACCAATGGCAAAAAAGCGCAGAGATACTGAGCTTCAAAGCGGCAGAAAGCACTTCTGTTTTCATGTTTGCTTCTTCTGGTCCCTCACTGTGCTCTCACCAATCTCACATCAGCAGGAAATTTAGGAAGCAAATTAAATAATTCAAATAATAAAAAAACAAACTAATTAGTTTACCTCTGAAGATTTGAGCAAATGCTTTCCTGAAGATATGATTTTATTTTTGTCAGGGGAGCACTTTTCAATTTATTAATTACTACTTAAAGAAGTTTCTCATGAAAGCAGAAAAACACCAACAACAATATGGCTGCACTTAACAAAGGTTCCCTGTAAACTAGTTCCGCCCGAGTGAAGCTTCCATTTGTATGTAGCCAATAGGATGCAGGGGTTAGAGGGGGCAAGTGAATAGAGATAGATAACACACAGTGATGAACATTAAGATAGACAGCATGCACTTTAGGACAAGCTTAAGTATGACTGTGAGTCAGTGAGTAAAGCTTAGAGGGCAGCTTTTTTAACAAGACTAGGTTTGAGTTATTCTAGCGTTAAATAAACGCGAGTGAGGCGTGTGGTGCAGTGGGTTAGTGCGTTGGTGTTGGGAACAGGTTCAAACCCCACTGCAGTCTGCATGTCGTTGTGTCCCTGAGACACTTCACCCCAAAGTGCTCCTGTGGGGATTGTCCACAGTATTGAGTATGTAAGTTGCTTTGGATAAAAGCGTCTAACAAGTGACATGTAATGTAATGTAAATTCATAAGGCGTGTTTACTGTGACGAGATAGAGTGGGTTGTCAGAAAGACACACCAAAAGATCTGTTTAACTTTTTATAAGGGACACTGTAGGTAAAACATTTTCCCACGCCGCTCCTCCGCTCCCTTCACTGGCTTCCGGTAACTGCTAGAATCCACTTCAAGACAATAATAATAATAATAATAATGGATTACATTTTTTATTAGAGCGCTTTTACAGGTGCTCAAAGCGCTTTACAAATACACATTACACATATTAGACATGTAAGAGTCATTACTGTGGACATTACCCACAGGAGCAAATGCGGGTAAAGTGTCTTGCCCAAGGACACAACGGCCTGACGCAGTAACGGCCGAGGCGGGATTCGAACTGGAGTTCACCAACGCCCCTTGATCTGATGACCAACGCTCTAACCACTGCGCCCGCCCCGCCCCGTACTTGCGTACCATGCTGCGAATGGATCTGGCCCTTCCTACATCCAGGACGTGGTTAAACCGTACACCCCAGCACGTGCACTCCGCTCTGCATCAGCCAAACAGCTCGCTGCACCCGCACTGCGAGGGGGACCCAAGTTCCCATCAGCAAAAACACGTGGGTTTGATATCCTGGCTCCAAAATGGTGGAATGAGCTCTCCATTGACATCAGGACAGCAGAAAGCTTACACATCTTCCGGCGCAGACTGAAAACTCATCTCTTTCAACTCCACTTCCAGCGATAGAATTACTAACAAAGCACTTATATACTAACTAAGGACTGGTTTATCTAAAGCCAGTTGAGTAGCACTTGAAATGTTTTGGCTCTATGAAACCTGATGTACTTATATTTAGGGCTGCTCAATTAATCGTATTTTAATCGGAATTACGATTATGGCTTGCAACGAATACAAAAACAACGTAATCGAAATAAAACGATTATTTTTTTATTATTATATATTTTTTTCAAATACATTTTTATTTTTGGGTTTTCAGAATTTAGATATACTTAAAGTTCCGGGTAATCAACTGTTAAAAAACATACTGTTCACATTTTTTCTCCCCAATAAATTGATGTTTTCAAAGTAAATGGATAATCGTTTTTAATAATCGTGATATCAATTATTGACCCAAATAATCGAGATTATGATTTTTGCCATAATCGAGCAGCCCTACTTACAGTATATGATTCTTCTTGGTCGAATGCACTTATTGTAAGTCGCTTTGGATAAAAGAGTCAGCTAAATGCAATGTAATGTAAAAAATAAATATGGAGCTAGCTAGTACATGGGGGTGATACTTCTGATATTAAAAGTACTCCAACATTGCAAAGTACAGTGATGTGGCTATTTGGCACTGAGTCCTTTTTCGACTTTATACTTTCGTACGTTTTTTGCTGCAAATTAAAGACTTTATAATCTCAATTATATTTAAGATATTTCCCATAAATGTAGGAGTTTTTTTCTTATGAATTGCACCACTTGTTTTGCCTGTAAATGAAAGCCTTTAACCGTGGAAATTCAGATGGTATATCTCAGAATATTGCCCCCTACCCAGGATCCTTTATAAATGATTTGACCCACAATGTCCCTGATTCGCCATTGTGTGTCTGAGAGAAATGACCCATGTAGAAAACACACAAAGGAAAGTCCTGACAGGTAAAGGAGTTAGTTAGAAAAAGACAAGACAGTGAACCATGCAGCACCACACAGCCACAGCCAGTGAATTTTACCCAGAGAAGTTAGCTCATAGTCGGGGTTAGTAAGCTCCAGATGAAGGGGGGTGCTGGAGGTGGCTGGAAGATTCTCCTCCAGAGGCGGCGGGTTAGTAACCAGCGCAGAAGCAGACGTGGCAGCAAAAGTATCATCATCACCATCATCATCATCACCACCACCACCACTAAGATCGAGCTGCTCTTCCTCCACCCTGCCCTCTTCCTCACCCCTTTCACCTTCCCCACCATCATCATCATCCTCAAAAGGATTTCCCACTCCATCAGAAATATCTGTGGGTGCGGGGGGAAGGGAAATAAAAAGGGTGGTGGGTTATGGAGACAAGGAAGGAGAGAGAGAAGGAGTAAAAAGCATTTGTTAGTTTGTGTTAATAGTAATCAGTTGGAAAAGTACATGTATGTTAAGTGACCCTATGTAGTACAACTAAACGATACTCTCAAATTCATAATGTGTTCTCCCCTTGAGCATTCCAGTACACTTGATGTGATAATGACTTGTTTCATTTGCAAATACATCATCACCGAATGCACGTCTTTGCTGGATTGCTGCCTTCAATTGCGCAACTTCGTAAATAAATCTAAGGTATCGGACTCCACCTGAGAGACAAGGAGGGTCTTTGATTGACTGGCCTCTGTCTGTCAATGGGTTCCTATGCATCAGCGCAAAAATATCTGACACACAAAGTAAAAGCGAGACCCCGGTTTAATTCCCCTCATTCAAAGATCTGTTGCCTGCCTTTTTTGTTCCAGATAAAAGAGGTAGGGGGAAACAAAACCATCCAAAACATGAAAGCGACATATTCCATTAAGTCTCCGGAGAGGCTCAACGGAAACAACAGTGTCCCCCACATTAGGAACAAAAGAAGAAAAAAAACATTTAGGAGAAACTCAAATGGAGTCCTGAGCTGCATGGATAACCCACCGTGGATTAAAAGAAAAACAATCAGTAAACAGCGGCTGACATTGCAGGCTCCCTCCTCTGCTGTTTACTAGGTGGGTGGAGAGGCCGAGAACAAAGAGAGGAGGACGGAGAAGCAAAAATAACAGCGTTTCCTGCTTTTTCTAATTTGCTAGCTGCGATGTGAAGCGTGCTCGCGAGCCCTGCTCCTGCGTGGCTGGCTGAGGCCTAATTAATGGTACGCCATGGTGATGGAGTTTGGAAAGTTTATTTGCGGGCAGACACTTGGAGGGGGCAGCCCGAGCTGCATTAAAGGAGCGTGAATGGTGTTGAGGGGAGGGAGGGAGAGAGAGAGAGAGAGAGAGAGAGAGAGAGAGAGAGAGAGAGAGAGAGAGAGAGAGAGAGAGAGAGAGAGAGAGAGAGTGTGGGGGCTAGGATTAGCCGTTCTGCTCGGCAGGCCTTGTGTATCACAGCCAACAGCATTTCTCTCTTCTCCTCATCTCCTCTTTTTTTCTGTACTTTCCCCGAACTCCATTTTTAATGAGATCAACAATTAGAGCAATTCATAAAAGCTCCTCTCCCTCTCCCTCTCTGTCTCTCCTCGTCGTTTTACCTACAAGTCGCTGATCTCCCTCCTTGATGTTTAGGGTTGAGACGTTTTTCATTTCTTCGCTCATCTCCGGAAACCTCCATTTCTTAGGCTACAGTTTATTTTACTAACCTCTTTATCCTTTCCCCGGTCTCTCTACACAACTCCGTCACACAAGCTGCAACCCTTTGTGGATTGATCAACTCGCTGATTGATAGAAAGATTATTCCATTTCAGTCCTTTTTCTCTGGTTCTTTTGAATTGATAGGAGTGTATACTCTTCTCAGTTTATATTCTAGTAAAATAAGAATTTTGGGGATTTTAACATTGCGACATCACTGGAAATTAAACCTTAAAATATTGGCATACTTCGTTTTTTCTCACATTATATAACAATTATTTTATTCCAGTTCATCGAGAAAATAAGTAATAGCTTTTTTTGATAATGACAATAATCGTTCATCCGCAATTTCGCAGTCTCTTCATTTCAGTACACTTATTTCCTCACCTTGATCACCATCTCACAATGCTTTATCAACTCCTCACACTCTTCATCACCTTCACCTGTCATTTGCATTCAGAGCACAGGATCTACCTGAAGAGAACGACTAAAGCAGGGGTGTAATGTGGAGGCATCTGAAACAATAATGTCCTAATAATGGTCATTATCATAATAGCCGCAATTTCAAGGAAATGAAAAGCAGTGGGAAATGTACACGGCAGCGGTGGCTTCCCCTGCAAGCCTTCATTAGAAGTGTTTGGTATTTTGAGCATAATTTGTCCGCATAATGTGTTGTGTTGATTAACAATTACTGGGCGAAACGGACGAGGGAGGAGTCGCGGGGTAAATTGCTGCTCTGAATGTGAGGGTGGTGCATTTTAGACCCGTGGCCGTTGTCAAATGACATTTTTGTTTTTCTCTGAGGATTAGGCAGAACCCCTTTAGAGAGCATAATGGAAATGTGTAAGTCGTAGCATGTGTGGATGAAGAAAGTGAGTGTATGTCAAAAGCAGCAGGACTTTTCTTTTGTGTTTTTGTTAATGAGTATTAGGGAGAGTTATGATTGTGGGCAAGTCTGTTTGTTTGTAAACAAGAACTTTTTTTAATACAACTTTGAAAGTATGTGTAAATAAGAACACTGGGTATGAGTTAATGTGCCTGTGTGTGTGTGTGTGTGTGTGTGTGTGTGTGTGTGTGTGTGTGTGTGCGCGCTGACCTCCAGCAGGGGTAGTCTTGCAGCCCTTCCCTCTGTCAGTGATGTCCAGGCTCATGTCGGACATCTTGACTCCGGACCGAGCCTCAGCGATCAGCTGCCGGGCTCGTTCCCTCAGCTGCCTCCGCCGCTCTGCATCACGCTCCTGCACACAGAAACGTATAATTATTAAAAATAAAACGTGAACAAAACCATTTGAGTCACTCTTTTACAGGTAGAGGTACATTTTATGACATCCAGAGAAGAAATCATACAGAATGAAATCCCTCTTTAATAAAGTGTGACGTAATAAGAACAACTTGTTCAAAGAAAGCCAAAGATATTAACATTTGGTCTGTATCAAGTGTTGAATCAAAATCCTTAGTAATAAGGCATTTGCATATAATGACTCAAAACGCTGGTGTAGCCTTCCAACTCCGGCCTACTTTATTTTTCACAATCTATTTGATCCAAATACTTCAGGATCGAAGTCAAAATTATAGAGAGAATTTGTAGTGAAGCTTCTTTACTTCATTAACATTCTTTGAGTACATGCACCGGCCTGCAGATAGCACACAAACCAAACAATCACATTTATTGTGTAAAGAAAGCAGTACAGTAACTGTAGCAGCCTGAGGTTAACAAAACAGGTATGTTCAGAAAGAAAGAAGCAGATTTTGAAGCTTTATTTCAGCCAATCCATTAAAATGAGCTTCATAACATTACACAACTTAATGCATGCACACTGTAGATGGATAGGACAATATACGTATTCATTCAAACACAACATAATACAGACACTCAAGCTACCACGAAATACTAAGATGTTTTTTTCTATCAAAATGGATGTACACACCTTGGTGCATTATGTGTTTAGGAGTGTATAGATGGATACACACACACACTCACATCATCCTGGCACTAGACATACAGTATTGAGCCGTCACCATCAGAGTAATGGCAGAAATGCCATTTTCAGGAGGTTCCAATCTGATCTTACTGATAGCACCACACACACACACACACACACACACACACACACACACACACACACACACACACACACACACACACACACACACACACACACACACACACACACACACACACACACACACACACACACACACACACACACACACACACACACACACACACACACACACACACACACACACACACGTCAACTGACAAACAGTTAACCGATGATGACCAAACCAAGCACACACTGAATGCACAGGTCCCAAGTACATACGGTAAACAGGCAGAAATATACAAAGGTCACACCTGTTTATATCTCACTACACTGCCTATCTGATTTCAAGATTTGATTTTGAACCTATTAAGTACAACACCGACTTGCACCATCCTTCCTATCGACCCTATGCACGTATACCTGCTAGGGCTCAACAATCTCAAAATGCCGGTACTCTGACTATATACAAAATAAATAAAACACAAGTAGGTGGTAGGGCCTTCTTATACCACCGTCCTTTATTTTCAAATCGTCTTCCTATACAAAAAATTGAGAGGATAGTTGAGCAATTAATACAAAAGGGAACTTTAAACCTCACATATATATACTCAGTCTATGTGAGGATGGTTATTAATATTTACGGCATTTATTTTTTGATATATGCTTCTTTGTAAATGTGTTCTCTTCCATTCTTCTTTGTATATTTTTCTTTCTTAATAGTGTTTTGTTGTATGTATTTTAAGTGTGAAATATTCCATTTGTAATGCTTAGCATGTTGTTTATCTCACTTTGAGATGCTTTGTTGACATAATGCGGTATAATAAACTTTAAATTGACGTGACGTAGTTTCGATAAAACAGTCATAATGTGATTTACAGAAAAATGAGGGGAAACAAAATAGTAAAAACTGCACAAAGATCATCCAATACATTGAAAGTCTGACTGAAAAAGCAGATGTGGAATGGAGTTATGATTTAAAAGTGTTCAGGCTGTTCAGCAATGATATTTCTAATGCAGGTGTTGTGGCAGCTGAAGAGTTAGAAATTAATTCTGGATGAAACAGCGAATAGAAATTGTGTTTTGAACCCTGCCTGCATGATTTAACTAAAACAATAGAAGTAAAGAGACAAACAAACAAAACTAACTCAAACTCAATCTTGCACTCGTCTTACACAACTTAGCATTAACACACACAACACCTACAGTACACACACTCTCTGCAACTCCACTTTGCACCCCCCCTCCTTCCCAAATATACACAACCACATATGACCCAAGGGAGAGTGAAGCTGCATTTCTCCGTCACTGTTCTCCCTCCCTGTGGTTTCCTGTTAATCAGGCTTCTCCATATTGAGGCAGGGGTTTTAGGGCTGGCCTATTGAAGCCACCCATTTATCCATTAACAAAACAAGCAGCGCCCGCTAATGAGCTACATCTCTCCATTTCCATGTCAATTGTTTGTTTGTAGCCATTGTTAGGCTGGGACAATGGGGCTGTATTGTAAATGACAGCAACCCTAATGCACTCTGTGAATGTGTATGTGTGTGTATGTGAGAGAGAGAGAGCCCAAGGGGATGCCCTCAGGGAGAAGGGAACACACCTTAGAGAGAAACTGATAAAGAGAGAGGGAGAGACAGACAGAGAGAGATAAAGAGTGAGGAGGGGAGCAAGAGAAGAAACTGTTGGTGAAATGGCTTGCAGAAAGATATGGAGTATTAAAGGAAACTGTTATTTCCCTGCTATCACTCTAGACAACAAAGGATGGATTTATAATTTGAAACAAAATGAGAGTTGGTATCCAAACTTTCTATAGTTCAGCACTTTTCTAAAACAAGTTAAAACGTGTTTTAAAAGACAAAACAAAATACGGCAGTTAAAAAAACTGAAAAAATCCTTTTATAACAAAGTCTCTCGGTCTTTGTCAATTGTTGAAAAAAACAAACAAAAAAAACAAACATAACTGACAATCAGTTAAAAGGTAGGGTGAAGCATGGCAACTAGATTACCTGGCTTATGGCGCATTTCCACTGCAGGGCCTCGCATGGCTTAGTACGGTATAGCTAGGCCTTGGTAGGCCAGGACACTTTATGCTGCGTTTCCATTACAGTTTAGGAACTGGGGCAGTAACTATAGTAACGCAGTGTAGGCGGAGCCGTGACATCATCTTCAATGCGAACCACAAAACCAACATCAGCCGTTAGCTGTTAGCCCTCAGAGCTCACAGCTCCTCATATCTGTTCAGAAGCTAGACAGAAGTTAAACAAGTACAAACCACAGACTGTCTGTGTCATGGAGAATACAGTCGCTGGTTTATTTATGTCTGTATAGGCCGTTGTTGTGAGTGTGGACGGTCGGAGCATATACTGCGTTAGCTTAGCCGATCTCCATTCAGAAAACACGCATTTTAAAAGGTTTTTCTCCTGCCGTCTGTCTGCAGACTTGTCAAAGCATTAATTCATGGTTTTTAACTAACCGGTATCAGTATGTTGTTACTTCGGCATCATTTTGAAACGTGTATTACAATTAAATCACGGTCAAATATGTTCATCTTGTTGTAGTTGCCTGCGATTCTCTCACTAGTTTGGCATACTCAGCCCGGTTGTTGGCCCGGAAAGAACCTCGATTTTGGAGAGCCAGAAAACTGTGAAAAAGTACCCGCAAGCCGGAACTACCCCTAGTGGAAACGTAACCAAAAACGGTTTAATTTGAGGTTGTTGACAGAACTTTGAGGGCCAAATGTATTAATAACAAGTTTTGATTTATTCCACTGTAGGGCGTAATTTATGTAATTGGAAAATGAGAGGACCTAACATTGAACCCTGATGAACACCACAAGACAAAGTACTGATTATATATTCTTTCAATTTATAGAAAAAATACAGTGAATACAAAATGTTCCATCAAATCATAGAATCACTGATTTGTGCCAATCTCTTCTGTTAAATGTCTGGGGTCTTATTTTTTTTAACCAATATTTTAGCTGCCCCCTGCCCTAAAATACCTCTTTGGAGAAGCTTTTTGAAATCTTATAGTTAGTAGGTTGAGTTTTTATTTTGAGACACACTTGATTCCAAGGTTGCAAGAAAAAGCCCAAAATGGGTAAGGATGGAGGTCCGTACCCAAAAAGGGGCTCAGGTTGATGAAGTCAATTTGTCTTTCTGAGTTCAATGTTCTGTTCAGGTATCAAATGAATGATCATAGTAGTTTGATAACAACATACATATGAATTATGTATTTTCTTCTTTATACTTTCAGTGTTGTTTGATTCAAATATTTCTTTCTTCCCATCCTCACTTTTCTTCATGCAGGTTTCTCCTTATGTTTGTAATTGCAGTATGATAAACAGTAATTTCACTTGTGGCCTTGTGGCTATGGACTAGTTCTGATATTCAATCTGGCCTTTACAGATATGGGTACAACTTCCAATTTAAGTGTGCCTGTGTGTTGTGTGTATACTATATATGTATACACACACACACACACACACACACATACATCTCGGGCCCCAACACACTCCAAAAGATCCTGCTGCATTATTGTTGTCGGACATTTTGG
>NC_136909.1:82530282-82608721 GCF_949606895.1 Notothenia rossii
GACAAAGTGTGGACAGCAGAGCAGACAAGGCCACATTTGCATTTTCAAAATAGAGATTTTTCTTTTATGTGTGCTGCCAGGACAGCCCTTCACTGGGGGACTGCCCGAACACACATACTTTGCAATTAGAATTCGAATGGCGCATTTCCACTGCAGGGCCTCGCACGGCTTAGTACGGTATAGCTAGGCCTCGTTAGGCCAGGCTCACTTTCTGCTGCGTTTCCATTACAGTTTAGGAACTGGGGCAGTAACTATAGTAACGCAGTGGAGGCAGAGCCGTGACGTCATCTTCAATGTGAACCACAAAATCCACATCAGCCGTTAGCTGTTAGCCCTCAGAGCTCACAGCTCCTCATATCTGTTCAGAAACTAGACAGTCGGAGCATATACTGCGTTAGCTTAGCCAAATCTCCATTAGAAAACACGCATTTTAAAAAGGTGTTTCGCCTGCCGTCTGTCTGCAGACTTGTCAAAGCATTAATTCATAGTTTTTACTAACCGGTATCAGGATGTTGTTACTTCGGCATCATTTTGGAACGTGTTATAATTAAATCACGGTCAAATATGTTCATCTTGTTGTAGTTGTAGCCCCCTTGCCAGCGATTCTCTCACTAGTTTAGCATACTCAGCCCGGTTGTTGGCCCGGAAAGAACCACGATTTTGGAGAGCCAGAAAAACTGTAGAAAAGTACCCGCTAGCCGGAACTACCCCTAGTGGAAACGCAGCAAAAAACGGGCCGGGTTTGGCACGGCACGCTTAAACCGTGCTACGCGCCATTATATTATTGCGTTGTAAAACTACCAAATACTTACAGGATTAAGTAAGATTAGAAACGGAAATTAGAATGGTAAAAGAGGAATAAGTGTACTCTGTGTTCTGGTATTTGTCTGGTTTAAGAATTTCATTTGCTAATCGCGATAAAGAAATATTCCCAATAAATACATCATGGCAAACCTCAAATATCCAGTTAGGGAACATTTGAGCTTGATTTAACAAAAATAGAGGAATTTGCTTGTGAGCTAGGAAAAACTTGAATAAAGTTGTTACTTTTAATTTTCATTATATCTATCCTTTTATTATCCAGGTGGACTTTACAATAATTGTTTTGTTCATTTTAACTAAAAGTGATGGGCTAAAGCTGTAACTTAATTATTTGTATTTTAACACAATTTCAGATTTTCATAATTACCGGTATCCGGAAAATATTGGGAAACATGTTTTTAGTCCCGAAAACGTACTACTGTTAGCAAGTATGCCCAACTCTCACATCACACAGTGTCTTTCTCTTGATAAGTTGGCTGTCTGAATGTGTCACCTCTTACAATGTTCTTTTCACTTTCCACTTATCTCGTGTTCATCAATTAGGGCCAAAAGCCAGGTCACAATTAGCCTGTTATGAATGTTATGATTACTTAACTGATCATGAAATATGTCTCATTTTGGGAACTGTCAGGAATGCAGGAGTCAGCCAGAGGACTTGGAGTAAATGAGGACATGAATGCAGTTAAGTCAGGATCAGAGGACAGACAGCAGATGGGAGTAGATGACAACACCCACAGGTCACAAAAGCAGAGACCCAGGAGTCCCCTCCACTTCAGAAGAGGAGGAGAGGGGGGAGATGGGGAGGAGGGGGTCGGGTTGCTGGTCGGCAAAAATCAAACGGGACCCAATTATAGGAATCACAACGAGTCAGTGAGCAGGGGAACTCTCTTACCTGGAAAACACTGAGTCATGTGCGTGCACACACACACACACACCCACACACTCTAAAGAATGCAAAAGCGCACAGGTGCTTTATAATTGCAAACATATTTTTTTGCAAAGAAACACACAGGAGTAGACGCTTGTGTGTCCGCACGCACACACACTAGTGTGGATCCTGATAATTAGCCTGGCCAGGCCGGTGTGAAATTACTGTTCTCATCTGCTAATGGATGAAGACCTGAAGCGAATAGACACACACACACACACACACACACACACACACACACACACACACACACACACACACACACACACACACACACACACACACACACACACACACACACACACACACACACACACACACACACACACACACACACACACACACACACACACACACACACACACACACACACACACACACACACACAAATAATAACAGAATAACAGTTGGAAATACTAAAAGAGTAAAAAAAAAAAAAACACAAACAAAAACTGGGATGTTTCTTAAAAGCTAAAATTAGAGAATAAATTATTGGATTTAAGATTTTTTAGGAAAACTCATTCATTTCCCACCAGGCTGCTGTGTGACTAGGGGTTGTGACATTACAACATTACAAGACATCTGCACTATGAAGGCCACCTATGAGGAAGAGGAGGAGGAGGGCTGAAAACAATTAGCAGTACTGCTTGACCATTAAAGACCACAGAGAAGGACAGACAGCTCAACATGATGGAGAGAACAGGATGATGACATGAGAGGGAGAAGCACAGATATACAAAGGAGAAACCGACAGTGAGTGAATAAAATAGACGGACACAAAAAGAGTGTGAAATGAGGGAGGGAGGGAGAGAGGGAGAGAAGACAGGGAGGGAGAGGAAGAGAGGAAACTGAACCTGTGACCTTAGATGAAAGAACCAGTCACTGTGGGCTACAATTAGGGATGGCAGGAGGGAGAGCGTAGGTCAAGAGAACAGAGCCACACACACACACACACACACACACACACACACACACACACACACACACACACACACACACACACACACACACACACACACACACACACACACACACACACACACACACACACACACACACACACACACACACACACACACACACACACACACACACACACACACACACACACACACACACACACACACACACACACACTTTGTATTCATGTTAAAGGTAGGGTAGGTAATTTGGGAGAAACCAGCTTGAGTGCGCTAGAATTTGAAAATACCCAACTGGAAGAAATCTGCCATTTCCTTAGAGAGCCCCTCCTCCAAAACACACAAAGGCGCACATGACCAATGAGGGCACGAGATAAGTTTGTGCACAGATGGAAGGCTGACAGGCAGGTAGGCCATCCAGTTACAGTGGGGCAAAAAAGTATTTGGTCAGCCACCAATTGTGCAAGTTCTCCCACTTAAAAAGATGAGAGAGGCCTGTAATTTTCATCCTAGGTATACCTCAACTATGAGAGACCAAATGAGAAGAAAAAAAATCCAGAAAATCACATTGTCTGATTTTTAAAGAATTTATTTGCAAATTATGGTGGAAAATAAGTATTCGGTCAATAAGAAAAGTTCATCTCAATACTTTGTTATATACCCTTTGTTGGCAATGACAGAGGTTAAAAGTTTTCTGTAAGTCTTCACAAGGTTTTCACACACTGTTGCTGGTATTTTGGCCCATTCCTCCATGCAGATCTCCTCTAGAGCAGTGATGTTTTGGGGCTGTCGCTGGGCAACACGGACTTTCAACTCCCTCCAAAGATTCTCTATGGGGTTGAGATCTGGAGACTGGCTAGGCCACTCCAGGACCTTGAAATGCTTCTTATGAAGCCACTCCTTCGTTGCCTGGGTGGTGTGTTTGGGATCATTGTCATGCCGAAAGACCCAGCCACGTTTCATCTTCAATGCCCTTGCTGATGGAAGGAGGTTGTCACTCAAAATCTCACGATACATGGCCCCATTCATTCTTTCCTTTACACGGATCAGTCGTCCTGGTCCCTTTGCAGAAAAACAGCCCCAAAGCATGATGTCCCCCCCCCCATGTTTCACAGTAGGTATGGTGTTCTTTGGATGCAACTCAGCATTCTTTCTCCTCCAAACACGTCTAGTTGAGTTTTTACCAAAAAGTTCTATTTTGGTTTCATCTGACCATATGACATTCTCCCAATCCTCTTCTGGATCATCTAAATGCTCTCTAGCAAACTTCAGACGGGCCTGGACATGTACTGGCTTAAGCAGGGGGACACGTCTGGCACTGCAGGATTTGAGTCCCTGGCGGCGTAGTGTGTTACTGGTGGTAGCCTTTGTTACTTTGGTCCCAGCTCTCTGCAGGTCATTGACTAGGTCCCCCCCGTGTGGTTCTGGGATTTTTGCTCACCGTTCTTGTGATCATTTTGACCCCATGGGGTGAGATCTTGCGTGGAGCCCCAGATCAAGGGAGATTATCAGTGGTCTTGTATGTCTTCCATTTTCTAATAATTACTCCCACAGTTGATTTCTTCACACCAAGCTGCTTACCTATTGCAGATTCAGTCTTCCCAGCCTGGTGCAGGTCTACAATTTTGTTTCCGGTGTCCTTTGACAGCTCTTTGGTCTTGACCATAGTGGAGTTTGGAGTGTGATTGTTTGAGGTTGTGGACAGGTGTCTTTTATACTGATAACGGGTGCCCTTACTACAGTTAACAAGTGGAGGACAGAGGAGGCTCTTAAAGAAGAAGTTACAAGTCTGTGAGAGCCAGAAATCTTGTTTGTTTGTAGGTGACCAAATACTTATTTTACAGAGGAATTTACCAATTAATTCATTAAAAATCCTACAATGTGATTTCCTGGATTCTTTCCCCCCATTCTGTCTCTCATAGTTGAAGTGTACCTAGGATGAAAATTACAGGCCTCTCTCATCTTTTTAAGTGGGAGAACTTGCACAATTGGTGGCTGACTAAATACTTTTTTGCCCCACTGTATCTTAGCCGGGCCGGCTAAAATGATTGGTCGTACTTTTTAAAGTACTACGGCTTCCACAGAGGACATTTTTTAATGGATTTTTTGTCAAAGCACTTAAAGTGGACCTATCATGCTATATTTGAATAATATAGTGTAGGACCATACCTATATAAGGCATATTTATACTTTTTATTTTTCAAAATACCAAACAGATCATGCATTTTAGCCATTCCTCATTTCGCTCAATGTAACACTGTCTTTGCATGGGCTGATTCTGTGAGAACAGCACCATCTACAGGCCTGGCATATGTACTACAGCGTCTCCAGCGCTTTCCAACGGCAATGTCCGTGGCTGTCTCCTCCTGATTGGGGGAGTTGGCCCAATAGCCGTAGCGCCACTTCTGTGATGTCACAGAAGTGTTCAAATCTGGATCAGTCTGTATCAGATCCGTTGTAGCCCCTTTTTAAGAGATTTAGGTATGGAGGAAAATAGAGAGGGTTGTGTTTTCTGACACTTGGTGAGTTCCCTGGAACACCAGGGACACATATTCATGTATAAAAGACGTACAAGAGTGCATTTTGCATGATAGGTCACCTTTAAGATATTCATTGCTTTCGGGATGTTAAGAGCATTCCATGGAATATAACAAAAAGTGTATCTCGAGCCGGTTTCTCAAACATACCTACCCCACCTTTAATAAAAAGATGCGAGAAAAATGATAACATGTTTACTAAAGAGAGATTTGTTTCTGATGAGCACAAGCACAGCTGTGTGATGTGAGAAAGACTTTAGACACACATTTTATTAAGTGCTGTTTATGGAGAAAAAAACATACCATTTTAGTAATTTAGTCATTTACAAAAATGTCTTATTTTGAGTGAATGGGGGCAATTAAAGGTTCAAGATAAGTTTGTGCACAGATGGAAGGCTGACAGGCAGGTAGGCCATCCAGTTATTTTACCCGGGCCGGCTCAGATGATTGGTCGTGCTTTTTACAGCGCCACGGTGATGACATTTTTTAATGTATTTATTGTCAAAGCATTTAATGTATTCATTGCTATCGGGATGTTAAGAGCATTCCATGGAATATAACAAAAAGTGTTTCTGAAGGGAATTACCTCCCCCACCTTTAAGATGTGAACAAATTAATTTGAAAAAATACCATATTTCAGAAAGCTTCTCATCAATAGCAGTTCAGGAGGGTTTTGGCTTCAATAATGAACATTTTCCTTTAAGCAAAAAAGTCCCATTAGTGAACATACCTGACCCTTAATAAAACTCAATTAGAATAGATGCTCTTATTCAGTTTAGAGAATGAATGCAGCAACATATTAATATTTTAGTTTTTCAACTCATATCTTTTTACTTATTGGGGATTTTACTGGTGAATAAAAATGTTAACTCTGAATAACACATGAGTTTAGTTAATAGCTCTTGAACAAATGTATCATTTGTGCCTTGAATGCTTCACCCCCAAAACATCCAATGCAGCCCCCTCCTCCCCCCCCTTCCAAAATCATTGTGTTGCCCCCACATTAGCCACTTCCCTGGAAGAATGAAGCCTGCTTTAATTGAATTAAATTATACCTTATGCATGCTAAACCGCAAAGCACCTACTTAGACGGATGGAGAGTTAAATGGGAAAGGCTTGGGCCTCTTCAGCTGATAACATGGACACACACACACACACCGACACACATACACACACACACGCTAATCAAAACAAGACATCAAGTAATCTAATCTGAATCACTAACAATTATCAGCACATTGGCCCGGAGGCCAGTCGTATTCCTTTGATCAATGTTTTCTATTAAAAAAAGTGTAAACAATTCAATATCTTCCGCTCGCCCCTCCTTCCTTTATGCATGGGATCAGTGTGTGTTTGTGTGTGTGTGTGTGACGGGGTTATTAACCAATTGTCCTTGGAAATGAGTAAGGAAATCAGGAGGAGAGGGGGGGGGAGGAAGGGCGAAGGCTTGGGTCTGACTTTAAGGAGCTAATCTAAGTGGAGTCAGCTATCTTGCCGCACAACAAGGGACAGAAGAGGACCTTTTTTTAGAAATATATCGGCAGTGCGACAGCTTTGAAAAACTCTTTTAATTTGCTTTCTTTCTCTGAAGACTTTTAACGCCACCAGTCCTTGGAAGTTCCTCATTTATTCCTCGGATTATCCCTGAAATGGTTATTCCTGTGGCCTGCACGCAAACATGAACACACACATTTTTGGATGCTTACACGCAGACACAAACACAGACTTATGTACTTAAGCAGGCACACACACTAACACACACTGTTTACCAAAATTATTCAAGGGCATATATCTCTTTAAGGATTCCAGCAGAGAGAGCAGGGGCATGCGGCTGCTGCCTTTCAGATATTTCATTACCAAAGGGTATTTATTTCATTTCACCCTCAAATCCGTTGTCGTCACAATTCTCACAAGACCAGATGTTTTCCCTTTCCGTGAAACATTTGGGAAACGTCACTGAGGATTTGACAACAGTGCTTTCCCAGGGTAACTCCTGGTCCATCAGTGTGCCCCCCCCCCTCCCCCACCACCTCCTCCCAGTATATTATGTTCAGTGGAGCGTGCTCGGTTCAGAGCGGGCAATTTCTCTCACGTCTTCTCTAGTCTAGTTTGCTTCGGAACAGCGATTCCAACCCCACTTTACCACAAATGTACTTTTGCTGACAGGTGTTTGTGTACCACATTTGCTCACAGAAATTGAGGGGGCAGCAAATTTGTCAAGATGACCAAGGTGGGAACGAAATGTTTAAAGAGAGAAGAGGAAGTCCTAACTGTCGTGTTCAGGTTGTGACGCTCAGCAGTCCATAAGAGAGTCGGAGCAGAAGTTAATAAGGAAAAGTCTTCCTTCCTTTTAAAGCCTTTCCATAAAGTGTTCGACAAAGTGGATGACAGAGGCTTTTCCAGCATGTTGCGAGTTTAGTGAGCAGCGAAAAAGGACTGCGGGAGTGACATGAGGGTGTTGAAGAGGCTGCTGGTCACTCTATTAGTTGTTCCAGCACACTGAGGCGATGCTATACGACACTCCAGTGCACGGAGCAGAGAGGCCGGGACAGACAATTTAAACTCGGGACAGCTTTGACTTTTTTTAACAGACCTGAAAAACATCGCAGACTGACACACACACACACACACACACACACACACACACACACACACACACACACACACACACACACACACACACACACACACACACACACACACACACACACACACACACACACACACACACACACACACACACACACACACACACACACACACACACACACACACACACACACACACACACACACACTTCAACCTTTGACTTACATCACAGACGCTGGTCGCCCTGTTGGGTGCAGTGAGGGCTGAGTTGGGGACGTTCTTGTTTCCGGCCTTCATGGCGGCGTCTCTGCGGGCCTGTTCCAGGAGGAGGCGGGCTCTCTCCTTCAGCTCCTCCTGACGGGACAGCACCCTCTGTGTGCAACCACAGGACGAACGTAATGACTTAAAACAATGCTAATGGTTCGCTACAGTCCTGTACACACCTCTTCGATGAACTAAATAAGTGTTTGTAGATTGCCCATACAGGATTATTTAAGAGTTTCCAAAGTAGCTTTTGACTGCACAAATATGGATATATGAGAATATGTTCGCGTGTGCAGTCTCTTACTCTCTTGTCAAACTGTACTCACCTTCTCAGCGGGGGGGCTTGATACAGGTGCTGGCTCCTTTAAAAAAAGAAAATACATCATAAACTACAGGTTCATTGCCAAGACCATAAAAAAACATCATTGGTTTTTGCAGCTTCTTAATAAAACACTTTGTCTTCACAATGTAACAAGTTTGGATGGGTTTTCACTAATATATGATTCTTAACAAATAAATACGTTTTGAAATCTAAACCTAAATAAGTGACATGCCACAGAAATACACACAGTTTGACAGAGAGAAAAGTACAAATAGCTTTCAGACTGCCTCTTGTACAGTGAGCAGGTGGAGGTAGAAAAGAATAAAGACAAGCGGACCCAAATCTAGGAGCAGGGTATTTCCCCCCCCCCGTGATAAACAGGGCCTGCACTTTGGGCCGGCCTACAAACGGGCTGTCTGGGTCCAGTGGTGTGGAGAGCATGACGGCTTTGACAAGAAAGCAAAACACACCTAGCTTAGAGTTTTATCTGCAGGGTAATCCTGGTTGCATTATAAGGGGGAGCAAAGAGGGCAAGCAGAGCTTTTACATTTGACTCAGACAGACCACATTACAGACAGCTGTTTAGAGACATCCTTTCAGCAAGTCAAGTCTGACTGCATGCATCAGGCGAGGATGCATCCCCGCTAACTTGATAACAGCAGATCAAAATGGGGTGTCATAGCTGTCATAACCCCCTGCAGCCCCCCCCGCCTGCCCCGTGACCTTTCGACTTGTAAACAGGAAGCGGTAATCTGGGGTTAACCAACGCAGGCAGCAATGTATTCAGTGTGTGTTGGGGTGTGTGTGTGAGAAGAGATGAGGTGTGCTCGGCGCAAAGCGTCGCCACGCCTGAGCAGTCACGGCACCGACTGCCATCAACTGAAGGGATGAGAAATATAATGAAAAATATAATGAAATGTCAAAGCAGGGAGTTCTCCGGGCGCCTTCTGAAGTCGCCACATGTTACGGCCGCGGTGTGTCTGGGTCTGCAGACAGCTGACGACAACATCTAATGCAGAACGGGAGAGTTTGGGTACGGTCATCTCTGCAATGGCATCAACAAGGTCGGGATTTGAAGCTTAGCGAGTGCCAGGAGGGAATGAGTGTTCACCACATCCTCTGTCTTATGATGACTGATGTAGAAACTTTCAATCAGAGCGGGCGCACGATAAAAACCTGAACGATCCATTTACAGGCCGGGCAGGTAGCTGCAGGTAAACGCTGTCAGAATCTTAATACCTGGTAGCAAGATGTGAATTAGTCTTCATCATACAGACCGAGCCAGGGGTCGTGTGAGGAGCAGGATTTATAATTAGCCTTGAGATAATTTCATGTATCCCTTACTGACCCCTGAAGGACAAGTTCAACTATATTGAGGGCACTGAAAATATTCCTGGTTGCACATAACTGCACTGGACAATGTGTCCCACCCCGTCCAGGACACCCTGTCCTCACTGTGCAGCTCCTTCAGCGACAGGCTGCTGCACCCCCGCTGTCTCACGGAGAGATACCGCAGGTCCTTCCTTCCTGCAGCGGTCAGACTATACAACCAGCACAGCCCCTAGTAGACCCCCCCCTCCCCCCACACACACACACAGACCACAATACAGACTATAACACCCCTTGCTGCTAAATACCAACAAACTATGTGCAATATGTGCAATATATATATATATATATATATGCCGTTAATAACTGTGCTATATATACCTGGCTGCTACAGTAAATCCTAAGAACTGTTACAGGATGTGTTCTTTGAAAACTATGTAACTTTTTTTATTTATTTTTTATAATATTTGTTATTATATCATAACTTAGTACTTTTTAATGCATGTAACATATGTAACATTAAGCTGTCTGTGGCTCTTTTCTTTGCTGTAACTCGTACATTTCCCCTCTGTGGGACTAATAAAGGTATTCTGATTAGTGAGGCTGCATTTGGGGATTTTCTTCCTCTATAACAAAAAGGAGTTTTAATCAATCATAAGATATTAAGAAAGTCTATTATTTAAATTATTAAAAACTAGCATCCAACACCTTTTCAATTTCCAATTAAAGGACTATTTAAGGACTTGACAGGCCCATTTTCCCTCATATTCAAAGACCCAACAGGGCAAAGTCTGAGACATGGATCAGGGGGAAAAAGACTCCTCCTAACAAAAGACACCATAATTGATTGTAAATTGAGAAGCATCTCTCATTTAAACCACTTCTTTACTCTCCATTCCTCTCATTCATATCTCCTCTCCAGTCAGAAATACAGTAAATACAGCAGAACTAAATATTTAATTAATTAGTAAATACTTTTCTTAGAAAGCAACAGTTAAGGTACCCTTGAGAGAAACCCATAAGCATTAAAGTTGAAGATGCTCAGGCTCACTTAGAGACACTATAAGTATTGGATGAATGCAAATGGAGGACTTATGAAAGATCAGACTTGCTCAATTTCTAGATAAAGGAAAGGAAATGTAAAGGGGGAAAAAGAAAAGGACTGATATCGCAGAGGAAGAGCCTGAAAAAAAGTATAAGCGGGCTCTTAAAAACAATCCGTGGGGTAAATAACAGCTTAAAAACACGCAGAGAAGCTTTGGGAGTCAGAGAGGGGGGCGGAGAGAAAGAGGGAGAGAAAGAGGGAGAGATTGATGGACTGGGGGAGATCTACAGAGGCAGTGCAACAAACGCACAAGGCAACAGGTTGGAATTAGATCAACACTATCAAGCAGCCCAGATACAAGCTGTGATACCTGGGAGAGGTGTGTGTGTGTGTGTGTGTGTGTGTGTGTGTGTGTGTGTGTGTGTGTGTGTGTGTGTGTGTGTGTGTGTGTGTGTGTGTGTGTGTGTGTGTGTGTGTGTGTGTGTGTGTGTGTGTGTGTGTGTGTGTGTGTGTGTGCGTGTGTTGTAAATGTATTTATTTACCTGTCATTGGCTGTAATAGCAAATATTGTCTATTTATGTTCATTGAAAACATTTGATAAAAACGCTTTAATTTCTAATATTGCATAAAATATATAAGTTTGCATTCCCCATGTCTATTTTCAAACGCTTATTCTTTTCACTCTTTCATTAACGATTTCAAGCGCATCTTTTGGTGATAAAAAGTTTTCAGCTCTTATAAAAAATGATCTCCGGCAGAGTGAAAAAAGGGTGGCACTAAATAAAAAAAATAAAAGCACTTTTAGATGAACTTCTCCACTTTACTTTTGTAGCACTTGTTCAGTGTGTGTTTGCCTTAAGACCGTTATTTGTTTGTTTACCTGTTTGGGGGTGTTGTCTGTGTGGTTGGCGGGAGGGGGGGTGCTCTCTGAGGCGGGCTCAGACTCGGAGTGACGCAGGCTGGCCCTCTTCTTCTTGATGAGGTCTGCGTCCCTGTTATAGGAGAAGCCCAGTTTCTGGTGGGGCGGGGAGGCCCCTCTCCTGGTGGGGGACCCTGGCTCTGTACTCCCCTCCCGTCCCTCCTCTCCCCCGTCCTCCGCCTGCTGCTGTCTCTCCCTCTCCGTCTCTCTGTGAGGTAACTCGCTGAGGTCTAAAGTTTTGGCTTTGAGCAGACTCCCCCTGTCCTCAGAGCTTGTTGCTGAGGCGGCTAACGCTGTGCGCGGCGATGGGACTGGAGGAGACTTTAAAGAGCCTGATGCTGGACAGCTGACTACCTCCGCCTTCCAGCCTGGCTCCGTCACCTCTTCCTCAGCAGCTTTCGTGCCGTTAGACTCGGCGTTAACTTCACCAGCGGCGTCTACGGGCTCAGAGTTAGCCTGGTGGTGCTGCACGTCGTTGATTTCAGCGTAGAACTTGTCCTGACCGATGGAGGCGTTGGTGTCCGTCTCAAAGTCACCCACTTTGTAGGTGCTGCGGCTGCTGTTGGCCTCGATCTGCACCACGTTCAGTTCCTCCCCGGAGAAGTGGGCGCGGATCTGGTACAGGTAGGTCATCACCGTGAGCTTGTCGGGGATGGCCAGCAGCACCATGTCTGACGGTTCCAGGAGACGGGAGATACCCAGGCTCGCAAAAACATCGTAAGCCTGCCGGGAAAAAAAAGAAGAAGAAAGTTAGAGATTTGTATTACAGAGCCACGGTCATGTTACAGGAGTTTGAAAAATGGATGGGTGCCAATGCTTGATGAGATAGCAGAAGTCTGGTTTAGTTTTCAGACATGGGTTGTTTTTGGTGCCTCCCATGCATGATCCATGTGTGTGTGAGTGAGAGACACCTTTGGCATGACTGCTGACGGGTCATGTCAGGGATGGTTGTCCCCGATAAGAGACGCAGATACCCCAAGACAGAGCGCTTAATCCCACAGTGTGTGGGTGAGTGTGTGTGTGTGTCCTTATCGCTCCCCTACATCAACCTGCCCACGCTCTCCGTCACGCGTGTAATTGGTCTGATTAGAGTCTGATGAGAAAATACAGGTTTGATTATCAAGCGACACACGAAACCCAATCCCCCGTCACCAGATAGACTGAGACAGAGAAGGGATGAAAACCATTATCGCAGCCAATGACAGGTAAATAAATAGATTAACAACACACACACACACACACACACACACACACACACACACACACACACACACACACACACACACACACACACACACACACACACACACACACACACACACACACACACACACACACACACACACACACACACACACACACACACACACACACACACACACACACACACACACACACACACACACACACACACACACACACACACACCTCTCCCAGGTATCACAGCTTGTATCTGGGCTGCTTGATAGTGTTGATCTAATTCCAACCTGTTGCCTTGTGCGTTTGTTTCACTGCCTCTGTAGATCTCCCCCAGTCTATCAATCTCTCCCTCTTTCTCTCCCTCTTTCTCTCCGTCCCCCTCTCTGACTCCCAAAGCTTCTCTGTGTGTTTTTATGCTGTTATTTAGCCCACGGATTGTTTTTAATAGCCCGCTTATTTTTTCAGCCCCTTCCTCTGTGATACGAGTCCTTTTCTTTTTACCCCTTTACATTTTCTTTCCTTTATCTAGAAATTAGTCAATTGAGCAAGTCTGATCCTAAGTCCTCCATTTGCATTCATCCAATACTTAAAAGTGTCTCTAATGGCGCATTTCCACTGCAGGGCCTCACACGGTATAGCTAGGCCTTGGTAAGCCAGGCTCACTTTATGCTGCGTTTCCATTACAGTTTAGGAACTGGGGCAGTTACCATAGTAACGCAGTGTAGGCGGAGCCGTGACGTCATCTCCAATGCGAACCACAAAATCAACATCAGCCGTTAGCTGTTAGCCCTCAGAGCTCACAGCTCCTCATATCTGTTCAGAAACTAGACACAAGTTAAACAAGTACAAACCACAGACTGTCTGTGTCATGGAGAATACAGTCGCTGGTTTATTTATGTCTGTATAGGCCGTTGTTGTGAGTGTGGACGGTCGGAACATATACTGCGTTAGCTTAGCCGATCTCCATTAGAAAACACGCATTTTAAAAGGTGTTTCGCCTGCCGTCTGTCTGCAGACTTGTCAAAGCATTAATTCATGGTTTTTACTAACCGGTATCAGTATGTTGTTACTTCGGCATCATTTTTGAAACGTGTTATAATTAAATCACGGTCAAATATGTTCATTGTGTTGTAGTTGTAGCCCCCTTGCCAGCGATTCTCTCACTAGTTTAGCATACTCAGCCCGGTTGTTGGCCCGGAAAGAACCACGATTTTGGAGAGCCGGAAAAACTGTGAAATAGTACCCGCTAGCCGGAACTACCCCTAGTGGAAACGCAGCAAAAAACGGGCCGGGTTTGGCACGGCACGCTTAAACTGTGCTGCAGTGGAAATGCGCCATTAGTGAGCCTGAGCAACTTCAACTTTAATGGTTATGGGTTTTTCTCAAGGGTACCTTAACTGTTGCTTTCTAAGAAAAGTATTTACTGATTAATTCAATATTTTGTTCTGCTGTATTTACTGTATTTCAGACTGGGGACAGGAGATAGGAAAGAGAGGAATGGAGAGTAAAGGAGTGGTTTAAATGAGAGATGCTTCTCAATTTACAATCAATTATGATGTCTTTTGTTAGGAGGAGTCTTTTTCCCTCTCACCTCTATTGTGCCTTTCTATAGATGGAAAGTATGTGTTTGTGCTTGCAAAGACAAGGCAGGAAGAAAGAGCTGACAGCGGGAAAGAACAGAGGAGTTTGCCTTTACAGAGAGCCTGTTAAAGTTCCCCCCTCTCCTTTCCCGGGCAGAAAGGGAGTGTTAAAGAAAGGAGAAAGAGAAGGAAAAAGAATATGGGGAATAAGAGGGCCTGATTGGGTTTCTAACACGTATTCAGGGGAGCAAAGTGTGCTTACATTGTTCTCCTCTCACATAGGGGGAGGCTGTGAAAGAGAGCGACAACTTTGCCTCTCAATAGGGACAGAAAGGAAGAAAGAGAAAAGAGTGAGAGTGGGAGCTTCTTGAGGAGGAAGAAGGGAGGGAGACTGGATTTTGTTTCAGGGTCGATGTTAGTCTCGACATGCGCTTTAGTGTTTTTGACCTCAGTGTCCAGATGTATTCATTCTACATCTTCTCTCTTAGCTTGAAGAGCATGGATCATGTCACACTGAGACACTGAGACAAGACCGGTTTGAAAAGACCGACTTGTTAGTAAGGGGGTAGCCTACAGTATGTGCCCCCTCTCAACAGTTAAATCATAATTATGGCAATTCTTTTTTAAATGATTATCAAGCAAAAGGGGCAATGGGCCATCAAGAATGTTAACATATATATAAGTGAAAACACACATCCTGATAAGAGGAGAGCATGAATTGTTGAATTAGCAGTTATTCCATATACATTTGTATTCTACTTTATTAATATCATTGTTCATTGCTTTTAAAAACATAATCAAATCATAATTGTTTAACTTCACAAAAAAAAAATTCTTGGTCTACAGATGAATTTATTCAACCAAACTAAAAGCAAACAATGAGTTGATGAAGTTTTGGTATTTCATGTATGCGTTAATAGTGAAACAAATTTACTGCAATATTTGATTTGTGATTTTGCACAAATTCCGTATTTCCTGATTTATATCTTGGTAAAATGTAATTATAATAAATACTAATGATCTCATTTTTATCAATCAGCCCTACTGCTTGGTTGATAACATGTGAAATCCACCTACCAAAATAACTGAACTTCTGTATTCCTGACCGCTCGAAAAGCTACATTTCTGTCCAATAACAAAATCATGTATTTTGGGAGAAAAAAATCAAGTTTTCTCATTTCCATCATTGGGCTGACAAAGCTTTTGGTTTGGACTCAAATGTCAGCGTCTCCTGCCCTGGGCCGCTGCTCCCCCCCCCCTCCACTCTCTCTCAGTGACTGACAGATATCTATCGTTGTCAATCATCAGAGCCCCCCCCCCCTCCTCAGCCCAACCCCTAACAGGTTGTGCTCAGGGAGCTTTAGCCCGGTGCTTGGTGAAACACTATCAGATGGCATGACAAATGACTTCTCCTTGGCCTCATCACACACACACACACACACACACACACACACACACACACACACACACACACACACACACACACACACACACACACACACACACACACACACACACACACACACACACACACACACACACACACACACACACACACACACACACACACACACACACACACACACCCACCCACCCACCCACCCACACACACACACACACACATATCCATTGATAATGGATCATTTCAAAGGCGGTTCTGAATATTCACTTCCCCCTATTTTTTTTCCTACGCGCCCCCAATATTGATTGTCCTTATCTGTCATAATTCAGCACAGTCTGAGCTCATTGCAATCACTCTCCACAGATAGACCGGGAAAGGAGGAGGGGGCATGTCTATCAGCTCGCCATGAAAAGCGGAGATAGTTGTCATTTCTACACTTTTCCATTTCTGCTGTCCATTCAATAAATTCTATACATTCTAATAACTCTTTATAAAGCAACTCTATACAACATGGTGGATGGGAGATAAGTCTTTTTTCATCACGCTCTTTCATTCTGTTCTTCGTACATTCATTTCTCTCTCTTCTTTTCCATTGCTTGCTCTATGGGATCCTTAACCTGCATCATTATTCTATCCGAGCCCGTGCCTGGCGTGAGTGTTTCCTTATTTCGTGCAGGGCGTCATGGGCACCCTTCTCCTGTTCAAACACATTCAGGGTGCTACATGACACCACACGATGCGTTTCTCCCCTTTCATTTCACCTGAACCCGCTGGCCTTTACAATCACAGCCTCCAACCATACAGAGTATCATATGTTTACAATGTACTATCTGTGTTACTGATGGATATATACCAACATTCTCCATAGTGTACAATCCCTCAGACGCATACTTGGCAACCTTGAGACCTCAGAAATCGGGAGCATTTCAAAACCACCGCGGGGCTAGTGGATCGCCGGAGCGGTTAGATTAACATTAACATGCTTATTGTAGTTGCGGCCTGTAGCACCATCCTTGATGGAGCATATGTGTGGGCTGGATTTTGTACAGGAAAGGAGTGAGCAGAGGGTAGAGTTGTCGATTCTTGTTCTGTTTTCTGTGACTATCTGCCTCACCCATGGATGTATAATAAGAACGCCTCACCCTCTCAGACTTGCAGTTGCGCATGCTACTAAAGAGACATGCTACCATGGAAACCAAACAATGGTGTAGCTGTATTAAAGTCAGAGTGGAAACAGTCGTGAGTAAATCTGATTTTGTCAGAAATCGGGAGAAATATGACCCCGCTGGGAGGAAACCGGGAGAGGGCAATGAAATCGGGAGTCTCCCGCGCAAATCGGTAGGGTTGGCAAGTGTGCTCAGACGTCACATCTCACATGCTAACAAAATCTGTTCACGTGCAGACATTCAATCCCAAACATCTATATATGGCTCGTTGCATTCTAGGAAATTGCTCTGCAAGCACTAAATGATCAATGTACCAATAAAATGTGGCTATTTCACTGGTTGCTAACGTTACGGACTGATAATATTTCAAATGTAGTCGCTGCTAACAAAGGTAAACAACAACTGCAGTTTACAGAAAACAGATTAAGCAGGAACCCTGATTACCGAATATATCAGTCATTGATTTCAGGTGTTGTTCAATAAGCCGCGCACATGATGGTCTCCTTACCAAATATATCTTGTGAGTAGATGTGATGTGTATAGGTATGTGTGTATAAATGTGGATGTTTCTGACGTTTTTTTTATGTAGTTATGTTGTGGTGTATAATGTATTTATGTATATGTATTTGTGTGAGGCCTCGAACAAATTAGAAAATAAATAATCCATCTATTCATGAAGGTTTCAAAGGTAAAACCTTTCTAGGAAATGTTTTCGCTGGTAAATTTTTCTTGCAGGTTAATTTCTTTAACTAATTGTGCTTTGTGAAGCAAAAAAGATGCATAAAGGAACATTTGATAGTTTTTGTAATTAAGTAAACGTATTTAAGATTGGGTGAATGAAGTAAAAGCACACATTCTACACACAGAAATGACCCTGGAACATTTAAGGACGTTCAAAAAACACTTGCCCTGCTCAACTAAACCAAACTTGACAGTACTAACATCGTTGTTATGGCACATATCCAATGTTGCTTATGCACCTAGATCCTTGAAGGCCACATAAGGACTCTGGTAGGAGGAGTCAGTTCTCCGATATCTACCTGCAGTGCGTCTCCTCTGAAGGGAGCAGCATGCTTGGTCAAATGTACATCAGCAGCCGGTGTAGATCTTTACAGAGGAGCAGGTCTCACAGAGCTGCAGCTATTCACCGGCTATCACCTTCTACGGCATATTCCCATATTACTTATATCTAGCCAATTTCTTCAGGGCTACTTGAGCACCTGGAGGGGGGTGAGGGGCAGTTAGCAGATATGGGATTGGGTCTCTCCCTCTCCCTCCACTGTGGTTATTGTCAACAGGGTAGCATTCATGCCTAACAGGGCCACCAGAGGTTATCGCTGAGCCAGAGTGTGTGTGAGAAGAGGAAATAATGCTGCAGGAACCCGACGCATATCGTTCTGTGTAGCCCTCGGGGCCAGAGAGGGGCCAGGGTGATGGTGTGTAGTATATATGTGTGTGTGTGAGTGTGTAGTAGCAAAAGGAAAGGAAAAATAGAGGTGTGCATTTGTGTGTTGGGAAAAAGTAAATGTGCTCGACAAGAGCCAGAGGGACGGAGGAGGAAATGGAAATGTGTGCACCTCAAACTGTGAATGTGAAGATATGATGACATAGGGCGAGGTGTGAATGGGTTATTCAGGTGTGCTTTAGTAGTGAATGTATTTACTGTATGTGGGTTGACATGTTTTAGGAAAGGACAGAAATCAAACCAACGAGATGTCTCTGAACCAACATGGACGATTTATTCTATCTTAAGCATTGTGAAAAAGTGAAGCATAAAAAGCTAAGCCAATATGAAGTGCCTTAAACATACGTTACTGTATGGCCTGTACGACCTCTAGTTAAAAGTCTGGTTGTATGGAAGTCTATAAGAAAATGACCCTTCTTCTTACATGATTTATCACGCAAGTAAACATTGGAAACATGAGCTAGTTGTCTCAATCTTAACGTGATGTTCATTTAGTAAACGATGGTCCCATTTGGAGTAAAACAGCAGCGTATGCTTTACGGTTGACTAGCACACAGTCGACAGGTCTCTATCCAGGTCTTCTTTGTGTTGTCTTCCCAACATTTGAAGTCCTTTACGTTGTTTCTTGTTCAGTGTTCGAGTGTAATTATTTCAAACCTGTCATGGCACTTCCAAAAAACAAGATGGCAACGTAAATGCCAAACAAGAAGCTTTCAAACCTTTTTCCACATACTTAGGGGTGATGTCATGCTGACAACTTCCACTTGGTATATACAACCTATGATTACAGTTAGCAGTAAACAGATGCATACCCCCTCCTGCACACTGCTCTACAGAAATACTAACAAAAGAATCTAATCAACACAGGACAAATGTTTTCTTATTATACACACAGTGACTTAAACACACTAAGCAGAGGCCGGTTGGTAATCTCCCAGCATGCAGCAGAGCTAAGATAGCATCTCACCTCGGCCAGTTATTGCCACGTAGACACATCGCAGCGGGGGGAACGTCTTGGAAACACTGTCATTAGAACGTCTGGCTGTAGTTCATGTGTGTAATTGTGAGTGTATTTGTTAGCCTTCATGTGTGTTTCCCCTCTCCCCATTTAAACCATGAACCACACATGCACAGTACATCCAGGGATTAATGGCAGATCTCTAAATAAGGCCAAATGGAGATGTGGTTGGGAGGGAGCTAAGTGGTGTGAAGGGCCCAGCGGTGGCTGCCTCTTACCTTTTTGTTGTTTTCTTTAATATCCTGAGGATTGAGAAACTTGTAGTCTCTGGAAGAACAGTGGGGAAGGTGGGAGAGGAGGCAGGCAGGGAGAAAATAAAGAGGGAGAGAGAGAGAGAGAATGGGGGACAGAGAGAGATAGCGGAGAAAGTTTAAATATGCGTCACATGTAATGGCATTAGAACTGTAACATGCAATTTCATAGCAGTGCAATCAACAGAACTAATAGAGTGGAAAATATGTAAAAATAACACACACACACACACACACACACACACACACACACACACACACACACACACACACACACACACACACACACACACACACACACACACACACACACACACACACACACACACACACACACACACACACACACGGTTTAGATAAATAATCTTCATGTCTGCTCCCTTGATGGGGCTGCAGGTTTTCCATATGTTGTATACAGTACACACATTGAACACTAAACATTTAATACAATAATAAGACCCGATTTTTCTTGCAGTTTCTTTAACAACATCAACAAGGACACACATAAAGACAAGAAACAAGTGAACGGACATTTAACATTACATTCAATCTAAATATGTTCAAGACTCTTTAACTTTGATCATTACTTTGCCTTCTGAAATTTGAACTGTCTGAGTTCCACCCGAAATGACCTCACTAGTCTAACTAGAACAACCAGACTCTGAGTCAGTTTCATCCCACAGGCCATAAGACTATTAAACACCTGCACTTGTGAAAGAACATCCATAACATTCATCTGTTTGCAACTTATATATATATCAATATTCCAATTACTTGTATATAGACTATTCTGCACTGTTTCTATTGTATTGTATTTACTTACTTACTCTTGTAATGTTGTAATGTCACAACCCCTAGTCACACAGCAGCCTGGTGGGAAATGAATGAGTTTTCCTAAAAAATCTTAAATCCAATAATTTATTCTCTAATTTTAGCTTTTAAGAAACATCCCAGTTTTTGTTTGTGTTTTTTTTTTTTAACTCTTTTAGTATTTCCAACTGTTATTCTGTTATTATTTGTGTGTGTGTGTGTGTGTGTGTGTGTGTGTGTGTGTGTGTGTGTGTGTGTGTGTGTGTGTGTGTGTGTGTGTGTGTGTGTGTGTGTGTGTGTGTGTGTGTGTGTGTGTGTGTGTGTGTGTGTGTGTGTGTGTGTGTGTGTGTGTGTGTGTGTGTGTGTGTGTGTGTGTGTGTGTGTGTGTGTGTGTGTGTGTATGTTTCCTACATTGTGTCGGGCCTGAAGTGGTGCAGCAGGGCGCAGAAGGCCAGGCCGTTCCTCCAGGACGTGGTGAAGTTGGTGATCTTGACCCCGCGGTAGTTCTTGGTGACCTCGCGGCACCACACCAGCAGAGACTGGCTGGCGTTGGGCTTCCCTCCCAGAACCGGGCTCGGGATGGGGCTGGGCTGCAGGAGCAAAGAACAAAGGTTTTGAGTTTAATCTTTCAATATATTCCACCTTCACAGTATGAAATGTATCAACACGACATACTTATATCCTTTCCCTAAATGAGGGCTGTGTTTTTGGGGTCAGAAGGGCCATACACATTATTACTGATAGTTGAAAGTGAATAATCCACATGGTGGTGCAGGGAGAACATCTTTTTGTAGGCCAACTTGGAAGTTAGCATCGCAAGGGCTCCCTCAAAAAAAAGGTATGAGATTTTTCCATTGGATTTCTGAATGTTGCAGAAGATAATCTCTGTGGCAAACAATAGTTTATGGAACTTATATGTTTGGTTTAGCAGGAAATCTCCACATCTTGAAACTACTTCAGGATTTTTGAAGCCTGAATGCAATCATCAGAAGTAAAAGCTAACGTTATCCTATAAACAAACCACATAGCGGTCACATGACTTCACCTCATCACCCCTTAGGTGGTGAGGTGTGGTGTGGCTAATGCTTTCAAAACAAGTGAAAATCTCTTAAGCTTGTGTTAACCAGAGACCTTCTTTCAGGCATTTAACCAAAAGCACGTCCAAAATAAATTGACTTTGAGACAAGGAAACCAGAATCGGTCAAATACTAACTCATGTCCAGGTTTAAGGTTCATACTGCAGCACGTCTCTATTGGATTATATCTCTATTAAATGGGTTACATGTGCCTTAAATGTGTTTTTTTAACTGGTATGAGAGCATACTACATTCCAAACCATTGGCACAAAAGATTGTCCACGATGCCATCCCCCCCCCAATCCAAGTCTGAGCTCCTTTCATTATTTATTTCTCAATTAAATGTTTTACTTAGCAACCTCCACCCATCCAATTAGCTTGCCATACCGACATACAATGAAGCCACACATTCAAGCACACACACTCACGCAGACACACACACGCCATAACGAAGGGTCATGCACAAAGCAGTGTATGACCGTGGATAATGTAAACATCTTATTAATTAGCTCCGCCTTTGAAGTCTTATCTGGGTCGAAAGCTTTCACCATTAGGAGCCTTTCCTCTCCCAGACTCCAAATCCCACAAATCCTCTGTGGCGTGGAGACACTGGTCCTCCTCTGACGTCCAGCAGAACCAATGCTATTCTGATTATTCAGCCCGCTGTTCACTAATCTGGTTATGCAGCGACAGATACGCGCTAATTCTCTCAGATCGTTTCGGAGAGAAATGGCAAAAAAATGTCACTGAGATTTGATTAAATTCATTAGAGGCAAGTGATCAAAAAGACTATGAAATGTGTTCAAATATTTCTATTATATGCAGGACAATGAAATTAACATATGACTAATAACACAGCTTTCATTCATAGTGTGACACAATGTGTTTAAGCAGGGTGTCTAACTTTCATTAAGCCTAATTTGACTTTAATATCAGACACATTAAAGGATGACATGGTAAATACTAGTACAACTTTAGAAAAAACACTACAGCATTGGTTGGATTGCATGCAAGACAAAACTGCTTCATTGAACTATATTAAGGTTCTCTGTTGTTAATTAATAGTTCTATATTAATTGTGTAATTTCTAGTAAAATATTGGTTTAGATCAAATGCAAATGTAGTCTTGCTGCTGCCCTCACAGAGAGGTGATGTTTAATGTCAAAGCGCTGGATGGTTTCATCCGTCAAAGCTTTACTTGACCTTTAGCATTGAAAAAGTGAATGAACAGATGTTGCTTTTACACAGCCTGGTACTGGTCACCGTAACAAGTTAACCCAGTTTTTAAGACACAGTGAAGGCCATGAGAAAACCCAGCTCACAAGACTGCTTGAGTCTCAGCGCTGTAACAAGGCGTGTGGTGGCCCACCAACCCCCTCTGTTGGCGGCTTTCTGCTACTGCAAGAACACGAGCCTCAGAAAATATAGGAAAATAAAAATACAAATTTGGCTCTGGGAATTTGGAGGAAAACAATTATTATGTAAAGGGGACAGTGTGCTCCGTTAAGCATCTTCCAGCCCTCAAAAGCAGACAGAAAATCGTTCAGAAAATCATCAGGGGCATTGGAAATAAATAGAATTTGAATTGAATTAAAAATACTGGCTAGACAACATCACTCCAAAGAGATGTGTGCTTAGGCCAAACGCAGAGACCTAGAAGAGTACAGACAACATTTTAAGACAATCTGAACCAAAACGTAACACAAACTTTGTGACAGGATTAAGGCCTTTAGATATGAGGCTGTCCTTGCTACGACGACACTAACACATAATTGGTTTGAAATGTCAACAGGCATAAACAAATGAAGAACTGAAGCAACATTAGTGAGTTAGCCGAAGTCTATAAACACCTGGATGTCTCGTACTCTTCTATTGTCGTAGTTTAACCCGTGTGACCGCGAGCCTGGAGCCTGCTGAGATGCCACAAGGGCCAAATCAGATGAAAGGCACCGGAGGCAATCTCTAAAAGCAAATCCTAACCTTTGTACCAGTGTGTGTGTGTGTGTGTGTGTGTGTGTGTGTGTGTGTGTGTGTGTGTGTGTGTGTGTGTGTGTGTGTGTGTGTGTGTGTGTGTGTGTGTGTGTGTGTGTGTGTGTGTGTGTGTGTGTGTGTGTGTGTGTGTGTGTGTGTGTGTGTGTGTGTGATACAGGCCCCTATGGCAGTCTCAGTGCAGGGAGACGGTAGCGGGAGCCTGAGGGGCGGACACTTGACATTTCCGGCTCATCTTTAAAAGTGGGCCTTAACCTTTCCCCGCAGCTTCTCCAGACACGTTTTAGGCGGCCTCGACAATGCCTGCGTGCCACTCAAACAAACCGAGGGGTAAAAAAATAGATAAAAAGTCAGAAAGTCAATACCGATTACAACATGGTCGTAACTACTGTTCGGGGATAAGGAGAGGAATTGTTTTTGACCTCATCAAATCATTTTGTCCCTTAGCTAACGTAATGTAGGTATTCAGACTTAAGAAGAGGGAGAAAACATATTAATTTCACTACACTTACACATAAGCACATACTTCTCTAAACTCAACGTGTTCCTCCAGTTGTCTCTTCTTAGCCAAATGTTTTTGTGCGTGTCAGTAAAAGCTTGAATGTGTGTGTGTGTGTGTGTGTGTGTGTGTGTGTGTGTGTGTGTGTGTGTGTGTGTGTGTGTGTGTGTGTGTGTGTGTGTGTGTGTGTGTGTGTGTGTGTGTGTGTGTGTGTGTGTGTGTGTGTGTGTGTGTGTGTGTGTGTGTGTGTGTGTGTGTGTGTGTGTGTGTGTGTGTGTGTGTGTGTGTGAGTAGAGTTTCAGAGTGGAGTGGTCTTCCTCCAGGCCTTCCCTTTCTGCTTTTTCAAGTGACGGTTGAAAGTAGCCGTCTAATTTGAGCGCTCTAATTACCTGGGATTAGAGACCAGGTGCTATTAAAGCAATTAGACACACAGCACACTCCAGTGCCGAAGACCCTGCACCCTAGCCAGCGGAAAACACACTCGCACACACAAATACACACCTGTGTAACACAGCCAGTGGGAAAAAAAACAAATATTAGCCAGTGGGATACACAGACTTTAAGGGCCACTCTCAACTATTGACACACTTGGCTAAAGAAAGAAACAAAATACACAGTAACATTTACACTAATTTGCACTTAAAGTGGTAAAGAAAACACAAATACCTACTATCTACTTAACTTCAGGTGCTTAAAAAACATTTGTTTAACTGTGTATTTGAAAAAACAATATTCCTTTCTTCCTTCCTGACAAACCCGTTTTTATTTTTATTTTTAAATGACAGCAGCACGATACAAACACTGACCCCCGTGTTCATCACAACCCCAACTGATGTCATTTTCTCATCTGGCAGCCCGGACTGTTCCATTACGCTTTCTCCAGATAAAGGTTTACGAATGCATCTACGCACTCAAGCTTTCATATCCACCACATATTGAACAAATACCATATCTTCTTCTCCAGGAACTGGCTGCATTTCCTTAAGACACAAACACGGGAGGAGTGAAACTTTCATGAGGAACAGAAATGCACCCTGACTTATCAAACAGTTTACTGTCTTGCCTAAAGGAAGGTGTGCACACGACGTATGTATTGTGTGTGTGTGTGTGTGTGTGTGTGTGTGTGTGTGTGTGTGTGTGTGTGTGTGTATGTGTGTGTGTGTGTTATCTGTCTGGATGTGTGTGTGTGTGTGTGTGTGTGTGTGTGTGTGTGTGTGTGTGTGTGTGTGTGTGTGTGTGTGTGTGTGTGTGTGTGTGTGTGTGTGTGTGTGTGTGTGTGTGTGTGTGTGTGTGTGTGTTACACAGCCATGTAGCTAGCTCGGCTCGAGGGTAGGATTAGCGGAGAGCATTGCCTCGGCCCACAAACATTCCATATTAAAAAATGAAAAAGGCAACCTTCATTACTATCAGTGGCACATAACCTCCCCTCTTCCTCCTCCTCTGCGACTATTATACACAGCCCTAACAGCCTGGGCGAAAAATACAAGCCACTGACAAGAGATTCCATTATTCCTGATGCCTCAGTGTCAACAACATACATCCGACGGGGCAGAGAAAGAAAAAAAAAATGGAAGAAGGGGAAAGGGATGTGAGAGAAAGAGGGGGGGTTAAGCTCACTACAATGCCTGAATGACAAGATAGGAGGAAACCTGGGAATGGAAGCTTCCAGGTTCCTGTTGGTGTCGAGAAAATGATTTTTTTTAAGTGTCAAAAGTGTCATTTTTGGGAGGGTTAATGTGATTTGAGATTTGGAATCGGGGGTAAAAAAAGCGGATGAACCATATGTGAAATTAGAAAATAGTCACAGGTCAATCTTAGGTCTTAAGAAAAAAGAACAATTCTGTAGCGAGAGTGGAAATTGTTTCTTTTAGATTTGGGCAATAAGCCAATTTCTACTGTACTGTATGAGGAAATGAGTAATCCAAAATACCTTTTAGAGAAACTGAGTTGAACTGTCCTATACAAACAGTAAATCCTTTTTTCATCAACATCATACACGGCGAGAAATTGGATGGGTATCACAGGTTTAGTTTGAACACAATTGCTGAATATGTGGTTTACAATACCAGCAATATACTGAAGATATAATACATTTTAAGTCAATCGAAAAGTATGACTTTAAGTAAACTTATTTTGTATTCTTTTTTTTCAAGCAACTACAAGTACTCCTTGATTTAGAAAGTCTTTGTAACATTGTGCCTAATTGCAACTTGGGGTTAAAAACAGTCTACTTCCTGGTCAACCTGTTGGCCAAAATGAAGAATACAAAGTTATCAAAAAAGTTGAATAGCATTATACATGATTAATTTACTAAGAACAATGACGGCAATTAAAACTGCCCTTTCAGAAACATGAAAAAAGACACAAGTGAAACGTTTTAAGTGGCAGCTTTGTCTCTCCCTCTGGGGCAAAAACGCTTCAATGGAAACGTAACTGCCCTCGACCCAATGACATAAACCCACGACTCTGTGGAGAGGAAAGAGCTTCCGTGTCTCTCCAATCTCACTTTCATGGCTTCAAAGCGGTGTCAGAGAGTGTCAGATTTGAGGAGGTGTTGAATCTCATACTCTTTAAAACTTGTAATCCGCTCAAGGAGCCTACGGCAAAAAAAGTCTGTGTGTCTGACACACACACACACACACACACACACACACACACACACACACACACACACACACACACACACACACACACACACACACACACACACACACACACACACACACACACACACACACACACACACACACACACACACACACACACACACACACACACACACACACACACACACACACACACACGTTATCCAAGATGTAGACACACACTTGAAAACATTAATACCTGTTCACATTTAAGAGGATAGAGGTTAGTGCACTTAAGTGGCCTGTCCATCCTGCTCCTGAAAGCTCTCATCTGATTGGCTGAGCCCCAACTACCAACACTCTCAATTATTTAATTGCACCTTCAATCAAAACAAGCAATTTGTTTAATCTGTGGGCTTTCTGCGTCCGACGTGTTCACATTAGAAAAGACAGAGCAAAAAAGAAGCCCGTGAAATTATGCTTCGGATTTCAAACGTTGCCTGCATGAGAGCAGAGGGGAGGAAGTCTAATCAAAAGTTCAATTATGTAAATGGAGATGTGGAGTGGATGGAACAATAGCGAAAAAAAGGGGGGGGGGACAAAAGGCAGGAACGGGAGAGGAGAGCGAATGTAGCGTGAAAAATAATACACATTAACATACAAAGGATATATCGCATTACTGCTGTAATCACACCGAGGAGGGGCTCCTTCCAGAGAGAGCCGTGAGAGAAAGTGTGTGTGCATGTGTGTGTGACTGTGCATGTAGACAGTGTTTAGTTAAGCCGGGCATCACTTTGTGTGTGTGAACAGGTGGAGAGAGCACCTATTACACCTGAGAGCGGAATATATGACACACTGAACCGGCTGCTTTTGAGCAAGGCCACCTCAAAAGAAAAATATATTAAGAGCGTTTGTAATGCAATGTATTTGAATAATCGTCATGCCATGGCTATGTTTAATATCCTAAAGTGGGAACATGTGTTACATTCATCATGATGGTGATGACGTGGGGTTGCGAGTGATTCTCTCAGAAGCAGATATGACATTTCCTCCCATTTACATTTCATTCCCCATCTCGCAGTGAACCTGCAGGCCAAGACAGAGGGCCTTTGGGCGGTTGGCTACTGAGATGTAAAATGCAAAAATCAGGAAAAAGCGGTTTCCTTTTCCAGGAGCATCTTTTGCTTCCAAGGACTATTCTGCTCCAAAGGCATAACCATGCAAAGCAGCAGGAAAAAAAGGCAGAAAAGGGAGAGGACAGACATGGCTTTGAAATTGAAATAAAAACCATTCACTGAAAAAAACATCATGAAATAACACAGTTTGGAGGAGGCAGCAGACAAAGAAGAGATGGTGCCAGCCTGCAGTGTGCCCACCCGCCCGCTTCATGCCTAACGTGTTACACAGGGGCATAATGCGGTGTAAGCGCTGGCTTTAGCTTGTCATGGAAGCGGCAGTAGCATTACCCACACTCACGCCTCTGCAAATTAGCTTTGGCTGGGGGGGGGGGGGAATTACACGCAGGTTTGGGATTGAGTGTGTGTATGTGTGGTAAGGGGGTTGGGGTTGATGGTATAGAAAGTAGGATCCAGTTAGAAACAAAGCAAGACATCAGATGGTACTGATGCCGAGTGCACCTCCATCTCTTCCCTCTTACACAGATCCACTAGAAGATATTACAAAGTGCTCGTCGAACACTACTCCTGCATGAGGTCGGCACCTTTCGTTTTTACCATTGTGTCACAGTCTTAACTTGCATTCGTTCACGTGCAGCTACTTACAGTAAATGAAGTTTGTGTGTGTTTAAGTGGTGAGTAACCTGCAATCAAATACTCAGAACTTTAAACTTATCCCATGTTTGCCCCTTCTTTTGGAAGCTTTAATCAACAGTAGCGACCTGTTAGCCTTCCTAACCCTGATGTGTCTTGAACTCAGCGTGTTTGCAAGTCATGTGCTTAGAGCTGGACCAATACATCAGCAGATATTGGTGTGCCCATGTATTGATATTAAAGTATACATCAATGGACAAGCAACTAAAAATGGCAGTATAGAAATGACACAATATGTTGCAGGTTTTACACACAAGCAATCATGTCTCTTTCATATCGAGAACACTCGGATGTTTTTCAAATATGATCATTGTCTCACGCCGAAAAGTACAGTATCGGTCGGGTTATTATAATTCTCTAGGAGCAGCTAAATAATAGATTATATTTAAAGCTGGTCCTTACTAAACTGACCAGAGCGACAGAAGTGAAATAGTTAATTTCTTGCATGTTACATACTATTGGCTGAGCGAATGAACTTCCCTGCAAATCATGTATACTGTATGCATCTTTATTATGTATATTTTAAAACTTTTCAAGAATCCAACAGGGATCGAGAGACCTCTCTGCTCTTCCTCCACCTCCTCATCTTCCTCAAATAAATAAGCTTGGAGAGAAGGATGAGAAGGAGGAAGAGAAAGAGGGGGTGTCTCTTATAAATCTATAACGTATTAATCTCCTTTAACTGCCATCTTCAACAAACAAATTAGTGTTGCAATAGATTCAGAGATCAGCTGTGCCGATAGCGCCGCCATTTATCAATTAATCTAAGCCTGGGCCGGGAAAAATCATTAAGGAGGCCACTTTAGGAATTATGCTCTGCAGGTAAAGAGACTGTGTGTGTGTGTGTGTGTGTGTGTGTGTGTGTGTGTGTGTGTGTGTGTGTGTGTGTGTGTGTGTGTGTGTGTGCATGGAGGGGTCTTGACACAGCAGTTGTGCAATCCCCCCACTACAGACTGCCATTGTCCAGCGCTGCGTGGGCTCCAAAGTGATGAGAGGGGTGATAGCACAGCCAATTAAAATGAACATAATTACAAAGTCACCCCTTTGACTCCTGATCAGAATACACATGCATCAACACACACACACACACACACACACACACACACACACACACACACACACACACACACACACACACACACACACACACACACACACACACACACACACACACACACACACACACACACACACACACACACACACACACACACACACACACACACACACACACACACACACACACACACACACAAAAACAAGAACAATCATTTCTGTTCCCAACATGTGCGACGGGTTGTCCACTTTTGATACATTTAATACAAGTCAATGATTTGGCATGTGGCGTTCTGTATGCTAACATGCTAACGTGCTAATGTGAGCTCAGTTTCCTTGTAGTTCATCATACACATAATTGATGGACAACTGACAATTTGAATCTATTGATTGTGCAAGATGACATTTAGGGGAATCATCAAAGACATTCAGATTCATTTCCTTAATGTTTGTCGATCAGCTCCGATAGTGCTTCACTGGGGATTAGTGTTGGACCAAGAGATCAACCAACCTATGGTCAGAAAAACCAACTGCATGTAGCCATTCTGCTAGCTAAGCTATCCATTAGTTCCTAGCTGGGGTCAAAGTGTGCAAACTCACTGTATGTTTTGATTAAGACCAAGACAAGACCGTGTGCTCAAATTTAGTTGAGTTCCAACTAGAGTGCTCGATTAAAAGCTACAGGAATGATCCCACTCTGTGATCCAAGAGTTAAGAGCTGAGAATGCCACTTAGTATTTCCTATAGCGCATAAGAGCACACACCTGCATACCATAACAGTCCAAGAGGGGGGGTGCTGGAGGGCTTTATAAAGAGGCAATTAAAGCCTTATCATTTCTACACTCGCTCTCCGTTCCTCAAACACACAGTGCACGCACACACTCTCCCAACACATGCACACAATTTGAAAGACAAATCACTCAGACTAATTCATAAGGTACTTCTAAGGTCCTTTTTAAATTGCGGAGAACGGTTGGTTTAATTCAATTAAAATGTAGCGGGGGCCACTTAAGGATGACGGCAGTAAGGTATGGCATGACTAAGTGAGAGCGGTTTTCAAGACTGTGCGGGGGGTCTAAGACCTTCTTGAGGTCGAAGGAGTTTTCAAGTGCATGGACTTCTATGTCCTCACCCGAAGCCCCCTTAAACCTCACCCCAAAACCCTGGATGTTTCTGGGTTTAAGCCCACACACACCTGGAGGACTGGGGCAGATTAGGAGCAGATTAAGATAAAGTTACCCCTTCTTCGGCCCGCCATGTCATTCAAACCCCTGGCCTCTCCGGCCACTGGATAGAAGGACACACAAGACAAAAAGGTTTGGTTCATTCATATATACACACACACACAGGCACGCACATACAAAGGACTTTCTGGTCATCCTCATAAGCCATATTAGTCTGCTATAGAGCCTCTCATAGCAGACATCAATCACAGAGGGATTAGTCAATTCCCTCTCTAAATGAGTGGCGAGGGAAACCTCCCTTCAACTCTAAAGCAGGTCTCTCTCTTTCAGAGATTACACAGCGATTTGTTTCTTCCATCTTCATCGTTTTCTGTTTGACTTGCTTTTCATTTCTCTCTCTCTTGCTCTGCGTCTCCCTCGTTTCTCTCCTGCTCGCAGCTTGTGAGGTAATCCTTGGCAGATAAAACTAAGGAGGATTTACCAAAGGCAGATTACAAGCGGCGCTTTGCGGAAGGCCCTTTTACACCAGTCGGCGCGGGTATTGAGGAGAGTGAGCTCTTCGCAGTGCTTAACTTGTGAACTCGACATGCACCCAACAGAGGAAGAGGTGGGGAAATGATAGCCGCATTACAGTAACTGGATCAAAATATATCCCTCACAACACACACAAAGTGGCACATTAGTACACACAACACACAAGCTGCCTCCCTCATGGCGACCGTGTAGAAAATTGAATTCAGAATAGTCCCTGAAAACGTGTTAACATTAGATTTTGTATTTACTCTTTTCAAATGATTTAACATTGTGCACCGTGAGACCTCGGATCAACATTGTGTATCGAGCCAACATTTCTGTATTCGTCTCATAAGATCAGCTCCTGTGTGAGCAACTTCATCGTGTTGCTATAACTTTTTTGTTTTGTTTTAAAGATGTAGGTTTGGCAGTGTAAACAGGCACATCAAACTGACCCTTGCACAGCTTGACCCAGAACATAACCTCATCTGAACATTCCCTTTTCCTTTTCCCACTGTTGAGAAAGGTTTGGATTGTTCAGTAATGTCTTCTACCTCTCTAACCCCACCTGATGACAGCGATGCCCTGCAGCATGAAACGACCACAGGAAGCCCGATGATCGGACCTACACTGCATGTCAGGAGAAACTGGGTCTCCTCTCTCCCACCAGATCCAATGACAGACCACTCAGAGACTGCAAATCAGAGTTGGGGAGGGGTCCACATGGGGAAAATGCAGACATTGAGAGGTACTGACTTAGACTTACTCCTCTGAAGGATTATGCTCCTAATATTACACAGCTTAGGGAAAGGCCGGTGTGGCCAAGGGGAGCCGCTGAGTCTTCAGAAGCTCGGTTTCAGAAACGGACCGCGATGAACGCTTCTCTGCTAATATTGATTCCAGGTTCTGAAATGTTAGAGACACAGCTCTCCTCTAAAGGAACAAAGTAGCAATACAAACCACAGTGGACATTTTACATTTACTTTTAATGTCAAGGACCATTTACCTTGATTGAGCAAGAACACATGTTTTCAAAACAAAAGCGAAAAACTATCAAGAACAGTTTGTAACTGGTATTTGATTTAGAACAATGTGACCCTTAATATTAGCTCTTATTGGATTTACTATTATTGATATTAGTTAGTTGTCCTAATTGAATGCTGTGCATGTTTTTAAATGCTCACTTATTCTTTTATAAATAATCACCACAAGCAATACAAGATTAATGCTAACACTGGGAAAGCCTTAGTGACTTTAAAAACGTTTTTGGGAAAACAGGTGAAAATATAATTCATTCTTTCTTTTAACCCAATTAAATGTGACATGCAGGTATAGTAAGAAGTAAGAAGATTTGGTATAGCACAAGACTCATGTCGATATTGAAATGTAAATACCACAACACATAGTATTTAAATGTAATTAACCACTTTTTAAACACATTATGCTCTAGGACATTCTTTATGGCCTGAATCTGAGAATCTTTGTTAAAGGTATATAAAAGTAATCAGAGAAGATGGAATAACTCTGGACCGTCTGTAATGATAACAAGACGAGAGACCTTAGACCGGTTATAGATCAAAGGACAGAGATGACTGTCCTTGTCTCTTGGGCTCCCCTCTGTCCTCTAAAAGCATCGCGTCAACCTCAGCAACTCTTCGCCGTGCGGCCGTGCTCCTCTCCTGCCGCCAACCCCGGTGAAAGCTAATTAAGAAATATCGCAGCCTTCTGCGAACTCAATTAAATAATGTTAATTTATTCTAATTTCAATTTGGAGGTAGTCTGAACTGAAGGAGGGGCTGTGAAAACAAAGTCTGCGAGAGGAAGGAGAGCTCTGGCCTCTGCCTCCCCCACGGCACAGGAGCTCACACAACCTGCACAACTCCATTTAATTTGAACCCTTTGATTAACAGAAGTAATCACACAAGCCCTTCAACTGAAGGGGAGAAAGAAAACATAGTGTTGGTTCACTTTCTCACTTCTGGAGAGAATAAGTATGTGTGAAAATGAAAGAAATATACAGTTAAACTTATGGATTATAAGTTTATTGTGAGTAGTTTTTCACTAGTTGATATCAACAAAAGGTGTGGTGAAGTAATGTCCAAATAAAACTTAAAGGTGGGGTAGGTAATTCACTTCAGAAACACTTTTTGTTATATTCCATGGAATGCTCTTAACATCCCGATAGCAATGAATACATTAAATGCTTTGACAAAAAATACATAAAGAAATGTCATCAGTGGAAGCCGTGGCGCTGTAAAAAGCACGACCAATCATCTGAGCCGGCCCGGCTAAAGTAACTGGATGGCCTACCTGCCTGTCAGCCTTCCATCTGTGCACAAACTTATCTCGTGCCCTCATTGGTCATGTGCGCGTTCGTGTGTGTTGGAGGAGGGGCTCTGTAAGGAAGTCTGAAGGAAGGGGCAGATTTTTTCTGGCTGTGTATTTTCAAATTCTAGCGCACTCCAGCTGGTCCTACCCTAAAGTCTTTCAAACACAAAATATGTCCTGCTATTTTGCTATCATGTCTATTTTATAAAGTACTGTCAGATAGGAAAAGGGCCAGAACTTAAAATGTAAGATGGCTTTCTTTGAGTAAATATTAAGATAATACAAAACTTTTTTGTTTAAACTTTTTTCCTCAGACATATTCTAGCTTCAAACTTTTCTTTATATGAAAATAAGCAAAATAATTCATGAAGCAGAAACTTGATAAAAATCCAAAGATCAGAGCATGTAAGTGTAGAGCGGTCTGACTGCGGAGGAGAGATGGAGATGAAACGGAAAGGAGGAGCAGGGGATCACTGAATTACTGGGAGGGGTGAAAGAGATGGACTGAATCAGACCAGACCGAGATCACAACCCGCCCAACAGGAACTCCCTCTGTTCATTTACATTAATCCCACAGACGTTTCCATCCTCCAGCTCCTTCACAGATGCTAAACCTAAACGTCACGTCTTTGAGGATCTACATCTCACAGGCAGGACAACGGACAGATACACTGGCACGAGAGACACGAAGCGTCTTAGAGTAACTTTCAACAACTTAAGATGGATTTGAATCGCTAACAAAATCAACTAAAAGTAACTTAATGTATGTATATTCAAAGAATGAAAATAGTAAAAAGCCAGTTTGTGATTTTAGGTAAAAACTTGCACTGCCTTCTCTTTACAAACAAGACCAGAGAGTGACCCAGAGAAATACACTAACTCTACAAATGTAAAATGCTGCTGGTGTCCAATGTTTGAATGAGTGTGTATTAGGGCTGTCCCGAATAAAAAATTTCGGGCTCCGGATATTCGGTAGTAATCAGCAGCGAACCGCTTCAACACGTGTATTTCGGTTTATTCATGGCATTCATTTTTTTATTCTACACAGTATTGTTGTTTTATAATTATTTGTTAATGTATATAACCCAATTTGTGTTCTTTGAAATTGAAAAGGATATTGCATTGTGTTTGTTACTTTCGTTGCAGTCTTATATGTGTAATTTGGCTAATCTACATATAAAGACAGAGAAAGTAAACGATAACGTTTATGGTTAAGTGTTAGCACCCCCCGAAGAGGCACAAGCTCTTACGTTACATTGGAGATTTCAAAAAAGAAATACGAATAACGAAATTGAAACCCGAATAGTACTCCAACGAACGAATATCCGGGTACAGCCCTACTGTCAACAGCGCTTACTCTCTTTCAAAATAAAAGTATGTCCATAAAAAAGATGGACTTTGAATAAGCATCTTTATTTGTAATACACACTGTGTAATACAAATAAAGATGCTTATTCAAAGTCTTGATTTAAGTCAGTCACTTCTGTCTGAAATATCAGATGAGCTCACACTGGGACTTACTGTCATATACTGTCTTCACTGCTTGATCTTAAACATGTGCTTACGTCAAAATATCCACTGCATCCTGCTGTTATGTGCTACATATTTGAATGAGATAGCCCATGCTACTCGTACTCTTTGTCTACACGTGCAGAGCTATTGTATGAAAAGTTGCAGCATTTATATAGTGCTTTCTCTAGTCTATGCTAGCATTTTACAACACTACTCAACATCCACCCATAATCACACAAATACGCATACACTAATAGCTGAGTTTTCCATGCAGGGGGGCCAATGAGCGGCTGAGACTGTGACGGGACGGCTGCTTTTCCTCCATGCCACCTCATATGTGAAGCCTGCTCTGCATCATGGAGAATCAAACAACATGCTTTTGTGACGTCAATAGATACAGTACGTGGAACATCTACATCTCTATGTCGGGCAGTGGCTCAGTCAGTCGGGGCTTGGACTGTGAGCTGTAGGGTCGCAGGTTCAAGTCCCCGAACAGACCTAAATATGGACTGGACTGCTACTTGGAGAGGTCCCAGTTCACCTCCTGCCCTGCCGTGGTGCCCTTGAGCAAGGCACCGGACAACCCCCTTCCCCCCTCACTCCCCGGGCACTGTGCAATAGCTGCCCACTGCTCCTAGTACTAGACTCCTGGTACTGGGATGGGTTAAAAGCAGAGAACACATTTCACTGTGTGCTGTGTGCTCTGCATGTGTGACCATTAAAGAGGGTTTCATCCCTCCTATTCTACATGCTAATGCAAATGTGTTAAGCATGGTACCACATGTTTCAATACATGAATTTGAGTTGTTTTATTCTAGCCATAAATTGCTGGTCCTGAACATATGTTCCACAGAGCGTTGAGCTCTTGTTTAGGCTTAATGTAAATCCAATCCATATGTGTAATACCTGTGTAAGGAGTAAGTGGGTGCACACCATATGGCCTGTAGATGTCCCGATTCTTCACAGGCCGGCATTGAAGTGGGCGGAGTTAATGCAATGACAAGGAGGATAAAACTACATCTTCAAGACAAAGTTTAATGCCAAAGCTCCAAGAGTGAATTCATACATGACGAGGATAACAGAAATGAACCAATTCAAAATATAACCCTATTAATTTGATAGTATATAATACATCTCCATATTCCCGTACCCACATCATTATTCTCTACTGCTTCAGCCACTTCTTCCGTAAACCGAGAGCAAGCTATACATCTCTTCGGCTTTAGCTATTTCAGTTTTTTATTCCTATCCTATCCAAGATCACTGGAATATTACTTTAGCACTAAGGCCCTGACACTTACACGTCTAAACTATGTGTAACTATAGTAATCAAACAGTTAAAGCTTGTGTTACCTTTGCACTGAACAAAGGTGTCAAATGTAAATGGGAAACAGAACATGCTGATCTTTTCTCTTGGTTAGCGAAGACAAGATTTCATTGAACAAAACACGTATGAAACATCCCGCTCCCTTCAGGGCAGGTTGTAAATGTATAACGTGAGTATGGTGCCTTTCAATATATCAATTTCTATTCACATTCGGAGATTAGCCATAGTTGTCTGCATGCGTGTGTTTATCTTGGTCCTATATTCCGATGCCCGTATGAATACTTGGTAGAAATAAATATAAATGGAGAATACATACCTCTATTATGAGAGAGGTAGAGGTTAGTTGTGTTTCGGGGGAAGGTTATAACCGCCCTGGTACATAATCTAGGAATGAAGCCTTAGGCATGCTATAAACTATAAGAACAGGATACATACATACATGCAGCACAAGCACACATCTATACTCCGCACACGTCCATAGTGTGATGATGTGTTGGGGTTCGTCTTGGCCTCTCATAGTGGGAATGTCTCCTCTTAATCCTCTCTGACTTCATACATTCAAAGGTCATCTCACAGCCTACACATGGCTGACGCGCGTGAGTGAGTGTGTGTGTGTGTGTGTGTGTGTGTGTGTGTGTGTGTGTGTCATAGTGCTTGGTGCGAATAAGACAAACATATTCACACTATATGTCAACAACCCTGTAGGCCTATCCTTGTTTACTGTGAACATCCTATCTCTTCTTCTACTATTCCCTCGCCATCTTCCTTCTCTTCCCCCCACGGTTCTTCCACCCTTCACTATCTCCCACCTATTCTCCTTCACTGCACCCCCACCCCTCGTCAATCCTCACCCGCACTTCATTCTTTGCATCCATCCCTCCATCCATCCCTCCCTCCCTCCCTCCTCCCAGAGCTCCAGAGGCAGGGGCATCTCTTGGCGAAGTGTGGCCCACCACAGGCCACTGGCTCTGGGTAATTAAAGTGGTTTAGGCCCCCTCACCCACGGTCACAGGCAACTGCAGCTGGGTGATAAAGGCACTGTGCCATAATTACATGGACGGCCAGCATCACCGCCCAGCTACACTAAAACAGTCAGCTAGCCTGCTGCATGGGGTGTGTGTGTGTGTGTGTGTGTGTGTGTGTGTGTGTGTGTGTGTGTGTGTGTGTGTGTGTGTGTGTGTGTGTAGTAACTGTATAGAGTGTGTGTGCATATGTGTGTGCACAGGGGGTCAACACCCCCTTGTGATCGCTCTGCTGTAGTTAAGCCTCCTGTGTTTAAGCCCCACATAGGATCACACACACACACACACACACACACACACACACACACACACACACACACACACACACACACACACACACACACACACACACACACACACACACACACACACACACACACACACACACACACACACACACACACACACACACACACACACACACACACACACACACACACACACAATCATTCCCCACCAGTGGTCTGACTCCTGCCGTGAGTGTGTGTGACCATCAGCCATTTAATTAGACCCAGCCATGATTTACCTAATTTAAATAAATAAATAAACATACCAAAACACCCCAATAAACAAATACCTATATTCAAATGAGGAGCCGGGACCATCATGAGCATAAAGAATGGGCAGGAGATGGGATCGTGCAGGCGGAAAAAAAGCTAATGTAAGGACCACTGGATATGGACACACAAGCGCAAACACACACACATGCATACACACACACACACTCACTTACAAAAGTAATTCACTTATAATAACACATCCTACAATGAAAAAGTCAGAATGAAGAATAGTAAGAAAACTGCAGAACTTTGCGTTTTTTACTTCAGATTATGGTAAAGATGTACTTAACTATTTGAAGCTTTGGTCCTCTGAAAAACATTACCGAGTGGTTAATAAAAAATAAAATAAAAGCGTAAACCCTTCTTTACTGTGTGTATGTGATGTTTAAATGTTTCTATTTAAATTGTACTGTGGATTATAGAATATATTGTTCAGAAAAAAAACTGAGCTTACATGGTGGGGCTGTACCCGAATATCCGAATATTCGTTCGTTGGAGCAGTGTTTCTTAGGGTCAAAAACATTAAACACACAACTTAAAATTAAAGCGTTTAGTTTATTTAATAAAAGAGCACATGTTCAATGTGTAAAAAGACAGTAGATATAGATTAGTTGCAATTTGGTGAAATATATATATATATAATATATACACCTTTTTTTTTTTAAAACACCTTGAATTTCAGGGGGGGCGCGGGGCTCCGTTGGCAGGTTGCAGCGCCCCTCCAAGACAATGGTAGGGGAAACACTGGAGTACTATTCGGGTTTCAATTTCGTTATTCGGATATTCGTTTTTTCGAATTTATTGAAATCTCCAATATCAACGTAAGAGCTTGTGCCTCTTCAGGGGGTGCTAACACTTAACCATAAACGTTATCGTTTACTTTCTCCGTCTTTATATGTAGATATGACTTTTCTCCGTTAATCTCCGTCACGTTGTTTCCATAGCAACAACAACTTCCTGTCAACAGCGCTAACTCTCCTTCAAAATAAAAGCATGTCCATACAAAATAGGAAGCCAAGCCAAATTACACTTAAGACATATACAACTGCAACGAAAGTAACAAACACAATATCCTTTTCAATTTCAAAGAACACAAATTGGGTTGTATACATTAATAAATAACTATAATACAACAATACTGTAGAATAACTAAATTAATGCCGTGAATAAACCGAAATACACGTGTTGAAGCGTTTCTCCCCTGTGTGCATTTTCCACGTTTGTTGTTTTGTCATACATGTCTGTGGGCCTGTTTTGGGTATAAATCGAGTGTGTTGCGTTCAGGTGAAGTGTGTTTACCTTGGGGGAGGAGGAGGCCAGCTCTCTCCCCATCAACACGGCGACCGGGCTGGGCCCGACCGGCTGGTTTCTCTCTCTGTCTGGTCCAGCGCTGGGTTTGGGAGCGGGGGTGCTGGGGCCCAGGCCAGAGCTGGAGCTGGGGGGCGGGGGGGCCCTCCTCTTCTGGCCGCTGCCCACATCCAGAGAGGGGCTACCAGTGGGGGGGTGCTCGGGACTCGATGTTCTTGGCTCGTAGAATGGGTTAGATCTAAGAAAGGAGGGTGAGACGGGGAAACAAAATGTCATGATAGAAAGTGAGCGCAGACTACAATTATTCTTTAAGAAATTAAGTTAAAGCAATGTGCATTGATAGAGGACTATTTAATTATTAAGATTAGTTTGACCTTTTGCTTCAAAGACTGTGTTTCTGAAGAAAAACAAATGCAAAATACGCAAGAAAAAAATATAAAATAAAGAAAAACAGGCATTTCTTAATATGTCAAGGGATATTAAAGCAATGCAATTCAGATGTGTAACATGCAAAGACTAATGCATACAACGAACATTATAGATCCTTTTTGCAGAGTTATTGAGCACTATTTAAACGCATCATTTGCTCTAAAAGCTCATTGTTGAGTTAAACATCAGGACATTGCGACACGGAAACGAGAGTTTTGTGCAATACAATGAACGGCACACACAAGTGGAAAGGTAATAGAAGATGCAGGTGCACTGAGGTCAGGTCTGCGTGACCTCATATCCTTACTGCCCAATGTGGACTACTGACAGACAGACAGGCAGGAGCACGAAGGCACACACACACACACACTCACTCACACACACACACTCACACACACACACACACACACTCACACACACACACTCACACAGGCACTCGTACACACATACCAGTGTTATCAATATACAGGCATGCTTGTGGCACTGAAAGCAGGGGCACGGCCTTGAGACATTCACTCAACATGCAACAAGCAATCCTAAACAAACAAGAGAATTGGATGGAGAGGGTGGGGGTCAGAGCGAGAGTAAGAAAGAAAAAGGCTGAGGTTAGAGCTGCTCAGTGTCTATCTAAGCTCAGAGCAATACGAAGAGGGAGAAAGGAGGTAAGTAAAGCAAAGTAGAGCAGGCAGGCCCATAGAGCAGCTTTAACAGACCAGCGCTGGCTAAAAGACATGTGAAAGGGCTCCAGTCAAAACACTGCTCTGCCCTCTTGAACTTTCTATTCTGCTGAGGACTGCTCCTGGTGTAAGAGACAGGGCAAAAGAAACATGCCAGTCAGTAACCTGTCTGTCTTTAGAAGCCGAGAGGACTAAAATATACGGCTTTCTGAGTGACAGCGTCCCTCAACAGGAGAAAAGTTCAGGTTTACTATTTAGGGCAGGCTACAGAAGGGGGTCCACACAATAAGATGTTGTTTTAGCCAATAAGACACTGATTACATGTTACAAATGAGCTTTCTTTGACAGTATGGTTTCTTTTACGTGCAACAACTCTGCCAAGTGATAAGCAAAATCGCTCTCTGTCACCACTAGTTCTGCTGTCACTGATTGCCTTTGTTTTTTGAACAGGACACACATATTGTAGATGCAGTAACCCTAACCCTAACCCTCATCTACTTTTATACTATCAATGCGGTAAAATGGGAATAATTCAAGACTGAAATTAAATAGCAAATGAAATACACTTAAGTGATGAAAAACGGAACAAGAAGAAGAAAGGAAGTGAAAGGAAAGTAGAAATGAGCAGAGTCTGAGGAGGAAGTAAAGGATGATGGCGAGGAGGGAAAGTATGAGGCAACAAGCAGATAGGGGGAGAGGGAAGGAGGGGACGACAGGAGAGGGAAAGGAGGGAGACAAGGTTAAAGAATGCGGAGAAACAACAGGGCCCTTGTTCCCGTTGAAAGAGCTGCCTCGTCACTCTGCCCTGATGGGGGGGCTACAAGTGCCCCTTCAGAAGGAGGGGTCTCAGACGACTTGGCCTGCCAACAGTAAAGCAGCTTGGCAGCCTGAAACCTTCCAGACTGCTGCTTCTAGTACGGGCTACTCAGACATGAAAACCATTTAGGAAAGTATATTTCTCTAAAGCAAACCATATAACATAGGCCTCTCTACTCTGACATACAAATGCCCTTTGTACATACAAGAAGGGGCTTAAGGACTCCTTTTATTGTATTCAATGCCAGAGTAATACATGCAAATGGAAAACAAACAAGAGGTACATTTCCTGTGTCAGTAGATTAAAAATATGATAAAGAAATTGGACAAATAAAGACATAAAGTCTTACTCATCGAGCTGCTCCTCCTCCTCCCGCGCTGTGTCTGCGTACAGGTACTTGCTCATGTCCACAGGCCGGACTCCTTTCCTCTGCCTGGGTTTGGGGGGTTCTGGGTCCGGCTGGAGGTCCGTGTCGGGGTCGGCCTCTTCGAAGGGATTCCCCGGAGCTGCTTCTGTCTCCAGTTCTTCCGGGTCATCAAACGGATTTGAGGAATCGTGGTCGTAGAAGGAGGTATCTTCAACCCGCTGCCTTAAGACCGGCTGGGCAGGGGGCTCTGTTTGGGCCGAGGAGAGAGCGGTGAGTGCATGTACAACACACTATGCAAGAGTTTAAAGAATATATCAGGATATAGCAGAGCCACTAACCAACCAGTGGCTTCCCTCTGGACTGATGTATTATTTTTGATGTATTGTATTGATTCTACATCAATTAGCTTTTGGTTGGTTTATCAATATTGTTTTAACATTAGTTCACTTGGATCATTCAGAAAAAGATATGGTTGATAACATAGTTCTCCTATAGTTGCCATAAAAACTGAGTAAATGTGTGTTCAATTTGACAATTCCAAAAAGGCTTTTTGTTTGCCGAGATCCACAGAAACAAACGCATATGTTTTCAAATGAACCTAAAAACATACCAACCTTCAAACCAATTGAATTCTTACGTTTCAAAAGTGGTTTAATAAGATTAGGAAGTCCTAAAAAGAAATGTCTAAGAATATATTTATCCAAACATGTGCACAAGGAAGCAAAATCCTAGACTGCTACGAACAATAAGGTTCAGATTAAACAAGCAAACAAGCATCAAAGTGGGAGCTCTGTGTGTGTGGGTGGGAGCATGCCACTCAAAAACAAATAATCCATACTAATACACCTGGCTACTCAGGTGGTCAGACAAAAACATTGGTTTAGCTGTCTGACTGAAAGCATTGGAGCCTCCCCGCTATAGTCACACATGAATACACACATTCAAGGTATGTGCACAACCAAAACCTTTGAGTAGCATCCCCCTGTCTTTCTACTGACACCCCCAAAATAAACACTTTTCTTGTGGTAGCTTTCAGAATATTAAAGCCTAAAACCAGCTAAAAGAATTACTAAAAAACACCAAATCCACCAAAATGAAATTAGATTGATTGTTTTTGTCACATGCGTACCTGTGTCGTCAGGATCATCAAACGGGTTGAGGTGGTTCGGATGAAGGTCGTCATCGGGATCCTCGAAGGGATTTGAGCACAAGTCGGGAGGCACTTCCTGATCCTCGTCGTCCAGGAAGTTCAGCTTGTTGATGAGCTCTGTTGCCACAAAAGTCAAACAAAAAGTCATGAACACGAACTACAGAGTCAAGACAAACAACTACAGCACAATACGTCCACCAAAATGAAATGAATACAAACATTCACAAACCCATATTAACCAAAATCTGCACTTTGGAGTGAACCATGAGCATTCAAAAAAGTCCTGTGTAAGTAATCCTGCAGCCTGAACTTTTATGTGCTCCACCACCTCAGCCCCACTTGATGCATACAGCAGTGGCATTCTGGGAAAATGTGTGCGATATGGGGTGTTACTGTGGGGGACAGTGAAGGCAGTAGAGAGTTGCTATGGAGATCCCAGCTGGAAAGGCGGAGAGTTGTCCACTTTATCTTCATCATCGTCATCGCATGCTGCCATGGTGTGGGTCAGTTTGTAAAGAGCGTAAATGTGTGCGAGGTAGATGCCAAGAAATGCTGCTGTGAGAATCTGTACAAAGAGAACAAGTGTGTGTGTGTGTGTGTGTGTGTGTGTGTGTGTGTGTGTGTGTGTGTGTGTGTGTGTGTGTGTGTGTGTGTGTGTGTGTGTGTGTGTGTGTGTGTGTGTGTGTTGCTTGGTCTATATGTAGGGGGGCTTTGTGTAGTGGTGTTAGCTGATAAGGGGTCCAGCACATCCTCGCCTCTGACTGACAACATTCACAACCCAGTTTAGGCCGTGGAGGAGAACATGTGCATGAGTGTGTGTAAGATTTCCTTATAAGCAATGATCGGTTATTTTACTAAATAGTTAACCCTGAAATATTGACTAGCCAGTGAAACCATGTAGCATAGTCTTAGCGGTAAGAGAAATAATCTCTCCTTTTACCCTTCAAAGCAGATAGATTGAGACCCCTAACATAATGCTGATGTTTCTCTAACCCCCTCAACTCTATCTGACTTAGCAATGTATTATATTGTCGCTCTGAAGCCTCTCACCAGCTCCAGGCCCAATTAGAATCTCAAAGCTATCTTTTACTGATGATATGATGAAGTTGATTAGTTTTACTGCTGATATAATCATTTCTTGTAAGCTTTACCTAGGATTTAATCAATTGCTCATATTAGAATACTCTGTTCGTGATTGTGTTTCTAACTACAAGCAGTGTTTCCTGTGGAAAAGGGAACTTTACAGAAGGATGAAATGTTACATGTGGCCCAAATGCCCAGTAACACGTGTGAAAGAGTGTCTTTTTTATGGTTTTGTAAAACAATATAATCCTTATAACTTCAATCACCGGTGTATGTGCACGTGGGTTTGCTATCCTGGCTCCAAAATGGTGGAATGAGCTCCCCATTGACATCAGGACAGCAAAAAGCTTACACATCTTCCGGCGCAGATTGAAAACTCATCTCTTTAGACTCCACTTCGAGCGATAGAATTATTAACAAAGCACTTATATACTAACAAAGGACCGGCTTTTCTAAAGGCAGTTGAGTAGCACTTGAAATGTTTTGGCTCTTTGAAACCTGATGTACTTATATGATTCTGTTTTCTTCAAGTTTGTATCTTGTTGCTCGAATGCACTTATTGTAAGACGCTAGATGCAAAGTAATGTAATGTGTGTTTTAATTGTGTTTTATTGTAATGTCCTGAGTGTTAAGGTCATTTGATCCACGATAAGAATACCACAGATTCAATACAAAGTCCAACTGAAAACAAATGCACTTAATTCCAAATTGACAAAGCAAAACATTTTTTTCTTTAACCCTTAGATGCATAAGTGGGTCTTTTTTGACCCGGTGAGGTGGTTTTCTTAGATTATCTTTGTAATTACATTTTTTTATCATTTCATATTCAAACTATTCCTCAAAAAACATGTTTTGGATATCATGCCATTCAAATTTTTAATTTACATTTTAAGAAATTGTAGTTTTTGTATTACTACCCCCAGCTTCAATAAGTGGGTCAAAAATGACCCGCATGCATTTTCTATGGAATTTCATTTTTTTTTCAAAATGTAAAAAAAAAGTCTAATATTATAAATAGCGAAAAATTAAATAATAAATATTTCTAGTGTGAACCAAAATATAATACAAAATATTATTAAGTGATTTTTCTTAACCAAAATGACAAAAATGGCATAAAAACACATTATTCTAATACGGGTCCTTTTTGACCCACTTATGGAAGAGTGTAGGGTCCAGTCACTCTAAGGGCATCTAAGGGTTTTAAAAGGTGAGAACACTTAGTTTGGATCCCATGTACATGTTATGGTTCACTACCAATTGCAGTAAAACAAAAGGGAAGGTAACACTGTCACAAAAACAAGAGCATGAACCAAAAGGATAAACACCAACGGATGTGTTCACAACACCTCTTACTGCACATCACCACATGACCCAAGATCAACTGTACCACCACAACATGATCACAATGCCAATGTCAAGGAGGATCAGGGGATGGGACTTTTGAGTGAGAGAGAGAGAAATAAAAAGAGACGGAAAGCTAGAAAAGACAGGATTAAGAAAATAATGATATGTAAAGAGATTGTGGTAATGCATGGTAGTGTAGAGGTGACACAACGAGTCAGGAACACGGGATGAGAGGTGAAAGAAAGGTGAAAAAAGACCTTGGGAGGAAGCGGCAGGCTTAGCGGTTGCTTTGCGTGCTCGCATAAGGACACCAGCATCATCATCCTCATCATCATCATCTAAGCAGCTGAGGGCATTCAAATGGTTTACTATCTCTGTAAAGGACAGGGCCATATAGGAAGGGAGGAAGGAAAAATAGCAGTGAATAAGGCAAAATAACACATCCCATAGAGAAATAGCCCCCCCCCCCCCCACACACACACACACACTATTTTAATAAATACATGTATAAACAGAGATGAGGAAAGAGCATATTCTTGTGTATACCTTAATTTAGTTTGCAGTTTTATTGTTATTTTTGAACTAGCTTGCTACTTGTGCTTGATCTAATTTATAGGGATGGGAACGATTAGTAGAATATTAAAAATTATTCAAGGGTTCGAATAATTATTCAGGTATTCGAATATAAGTTATTAATATTTTTATTTAAAAAAAAATGTTTTGATTATATACTATCAAATTGAATAATTCAATTTATAAAACGGACAAGTCAAATCAAGCAATCTGATTGGTTCTTAGCCGTGATATACTGAGCGTATACCACGGGTAGAATTGTAAGTTACTTTTCACAACAAGTCAGTATCCCTCCGCGTCTGAGAAAAACAGTATACCGTTGGGCTGAAAAGCAAACTGCCTGCCGCGTCGGGCCGAACCACGCCCCTTAGCTGTGATATAATGAGCATATACCACGGCCTGTCGTGAGCTATTGCTTAAGTATACAACAGTGCCATAGCTAAATGTGTTAGGTGACGCCTCCGCTCACCGGTCCCTCACAGCGGGCAGAGCTGCAGGTGCTGATCTCTCTCTCTCGCACCCGGTGTTTTATGTCCAAATCCATCAGATCTAGCTAGTTCTAGCCAATGATATGACTGCTGCCCCTCCCTACACGCAGATCACGCAGACTCAAACCTCATCTTATGCCCAAATGCTCCGCAGCCGTTGCGAGGTTCCGGCGCTAACAGTTCATGAGCGTGCTCCCACGCCCCCTGTCAACACTCGCGACACATGAGTGGCCAGCCTAAACAACAATAAGCGCTGCTTGGCAACCGTGTGTGGCGGCAAAGTACATAGACATTTAGAAAGGAGAGATTTAGTTTTGCCGGTATTCAACATAGTCATAGTCCGGTAATTATTTACACTCTAAGAAGAGTCCTACACAACAGACATGGCGTCAAAAGGAGTAATGTGTGGAAATATTTCGACCAGGTTAGTGAGTGCGGTGTAGAGGTCAAACTATGCCAAATTAAACTTATATACATACTATACCTTGCTATACCCGCAACCTCCGTTCCAGCTGAGAGGGTCTTCTCTACAGCTGGCCTGATTGTGAATCGAAAGCTGTAGGCCTATAGCTGTCAAACTGTGATCACCAGTTCAATACATTTGACAAATTCGACTTGGTGTCTATACATATTTGAACAAGTGTTTATTTATTTCCAAAAGTTATTGAAACATTAAAAAAAAAAAAAAACTACCCAATTTTTTTTTTTTATAGGATATGTACATTTCGGTTAACCGGTTTTTGGGGGGTCCAGTATTCGAATATACATGCATTTGCTTTCAAATTCCCATCCCTAGTATATCTCCAAATACACAGATCATTGTGTCAAACTGCATGAGTTGGTTAACTCTGTAGCAGGGTGTTACTGTCAGCTAAAACACACTTAAACCAAAGTAAACTAAAATAAAACAATATTCTTTAGGAAAAAGTCAACTCAAAGGATATTGTCTGTTCAAATAAACATTAGTTTCTTAGCTTTAATATATCTCTACCAGAAATAAGAATCAGTATCAATTTCATTCAACTCTTCTGACAATACACCAAAGGGTCTGCTCTAATAATTACAGACTGGGGTTTGAATTCAAATGCACCTGAGAAACAGGTACAAGTTTAAATATTATAGCACCATGTGTTTTGTTTGTAAGTGTAACTAAATCTTGAGAAATTAAAACTCATATTTCAAAACTAAAAAGTAAACCTTCCTGGGAAACTGAAAGAGTGACTCACATATTTAAAAATCAATACTAAAAGACTAACCGTCCTAAAATCAAGATCATTTGATACAATAATGAGTAAAAGCTGAAGTAAAATATCTTTACTTTTACATTGCATGTTTTTATTCATTTGAAGTTGATGGCTGGTTGACTTGGTAAGTGGTCCAACACTCACACACATATTCACAATCAATATACCCACAAATTGTATATATTCATGAAGATGAAAAATACAACGATTCTAGGTGTAAAATATTCTCTTTTCACTTTTTACACGCTGAGTGAAAGCTAAAAAAGAGAACATGTGTTGCAGGGTATGCACGGGTTAGCTGGTGTTAGTGTTGCAGTTTGTTGGGTAAGTAGCATCGGGGGGGGGAATGTGGCGGAGGGGAGTTTTGGCAGCTCGGCCAGCCTTTGATTCAGAGAGCCGCTAGTGATGCATCGCTGTAGGCGCTCAATGCATATACATATGAGACAAAGAGCAGGGAAGGGTACGCAAAGGAGAGAAAGCATGAAGCTTAACATGAAGGAAAGTTGGATTAAGCAAAGCAGGAGGCCTCCGTACATGAGACCATAGTATGAATCCTCAACATGTATGTATGGAAGCCACCAGGAGTCCAAAAAACAAGAAAGCAAGGAACAAAGAATAACAGCTGGGAAGTAGAGCATAAGCAATAAAAGATAACTTACAGTAAATACAGACACTGTAAATGAAACTCATGAATATATAATCCTACGTATGCAAGCATGCACACTTAAAGAAGCAGAAACGTAAAAAAAAAAAAACGAAATAAGAAAGAAGCAAAGCTGATGCCCCGCTGAAGCCTTGGTGATGGTTCAGGTCTGAATGATTTTTCAGCATGGTTGGTCCACCAAGTAAAGAGTTTAAGAAGATGGCAATATTTTGACAACGACATTTTGAAAAATGTGGGTTTGGAGGCATCTATTAGAATATAATAGAGTGCCACAGTGACGCATCCTAAAACCCGGAAGTAAGCGTCTTCAGGTTCCTTCGACAAAAAAGCAATGCAGTTTCTCCATAGGGTTTTGGAAAATAGCTGGAAATAAGGTCTGTGGTTGAAACACATTTAAGAGATGGATGACGTTTTGTTCAGCCGGATAATCTCCACATGTCTACCCTACTTTTATAATTTTCAAATTATAAATCTAGTCGCCAGAAGCAAGATGCTAACGTTATGCTATAAAGGAACTACAGCAGGGTCGCTGCTTCAACGTCACGCCAACTTAAGATCCATATTCAAACATACAGATTATAAATGGTACGAGTTGAAGCGATTGTTTTAACAGTTTGCAGGAGGCAGGGACTTGCTTTCAAGCAGAACAGGGCAAACAAACTTAGAGGAGTATTTACGTGTTCGGTGTAATGACGCACAACGGCCTCGACAACTTCTGTAGTCCTATTCAGCCACTTGGTAACAACCATCGTTTTTCAGACACGTCAACTCTTCAGAAATCACCAGCGGGCTCACTGCTGATGGATTTAATGTGTCTCAACCACAGACCTTAGTTCAGCTAGTTTCCTAAATCCTATGGAGAGATCCCATTGCTTTTTGGCGAAGGAACCGGAAGTGGTAAAATGCTAACTTACTTCCGGGTTTTAGGACGCGTCACTGTGGCACTCTATTCAAGCTATTTTAAGGTACCTAAGCCTTACATGTTCAGACCTTTGGGGCCTTTAGCATTAGATCTAAATAGTAAATATAAAATCAAGCAGGAAAAAGTTAACAAAATGTATTATTAATATCCACAGCAATCTTTGTATATTGTCAGTTTTATTCCAAAAGCAAGCAAATAATATAGCAATGGATTGTTTTGATTTCCAATATTTAAAGAATTATGTTTTACACGAGTGGTTATGTTGATTAAAACTAGATAACGTTGAAAATAAGATATTTTAAACATAAGTTGTGGCTATCTAATTAAAGAATGTTCAATATTTCAAGAACAGTATATTCCAATTCAAGCATATTCCTAACCTTGTAAACCGTACTGCTTGAAATTAAGCATTTTCCAATCTATCAAGACTTTGTGCAAACCCTGGATTTTTGCTGGTCAAGTTAATTTTCCAGCTGGTTTAGCAGGGTGATTGACCTTTGATTGACCAATAACAGCACAGGAAAAGTCACTGAAAAGCGTGAATGCTGGCCAGTAGTCAACATATTACTGAGCTCAGGTTTAATGGATGATTCCAGCAAAGCAGCAACATGTGTGACTTTGATCCATGTCGGCCGGTGTATCTCGGTTCATCAAAACAGTGTCAAAGGAATACAAATAGTTTTGAGTCAGTCACCTGTGATCTTGGCAGTCTTCTCCTCCTGGTTCACCCTGTTCTCCTCGTCCTCCTCGTTCTCCTCCTCAAAGTCGTCCAGGTTACCGATGTCGGCCTGCTTCATGCTCATCAGGCTGGCCAGGCTCTGCATGTCCTCATCACTGCACCATAGAAAACAGACACAAACTTATGTTTGGGCAAGGCAAGTTTATTTATATGGCACTTTTCTGTACGCGACAATTCAAAGTGCTTTACAAAACAAATTAAAAGACTTTTTAGGAATAAATACATTAAAAACACATTATACAATTTTACACATTTCGGCAGTAGAAACAGTGTTTATAACAGATACATATGCCAATACGATAGAGAGGTGAAGTCCCGCCCATCTGCTTCCGACCCATAGGACCTTATTTCTGAAAATTATGTATTGAAGTCAATGAAGAGAAAAAAGTTATCTTTCGATCCCGTTTGAATTGTGCCACAAATTACACATATGATGTTTGTCAATCTTAAAAAATAATTTCTATGTCAAAAAAGTCACAGTTTGTCGTAAAACTGTTGAAATATAAGACTATGGAAAAATACGCAACTAGAAAGACTACAAATCCCAGAATCCCGGTCCCGCATGCTGGCTCTTACGAAACCGACTAACTCCCCTTGTGTGTATGTGCAGCTCTCAACATGCCCAGACTTGGAGTGATTTTCACCTCTTTTAATACTTTTCGCCTCGTTCTGAAAGAAAGAAGTGAAATGTGCCAACGTGACGGCCATCTTGGCGTGTGGTGCGAGACGGGAGATGTAGTTCATCGAGCGGTTTCACAAAAAAAAGTCTTACCTCACAGTTTTACGACACTTTTTTGACAAAATTATCTTTTAAATGGACAAACATCATATGTGTGATTCGTGGCACAATTCAAACGGAATCGAAATATAATCTTTCTCTCCCCATTGACTTCAATACATAATTTTTCCGAAATAAGGTCCCATGGAGCTCCCCGGAAAGGGAGGGCCTCGGCCTCTCTATAGTGGTAAAAAGTATGAATGATTACCATAGGTTCATATTTAAAACCAACTACAAGGGATACAAAACCATAAGGATTATCATAGCTCTCAATCCTTCTCTTTCTGTCTTCACTTCTTCCACTACTCTTCTTCACTTCATCTACAAACCTTATTGTCATGACAACCATGAGACTTTAACTTCACTCCTACATTTGAAGCACATCTCATCCTGACAGTCAAACCTCTCTTCTCTCCTCATTCCCTTCCACCCATTGTCTCTTATTTCCCCCCACCCTCCCTTTATTCTACAGTACTGCCTGTATTTAATGTAGTCCTGTGTACTCCCCCTCAGTCCCTCAAACCGCCGCTCCATCATAATCAATGCGCTCTCCTCTCTGTTCTTTGTGTTTGGTGTTTCCCAGGCCCAGAGGCTCATTTGAACTGGTGTGATTGAGTTTGTTTGTGTGTGGTCGACATCATTCCCCGAAGGGTTAACAAGGGTTACGCGCCATCGACCCGCCGCCCGCGCCACAACAAAGGCCTTGATGCTTTGCTCCTGCTCAGTGTGTGTGTGTGTGTGTGTGTGTGTGTGTGTGTGTGTGTGTGTGTGTGTGTGTGTGTGTGTGTGTGTGTGTGTGTGTGTGTGTGTGTGTGTGTGTGTGTGTGTGTGTGTGTGTGTGTGTGTGTGTCTGCCTTTAAATAAAAGTCCCTCCTATCAAAATCAGAGTGAATAACAAACGGCAGACAACGTGATGGAGAGTGTGTGTCCTCAAATGAAAGTTGGTGATATCAAAGATTTGAATGAGAAGCTGAAAGTGAGTGTGTCTGTAAATTAAACTTTGTGCAATCAAAGAATGTAAGACTGATGTGTGTCCGTTTCTGTGCGCATACATAAGTGTGCACATATCCTTATACGTTTTAATCTATGGGTACACATTCAGTATAACTACAAATACCCAGACAGATTGGCTTAGTGATTCCTTATAAAGCAGTCTTGTATACTTCTAAATTATTTGCAATAAACCCTTCAACAAAAAGCCTAGAAAACTAATTTTCACCCTCAGAAAAGCTAACAAAAGAATTCTGACTACTTTAATCAGAAGACGGTGACTTACGTGGCCTTTCCCTCACGGAGGAAGATGCAGGAGAGGGAGAACTGCAGCGTGGCCGACACCACCTTCTTGGACAGCGGCTTGAACTTGAGCTTGACATCGGTCTGTGTGGGCATGGGGCTGGCGTACTGCTTCATGTTTATACTGCTGGTAGCCAGGGCCTTCCTCCGCCCTGATGGAGACTCCTGCAGAGGGACACAAAGATGGAGCACATACAGGTGAAAAAAAGCCCATTTTGGTTAATTTACACGGTATAGCATTGACACTGCGGGGATCAAATGGAGAACAAAAAGGAAAAGTAGCAAAGAAGCATTTTTTTTTTTTTTAAAGCATATTCTGCTAAACCGGTTTTACTTTTTAAGACCCTTTCCATACATTTTAAGAACTCATCGCCACTTGGAGTTTTAACCGGTTACCTTGGCGACACACTTTACCTCACATTGACTATATACAGTATTGATTGTCCTTCCTCCTTATCTTCCAACCATTTGGATATAGACTTGCATTTCCCCATAACGATGTTGTTTAACAACCGGCGTGTAAACGGACCTTTGCGCGCTATCAAGCAGTGAGCGTGCGATGTCCTGTTCAGATGACGTCAAACCCAACGGGATGCCATAAATAAACTACACAGAATCACACTACACACCTACGCAATGATTACATTCAGGCACACTGTAGAATACAACCTCTTTGGACAATTGATATACTTATTGAAAACAAGCTACAAAATGTAATAGCTTGGAAAATGCTGTTTAATACTTTTTAATAGCCTTCATTTTCGCTAAATTGATTTATCAACTTTTAATACTTTTTCAGACCCCGTGGACACCCTGTTTTACAAAAACTGGTGGTTACAATATCCAGATAAATGATGTATTTGGCCACCAGAACAAACTAATATCTGTGCCCTCCTGCGTTCCTCATTGTGAATTCAGTTGTGAAACCCTCCTGATATTTGCTATCAAAAGGTCCGTGCTGCACTTCTTTTCAGAGATCTGCTCTGGGCCAGGGGCTAGCAGTCAAATTGGAATTTGGGAATATGCCAAAGACCATGTGATAAGAGTTATAGTGACTGTGTGTGTGACTGTGTGTGTGTGTGTGTGTGTGTGTGTGTGTGTGTGTGTGTGTGTGTGTGTGTGTGTGTGTGTGTGTGTGTGTGTGTGTGTGTGTGTGTGTGTGTGTGTGTGTGTGTGTGTGTGTGTGTGTGTGTGTGTGTGTGTGTGTGTGTGTGTGTGTGTGTGTGTGTGTGTGTGTGTGTGTGTGTGTGTGTGTGTGTGTGTGTACTTGCAAGCTGCTCACCAGAGGACAGTGTGTGAAATATGAGAACTGCCGGAAAGCCTTGTCACTGACTGCTAGATATGGAAACTAAACAGTATGGGATGTCCCCCCCTCCCCTTCCTCTAACAAAAACTGATGGGTTTAGTTTTCTGCGGGTGTCACACCACGCTGTCAGTGAATAGCAGACTGCTTCACCTCCTTGCTGAGTTGATACCACTCACATAGCATGTTCTCTTCTTCTGTTGTGCCTCCTACGTTTTTACAGACTGTGTTTCAGTGATGGGAAAGAAAACTGACACATTTCCCTGGCTAAGTGACGATGGTTAACTTGCATGATGAGAGACTGACAACGTAAAGATCGGACACACGTGCACACGTCTCTTTACAGGCCATGTGCACCAAAACAAATATTCTCTCTAAATCCGTTTTTTAGTCAAAAAATTGCATATATGATTCAAGCGCTGCATGACTATAAAAAAATAATATGGAAATTGCAAAATCTATAATATAATATTTGTTAAATGATCAATAAGTGTGTTGATACCATTTTGAACGAAGAATTGGAAAGCTGCAGAGATATCCCGGCATTAAGAAAACATATGTTTGGTACAGATCCTTTTGGAAAATCAAACTCATGATCAAATTACTCAAAATAACTGGTCGTTTTCTCCAAATAGTGCAGCCCTACTAACCACACACACTCCTGTGTTATGATACCACAGAGCTGTGAATCGAGCCCAGAGGATTCATCCTCTCATGCGCACAATGCCGAACAAAGCAGAGCAGCGAGCTTTCTCTCACACAACACCGGTTTGAGAGCATATATACATATACACTCCGGAGTGGATGGTAGATAAAGTGATAGAAGCTCTTTACATTACCCGGTTCCAGATGTCTTTACACACAAACACACACCATCTCAGAGGTTCTGGCTCGGTGGAGAAAACTCAATCTCAGCCTTATCGCTGAGGACCGCAGGACACACACACACACACACACACACACACACACACACACACACACACACACACACACACACACACACACACACACACACACACACACACACACACACACACACACACACACACACACACACACACACACACACACACACACACACACACACACACACACACACACACACACACACTATAGGGTGAGAAACTGTATAAGCTCTAGAAATCTATAGGTCAGCCAACAAATACTAACACTGCATGTGATTGTGTACTTAAATAAAATATATATCATAATCATATACTTTATTATGTGTGCGATTCAAGGCTTTTATTGTTCATACGAACATAGCTACAATGTAGTTATGACGATGAAAATCTTAGGTCACAAAGCATGTATACATGTCGTTTTTTGTGGCTAGAAATATTCAAGAGGCAGCTACACGTTACCTCAATTGTTGAGAAAAAATTTGATGAAATCTTGATAACAACATTTGTGATTACTTATCAATGTGTATTCAATAAGTTATTTTCTAAATATGTATTCATAAATATGTCAGGACTCAACAACAAGGATAAGGCCCAATTGCCTGAGTAAATGTGTGTGTTTATTGAGAGTTACAGGCTGAACAGCTCACCCAGATGGCATGTGGGCTCAAAAGCATTTTTGTCAATGAAAGGTTGACAGTGTGAATACCAGACCAGCCGAAGAAATACAGTTCTCAGAAGCTAGTTTCCAGGTGCATTTAGACGAGGCCTAAAACTTCAAATGGACCTGGCAGAAATGATCAGAATCTGAAACCTCTATCCCTCTGTTTCTGTCTTGCCTTTCCATCCTTCAATCTCTCTCCATCATTCCCACCTCGCTCCATACTCAAACCAATAATTAAATAAAAAAACTACAGAAGAAATCGAGCGAAGGAGTAGCGAAGGCCACTTGACATTTCGTGCTGACATTTGGGCCTTGTCACTTTAGATGGGAAACGTAATGACGTATCATCGCCCCACCAGCAACCCCAGCTTGTCAAAAGAACAGCCCTTCAAGAGAAGAGGAAGATGGGAAAAGAACTCTCTGCAGATTACACCCTCGCCATTACACTAAGCTAATAGTGCATAGAGATACGTTATGAATGGATTTGCTAAATGCACCAAACACTTAAGAAGAGGGGATTTAGCAAAAAGGAGGATGGGGAGGAGAAGGGGGAGAGGGATCTTGAAAATAGGAAATACTTAAGGATATGCAAATACCCCGGCGCAAGAATGGAATAACCATTTCAACAGATTTGAGTAGGGACAGCAAACAATGGAAATCGGCTCTATTTCCCCGGATGCTGCTTGTCAATCAATGTGTGTGTGTGTGTGTGTGTGTGTGTGTGTGTGTGTGTGTGTGTGTGTGTGTGTGTGTGTGTGTGTGTGTGTGTGTGTGTGTGTGTGTGTGTGTGTGTGTGTGTGGGGGGGGTAGCTGGGATTAGGGTGACAGGGAGGTTGTGACAATGTGTAAAATGAAAGAAAAGGACTATGCAGAAGTTTAATGTATTATAGAGGACTATCAATGTGCTCTCTCTTTCTGAGCCCAGAGAATGACTAAATACCTGTGTGTGTGTGTGTGTGTGTGTGTGTGTGTGTGTGTGTGTGTGTGTGTGTGTGTGTGTGTGTGTGTGTGTGTGTGTGTGTGTGTGTGTGTGTGTGTGTGTGTGTGGCACAGCTGAAGAAAAGAGGATAGAAAAAGGAGGGAGGGGTGGTGTGGCTGTATGCTGCCCCCTAGCTGCATCCAAGTGCAACTGCAGAGCATCATTTGATTCACTTACATCTTTGTACCACACTCATGCAAACACACACACACACACACACACACACACACACACACACACATCAGGCCACATGTTAGAAGACCCACGCAACCCACTATAATAACGACAGCAATCCAGCCAACAGTGACTCTTTACTGCCATATAAACTAAACACATGACGATGATCGACTTTATTTGGAGACGGTTGTGTTGGTGTCAGTCCTGCGCCTCTCCCCTGGTGCCAGCTGGCCCCGGATCGATACACAGATGCTCCCCTGGTGGGGGGGCAGGGGTCAGGGCAGGAGGGGTGCCCGGGGGTCCTGCTGAATCCCTCTGCCCCAAAATGCCAATGGGACGGGCCGGAGGAAGGAGGGGTGGGGATCCCTTTGTCACCGAGAGATGGATTAATTAGGCTGAGTGCGAAAATAAGCTGGCTTCTTTGTAGAGACCTGGTTTGACACACACACACACACACACACACACACACACACACACACACACACACACACACACACACACACACACACACACACACACACACACACACACACACACACACACACACACACACACACACACACACACACACACACACACACACACACACACACACACACACACACACACACACACACACACACACACACACACACACACACACACACACACACTTCTTTCTTATAATTCAACATTATTTTCTTGGACCCACCAAGTTCCCAACCGTTTAGTGTCTTTGGAGGGGCTGGCAGATATAGAGTTAATCGTGCACTGTTCGTGCCATTGTCGGCAAAAGGTCTTGGCACAACTGATTTGACAATATCTAAAGCGAGTGTGTTTAGTATATTGTTGAGGAAGATAAAAGATAAAGACGGAGGTTTTAAAACGATGATGATGATGAGTGGTGAATCACTGGATCCACGTGAAACAGATGACTATCGGACTTAAGCCTGCTGCCACAAAACAAAAAACAATCCTAAACTGGCTGAAAGGGACAAACGGAGGTCAGTTTCTACAGACTACCTTCGGACTTCACAGTGGAAAAGTCACACACTTGATGTTAACCTCTATCAGAAATGCCATGAGGTAAAAGTGATTTGCATTGAGCAGAATTACGGTAGATGAATAAAAATAATCTGGTTACATTTTGCTGTTTTAATTTCATTTAACATCTTCTTTCTCTTTATTTATAAAATATGTTTATAGTAAAGTTACGAGCAACAAAGTATAACCCTCAAAGCTGACAGTATGGACACAGGGGATTCAAATACGTGCACACAGGCCTTTGTAATTTGTATTCACACATATCAGAAAAATAAAGCCTAACTCAATTTACCCTATAGAATAACCCTGAGGTAGCACCGATTAGCCCTCCGCCCCACACCCAAAATCAGCTGGCTGTGGTTGGATTCAGCAGTCAGCAGATTGGAGGTGGATGGGGGGGGGGCACAGTGCTATTCCTCTTGCCTCAAGGTCACAGTTATTGGAAATGGAGACATCCAATGTGCTCACATCTCTCTTTGAAATCCGCACACAATGGAGTGATTCCTCTGTGTCAATTTGGCCTCCCCTGATAACTGATAAGGCGGGCCTTTTTACATACCACCTATGAATACCGCACTATAGGCGTTATACACACACACACACACATTCAGATTAAGACCAATTTATTCATCTGCTACTATTATATGTGAGGATTTATTTTTCTCCCCGAGCACTGTGTATTTTAAAAGGCAACAATGAACATAAAAGGCATGCAATACTATCACTGCAGTTATGTGAATTACAATGACAATGGTTTTAATAATGGAATGAACTGTGCAAATGGGTTTTATGGGTATTGTGACACACACACACACACACACACACACACACACACACACACACACACACACACACACACACACACACACACACACACACACACACACACACACACACACACACACACACACACACACACACACACACACACACACACACACACACACACACACACACACACACACACACACACACACACACACACACACACACACACACACACACACACACACACACACACACACACACACACACACAGAAAAAAGGATCACAGGATTTCTCTTCACTAGAACCACATTGTGGATCAGATTTAACTTAAACCCCACAAAATGGAAACATCTTTCGCTGACCACCACCTCATCCCCAGGGGGGCGGGAACAACAAAACACGACAAGGTTGACAAACAGTTGAGGGAAAGTGAGAGAAGTAAGAGAGTGAAGAGAGAAGATTAGTCACAACAAGAGCAGGATTAGGCTTGTTTTAAAAAGGGACAGGGCGGCAGATTACAGCACAGTGTGTGCTGCAGTGTTGGCTGAATATGGTTTAAAATGACACTGAGCTCCATTTGTATTAAGAAACTGGATATGGGACAGAAGAGAGTGTGACTACTGCCAGAACTGTAGAGGCCCACAACTCAGGATACAAGGAAGCAGACTCATTGTTGACAAACAATTGAAAAAAAAAATGCTAAAAAAGATCGAACAAAGCCTGAGCAAACAGGACTCATTCTCCGGTGTCCTTCAGAAAGAAGCATGACATCAAATACAAGTATAGTAGCTCAAAGAGTAACCATTGTGTTGCTGCGCCTGACCTCATTGGAGAGGGCTCCATAAAAACATGTTTTAGGTTTGTCTTTGAATAAGGCATTCAAATCTGCATATGACAATTCCCAGGCAATTGTCTATAAAACATAGAGATTGATTCTAGAGTTGTTTCGATGTACGACAACATGTAGCTAAGCTAAGCTAAATACGTTTTTTGTTGATTAATTAACAAAAGTATCTCATTTAAAATTGTTTATGGAATTGTAAATCATCAACCTTTGCTACATGTAAGACTTTCTTACCATCAGGTGTCTAAATATCAAGGTTTTTAACTGCTATTATTAGCTTTTAAAACAAACATTTTGAAATGATCAGTTATGGTTTTGGTTATCGGTATTGGCTTATAAAACGAACATATTGTGCATTGCTGTTTCTTTATTTGCTACAATGCTCTCATCACAACCTGGAAAACAAATGCACAATGCCAATCTCTGCTGATGTGTTTAATGGCATCACAATTTCTCTATTCTGTGTTTGCCAGGAGGGAGACTTTAGACAAGAGAAAAGAGGGAGGTGGTTAGAGGCGGAGAGAGAAAGGAGAATGAAGAGAGATTGAGGAATGCCTCTAATGCAGAGTTGCTCTGATGGCAGCAGATGAAAGGAGGAGAGTCACAAACCAACCAGCCCTTAAAAGGTCTAATCCTAACTGGGAGAGGGACTAGCCTCCTGCTAGCGAGGTTCAACAACATTAATGAAACCTCCAGATATAAAAGCTCCACACCAAAGCGCCAACAGGCTTAACGATGGTCACCCTGACCACAAATAAAGATCACCCTCCTCCTTAACACTCCCTCAGCCTCCCAACAGGGTCACACTGGGACTAAATGTTTATTTCTGTCATTACTATGTGTGCTCCGTTTAACCACATGACACACACATTTACATTACACCCATTAAACAATGTACAAAAAGGCAACTGGGATAAGGATTACAGGAAAAGCAAGACATATTTAATGAATATATTAACATGGAAGCCTTAAAAGCCTTTTTGCAGCTTGGACATGAAGGAAATAGACATAAACACATCTTTAGGCTGAGAACTAGTCTGCGATGACGACCTTTGCAAACTGGGATGCAATTTATATAATATATTGATATTGCTGTTATGGATCAATTTGTTTTATTTTAGATTAAAGGGGGGTCGGTAAGAATGGAGAAACCAGCTCGAGTGAGCGAGAATTTGAAAGTATGCAGCCGAAAAAAATCTGCCACTTCCTCACAGAGCCCCTCCTCCAACACACACGGACACATGACCAATGAGGGCACGAGATAAGTTTGTGCACAGATGGAATTCTGACAGGCAGGTAGGCCATCCAGTTATTTTAGCCGGGCCGGCTCAGATGATTGGTCGTGCTTTTTACAGCGCCACGGCTTCCACAGATGACATTTTTTATGTATTTATTGTCAAAGCATTTCATATATTCATTGCTATCGGGATGTTAAGAGCATTCCATGGAATATAACAAAGTGTTTCTGAAGTGAATTACATACCCCATCTTTACCTCTTTAGTTCATACAAAGTCAGAAAATAGTGAGAGGCACATCTTCCTTTTCATGAGCCTAAAGTGATGTTTTGTTCGACCAACTATCAAAAAACCCAAATAAATTAAATGTAATGTCATATAAGACGAGGAAACACGTAAATCCTCCGCACTGAGACGCTGGAACCAGCATATCTTTGGCATATTTGTTTGATAAATGACAAAAAGTTGAATTAATTATCTCAATTGTCTTGACTTATCTGCAAATCATTTCAACAGCAGAAAAAGTTCAACTAAAATCGGCCTTTTTTCTTAGTTTTTCTAATTAGTTGTAAAAATGCTTGGATGGACACCAAGCCTGTATCTCATAACCTCTCTGTCCCTCCCTCCCTGCCTCACCCCTCTCCCTCTCCTTATCAGTGAGTCCAGGGTGCCCTCCTCTCGTCGACTCTGGGTTTTTCTTTTGGGCGGCCCCTCAGTGCCCCCACACACACTCAGACCTAGAGCATGCACTTCAGACAGGGGGCTAATGGGAAAATAAATTACCAGCAGGCAAAAGCCCTGGCTCTGCACTTCTGCTGGAGAGAGGGACACAGGGGGGTGCGGGTGGTCAAGAAATAGAAAGAGAGAAGGGTAGAGAAGACGAAAAATGAAAGACAGAGAGGTGGAAATCAAGGAGACGGATGGGGAGGAAAGAAGGGAGAGAGGGAAAGATGGAGAAAATGAGGAAGAGGGGGTGAAGGAAAAAGAAAGACGAGGCAAAGAGCGTGAGGGAAAGAGGGAGAGAGAGAGAGTGAGAGAGATAGGTCGACGGGATTATAGCAGGAGTTCATCCCTGGTCTATGAAGTGCCTGCTCATCACTTTTCCCACGATTTCCCCACCTCCGGCCATCAGAGGCCTAAAATGGCCAATAACCACACACACACACACACACACACACACACACACACACACACACACACACACACACACACACACACACACACACACACACACACACACACACACACACACACACACACACACACACACACACACACACACACACACACACACACACACACACACACACACACACACACACACACACACACACACACACACACAGTTGATTTCTCGTCCTGCATGAAGCAGCCGATCAGATATCAGAACGGCTCATTCACCACCGTGGCGGACAGCAGTGTAGATGTGTGTGCATGTCCAGTGTCCTTGTGTGTAGATAGTTGGACATATGAGTCCATAAAAGGTGTCTGCGTGTGCCAAACTTTTTTGTTGCTATGAACGCGAGAACATAAGCTCCAGCATGTACAAACTAATGAGAACACTAAATCTTAGTAGTGATTAAAGGTCCCGGCCCGGCTAAAATAACTGGATTGCCTACCTGCCTGTCAGCCTTCCATCTGTGCACAAACTTATCTCGTGCCCTCATTGGTCATGTGCGCGTTCGTATGTGTTGGAGGAGGGGCTCTGTGAGGAAGTGGCAGATTCTTACCGGTTGTGTATTTTCAAATTATAGCGCACTTGAGCTGGTTTCTCCAAAATTACCTACCCTACCTTTAATGTAGTGTAAGAAAGTACATACTGAGTAAAGGGGGAAAACATGGACTTAGCCTTCCCACGAGTACTCTCTTCCATGTATACTCACTCCACCCTCTCAATTCTGATAAAGCAACTGTTGGCCAGGCAAAGCCATACAAGGCAAGGTTAGGTAAGGTTGCAATAAAATTCCTAACAATGTATTGTGTACTCATCCTGTTTAGTTTTTAGCATCCCTACTAGATAACAGGATGCTAAGAAGCTTACGGGTTGGGTTGATAAACTTCCCCAAAGATCTCAGTCGTCTTTACTCCAGAGATATCGACTGATGATTTCCAGGTGAAGACAACAAAGGGACTTTTGGGAATGTAAATCTCAGCCTCCACTCAATTCTCACTTTACAGATCTGTTTGTTTTTAGGCAGGCTGCTGAGATCTGACAGAGCTATGATAGGACCCTAATCCAGAGCAAAGCTGATTTGCTTAAGGGGGAGGAGGGTTAAGATGGCCTGTGACAAGAAACAATTGCCCCGAGTGAGAGTCTGCCTCTCTCCCAGCCCGCTCCATGACAAAGGTGTACTCTCCATGCTAAGTGACAAATCTGGGGAGACAAAGAGCATTAGCAGGGTGATGCTCTGCACCAGTGCCTCTGATTGTGGCCAACTCAAAGAGAATCTAATATGGATTTTAAAAAGAGGAGAGGGAGAGATTAGAATGGGAGAGAAACAATGAACACCTTCTACCAAGGGGGAATTAGTGGAGGGATTGGATAAGGAGCTGGTGTGCCTTAGTGTGTGTGCATGTGTGTGTGTGTGTGTGTGTGCAAGGGTGAGCGTTTGTTCTTTGAAATTCCTTTTCCACGAAAGAACAATAGCGTTCCCCAATTCTGTGTATGGCATCGACATGTGGAAAACACTCACAGAAACACAAACTGCTTCTGTTAATATCCACATGTGTACACTGTGGATGAGCCATATCCTTTATGAGTGACATTGTGAAACAGCAGCATAACCTTTAGTTGGCAGATCAAAGTGACTCATAACAAAACGATAGATAAGGGGGACAAAGGTCACTATACTGTTTCCATAGGCCTCAACACTACATTTGCTTAAGACAATCAAAACAAGGGAGATAAATTCAATCCATGTGTTCCAGATTCTGCGCTTACTTAGGTCCTTTCGATAGATTCACTTTTGCTTAAAAACATGTGTAAGCAAACTTTGAGACATTCGATATGAGAATCTCTCCCATAGAGGAAATGTGTCCTTCGTCACATCTCCTCAACACCTATGGGTGTAAGCCTTTACAGCAAGACACCTTCGAATTCTTGACCCGTTCCTGTGTGGGTGCGGTACAGATTTATATCCCAAACAGAGACAGAGACATGTGTGGGGATCAGTCTAACTGTCAGTGGCTGGCTTAGTGCTGGCATCAGAGCACATCACAAGACCCTATTCATTGCCACTTAGCAGAACAGTCGCCTCAGATTGCCAGTCACTCTGTGTGTGTGTGTGTGTGTGTGTGTGTGTGTGTGTGTGTGTGTGTGTGTGTGTGTGTGTGTGTGTGTGTGTGTGTGTGTGTGTGTGTGTGTGTGTGTGTGTGTGTGTGTGTGTTCATAAAATGCTCATACGCACAAACACACTGGCACGGACTCCCTGTGAGCGGATCTTGACGAGATAATGTCAAACGAGTCACAAGTTTAACCGGAGTTCATCACAAACCTCTCCACACATATTCTCTCTCCACCACCACCCACAAACACACACACTCACACACACATTGTGCAGATCCTACCGAGCCAACGACCCACCCACGTAGGCCCGGCGGGTCAAGCTTGTGGATAAACAGGGGGATTTGCAGGGGACAGTGTTTTGCGGGCCACACAGGCCTGGCTCCATCGCTAGCAGCCATCTTAAGTCGCTCAGAGAAAAAATAAATAACCGAGAGATGGAGATAATAACTGTTCCGCTGAGGCTGTCCAAATCGGCCTCACGTCTCACCACAACTGTCTGACTGTCATCATCGCCGTGTAAGACATGACTTCAAAACAAGGTGAGATGAGGACGAAGAGGGCGGAGGAAGTGTCTGATTAGAGCGGACCGAGGTGGCAGGATGTGAAGCAACGGAGTGACAGAGGACGAGCTCAGAGATAACAGAGGGCGTGGTAGTCACTAACACACAATTACCGTACTAAATATTTAACGATTTATCAGGACTGTGGCTCTTAGAAATTATTATACAAATTGGAAGATTGAGAGAAATAAAAAGGGAAGACCTTTGTGTGTCAAGTGCATTTCTCACAGTGGAGTGATGCATTCAACTCCATTCAAGTTTGGCCAAAATATTGAACACGTGGTATTATCCTCAGTCTGATCTCCAGTCCAAAACACACACACAAACTCAGACTGTCATGTGAAGGAAGCACAGGTGGAAATACGGATGTTTCCCAGGTGTTTTTTGTGTTTTGATGTTTATTTTTGGGGTCAAACATCGCTCTGTATGAGGCAAAACAAAAACCTGTCTAGACTCTGCATGTTTGTATATGTGCTGAAAAAAAGTATCTATGTGCGTGTGTGTCTGTGTATGAGATTATATACTGTTTGTGTGTGTGAGAGTGTACGTATGATTGTGTGTGTGTTTGCTGCAGTGTGTGGTGACATCTGCTGTGTTGTTGGCTGGGAGCTCAGCGCAGCGGGCTGCAGGAGCCGAAGACTAAGGAGATGAAAGTCGAGGTCACAACCTGGACCAGTGGGACGAGACACACAACCCACAAGTACAAAGTCACACATGCAAACGTAAAGACAAGACACACACACATAGATGTATGCCAGTGACACACACACACACACACACACACACACACACACACACACACACACACACACACACACACACACACACACACACACACACACACACACACACACACACACACACACACACACACACACACACACACACACACACGTCTCTTTCACACACGCAGGGGGCGTAGCAGAACACAAGGACGAGAGACGTAAGAATAAACAGGGCAGAGATAAAACAGTTAAGCAGACAAAACAATACGCAGAGAGACTAAACACAAAGCTACACGTAAACACACACAAACAAATAAACAGAGACACAATGTGAAAAAGATGACGCAAGCACAGAAGCAAAGCTGCACATCATCAGGGGCAACAGTTTAATCAGTTAATTAACAAACACATGCATGTAAGCAAAAACACACACACACACATAGATAGAAGATATGATGTGTGCCCAGCGATAAAGGCTCTGCAGGGCAGGGTGTGTATGAGTGTATGAATGTGTGTGCTGAAAGAAAACATAAATAGATGAGTTTACTAAACAAATGCTTGGGCTGACACACTCTCCCACATGCACACTCAGATTCGGATATGGTCACACACAAATACGACACCTGCACAGAGACATAGTTAGACACACACACACACCTCACGGCGGTGGTGGCAGTTAGTCAGCAGACCAGCCATGTGACGGGGTGGTGTGGTGTGGATTAGGGGGCCAATAAGCCTATTAGGGCGACAGGAGGGACCACCCGGCCTCCACAGCCACCTACAACACACACTCACACACAGACAGAGCACCCTAACACACAACTACAACGTTCCACAGACACGAGTGCAGCTTCTCACCACCATAGACTTACACACAGCACGATACAAACTCACACACACACATTTTACATAGCTGATTCTTTGTCTTGGGGCTTAATTCTGCAGTGTAATTTGCTCTATATTGTGTGTGCCATCATTTTCTTATTCAGCCCATAATACTGTGTGTGCTTCAATGAACAAAAATAATACATTTTAACTGCGTAGTGGCAGGAAATGGCAGCTTTTAGTGCTGTAATAGTCTGTGTGTGTGCTTCATGCCAGCTCACTGTGTGTTTTGTGGTGGTGTGTATGTGCCAGTGTAGGGAGGGGTCCCAGCGTGGGGGGTAATCAGCAGCATCTGTTGCCTCTCCTCAGGGCGATTAATTAGATTAAATTAATTTGGGAAGCGTGTGTGAATGTGTGATCCCATACGAGAAATCCCTCTGCCTCCCTACACACACACACACACACACACATTTACATCCAGTTTTAAACTATAATGCATATATTATTTAGAATGAACACACCAACAATAGACACATTTCTTCCGAACAAAATAAATTACGCATTTTGAGTTCTCCAAACTATTTAAGAAATGAGAAACGAGCAAAAGGTGAAAACTTTGGAGACACATGCGTGCACACGAGCGCAAATTAATCCCAATTTGTCGGCCTCGGCACGGGAGAAACTTTGGGGATTTCATACTTCATACCAGCTTTTGTCACCTTTGCGTGAATAGCCAAGGGCTGAAATAATTGTGTTTTTCTTCCCCGAGGCCCAGTCAGCGCTCACAAGCCAGTGGCCTACGTAATGTGTTCCAGACAGAGAGAGGTGAAGAGGGGGGGGGGGCGCACACACATCATGGCTTTGGGCACAATTCAGAGAGGGTGTGTGTGTGTAAAGGTGATGGAGGTGGGTCGGCCTGTGTGTGTGTGGTGGCTTTTCACTGTGTGTGCCGTGAGATGACTATGTGACAGTGTGTGACTGTGTGAGTGTGCGTAAGTGGGAGGATTGTGGCGTGGAAACAGCCTTAATGGAGTTGGATGTGGTCCACAATAGACAGGACATCAACTCAGAGAGGAATGGAAAAGAGGAAGGAGATAGAGAAGGGGAAAGAAAAACTAACAACATGGCGGAAAGGGTGACAGACTTCCATAAACCATGATAAAATATATCCTAAATATGCTGTATATGGTTCAAATAGTCCAACGCAGGTCTTTACATGCTGTATAAAAGTGGACGGTTTTGCACACAGCCTACACGTGGACGTCAGAATATTACATTGAATTCAAACTAAGCAAAGAAAAGATGTGTATTCACCATCATCTTTAACTACTCTATTACTGTGTAGGTTATGAGTGTTGAAAAGATGATTAAAAGCCATGAGTCTCTTATTGTGGCTATTTTAAAAACAGATATTCACTGTATGGAAACATGTAACGACAGGCCGTCAAACTGTGTAAACAATGATTTGTCAGCAGCAGCTATATATACACCTATATGTCTGAATGACACTTATGTAATGCGAGTGAAAAAAAGGTTGAGTGTGACTTTGAGAGAGTGAGTTCGGAGGGGGGGCTTGGAGTGTGTATCACTGTATATTCAATGTATTCAGACATGATAGCTTCTCACTTTAAATACAACAGTCCAGTGTGTGTATGTGTGCGTTATTTAAATCCTCCCACAAAGCTTTGAAGATGAGGGAAGTTGGTCTACCATCTCCAGCTTTGGTTGATATGCAAACGCAGAGAAAAATACACACACATACATACCGACACATTAACCCGCCCACATGCGCACACACACAAACACACACTCACAAAAGAGCCTGTCAGCACAATGGCTTCAAATATAGCCGTCCAATCTTTTGACTCTCAATTTGCCCACCTTTTTGATAATACGCGTCCTATTTGAAAAAGGGTGAAAGGCAAGGGTAGCATGCAATTTAGAGATACTACTGTGTAGCCATTTCCAGCCACCTCTCTCTCTCTCTCCACTTCCTCTTCTTCGCTCTCTCTCTCTCCATCTTTTGATTATGCGATTCGCCTTGGCAGACGAACAAATAGAGGAGAGAAAAAGGTAGTGTTTGACACTGCCATTTTCAATGACAAAATACAATCAAACCAGGGCCAGTAATTCGACGGGGAGGGATTAGCCTAGTGCGAGGTTGGGCCCCCAGATTAAGACGAAGCCACAGCGCGGGGATCTTGAATTTCATCATCTCCGGCGCTCGGGCACAATGGCGTATTCTTCCCCTTTCTCCTGCGCCGTCTGATGAGGGGTCAGGAGAACTCACCTCTTCTTCTGTACCTCCTGCTCAGAGCAGTGCCATATTCATTCATCCTTCCTGACTTTATATTAGCTTAGATACCAGTAAGGAGGGGGGAGTGTGAGCTGGGAGCTCTGAACTGGCTATACACTCATGCAAAGTGAGGAGAAAATATGGCGAGATGTACACTACACAATCATCTAATATGTTTGGATACAGCTTTCATCACTCACACAGTAACACAGACATACAGGCACACTAAGATACCCTGCCTATTGACACACAGTCAAACACTCGGGTGACATAAGTGGGGGATCCAACAGATTTATCTGTGCATATTTGAAAAGGGATTTCACAGATGTTAGGGTAGACTGCCCTCTTGTGGTCATTTCATATATTTCATTCATTTCTGCTCAGAAACCAGGAGCCATCGACATATGGCACACTGGCTGTTGTTGGGGCCTGAAACATAACTCATTCAGTTTGAAAATAATATGTATAGTAGCTTTACTGTTAACAATTAAATATGTACTGTCTGTGAAGCTGAGAATAACAAATTGTTTTTATTTCATGTGTCTATGTATGGACGCTGTCACTGCATGTGCACTTTCTGTGATAATATACTTAAAGCAGCATGTAACTTTAAGACTAAAAACCAGAAGAAACACTATAGCGGTATCACGACAAGTGTCTCAGCCTAAATATCGAAGTACTTGTTAATGTAGCTACATGCTTTCTTTAAAGGTGGGGTAGGTAATTCACTACAGAAACACTTTTTTGTTATATTCCATGGAATGCTCTTAACATCCCGATAGCAATGAATATATTAAATGTTTTGACAATAAAGACATTAAAAAAATTCATCTGTGGAAGCCGTGGCGCTGTAAAAAGCACGACCAGTTATTTTCACCGGCCCGGCTAAAGTAACTGGATGGCCTACCTGCCTGTCAGCCTTCCATCTCGCGTTCGTATGTGTTTTGGAGGAGGGGTTCTGTAAGGAAGTCTGAAGGAAGGGGCAGATTTTTTCCGGTTGTGTATTTTCAAATTCTAACGCACTCGAGCTGGTTTCTCCATTCTTACCTACCCTACCTTTAAGTTAGTAATTATGTAGGGAAAAAAGTCAGACTTTCATTAAAAAAAAGTCGCAAACTTCCATGCATGCATTTGTCTAGTTCTCAAACCTACCTCAAAGGTATTACGCCGAGGCAAAAAGATTGAAATCACACTTTCAAAAACCATGTTGAGACAAAGAGGTCAAGACTTTGAGCCACTGTTTTGACCTGATACCTGTGACACTAGAGTTATGAGCAAAATAAGAAAGCTTGAGATGTGAGGATTTTTATGAAGATATAAAAAGGTGGAGAAATAAAAGTCACCTTATAGAAGAAACTAATTAAACCAAAGAAAATAAACTCCAAAAGCAATCATTATATACACCTGCTTTCCATCTCCTTCAACCTTAATCACATCATTTGTCTTTTGCCATCATGTCATCATTGCCCTCCCTCTTCATCACGGTCGTATAAGGTTGCCTTCTCCTCTCCTCTCCTACTTCCTTTCCTCCCTCCTCTCTGCTCTCCATTCCTGCTGTCAGGGTTCTGCTGTGGCTTTGATCTTTCTGTCATTAGTCAGGTATGCAGAGACACAGGCAAACCCACAAACTTGTCTTTTTCTTCCCTTTCTTGCTCTCTTTTCGCTCTCTTCCCACGCTCTGTCCGGAGAGCACCGGCTGACCTGCTTGTCTTCTCAGCTTTCTATCAAAGAGAGAAAGGTAGAGCGGTGTGCGCTGCTGTCGAGCCTTTGAGCTTGACGTGTACAGAAAGTGACAGGGGCCGAGCACTCAGCCAACTCTGCTGCATTCTTAAAAAAGAGTGGAGGAGTCTCAGAGGTCTGTCCCTGCTGATCACTGGTGACTCACATCAAAGCATTCTGAAGTGCATCAGCTCTGAGTATTCATTTAAGAGTTCTTTGCTCATCCTATTCCCTTAAATAACCCCTTCGAATGCCACGGTCTAACGATTCATTCCAGTCAAAGTGGACGCAACATCTCATTTCTCCCATCCATTTCCCCCTAAAACTTGGGCCATGAATTTGTAATGTGTCCCTAATAAGTTAAATTAGATACATACAAATAATACATTTCAAAGTGCCTTGCTGAATTTCCTCGTTTCAGACTGTTTATAAAAGACCCATTTATCTTTCATTTGACTGCAAATCATCGAACTCCAAGCTCTGCCCATGTTTTAACGGTTTCTTACTTGTAATACATGTTGTCTGGTGAAGTCAGTAAAGTTTCTAACAAACTTAAAAATTATAGAATACATGTTACTTAACTGTGTATGACAGCTATAAAATGAATAATACTTGCATGCCAGCAAAAACAAACCACAGGTAACAACTGTTTATTCCTTGATGGTGAATGACATTCTTCACTTCTAACCATAAAGGTAATTTAAGCAAGGCGTGTCGAGGCTTGCATTTCTCAGTAACAGTCGTACCGTGTGACAGGCATGCTAAAAGACTTCATTAGTAATCATGCACAACGGGCTTTTTCAAAAACGTTGCCCAGAAAATTGAAGGAATTGCACTGAAATGCAACCCTAACCCTGGGATATGTCTCAGTGTACATCCAGCAGGGGCCGGGGGGGGGGGGGGGGGGGCAACCTGCTGAAGTGAAACCCCACCAGGTCAAAAGGCCCTGCTTGTGGGAAATCCTGACCTCTGCTCTCATAAGGCAAAATCAATTATCATCTCATTTATCTCCATCAAAACTAGTGGACAGACACTTGGGTGTGCAGAAGTGTTTTTCCTCCAATAACACTCTGATTCTAATGTGGACAACACTACGAGAGTTTAGGAGTAAACCACATCACAGCACTGACACAGAAAGCAATAGCGATAGCAATCATTTTTGGAATAACTACACATTTCTACCAAGAGACAAACAAGAAAGGCTAATATGTGGTACAATGGCCTTGTTCATCTTAACAGCCCGGCAGTGGCTCAGTCAGTAGGGGCTTGGACTGTGAGCCGTAGGGTCGCCGGATCAAGTCTCCGAACAGACCTAAATATGGAGTGTGGACTGCTACTTGGAGAGGCCCCAATTATCCTGCCCTGCTGTGGTGCCCTTGAGCAAGGCACCAGACAACCCCCTTCCCCCCTCACTCCCATTGCTCCCCGGGCTCTTTACAATAGCTGCCCACTGCTCCTAGTACTAGACTCCTGGTACTTGGATGGGTTAAAGCAGAGAACACATGTCACTGTGTGCTCTGCATGTGTGACCATTAAAGAGGGTTTCATCCCTCCCATTCTATCTATGAGTATCTTTCAAGCACAACATATCACAAAATTGGTTCCAGAAGATGTATAAAAGAGCGAATCACTGGCCGCTTTCCTCTCTTTTTCTCCCTCCTCACTCAATCCATCCCTTCCATTTAGCAAATTGCTCCATCAACACCTTTCTCCTCTCCTTCCCTGCATTTGATTATTCACCGTTGAAGTATTATTTGAATTATTTGAAGTATTAAAGTAACGTGTTATGGCAGGAAAGTTCAATCTGGTATATTCATTTTAATGTCACCTTATATATTCGTGGGTGTTAAATTTGAAAGTACATTTTTACTGTTTAAATAATAGAGAGGCTTTTCATATATTCCTGAAACATGTCCCACTACTTAGTAATAATAAATTAAAGCAATAGTCTTTTCTTCCACTTTTCATGTGTAGTCAAAAGGGTGGTTTTAGGACCTTTGACATCTGCTTTGCAGTTCCCAGCAAGGAAGGGGCCCTGAGTCTCTAGCTTCCTCTGCTAATTGCTAAAACCCGTATTGATTAGCCCAAAGGGAGATGTGCCTCAGATACAAGACAGTAGAAGCCTTGTAGAATTAATTTATTTATCTCCTACAAGACCCCTAAAGAGGCCTTGAGAATTGAGTCAAACAGTTATCGAGTCTTTTGTTCTCATTGATGTCTGTATTCATTCCAGTAAAACGGACTTCGAGGTGAAAGGAAGTTCTAATAGGGCCTTAAGCTACCAGAACAATTACATTTCTGTTAATCAACCAAAACTCATGACTGTCAGGGGACAGGACATTCGGACTTATAACAAGGGTCACTTCATAGAGAATATGTGTGTGTATTCCTTACTGTGATCAGATGTCCTGTATAATCATTTATCAACTATTCCTGTATTGGTGTTTTATTTGATTCCTCTGTTTTTATTCTTTCATGTGTGGGTACTAGATGGCTACAAACATTGTGGAGAAATTAGCTTAAACATGTTTTATTACTCTATAGGAAATGGAAGCAGCTTTTATGACAGGGACGAGAGAGCTGGGGGAGGGGACATTCTTCTTGAGATTTTCAGCATGTCAATGATCAGGGAAATCTACTTGTTTTAAATAGATGTGTGTGGTTGATTACTTTGTATTAATAATAACAGTATGTGTAAAGGAAGCTGGAAATATGCAATGTGAAACCTTTTATTTGAAATAAAGATTCTGCAGGGAATATTCTTAAAGAACAATAGCTCAAGTGTCTGGAAGAGCTGCAGGCTAAATGAGTGTGCGGTACTTTTTACTGCTTGAGATCAGAGCTGATGTTTTCCTCTTGTTATTATTGTTTGAGGTTAAGGTAACTCACATGTGTTATTTGTATAATCCAACTATAAAAAACTATATCTTAAACCTATCTTTATAAAATGCCAAAAGTATGTGAAACTTGCAAGGAGGGGTTTGTTATCTCGAATGTAAGGGTCGCCTCTGACTTGCGCTGATTGGCTGTCTTTTCTAAGTGGAGGACCCCTCGGGGGGGGGGGGGGGGGCAGCCGCATAGCTCCTCCTGGGGTTTTTGGATATAAGCCTATGTTTTCTTTAGACCAGCCTCTTCTTTTCTTCAAACTGACCAGATCCGTAGGATTGGAGGAAGAGCAGGAAGTACTTCCTTTGTATTTGTATTGTTACTTTTTATCATTAAAACAAGATTATTGTTTAACTTGCATTCTGGTGTTTCTTAATCCCTTCCTTTTTTACGAATTTACCCAGCTTACGAAACGACACACGGAGACGAGGTTGGTTTTAAACACCCTCCGATCTCCAACACTGTGAGCCTAGTTTTTATATTATACTGCATCGCATGCGTTGGTCCTTGCCTTGCAGGGCCACAGTCAGTGATTTCTCCTTCTGCTTCTGTTGCCTTGAACAGCAGTGTGATAGATAACCGACATTTAAGAAAACATTATAAGTTGAATTGTAAAAAGGTTGTTGAACAAATAAAAGAGTGACTATATAAATGGATACATAACTACAGCAAGCCGTTGTTGGTGGATGAGTAACATCGTTTGTGGCCTCAGGAAGTGGCCTTTACAATTGCTAATATGTATGCAGGCTGATACTACCACAAACTCACCCACAAACACACACCTGACTTAAAACTCACTGTGGTTTAGCATGTATGCCAACATGATGAAAGTAGGCACATGTGGTTTAAACTGAGGGTTACCTCCACACAGAGAGAACATGTAATGGCATAGTATTACCACAAGGGGGCAGAACCTGCACATGTTATACAAAGAGGATTCACCCAGAAAACAGCTGAGGTTGCGGATGTATATGTGTGTTTTACATAAAGGTTGTCACCATCAGTCATTGTAAATACCTTTAAGGAAGGCAGCTAATCATACGGTACCCTTTCCCCCCCTCTGAAGGTTAAAGGAAACACAAAATGGTACTCACATTTTCAATGACGAATGTCCACTCTTTGTCTTCAAACTCCTCTGCATGGGGGTCCTGCAAGGGCGACATAAAAAGCAATGTTTTAAAACGATAGAATAGAATAGAAGGGATGAAACCCTCTGTAATGGTCACACATGCAGAGCACACAGCACACAGTGACATGTGTTCTCTGCTTTTAACCCATCCTCGTACCAGGAGTCTAGTACTAGGAGCAGTGGGCAGCTTTTGTACAGCGCCCGGGGAGCAATGGGAGTGAGGGGGGAAGGGGGGTGTCCGGTGCCTTGCTCAAGGGCATCACGGCAGGGCAGGAGGTGAACTGGGACCTCTCCAAGTAGCAGTCCACTCTCCATATTTAGGTCTGGTCGGGGACTTGAACCGGCGACCCTACGGCTCACAGTCCAAGCCCCCTACTGACTGAGCCACTGCCGGACTATATGCCGATACACCGAACATTGAAGTGCAACCACAGTATGGTGATTTGATAGAGAATGAAAAAACACATACACAAATATATCTCGGCTGTCTTAGGCAACACTCAATTGCTCAATCTTAAAGAAATTAATTGAAATGTTTATATTATCAAAACCTTGCAAGAAAACTTCCAACACAAAAGCTGCAACAACAAAAAATAAATCAGCTTTGAGTGATATCGCGTCTGCTCTGCTCCACTCACCCACTGACCTGGTTTCCCTTCTCATGCACGTGCTAAATGTTTTTGATTTAATGAGGTGTCTTTGCATTCATAAAAATATGTCGTCTATGTATAAGTACTTGTCTGAAATAAATGTTGTGCAAGTGTGTTTTACCATAGATTTGATTGTAAACTAGATTTCTGCAAATGGGCAAGAAACAGGACAGGAACACCAGTACACAAATATTGTATAAAATGAGAAGCCAGAAAAATGGAAAACTATGGATGTTTCTCTCTCCGTCTCTGTTGATATACCGTATTACTGTCTCATGTCCTGCCTGTATATCTGTGCGGTGTTGAGAGGAGACAGTAATGCAGGCAGCCGAGCACAGACGACCTTCACTGCCCTCCAGGAGCTCATACACGCAACCACAAATCACTGCTCGACACACAAAGACATGCTAATATAATGTAATCAACCCCCTCCTCATGTGCACACTAGCTTATTCACAATGCGCAGCTTAACCAGTTTAATAACACAAACAACTAAATCATATTATATGATTGTTAGTGTGGTCATTTATTAGGTTAAAATACAAAAAAGGACATAGCTGCTAACATATCTCTGATGCAAATGTTCACAAATGATACACCTTGGGGATAACCATTCAAATCAGATTATATTTAAATACATCTCTTATGGCTCTCGTAACAATGTTACTATTGCTCAATAACTTTCTGCACCTTCTCTGCTTTATTATTTCACTTAATTTCTTTATGATTTTGCGATACTGTATGTTGTATTGTTAGTGGAGCCTGGGATTTGAAGTTTTCAGAGCTAAAAAAAACGATTCTGTAGCTCTTGTGCAGAAAACGTTCAAAGAACACGTCCCGACGGATCACGACTGTTGTGTCGCCTCACGTCTCCTGCGTCTTGCACAACAGTCGGAACACACCGCAAAGACTTCAGCCGACGGCCAAGTAGCACATACGAGCTGCGCATGCGTGAGTGGAAATAACTCTCCTTACCAGCAGGCGGCGGTAGTGTGTATTTGTCATTCAAAAGAGGCAACAACCGGAAGACAGAGAAGAAGAACAGACTCCGTGATATAAACGAACAACAAATAGCGTGTGCGTTCCATTTTCACTCTCGTCCATCGAAAACATGTCTCGTGCGGTACTGCTGGAGCTATCAGCCATTGGAGTGTTGCTTGCGGAAGACATTCTTCGTGCCTTCTTAAAGCGTTTGTTTACGTCCCTCACTTCCGTTTCGCTTCTCATGCACTGATTCTCTAGCTGAACAGCCAATCAGAGTGATTTATTTGGCCCGACTGCCCGACCCGACGCATGGTCGATTCAACATGTTGAATCGGCCATGCGTCTGCAATGAAAGGCCAAATAAGGCATGTCACGGCCCGACGGTGCGGGACACACCAAATTGAGTTTGGGCAACAGGGCACGCTTCGTCGTCCGACTAACGAAAACGGCCGATTTCGGCCTGGCGTGTCAGGGCCTTTATCATGCACTGATTCGCTAGCTGAACAGCCAATCTTAGTGATTTCTTTAGCCGTCGGCCTTTTACCGACAGCCTGTTGAATCGTCGGCGGAAGGTGTCGGCACGGCTGAAAATACACGATCGGGCAAGACACACCAATCTGAGTAGGGCGACAGGACGCTCAATCGACGGCCGAAATCGGCTTGGTGTGTAAGGACCTTTAACACCTACACACGCAAACACTGACAGCCTTTCGGTCTGACTGCGCCTGTGACACGCCCCAGGAAATCAATATTCCTGCAGTCTGGCACATCAGTCAAACACAACAGACACATGGAAGCAAACACACACAGCAACTCATAGAGCTGCTTCATCCTTCCATTGTTTCACTGCCACATAAACTGCTGCTAAAGCCAACCGAGCCTAACGTCTTCTCACTTTACGGTGTCTGCAGAGTTTTAGTGCTGCTGGTAAACACACGCTGCAGACAAGTTACAGTATACAACCGTTCTTCTCTTTTATTTCCTCACAAATTCATTTTGTGAACATAACAAGGTTTGATTAAGCTTCTACAGTTCTGGAAAATGCAGATGTGTAAAATCTAACAAGCCAAATGGATTTCTGAGGTTTGGCTGGTGCAAAGTGCCCGCTCTGCTTTCTGAACTATGTCTCTGTTATGATCGATTCTGTCTGCAGAGCGCTCCCAGTAAAGTTACGTTACATATTCAGTGTTTTCTCGACGTGTAAAAAGTTCCAGCTAAGGCTTGCCTGCTGGTGTTCATCTCCCTGAGGAACAGCTGTAATTCTGCAGAGCTCAGCTGTCTTCACTGCAGCGCTTCAGGCCAGAGAGCGGTATGAGAGCATCTTTAAATCCCTGTTAGCTCCAACATTTCGTCGACTCACTGCAGACTTATCTAAACTGTGGGTTATTACATTTTTACAGATTTAGACCAGCATAAAGCAGTATTATTTAAAATTAAAAGGGGTAATTTATTTAAATTAGAAGGGCACGTACATAAAGCTGGCGGACCTGCGAGACATATGGTCAAAAGCCTTGCATCAGAGCCTGCAATATCATTACTTTTTATTCCCTTACATGGCAAGTAAGTAGTACCAAACCAAGTGAGAAGTTGAACTCTACACCACTTTATATCTAATCAGGGTGGTGTGTATCACCCAACGGTCAGAAAATAACTTAGTTTTCACTGGAGCACTATAGTGGAAGTAAACTTTTCTAACAAATACTGCAGGGCATCTGATAAAGCAGAGGGAATGCTGTTTAATGTGTGGCTTTATCAACCAGATGTGGCTCAACTGTGCCTTCAGTGACTTGGCTTTGGGTCTCATTACAAAAACAGCTTTATTACTTCCTCTGGGACAGGAAGTGGAAGTTAGCTCGGAACAGAGGGACACTGTACAACAGAGCAAGAGAAGCATACTAACTGAACCAGTCCACATACAAATTTGGGTTATACTGTTAACAGACAACACAGTATGCCTTATAAGTTATAAGCAGAGGCAGGTACGTCGGTATGTGAGGCAGGAGGTCTGGTGAAGACACGGAGAGGTAACAGGACACTGGGCTCCAAGCAGCCTGTCAGCACCAAGGCCAGCATGTTTAAGTAAGGCAGGCACAGTGACAGATACTGTCTGTACACTCACAGACATTTACAGACACAACTGTTATACTGTACACATACAGACCTTTTAGTCATAAAATACATTCAAATACTCTCCCAACTCCTTTAACATCAACAGTCCTGGCAGACTCCATTCAGAAATACATTCTTATTTGCACTTAAAATTGTTTGTTATAAACAAGTATACGACAAACGCCCTTTTATATAGTTTTAAAAAATATATATCAAAAGATATATACCTTATGCTGCTTTCGGGGGTCATCCATTTAGGTAAAAGTCAACAATTGCTGATATATCTCAGAATTTAAGACAGGGTGCGAATGGGCTATTCAATGGCATAAAGCACCTGATGTTTCATAAACATCCCTGGTCCACCTTAAACCCAGGTTCATACACTTTTTCACCAATGACTTCTCCATGACCTTTACCTAATTTTCCATGACCAAAAAAATTACTCTTTCTCAGCGGTACCACTGAAAATGGTTTATTTGAACATGGAACAGGAAAATAAGGTTTGCATATGAAACATGTTGTGCCTATCTAAAACAAATCAAATAGAAGGCTTACTAGCTTCTACACGCTAAAGCAACTCAAATCTCTCACCAGCAAAACACCTCGACAGTTAAATGCCATTTTCATTACTATACGATACAGTATTTATTATCATTATAGTATTACTATTTAGGCGATTAGATAAAATATAAATTATATTTGATGCAACTTTAGTTAAATTTCCATTACTTTTCCAAAACTTTGGGAAAAATATTGTTTTCCATAACTTTTCCAGGGCCTGGAATTAGCATTTTGAATTTCCATGACTTTTCCAGGTTTTTAATGACCCTAAGAACCCTTATAAACACATAAATCTGAGTAAGTGTTAGTGTAAAGGCTGTAGCCTACCTTAAAAAGCGTGACCGTGATCTCTATGTTCTCCGGGACAGGCCACACCACCACTCCTCTGTAGGGGTTTTTGATGCCAGGCTGCCAGCTGTGGGCCTGCAGGGCGGGGGGAGAAAAAGAACAGAGCATTCAAGTTGCAGGGGAGAAACTTTATTTTAGTTTTATTCTTTTAGAATGGCACTCATCAAATACAAACCTTGGAGGATTTCCTCCGGCTCCTGCGCGTCCAGACCACCACCAGTTTGTCTGGTTGCCTGTGAGGAAGAAGAGAAGACAGAAGAATGAAACAGGTGTAAATTCATCAATTCCCTTATCTCTGTTTCTCCATCTAGCCAAATATCTACGTGTTAATACCATCAGTTTAATTAATTAGCTTTTATCGTAATGCCCAAGGTTTTAAAACCCTGATAAGCATCCTGCACACACAAACCAACAACAGCGCATACACACACCTGCACAGCCACTCTTACTATGAATAAATCATGAGACACGGCTAAGCCCTGGCTTTGTCTCTGTGGACTGCAGCACACACACACACACACACACACACACACACACACACA